>NC_138768.1:870381313-870981313 GCF_965119305.1 Pelophylax lessonae
ATGATTGGATGCAATGTCAGGATGCTGCTATGGTCCTATGATCACAGTGTCTGGGGCTGGCAGTGAGGTGTGGTGCTGATGCTGGAAGAGTATTGTGGTGATTGCTCAGCATCCACTCTGTAGTGTAGAGCCGGTATCCGGGATGCAGGATTAGAGCCGTGATTACACAGCATCTGATTTTAGCAGTGAGGAGCGGTGCTGCTGTCCGTGGTGCTGGAACATGGTGCAGGTACGTAGGAGGTTGCACAGGGTTCTGGGTGGGGGAGTACAGTATGCAGGGTACATTAGCAGTGAGGTGCAGGCATTTGGTAATATTTTGCAGTCCAGGGTGTACAGTACATGAGCAGTGAGGGGGTGTAGTGCATGTATTTGGGGCATTAATATGTGATTGTATAGCATGCATGGTACATTAGCAGTGAGGTATTGGGCAGGCTGAGGCTGCACAGGGTTCGGGGTGGAGTGCAGTTTGCATGGTACATTAGCAGTGAGGTATAATGCAGGTATGGGGGATGCTAGGGCAGCGCTGCACAGGGTTCTGGGTGGAGTACAGTGTGCATGCTGCATATTAGCAGTGAGCAGTTGCATTGCTGGGATATGGTGCAGGTATTTGGGATGCTGGGGTAGTATATTATTGTATGGCATGTATGATACCTTATCAGTCAGGTGTTGTATTGCTGGGGCTGTGTTGTGGTGTTTGCATATTGTTTTGGGTGGAGGACGGTAGACATGGCATGTTGGGTGTGGTGTAGATATTTGGGGTCCTGGGGTAATATTTCGGAGCACAGGAGGTGTGGAGTTGCTGGGATTTTGGATGCAAGATGTGCTGCAGGTATTGGGGGTGCCTGGGTAATATTTTGGAGCAGAGAGGTGTGGGGTTGCTGAGATTTCAGATGTGAGGTGTGGTGCAGATATTTGGGGTGCGGGGGTATTATTTCGGAGCACGGGAGGTGTGGGGTTGCTGCGATTTGGGCTGTGAGGTGTGGTGCAGATATTTGGGGTGCAGGGGTTATATTTCGGAGCACACGAGGTGTGGGGTTGCTGGGATTTCAGATGTGAGGTGTGGTGCAGACATTTGGGGTGCCGGGGTAATATTTTGGAGCACAGAAGGTGTGGGGTTGCTGGGATTTTGGATGCAAGATGTGCTGTAGGTATTGGGGTTGCTGGGGTAATATTTCGGAGCAGAGAGGTGTAAGTTTGCTGGGATTGCAGATATTCGGGGTGCTGGGGTAATATTTCGGAGCACAGGAGGTGTGGGGTTGCTGGGATTTCAGATATTTTGGGGTGCCGGGGTAATATTTTGGAGCAGGGAGGTTTGGGGTTGCTGGGATTGCAGATATTTGGGGTGCAGGGGTAATATTTTGGAGCACAGGAGGTGTGGGGTTGCCGGGATTGCAGATATTCGGGGTGCAGGGGTAATATTTTGGAGCACAGGAGGTGTGGGGTTGCTGGGATTGCAGATATTCGGGTGCCGGGGTAATATTTTGGAGCAGGGAGGTGTGGGGGTGCCGGGGTAATATTTCGGAGCAGGGAGGTGTGGGGTTGCAGATATTCGGGGTGCCGGGGTAATATTTCGGAGCAGGGAGGTGTGGGGTTGCAGATATTCGGGGTGCCGGGGTAATATTTCGGAGCAGGGAGGTGTGGGGTTGCAGATATTCGGGTGCCGGGGTAATATTTCGGAGCAGGGAGGTGTGGGGTTGCAGATATTCGGGGTGCTGGGGTAACATTTCGGAGCAGGGAGGTGTGTGGTTGCAGATATTCGGGGTGCCGGGGTAACATTTCGGAGCAGGGAGGTGTGGGGTTGCAGATATTCGGGGTGCTGGGGTAATATTTCAGAGCAGGGAGGTGTGGGGTTGCTGGGATTGCAGATATTCGGGGTGCCGGGGTAATATTTCGGAGCAGGGAGGTGTGGGGTTGCAGATATTCGGGGTGCCGGGGTAATATTTCGGAGCAGGGAGGTGTGGGGTTGCAGATATTCGGGGTGCCGGGGTAATATTTCGGAGCAGGGAGGTGTGGGGTTGCAGATATTCGGGGTCCTGGGGTAATATTTCGGAGCAGGGAGGTGTGGGGTTGCTGGGATTGCAGATATTCGGGGTCCTGGGGTAATATTTCGGAGCAGGGAGGTGTGGGGTTGCTGGGATTGCAGATATTCGGGGTGCTGGGGTAATATTTGTAGCAGGGAGGTGTGGGGTTGCTGGGATTTTGGATGCAAGGTGTGGTGCAGATATTTGGGGTGCAGGGGTAATATTTTGGAGCACAGGAGGTGTGGGGTTGCTGGGATTGCAGATATTCGGGGTGCAGGGGAAATATTTCGGAGCAGGGAGGTGTGGGGTTGCTGGGATTGCAGATATTTAGGGTGCCGGGGTAATATTTCGGAGCAGGGAGGTGTGGGGTTGCTGGGATTTTGGATGCCTGGTGTGGTGCAGATATTCGGGGTGCCGGGGTAATATTTTGGAGCAGGGAAGTGTGGGGTTGCTGGGATTCTGGATGCAAGGTGTGGTGCAGATATTCGGGGTCCCGGGGTAATATTTCGGAGCAGGGAGTTGGGGGGTTGCAGATATTCGGGGTGCCGGGGTAATATTTCGGAGCAGGGAGTTGGGGGGTTGCAGATATTCGGGGTGCCGGGGTAATATTTCGGAGCAGGGAAGTGTGGGGTTCCTGGGATTTTGGATGCAAGGTGTGGTGCAGATATTCGGGGTGCCGGGGTAATATTTCGGAGCAGGGAGGTGTGGGGTTGCTGGGATTGCAGATATTCGGGGTGCTGGGGTAATATTTCGGAGCAGGGAGGTGTGGGGTTGCTGGGATTGCAGATGTTTGGGGTGCCGGGGTAATATTTTGGAGCAGGGAGGTGTGGGGTTGCAGATATTCGGGGTGCCGGGGTAATATTTCGGAGCAGGGAGGTGTGGGGTTGCTGGGATTGCAGATATTCGGGGTGCCGGGGTAATATTTCGGAGCAGGGAGGTGTGGGGTTGCTGGGATTGCAGATATTCGGGGTGCCGGGGTAATATTTCGGAGCAGGGAAGTGTGGGGTTGCTGGGATTGCAGATATTCGGGGTGCCGGGGTAATATTTCGGAGCAGGGAGGTGTGGGGTTGCTGGGATTTTGCATGCAAGGTGTGGTGCAGATATTCGGGGTGCCGGGGTAATATTTCGGAGCAGGGAGGTGTGGGGTTGCTGGGATTGCAGATATTTAGGGTGCCGGGGTAATATTTGTAGCAGGGAGGTGTGGGGTTGCTGGGATTTTGCATGCAAGGTGTGGTGCAGACGCACAGACAGGCCGGTGAATAGGGACTTTGCTTGTGGTAGGATAAGCGGTTGCTGCAGATCCCCGTGGGACTGTTTATTTTGTTTGCACACTGAGCTGGGATCAGGGGATGACATTGTGTTTTCTTCCAGAGGGAGGCCGGGGGAGGGTGTGGTGTGTGAGCATTCAGCCATTACTAACCGGCTGCACAGGGGTTAATCCCAGGGAGACCGGCTCCTTCTCCTCCATAATAATGGCCGTCTGTGAGTCAGCTGGGCCTCAGTGAAGCTCACATCTCCAGCCTGTGCAGCGGGAGGAGGGGGGTCTCCGGCATCTGCTTTGTAATTGCATAAAGGGCCCTGAGATGGGGCCCTGCGCATGCAGACCTGACCTCAGCATGCAGAGATGTTTACCTACAATGGTGATGTCATAATTGATATGGGGGCTGGGCAGGCTCAGGGATACAGCAGGCTGGGGGGACAAAGTGCGATTTAAAAAAAAAGGGAAATGTGGATACCGGGGGTGCAGTGATTTAGGAAGTGCAGGAATGCAGAGATTAATAGATAGAGGGGTGCAGGAATTCAGAGATTAACCGGGGAGGGGGGTGCAGGAATGTAGAGATTAACCTGAGGGGTGCAGGAATGTAGAGATTAACTGGGGGGGGGGGGTGCAGGAATGTAGAGATTACCAGGGGGTGCAGGAATGCAGAGAATAATATATAGAGGGGTGCAGGAATATAGAGCTTAACTAAGGGTGCAGGAATGCAGAGAATCATAGACGGGGGGGGGGGGGGGTGCAGGAATTCAGAGATTAACTGGGGGGTGCAGGAATTCAGAGAATAATAGGTAGAGGGGTGCAGGAATGCAGAGATTAACCGGGGGGGGGGGGGTGCAGGAAAGCAGAGATTAACCGAGGGGTGCAGGAATTCAGAGAATTATAGATAGAAATACTGGGGATGCAGTCATGGGGGGCACTGGAAATACTGGGGATGCACTCATGGGGGGGGGACACTGGAAATACTGGGGATGCACTCATGGGGGGGGGGGCACTGGAAATACTGGGGATGCACTCATGGGGCTTACTGGAAATGCAGGGGTTGCAGTCATGGGGGTACTGGAAATGCAGGGGTTGCAGTCATGGGGGGCACTGGATATACTGGGGATGCATTCATGGGGGCACTGAAGGCACAGGGGATGCAGTCGTGGGGATTACGGGAAATACTGGGAATGCATTCAGGGGGGTAATGGAAATACTTGGGATGCATTCAGGGGGGCACTGGAAATACTGGGGATGCATTAATGGGGGGGGGGGGCACTGGAAATACTAGGGATGCCGTCATTGGGGCACTGGAAATACTGGGGATGCAGTCATTGGGGGAACTGAAAATACTGGGGATGCAGTCATGGGGGCACTGGAAATACTGGGGATGCAGTCATAGGGGGCACTGGATATACTGGGGATGCATTCATGGGGGGGGCACTGAAGGCACAGGGGATGCAGTCGTGGGGATTACTGGAAATACTGGGGATGCAGTCGTGGGGATTACAGGAAATACTGGGAATGCATTCAGGGGGGGCAATGGAAATACTTGGGATGCATTCAGGGGGGCACTGGAAATACTGGGGATGCATTCATGGGGGGGGGGGGCACTGGAAATACTGGGGATGCAGTCATGGATGGCACTGGAAATACTGGGGATGCAGTCATGGATGGCACTGGAAATACTGGGGATGCAGTCATGGGGGGCACTGGAAATGCAGGGGATGCAGTCATGGGGTTACTGGGGATGCAGTCATGGATGGCACTGGAAATACTGGGGATGCAGCCATGGACGGGGTTGCAGGGGTTGCAGTCATGGGGGTACTGGAAATGCAGGGGTTGCAGTCATGGGGGGCACTGTAAATACTGGGGATGCACTCATGGGGGGCACTGGAAATACTGGGGATGCACTCATGGGGCTTTCTAAAAATGCAGGGGTTGCAGTCATGGGGGTACTGGAAATACTGGGGATGCAGTCATGGGGGGCACTTTGCCTAGGCTGAGATGATGTCCAGTCCTAGGTGGTGACCTTGGATGATGCCTGAACAGATAAACCCCAGCATTGGTGTCAGTGTGTACAAGAATAACCCCCAGCAGTGGAGTCAGTGGCAATAAATAATAACCCCCAGCATTGGTGTCAGTGTGTACAATAATAACCCCCAGCATTGGTGTCAGTGTGTACAATAATAACCCCCAGCATTGGTGTCAGTGTGTACAATAATAACCCCCAGCATTGGTGTCAGTGTGTACAATAATAACCCCCAGCATTGGTGTCAGTGAGTACAATAATAACCCCCAGCATTGGTGTCAGTGTGTACAATAATAACCCCCAGCATTGGTGTCAGTGTGTACAATAATAACCCCCAGCATTGGTGTCAGTGAGTGCAATAATAACCCCCAGCAGTGGAGTCAGTAAATAATAACTCCCAGCATTGTTTAATAAAAACCCCCAGAAGTGGGGCTAGTGAGTACAATAATAACCTCCAGCACCCACTTTGCTGGAATGGGGATTTATGATTCGTGATGTAAGGACTATTGCTATGGGCGCAGGGGTGACCTTGACGTATATTGTTTGATGTAAGCGAGTGCATTGTTTGTACATTGGAAATTGTTTTTGTTTATTTCTGTTCAATAAAGCTTTTCTGATTTAAAAAAAATTAAACAAATAACCCCCAGCATTGGTGTCAGTGAGTGCAATAATAACCCCCAGCATTGGTGTCAGTGAGTGTAATAATAACCCCCAGCATTGTTTAATAATAACCCCCAGCAGTGGTGTCAGTGAATGCAATAATAACCCCCAGCATTGGTGTCAGTGAGTGTAATAATAACCCCCAACATTGGTTTCAGTGAGTGTAATAATAACCCCCAGCATTGTTTAATAATAACCCCCAGCAGTGGTGTCAGTGAGTGCAATAATAACCCCCAGCATTGGTGTCAGTGTGTGCAATAATAACCCCCAGCATTGGTGTCAGTGAGTACAATAATAACCCCCAGCATTGGAGTCAGTGAGTACAATAATAACCCCCAGCATTGGTGTCAGTGAGTGCAATAATAACCCCCAGCATTGGTGTCAGTGAGTGCAATAATAACCCCCAGCATTGGTGTCAGTGAGTACAATAATAACCCCCAGCATTGGTGTCAGTGAGTACAATAATAACCCCCAGCATTGGAGTCAGTGAGTGCAATAATAACCCCCAGCATTGGTGTCAGTGAGTGCAATAATAACCCCCAGCATTGGTGTCAGTGAGTGCAATAATAACCCCCAGCATTGGTGTCAGTGAATGCAATAATAACCCCCAGCATTGGTGTCAGTGAGTGTAATAATAACCCCCAGCGTTGGTGTCAGTGAGTGTAATAATAACCCCCAACATTGGTTTCAGTGAGTGCAATAATAACCCCCAGCATTGTTTAATAAAAACCCCCAGCAGTGGTGTCAGTGAATGCAATAATAACCCCCAGCATTGGTGTCAGTGAGTGCAATAATAACCCCCAGCATGGGTGTCAGTGTGTGCAATAATAACCCCCAGCATTGGTGTCAGTGAGTGCAATAATAACCCCCAGCATTGGTGTCAGTGAGTGCAATAATAACCCCCAGCATTGGTGTCAGTGAGTGCAATAATAACCCCCATCATTGGTTTCAGTGAGTGTAATAATAACCCCCAGCATTGTTTAATAAAAACCCCCAGCAGTGGTGTCAGTGAATGCAATAATAACCCCCAGCATTGGTGTCAGTGAGTGCAATAATAACCCCCAGCATGGGTGTCAGTGTGTGCAATAATAACCCCCAGCATTGGTGTCAGTGAGTGCAATAATAACCCCCAGCATTGGTGTCAGTGAGTACAATAATAACCCCCAGCATTGGAGTCAGTGAGTGCAATAATAACCCCCAGCATTGGTGTCAGTGAGTGCAATAATAACCCCCAGCATTGGTGTCAGTGAGTGCAATAATAACCCCCAGCATTGGTGTCAGTAAATGCAATAATAACCCCCAGCATTGGTGTCAGTGAGTACAATAATAACCCCCAGCATTGGTGTCAGTGAATGCAATAATAACCCCCAGCATTGGAGTCAGTGAGTGCAATAATAACCCCCAGCATTGGTGTCAGTGAGTGCAATAATAACCCCCAGCATTGGTGTCAGTGAGTGCAATAATAACCCCCAGCATTTGTGTCAGTGAGTGCAATAATAACCCCCAGCATTGGTGTCAGTAAATGCAATAATAACCCCCAGCATTGGTGTCAGTGAGTACAATAATAACCCCCAGCATTGGTGTCAGTGAATGCAATAATAACCCCCAGCATTGGAGTCAGTGAGTACAATAATAACCCCCAGCATTGGAGTCAGTGAGTACAATAATAACCCCCAGCATTGGTGTCAGTGAGTGTAATAATAACCCCCAGCGTTGGTGTCAGTGAGTGCAATAATAACCCCCAGCATTGGTGTCAGTGAGTGCAATAATAACCCCCAGCATTGGTGTCAGTGAGTGCAATAATAACCCCCAGCATTGGTGTCAGTGAGTGCAATAATAACCCCCAGCATTGGTGTCAGTGAGTGCAATAATAACCCCCAGCATTGGTGTCAGTGAGTGCAATAATAACCCCCATCATTGGTTTCAGTGAGTGTAATAATAACCCCCAGCATTGTTTAATAAAAACCCCCGGCAGTGGTGTCAGTGAATGCAATAATAACCCCCAGCATTGGTGTCAGTGAGTGCAATAATAACCCCCAGCATGGGTGTCAGTGTGTGCAATAATAACCCCCAGCATTGGTGTCAGTGAGTGCAATAATAACCCCCAGCATTGGTGTCAGTGAGTACAATAATAACCCCCAGCATTGGAGTCAGTGAGTGCAATAATAACCCCCAGCATTGGTGTCAGTGAGTGCAATAATAACCCCCAGCATTGGTGTCAGTGAGTGCAATAATAACCCCCAGCATTGGTGTCAGTAAATGCAATAATAACCCCCAGCATTGGTGTCAGTGAGTACAATAATAACCCCCAGCATTGGTGTCAGTGAATGCAATAATAACCCCCAGCATTGGAGTCAGTGAGTGCAATAATAACCCCCAGCATTGGTGTCAGTGAGTGCAATAATAACCCCCAGCATTGGTGTCAGTGAGTGCAATAATAACCCCCAGCATTTGTGTCAGTGAGTGCAATAATAACCCCCAGCATTGGTGTCAGTAAATGCAATAATAACCCCCAGCATTGGTGTCAGTGAGTACAATAATAACCCCCAGCATTGGTGTCAGTGAATGCAATAATAACCCCCAGCATTGGAGTCAGTGAGTACAATAATAACCCCCAGCATTGGAGTCAGTGAGTACAATAATAACCCCCAGCATTGGTGTCAGTGAGTGCAATAATAACCCCCAGCATTGGTGTCAGTGAGTGTAATAATAACCCCCAGCGTTGGTGTCAGTGAGTGTAATAATAACCCCCAGCGTTGGTGTCAGTGAGTGTAATAATAACCCCCAGCGTTGGTGTCAGTGAGTGTAATAATAACCCCCAGCATTGTTTAATGAAAACCCCCAGCAGTGGAGTCAGTGAGTGCAATAATAACCCCCCCAGCATTGGTGTCAGTGAGTGCAATAATAACCCCCAACATTGGTTTCAGTGAGTGTAATAATAACCCCCAGCATTGTTTAATAAAAACCCCCAGCAGTGGTGTCAGTGAATGCAATAATAACCCCCAGCATTGGTGTCAGTGAGTGCAATAATAACCCCCAGCATTGGTGTCAGTGAGTGCAATAATAGCCCCCAGCATTGGTGTCAGTGAGTGCAATAATAACCCCCAACATTGGTGTCAGTGAGTACAATAATAACCCCCAGCATTGGTGTCAGTGTGTGCAATAATAACCCCCAGCATTGGAGTCAGTGAGTACAATAATAACCCCCAGCATTGGAGTCAGTGAGTGCAATAATAACCCCCAACATTGGTGTCAGTGAGTACAATAATAACCCCCAGCATTGGAGTCAGTGTGTGCAATAATAACCCCCAGCATTGGAGTCAGTGAGTACAATAATAACCCCCAGCATTGGAGTCAGTGAGTACAATAATAACCCCCAACATTGGTGTCAGTGAGTGCAATAATAACCCCCAGCATTGGTGTCAGTGAGTGTAATAATAACCCCCAGCATTGGAGTCAGTGAGTGCAATAATAACCCCCAGCATTGGTGTCAGTGAGTGTAATAATAACCCCCAGCATTGGTGTCAGTGAGTGCAATAATAACCCCCAGCATTGGTGTCAGTGAGTGCAATAATAACCCCCAACATTGGTGTCAGTGAGTACAATAAAAACCCCCAGCATTGGTGTCAGTGTGTGCAATAATAACCCCCAGCATTGGAGTCAGTGAGTACAATAATAACCCCCAGCATTGGAGTCAGTGAGTACAATAATAACCCCCAGCATTGGAGTCAGTGAGTACAATAATAACCCCCAGCATTGGTGTCAGTGAGTGTAATAATAACCCCCAGCATTGGTGTCAGTGAGTGCAATAATAACCCCCAGCATTGGTGTCAGTGAGTGTAATAATAACCCCCAGCATTGGTGTCAGTGAGTGCAATAATAACCCCCAGCATTGGTGTCAGTGAGTGTAATAATAACCCCCAGCATTGGTGTCAGTGAGTGCAATAATTAAAGGGAAAGTGTAAAAATATATATTTTTTTTAAACAAAAATAAATAATTAAAAAAAAAAGCACCCCATGCTTGCATGCAGAGGTGAAAGCACACGTAGGTTGTGAACACATATGCAAGCTGTGTTCGTACCACACATGTGAGGTATCGCTGCAAACGTTAGAGCAAGAGCAATAATTCTAGCACTAGACCTCCTCTGTAACTCTAAACATGTAACCTGTAAAAATGTTTAAAGTGTCGCCCATGGTACCGTAGTTTGTAGCCATTCCACAAGCATGCGCAATTTTAAAGGGTGACATGTTGGGTATCAATTTACTCGGCGTAACATCATCTTTTATATTATAGCAAAAAAATTGGGTTATATGTTGTTTTTATTTGCATTAAAATTCATTGTGTATTTTTTTCCCCCAAAAAAATTGCGTTTGAAAAACTGCTGTGCAAATATGACAAAAAAAATGCGACAATCGCTATTTTATTCTGTAGGGTCTCTGCTAAAAATAAATATACGGTATTATGTTAAGGGGATCGAAGTCAGTTTCTAGCAAAAAAAATACATTTTTTTCCCCCCCCCCCATTTTGGATAGAGTACAGGAGGATTATAGCCGGGGATCCAACCCATTATCAGTGGGGCCGATATTCACTTTTTTTGAAGTATCCGTCACAAACTTGCCGATTTTGCTTTAAGGGGCTGTACCGGAGTGATGCCTGCAGCTAGAAGCCTCACCCCGGTACTGTTTTTTTTTTTTTTATATAAACAGGACGGTCGGCTTTCCTGTAATAACAACCAAGGTGGCTAATCAGCCGCTCGGCCGTTATTACAAGCAGCAGGAGAGGATGTCCCTGCCACCTGCTGCCACTCCGCCCCGATCTCCCGTCCCATCAGGAGGCTCAAACAACTAGCCGGCACATCCGCAGGCTGGCCGAAGACCCGAAAAAAGCCGGAATCGGCTCTGATCGGGTCTCTGATGTAGTAATCCGGAAGCGATATCATGACATCACTTCCTGCTACTGGAGCCTTAAAGGGGCCAAAATTTTAACAGTATTCATAGCAGCCAAACTTGGCGTTGTGCACACGGCACTAATAATGTTTTCATTACATGTTTGCATTCTTTCGAGTCCTGGTTAGAATTAGCCTGCCTATGTTACGCCCTTTGTTACCATAAAAGGTACAATTGTAATAATAATGTGATACCTACGTAATCATGTGTATAAAAAAACTTCAATTGCGTCAAATAAAGGAAGAACCGTTATTTTGGAAAGATGCGGAGTGTATCCTTTTTTTGTACTGCAGCTGTAAGCGCCGGTTCACATTACCGCGACGCTACTTGCAGGGGCGACCTCCGAGATCGCGGTGCGAGCAGCGCGCCGCGACCTCGGAGCGGCCGCCACGGACTTCATAACATTGAAGTCTATGGCGGTCGCCTCCTGGTCGCCCCAAAGAAGCTCCGGACCCTTTTTCTAGGTCGGAGCGACTTATTAGAGCGACTGTCGCTCCTATTAGAACGGGTCCGCAGCTTCCCTATGGGAGGCGACCTGCGGCGACCTGTGAGGCGACCAGGTCGCCTCACAGGTCGCCCTAGTGTGAACCGGCACTAAATCTCTCCTGAACTTGCACCGTTTAGGAGTTATTTACTTTTCTTGCAGCCGATGATGCCTGTGCCGTTCCTTCAGAGCCCCGTGCCGTGAACGGTGGCTCCCGCGTGCACGTGCGGGATACATCATGGCTCCGGCCAATCAGATGGCCGGATGGCTGAACATGTCGGCCAAGTTACCGGTGAGCGGGCGGCACTGCGGGGGCTTCGTTCTAAGGTAAGTATTTCATAATGAGCTAGTATGTGATGCACACTAGCTCATTATGCCTTTTTATCTTTCAGGTTTTTATTTATCTTTTTCTTCTCTGAGGTTCAGAGCCGGTTCACACTATCGCGACCTCTAAGTCGCCTCATAAGGGGCGACTTGTTAGCGCGACTTTCAGCGCGACTTTGTATGATAGACGACTTTGTATGATAGACGACTTTGTATTTGGCCAATCAGAATGATGTGTTGTCATTTCCTCATTGCCCACCAAAAAAAGTTCTTAAAAATTGTCGTTTTTGATAGAGAGCCAATTATTGGAAAAATTAATAAAAAAAAAAAGAAAATTAGATTTCTTTGGATTTAGTGTCTGGGGGGGTCTAAAAGGTGTACCTGTGAAGTTTCAGCTCTGTAGCATGACCAGAACCAGAAAAAAAAAAGATTGTTTTCTTAGAATTTTTATTAGAGCAGGGATTGGGCTCCGCTCCTGTCACACCTGGGCGTTTTTGTTTCAGGCGTTTATTGGGCATTTTTTGGGCGTCTTTGGAGGCAGGCATAACATCTGAACTTCTGTATAGGGGTATATATACACATACACACACACACACACATATATATACACACATATAGATGTGGAAGGAGGGTTTACAAATCAGGTGAAAGGTGTAGGAATTACAACAGTTTGTAGATGTGCCTCCCACTTTTTAAGGGATCCAAAGTAATGGGACAGATTAACAATCATAAATCAAACTTTCACTTTTTAATACTTGGTTGCAAATCCTTTGCAGTCAATTACAGCCTGAAGTCTGGAATGCATAGACATCACCAGACGCTGGGTTTCATCCCTGGTGATGCTCTGCCAGGCCTCTACTGCAACTGTCTTCAGTTCCTGCTTGTTCTTCGGGCATTTTCCCTTCAGTTTTGTCTTCAGCAAGTGAAATGCATGCTCAATCGGATTCAGGTCAGGTGATTGACTTGGCCATTGCATAACATTCCACTTCTTTCCCTTAAAAAACTCTTTGGTTGCTTTCGCAGTATGCTTCGGGTTATTGTCCATCTGCACTGTGAAGCGCCGTCCAATGAGTTCTGAAGCATTTGGCTGAATATGAGCAGATAATATTGCCCCAAACACTTCAGAATTCATCCTGCTGCTTTTGTCAGCAGTCACATCATCAATAAATACAAGAGAACCAGTTCCATTGGCAGCCATACATGCCCACGCCATGACACTACCACCACCATGCTTCACTGATGAGGTGGTATGCTTTGGATCATGTGCAGTTCCTTTCCTTCTCCATACTCTTCTCTTCCCATCACTCTGGTACAAGTTGATCTTGGTCTCATCTGTCCATAGGACATTGTTCCAGAACTGTGAAGGCTTTTTTAGATGATGTTTGGCAAACTCTAATCTGGCCTTCCTGTTTTCGAGGCTCACCAATGGTTTACATCTTGTGGTGAACCCTCTGTATTCACTCTGGTGAAGTCTTCTCTTGATTGTTGACTTTGACACACATACACCTACCTCCTGGAGAGTGATCTTGATCTGGCCAACTATTGTGAAGGTGACACACATACACCTACCTCCTACCTCCTGGAGAGTGTTCTTGATCTGACCAACTGTTGTGAAGGGTGTTTTCTTCACCAGGGAAAGAATTCTTCGGTCATCCACCACAGTTGTTTTCCGTGGTCTTCCGGGTCTTTTGGTGTTGCTGAGCTCACCGGTGCGCTCTTTCTTTTTAAGGATGTTCCAAACAGTTGATTTGGCCACACCTAATGTTTTTGCTATCTCTCTGATGGGTTTGTTTAGTTTTTTTCAGCCTAATGATGGCTTGCTTCACTGATAATGACAGCTCTTTGGATCTCATATTGAGAGTTGACAGCAACAGATTCCAAATGCAAATAGCACACTTGAAATGAACTCTGGACCTTTTATCTGCTCCTTGTAAATGGGATAATGAGGGAATGACACACACCTGGCCATGGAACAGCTGAGCAGCCAATTGTCCCATTACTTTTGGTCCCTTAAAAAGTGGGAGGCACATATACAAACTGTTGTATTTCCTACACCGTTAACATGATTTGGATGTAAATACCCTCAAATTAAAGCTGAAAGTCTGCAGTTAAAGCACATCTTGTTGGTTTCATTTCAAATCCATTGTGGTGGTGTATAGAGCCAAAAAGATTAGAATTGTGTCGATGTCCCAATATTTATGGACCTGACTGTATGTATAATATATACACACAGTATCTCACAAAAGTGAGTACACCCTTCCCATTTGTGTAAATATTTTATTATATCTTTTCATGTGACAACACTGAAGAAATGACACTTTGCTACAATGTAAAGTAGTGAGTGTACAGCTTGTATAACAGTGTAAATTTGCTGTCCTCTCAAAATATCTCAACACACATCCATTAACCACTTTAAGGCCCGGAAGATTTTACCCCCTTCCTTACCAGGCCATATTTTGCGACTTGCACTGCGTTACTTTAACAGACAATTGTGCGGTCGTGCGACACTGTACCCAAATGAATTCTACGTCCTTTTTTCCCCCCATAAATAGAGCTTTCTTTTGATGGTATTTGATCACCTGTGCGATTATTTTTTTTTTTTTTTTTTTTTTTTTTTCGTTCTAAACAAAAAAAGAACAACATTCTGCTATATAAACATTCCCCCCAAAAAATGTAAAAATCTAAATTTTTTTTAACATTTTGGGCCAATCTGTTTTCTGCTACATATTTTTGGTAAAAACAAAAATCGCAATAAGCTTATTTTGATTGGTTTGCGCAAAAGTTATCGCGTCTACAAACTAGGGGAAAGATTTATGTCATTTGTTTTTTTTTTTTTACTAGTAATGGCGGCGATCTGCGATTTTTAGCAGGACTGTGACATTGCGGCGGACAGATCGGACCCCTAACTGACATTTTGTGACACTTTTGGGGGGACCAGTGACATTACTACAGTAATCAGTGCTAAAAATATGTATTGTTACTGTAATAATGACACTGGCAGGGAAGGGGTTAACACTGTTGGTGATCAAGGGGTTAAATGTATGCTTCATGCTTACTGACGTGTGTGGGGGTTCTGTGACACAGACAGAGATCGCAGGCCGCCGGAATCACATAAACTCCAGCGACGTAGGTCTACGTCGCTGGACCCAGGGGAGCCGCACTGCCACAGTAGGATTACTGTGAGCAGTCGGCAAGTAGTTAATGTCTAAACTGCTGTCAACAAAAGTGAGTACACCCCTAAGTGACAATGTCCAAATTGGGACCAAAGTGTCAATATTTTGTGTGGCCACCATTATTTTCCAGCACTGCCTTAACCCTCTTGGGCATGGAGGTCACCAGAGCTTCACAGGTTGCCACTGGAGTCCTCTTCCACTCCTCCATGATGACATCACAGAGCTGGTGGATGTTAGAGACCTTGTGCTGCTCCACCTTCCATTTGAGGATGCCCCACAGATGCTCAATAGGGTTTAGGTCTGGAGACATGCTTGGTCAGTCCATCGCCTTTACCCTCAGCTTCTTTAGCAAGGCAGTGGTCATCTTGGAGGTGTTTGGGGTCGTTATCATGTTGGAATACTGCCCTGCGGCCCAGTCTCTGAAGGGAGGGGATCATGCTCTGCTTCAGTATGTCACAGTACATGTTGGCATTCATGGTTCCCTCAATGAACTGTAGCTCCCCAGTGCCGGTGTTCCGTGAAAAATCCATACCCGTGAGAAAACCATACCCTCGTCACTTCCGGTTCCGCTACGGAGGGTATGGATTTCTCACGGTAGTTACACTTGCGGCGCTTACATTAAAACAGCTCATCTGAAACGTAAATCATCTCCGCTCTTCGCCCTGTCACTGCCCTCATCTCCGGTAATAAATATAAAAGCGGATCACGGAGCCACGATCGCCGTCACATTTACATCACATACACCCGCCACCGCTTTTATATTTATTACCGGAGATGATTTACGTTTCAGATGAGCTGTTTTAATGTAAGCGCCGCAAGTTTTACATTAGACACAGTGCCGTGAGAATTTCATGCCCACCGAGCATGCGCACTTGTCTAATTGTTTAATGTTCAATCACGTATCCGGGGCTCTGAGCATGCGCACTGCTGCGCTGCTCAGCTGTTTCAGCCCGGAAGTGACGAGGGTATGGTTTCTCCACGGGGTATGGTTTTTTAACGTTACACCGGCAGCACTCATGCAGCCCCAGACCATGACACTCCCACCACCATGCTTGACTGTAGGCAAGACACACTTGTCTTTGTACTCCTCACCTGGTTGCCTCCTCACACGCTTGACACCATCTGAACCAAATAAGTTTATCTTGGTCTCATCAGACCACAGGAGATGGTTCCAGTAATCCATGTCCTTAGTCTGCTTGTCTTCAGCAAACTGTTTGCAGGCTTTCTTGTGCATCATCTTTAGAAGAGGCTTCCTTCTGGGATGACAGCCATGCAGACCAATTTGATGCAGTGTGCGGCGTATGGTCTGAGCACTGACAGGCTGACCCCCCCACCCCTTCAACCTCTGCAGCAATGCTGGCAGCACTCATACGTCTATTTCCCAAAGACAACCTCTGGATATGACACTGAGCACGTGCGCTCAACTTCTTTGGTCGACCATGGCGAGGCCTGTTCTGAGTGGAACCTGTCCTGTTAAACCGCTGTATGGTCTTGGCCACCAGGCTGCACCTCAGTTTCAGGGTCTCGCCAATCTTATAGCCTAGGCCATCTTTATGTAGAGCAACAATTGTTTCTTTCAGATCCTCAGAGAGTTCTTTGCCATGAGGTACCATGTTGAACTTCCAGTGACCAGTATGAGAGAGTGAGAGCGATAACACCAAATTTAACACACCTGCTCCCCATTCACACCTGAGACCTTGTAACACTAACGAGTCACATGACACCGGGGAGGGAAAATGGCTAATTGGGCCCAGTTTGGACATTTTAACCTAGGGGTGTACTCACTTTTGTTGCCAGCAGTTTAGACATTAATGGCTGTGTGTTGAGTTATTTTGAGGGGACAGCAAATTTACACTGTTATACAAGCTGTACACTCACTACTTTACATTGTAGCAAAGTGTCATTTCTTCAGTGTTGTCACATGAAAAGAGAGAATAAAATATTTACAAAAATGTGAGGGGTGTACTTACTTCTGTTAGATGCTGTATATCCTGGATGCTTTTGGGGTTAACATCATGGTCTGGAGCATTTGCGCTCTTTCCTTGCGTTTTACCTTGTTAAAGTCACTGCGATTGTACAACTATTTGAATCGGTGGGTACGACTTGTCATGTGACCTTTATGTCCAAAGCCATATGACAAATCGCACAAGCGTGAATGGAGCCTAAGAGGGGCTGTTGGGGGATGCTAAAAAATGCAGTTTAATCACTCATTTTATCACCCCCCTCCCCTCTAACCACAAGTCTAAACAAGCCCTTATTGTGCACTGGCAGTCCTGGCAGCCATGGCTCAGAGCAAATAAATAAAAGTTCCCCTGGCCCCATCAGTTCAGCAGCAGGGGTCAGGGACCGAGAGGTGACTTATTACTCATTTTCGGGATCAGAAGTAGGGATCCTCTGCTGCAGGTACCGACAATTATATTCAAGTTATGGCCTGCCGCAGTGGATTTGTTAAATAAGAGGCTGGAATTTTAATTTTCGGGAGCCATGGCACAGTGGGTTGCTCCGTGTGATCCTGAAAATTAGTAAATTGTCTCTAGTCCAGTGGTTCTTAACCTGGGTTCGATCGAACCCCAGGGGTTCGGTGAGTCAGTCTCCGGGGTTCGGCGGGGGGGGACAAAGGGGCAATTGCTCCCCCCGAGAAAATATTACTGATTGTGAGGCCGAGCGCACCCCGGGAAATCAGAGCTGCGGTCGGGACAACTCACAGCCATTACACATAGACACTTGACACTCCGCCCCCTGTACCTCCCCCAGCAGGTTTCCAGCCTATCTCCTGCAGGCTGCTTGCTGCGTGAGTGGGCGGGATGGGGATGTACCTGACCACGGAGATCGCGCCCGCCTGGAAGAGGGAAGTGTGAGCAGCTGAGCAGAGTGAATGTTCCTGGAGGAAGGCTCAGCTAGCAGTACATGGTGGATTAGTTTACAAGCACCTCTATGCTACGTCTGCTGAGTTACTGCAGCTTAGCATAGAGGTGCTGTTAGCTGACAGATGGAAATGCATGTCCTTTTCATTTAGCTCAATAAAGCATTGTGAATACCCCCTGGTGTGTGCCCTCCTGATACCCCATGGAATGCTCTCCCAACACCTCCCCCCCAGTGTGTGTCCCCCTGACACCCCATGGTATGCCCTCCAAACACCTCCCCAAAGTGTGTTCCCTCTTGACACCCCATGCTATGTCCTCCCAACCCCCCCAGTGTGTGCCCTCCTGATACCCCATGGTATGCCCTCCCAAACCCCCCCCCCCCAGTGTATGTCCTCCTGATACCCCATGGAATGCCCTCCCAACACCTCCCCCCAGTGTGTTCCCTCCTGACACCCCATGGTATGTCCTCCCAGCCCCCCCCCCCCCAGTGTGTGCCCTCCTGATACCCCATAGTATGCCCTCCCAACACCTCCCCCCAGTGTGTTCCCTCCTGACACCCCATGGTATGCCCTCCCAACACCTCCCCCCAGTGTGTTCCCTCCTGACACCCCATGGTATGCCCTCCCAACACCTCCCCCCTCAGTGTGTTCTCTCCTGACACCCCATGGTATGCCCTCCCAACACCTCCCCCCTCAGTGTGTTCTCTCCTGACACCCCATGGTATGCCCTCCTGACACCCCATGTTTTAATGGTTTTGTTCTTTGTTTTTAATGGTTTTGTTTTTTGAGATACAGTCGCCAACACTTGCAGGGAGGCCCCAGCGAGATTTGAACTCGCGACCCCTGGTTTACAAGACCAGTGCTCTAACCCCTGAGCTATGGAGCCTTTTCATTTTGTGCACCTATGTATAAATATATATCTAAATATATACCTATGTTTTGAATTTGAAAAAATCATATTTTATTTTTTCAATTAAGAAGGGTTCGGTGAATGCGCATATGAAACTGGTAGGGTTCAGTACCTCCAACAAGGTTAAGAACCACTGCTCTAGTCTATTAATAGCCTCTGCAGCTGAACTGATGGGACTCGGGGAACGTTTATTTAATCTCCAGTGGGGTTACTGAACATGTTGTCTGATGGCATTTAAAGAGTCCTCTTTTTGCCACTGGCCTCCTGCTGAACTGATGGGGCCCAGGCTCAGTAGAAGAGCGTTGGCTCTACCCCTGTATATGCGGCTCTGGCCATGGGTAACCGCACCACAGAATTTACCACCATTCTTTGCATTGCCAAGGCGAAATAGGCAGCTTGTGGTCAGGTTGATTGGTCTGTCTGGCTTTGTTCGGCCGGTCGGTCTGGCTCAGTATTGGTCTGTATGGTTCTGTAGTTGGCCGGTTTAGCTCTGTAGTTGGCCGGTCTAGCTCTGTAGTTGGCCGGTCTAGCTCTGTAGTTGGCCGGTCTAGTGCTGTAGTTGGCCGGTCTAGCGCTGTAGTTGGCCGGTCTAGCGCTGTAGTTGGCCGGTCTAGCGCTGTAGTTGGCCGGTCTAGCGCTGTAGTTGGCCGGTCTAGCGCTGTAGTTGGCCGGTCTAGCGCTGTAGTTGGCCGGTCTAGCGCTGTAGTTGGCCGGTCTAGCGCTGTAGTTGGCCGGTCTAGCGCTGTAGTTGGCCGGTCTAGCGCTGTAGTTGGCCGCTCTGGCTCGGTAGTTGGCCGCTCTGGCTCGGTAGTTGGCCGCTCTGGCTCGGTAGTTGGCCGCTCTGGCTCGGTAGTTGGCCTCTCTGGCTCGGTAGTTGGCCTCTCTGGCTCGGTAGTTGGCCGCTCTGGCTCGGTAGTTGTCCGCTCTGGCTCGGTAGTTGTCCGCTCTGGCTCGGTAGTTGGCCGATCTGGCGCTGTAGTTGGCCGGTCTGGCGCTGTAGTTGGCCGCTCTGGCGCGGTAGTTGGCCGCTCTGGCTCGGTAGTTGGCCGCTCTGGCTCGGTAGTTGGCCGCTCTGGCTCGGTAGTTGGCCTGTCTGGCTCGGTAGTTGGCCGGCCTGACTGGTATATCCAGTTTGCAGCTTGTTTGCTGCATCTCTCAGACAAACCTCCCTAATAAGAGGCAAAATGTACCTCTGTCAATATTTCATAAGCTCTGCATGTCCCTGGATCCAGCCGAATCCCCGGGAAGCCAACGGCAATTAGAGGAAGAAATCTGGAGCAATGTGTCCCCAGACATTCTGTTTTGTAGCACTGGCGGTGCTGTGTACAGGCTGCTAATCGACCATTGCTGGTTCTTCAGAATTCGCCATGTGTTCCTGTTTTATTGGGTGTAACAGGTGGAGTCCCCTCTGTAGAGATGGCAGAAAAGAAACATTCAAACATAACACCAATACCATTTATTTAGAACACTGATACACCAGGGAAGGATTCTTACTATCAATAGCGATCAGCTCAGGGGAACTATGTCCTCCGAGCTGTGCCATTATGAGGGGTTCCCACCATCCCTCTGCTTGTATCAGTGGGAGGAATAGTGCCCCATCATTGGTATCAGTGGGAAGAATAGGGCCCTGTCATTGGTATCAGTGGGAAGAATAGGGCCCCGTCATTGGTGTCAGTAGGAGGAATAGTACCCCATCATTGGTGTCAGTGGCAAGAATAGTGCCCCATCATTGGTGTCAGTGGGAGGAATAGTGCCCCATCATCGGTGTCAGTGGGAGGAATAGTGCCCCATCATTGGTGTCAGTGGGAGGAATAGTGCCCCATCATTGGTGTCAGTGGGAGGAATAGTGCCCCATCATTGGTGTCAGTGGGAGGAATAGTGCCCCATCATTGGTGTCAGTGGGAGGAATAGTGCCCCATCATTGGTATCAGTGGGGGGGGAATAGTGCCCCATCATTGGTGTTAGTGGAAGAAATAGTGCCCCATCATTGGTGTCAGTGGGAGGAATAGTGCCCCATCATTGGTGTCAGTGGGAGGAATAGTGCCCCATCATTGGTGTCCGTGGGAGGAATAGTGCCCCATCATTGGTGTCAGTGGGAGGAATAATGCCCCATCATTGGTGTCAGTGGGAGGAATAGTGCCCCATCATTGGTGTCAGTGGAATGAATAGTGCCCCATCATTGGTGTTAGTGGGAGGAATAGTGTCCCATCATTGGTATTAGTGGGAGGAATAGTGTCCCATCATTGGTGTCAGTGGGAGGAATAGTGCCCCATCATTGGTATTAGTGGGAGGAATAGTGTCCCATCATTGGTGTCAGTGGGAGGAATAGTGTCCCATCATTGGTGTCAGTGGGAGGAACAGTGCCCCATCATTGGTATTAGTGGGAGGAATAGTGTCCCATCATTGGTGTCAGTGGGAGGAATAGTGCTCCATCATTGGTGTCAGTGGGAGGAATAGTGCCCCATCATGGGTGTCAGTGGGAGGAATAGTGCCCCATCATGGGTGTCAGTGGGAGGAATAGTGCCCCATCATTGGTGTCAGTGGGAGGAATAGTGCCCCATCATTGGTGTCAGTGGGAGGAATAGTGCCCCATCATTGGTGTCAGTGGGAGGAATAATGTCCCATCATTGGTGTCAGTGGGAGGAATAGGGCTGTTCTAGGGAACAGATCTTTCTTGAGCAGTTCGATTTTGTAGCAAGCTCCATGTGCCCTGTACTGTCAGTAAGCATTGACAATATGTGATATCTCTGTGATTTACATTGGTGACAGGGTCTCTTTACATTGTTGTAGCCACCACAATGTCCCCCTGCCCCCTCCTCCCCCCATGTAGTCATTGGATGGGATGGACATGTTGGTGGTGCGGGGGTTAATGGAACATCTCTCCTCTATGGGCTTCTTCAGGATTCCATACAACTTCAAACATCTTCTTGTGCTCGGAGATAAAAGTCGTTTCTCCAGCTAATGAGTGGCCCCTGGGGTCCTTCTGATCCCGCTTGGCTCCCCGTTCCCAGATCATTATACAGACTGTTGGGATCCGGACACCCCTGTCATTAAATGATGGGGAGGGGATTCCTTCTTAATGGTATGGTCCCCAACCCCCCCCCCCCCCTCGCTGGGACACTTTAAAACGGACATCAGTTGCCGGATGTTGTTTTTATTTCGTTTCTGTAATCCAGAATTCTAAAATGAAATTGGTGAGATTTGATGGCATGATCCCTACATAGAGGACAGACAGACAGATAGGACATCATCCCCTCATTATCTCAGATGTCCCCGACCAATCAGATCCGCTCCTTCATCCAGACTCACCAGAGACGTCGATACTTAGCTGAATATCCACTTGAAGACCCGGCATTTTCTGACACTTTTTTTGTTTACAAGCAAAAAATCTGTTTTTTTTTTTTTTTTTAGCTAAAAAAATTACTTCGAACCCTCAAAAAAAAAAAAAAAAAAAAAATAATTATTGTGAAAAGTATTGGGACGCCTGCCTTTCCACACACATGAACTTTAATGACATCCCAGTCTTAGTCCGTAGGGTTCAATATTGAGTTGGCCCACCCTTTGCAGCTATAACAGCTTCAACTCTTCTGGGAAGGCTGTCCACAAGGTTTAGGAGTGTCTATGGGAATGTTTGACCATTCTTCCAGAAGCGCATTTGTGAGGTCAGGCACTGATGTTGGATACAAAGGTCTGACTCGCAGCCTCTGCTCTAATTCATCCCATAGGTGTTCTGTTGGGTTGAGGTCAGGACTCTGTGCAGGCCAGTCAAGCTCCTCCACCCCAACTTCGCTCATCCATGTCTTTATGGACCTTGCTTTGTGCACTGGTCCAAATCATTTGGTGGAGGGACGATTATGGTGTGGGGTTTTTTTTCAGGGGTTGGGCTTGGCCCCTTAGTTCCACTGAAGGGAACTCTTAAGGCGTCAGCATACCAAGACATTTTGGACAATTTCATGCTCCCAACTTTGTGGGAAGAGTTTGGGGACGGCCCCTTCCTGTTCCAACATGACTGCGCACCAGTGCACAAAGCAAGGTCCATAAAGACATGGATGAGGGAGTTTGGGGTGGAGGAACCTGACTGACCTGCATAGTCTTGACCCCCTCGTCCCCGAAATCTCATGCACAAAATCACGTATATGTACTGTACGTGATTTTACGCAGCCGGGCCGCAGTATATATGCAGCAGGCAGTCCGGAAGTGGATAAAGTGTATTTTTTTTCCCCCATAAAATTGTGTTTGCAAAACTGTTGCACAAATACTGTGCGACATAAAAATATTGCAACCATCGCCATTTTATTCCCTAGGGTCTCTGCTAAATAAAAATAAAAAAAAATGTAATGTTTTGGGGGTTAGAAGTCATTTTCTAGCAAAAAATACTCAGTTAAACTTGTAAACAAAAAGTGCCAGAAAGGCCCCTTTCACACGGGCGATCCGATTCGATCCGCCTGTCTTTCAGGCAGACCTGATTGGATGCTCCATGCAGCAGGTGTCAGCGGAGATATCTCTGCTGACACCCGCTGCTATTCGATCCGATCCTGTTTGTGAAATCTGGACAGATGGAAACCCTATATTCCATCCGTCCAGGGGATCGGATGGGATCGGATGAGAATGGACAGGCGGTCCGTTCTCATCCGATTCCCCCATAGAGGACAGCGGGATCTGATGGCTCTCTCTCCGCACACAGAGTGAAGATGGAGCTGTCATCCGCCTGCTCATCGGGGATCGGCGGATCGATCCCCTGCTGAGCTGAACGGACTCCTTTTGGGCGCACCGCCCGTGTGAAAGAGCCCAAAAAGCCTGGTTGGCGAGTGGTTAAAGTATTGTGGTCTTCAAGTGTATATTGCCCGTAACATCGGAATCATCCACACTTTGGAAGGATCAAAATTTTGGAGGAAATTACAGCGGCTACAGAGGAAAAGGAAAGGTCATTTTTTATAACATTTAATTACAATGTGGCTTCTGTAGCTGAGGTATAGGTCTTCTTCTTTTTGTTTTTTATACTTCTTTCACAAAAGTGGAGTTGCCCTTTAACCACTTGTCTTCTACTCTACCGCCTGTCCATCTGATCCTTTCTGATCCGATCCTCCAGACAGATGGAAAATAGGGTTTCCATCCATCTGGTTTTCACGGACAGGATCAGATCTGATTGCAGCGGGTGTCAGCGGACATGTCACCACTGACATCCTCTGCTCCATAGGGGTGCATGGAGGATCTGAAAACTGACAGGTGGACCGGATCAGGAAGCCCGCGTGAAAGGGTCCATAGAGCTTTATTTTAGTGGTATTTAATCACCTCTGACTGAAAATTGTGAAAAAAAATAAATTTTTTTCTTAGTTTCTGTCACAAAATTTTGTAAATAAGTAATTGTTCTCCTTCACTGATGTGCACTGATGAGGAGGCACTGATGAGTCTGCACCGATGGGCACTGATGAGGCTGCAATGATAGGCATCACTGATAGGCAGCACCGATGAGGTGGCACTGATGAGACTGCGCTGATGGGCACTGATGAGGCGGCAATGATAGGTATCACTGATAGGCAGCACCGATGAGGTGGCACTGATGAGACTGCGCTGATGGGCACTGATGAGGCGGCAATGATAGGTATCACTGATAGGCAGCACCAAAGAGGTGGCACTGATGAGACTGCGCTGATGGGCACTGATGAGGCGGCAATGATAGGTATCATTGATAGGCAGCACCGATGAGGTGGCACTGATGAGGCGGCGCTGATAGGCGGCACTGATGGGCACTGACAGGCATCACTGGTGGGCAATGATGGGCATCACTGATGAGGCTGCACTGATATGCTTCACTGACAGGCATCACTGGTGTGCACTGATTAGGTGGCACTGGTGAGCACTGACAGGCATCACTGGTGGGAAATGATGGGCATCACTGATGAGACGGCACTGATGTGGGCACTGATAGGCATCACTGATAGGCGGCAATGATGAGGCTGCACTGATGGGCATCACTGATGAGGCTGAAATGATAGGCGGCACTGACATGCTTCACTGGTGGGCACTGACAGGCCTCACTGACAGGTGTCACTGATGAGGCTGCACTTATATACGGCAATGACAGGCATCACTGGTGGGCACTGATAGGTGGCGCTGGTGAGAGTGCACTGATATGCGGCACTGATAGGCGTCACTGGTGGGCACTGATTGGCATCACTGGTGGGCACTGTTGAGGCTGCACTGATGATCGTTGCTCTGATTATCAGTGTAGATGTCCCCTGTGTGGATTTGCTGGTGGATTTTCCTTTTCTCCCGCACTGTCAGCGTGAGGAGAGGATTGCCAATACAATGTAAACAGGATTTGCTGGGTGATTGAATACAGCTGATCACGTAGTAAAGAGTTGCTGTGATTGGCTCTTTCTCACAATTGCACATCACTGTGGATGCACACCGCGGGGGGCCACGTCATGCAACGGCCTCCAGGCAAAGTGTGACCGTGCTGTAATCGTCATTCGGCTATATCGCAGTCGTGAACAGATTAAACACTATAGCTGCTGGGAATGCGTTTTTACTTTTATCAAGTTCTGAAGTGATTCAAAGCCTCCCAATTACTTCCACCACGTATCCCGGGTCCCACTGTCCCACCTGCAAGTCCAGGACATCCCATAGTGGGTGTCACTGGGTAGGGCAGAGGGAGCTCAGGGAACGTCTGTTCGTTGATCTTCCCTCCAGTGAATGAACCAGGAAGCAATTTGGTGTGACATCACTTCCGGGGTCAGAGCTTTCACTTTGTCCGGCATCTAATGGAGCGTGATCTACATTCCATTCATTTAGTGGAATGCAAGGGAGACATCGGGGGTCTATTAGACCCCTGATGCTTCAACAAAGAGAACCTGTCACAAGGTATATTGGGCCACTCAAAATCCATGTATTGGAGTTTAGCCAATTCTGGATCAGAAGTATTTACCCCCTTAGTGACCAGGCCATTTCTTGTGATTCGGCACTGTGGTTACTTTAACTGACAATTGTGCGACGCTGTACCCAAATAAAATTGATGTCCTTTTTTGTTTCCCACAAATAGAGCTTTCTTTTGGTGATATTTGATCACCTCTGCGATTTTTTATATATTTTTTTTTTTTGCGCTATTCCCCAAAAAATAGCGACAATTCTGAAAAAAAAAATAATAATTTTTCACTTTCTGCTTTATAACCTTCCCAAAAAAAATTAAAAATCAAAATTTTTCATCATTTTAGGCCAATTTGTATTCTGCTACATATTTTTGTTAAAAAAAAAAAATCCCAATTAGCGTATTTTGATTGGTTTGCGCAAAAGTTATCACGTCTACAAACTAGGGGAAAGATTTGTCATTTTTATTTAGTTATTTTACAAGTAATGGCGGCGATCTGCGATTTTTAGCAGGACTACATCATTGCAGCGAACAGATCGGACCCCTAACTGACACTCTTGCTACTTTTGGGGGGACCAGTGACATTAGTACAGTAATCAGTGCTAAAATATACACTGTTACTGTACTAATGACACTGGCAGGGAAAAGGGGTTAACCCAGGGGTGATCAAAGGGTTAGTGTGAGCCTAGGGGGTGTTTTCTAACTGTATGGGGGCGGGGTTTGTGAAATGATCATAGAGACATGTGATTCTATATAGAAGGATCACAGGCGCTCTGTAATCATTCCAGAGAGAACGGTCGGCTGTCTTTACAACATCTGACCGCTCTTCTCTCTCAGCGGGGAGCGATCGCGGGTGTCAGGTGGCAATCGGAGCTGCCTGACTTGTGGGTCAGCATCCCCGTTGCCTAGGGGGCGGCACGCGCGCCCCCCACCACCACACTCCCAACCGAACCTCGTTTCGCGCAGCCGAGCCAACCTGCCGCAGTAAATATGCGGAGGGCGGTCGGCGAGTGGTTAATAAATCATTGTGTTAAAGCGGAGTTCCGGGCAGAGAAACGTTTTTTTTTTGAACATACCCCCGGGACAGTCAGGGCTAGCACATTCCACAATGGCTAGCCTCTGATCTGTCCCGGTTCGCACTTACCTTTTAGAAGAAATACTTACTTAGAAGTTTTCTTCCACAGCGTTTCCATCTCGGTTGTGGGCAGCTGAAGCCGGCGCGGTCCTCTTCTCTGTCTTCTTCCGCGTCTTCGTGTCCCAGAATGCGCTGCACCGGCCCCTCTCGTCACTTCCGGTGCGGCGCCGCATTCCTAAACAGCTTCTGGGCATGCCCAGAAGCTGTTTAGCAGGGGAATGCGGCGTCGCCCGGAAATGACGAGCGGGGCCGGTGCGGCGCATTGATTCCTGGGAGCTATGACGTTCAGCTCCCAGGAATCATAGCGAGACAGGAAGTGACGGGGTGAGCCGCGGCTCCGAGGGAGGAAGCTGTCATAGGTGAGTATTTACGATCGTCAATTACAAGGTGAGTTTTAAAAAAAAAAAAATCTAACTATCCAATTCCTTTTCAGGTTAGGCTGAACTAGCGGACGGGCACAAAAAAAAAATATCGTTTTTGTGCCCGGAACTCCGCTTTAATGTCATGTAACATACATTTTTTTTTTTTTTTTTTTACTTTTACCACTATTTGATTCTCCAGGGTCTCTTCTGCTATTAGAAAATAGAACATGTTTAGGTGCTTTAAGCCCCGGAAGATTTTACCCCCTTCCTGACCAGGGGGTATTTTGCGATTCGGCACTGCGTGACTTTAACGAACAATTGCGCGGTCGTGCGACGCTGTATCTAAACGAAATTGACGTCCTTTTTTTCCCACAAACAGAGCTTTCTTTTGGTGGTATTTGATCACCTGTGCGATTTTTTGATCAAGCGCTATAAACAAAAAAAAGAGCTTCAATTTTGCAAAAATAACAATATTTTTCATATTTTTTTATATCAAATTCCCAAAAAAAAAAAAAGTGAAAATCAAAATTTTTTAACATTTTCGGCCAATTTGTTTTCTGCTACATATGTTTGGTAAAAAAAAAAATTGCAAAAAGCGTATTTTGATTGGTTTTCACAAAAAGTTATTGCGTTTACTAACAAAGGGAAAGATTTTTGTCATTTTTGTTGTTTTTTTTTTTTTTTTTTAACGCGTAATGGCGGTACTGCGACATTGTGGCGGACAGATCGGACCCTTGACTGACATTTTTGACACTTTTGGGGTTACCAGTGACATTTCTACAGTAATCAGTGCTATAAATATGCACTGTTACTGTAAAATTACACTGGTAGTGAAGGGGTTAACTTTATTTGAGAGGGAGGGGCTGTGTGTGTCCCTAGGGGAGTGATTCTTACTGTGATTGGCTGTGGCTTGAGCTGTAGGAACAATGATCAACGGTCCTACATAGTAGAACCGTATGTTCATTGTTTCTACACAGGGAAGAATGACAGGCGGCTTGTTTACATCAGCCGCCTGCCTTTCTCCCGCACGATCGCCGAGTGACCGGCAGACATCGGGTCCGCTGCTCACACGCGCGGGGGGGGGGGGGGGTCCGTGACCGCGCCTCCGGGGGCGCGTGCTCGCTCCCCAGAGCCTCACAGGCTAGTGATGTACCGATACGTCACTTTGCCTGTGAGGGGCTGACTGCCGCAGTATATCTACTTGCGGCGGTTGGCAAGTGGTTAAAGGAGAAGTACAGTCAAAGCTCTTGGCTGTACTTCTCCTGTGGATCACAGCAGTGCAGTTCCTTCTGCACTCCTATGACTTGTTTTCAGCAGACAGCGGGTTGAAGTTCGTTGTCTGCCGTCATTACAGAGCCGGCGGTCCGGGCTCAGGCAAGATCACGACAATGGAGTTGGGATCCGCCCACATGTCCGGACCGGCACCCGGCTCAGCCTCTTAGCAAGATGAAGAGAACCTAAGCCGGTCGCTCCCGCCCCCTCTATAGCCTAAGCACACACACACGCGCGTAGGGGGGGGGGGCAGAGCAGACAGCGGTGACTGACAGTCTCCAGCTCTCTGTTCACGGAGCTCTGAGAACTGTGCGATTGGCAGTGTTTGATCGCTCAGTTCTCAGTGCAGAGGCGCCAGGGGACAGATGCAGCTCTTTTTTAAATTAATCTTCAGGCCTAAAACATGCATTTTAACTTGCGTGCAAAAAATTGAAAAACTATAACATGATTGACTGAATTTGCTTGATGCTGAACCTTTGCCGATCCAGATATTACCTTGTAAAAGTAGCAGTGACCTCCATCACTGTGCTGTACATGGCCCCACCCATTACAGGCTGCTAGCAGAAAGCTACAGGAGGGGATGGAGACCAGACCAGTCACCCTGCACAAGGAGAGAGAGAGAGCGCGCGGAGCTGTGGGAGGGGTCAGACAGGCTCCACCCACTACAGGCTGACTGCAGAAAACTACAGGAGGGGGCGGAGACCAGACCAGTCACCCTGCACAAGGAGAGAGAGCGGAGCTGTGGGAGGGGCTCAGCGGGCTCCACCCACTACAGGCTGCCTGCAGAAAACTACAGGAGGGGGCGGAGACCAGGCCAGTCACCCTGCACAAGGAGAGTAAGGTGACAATGTCCTATTTGGCTGGGGTTTGGGCAAAAATGGGAGCTCAGGGGTAGAATTTTGTTTTATGGAAGGGGAGAGGTTTATGCAGCACAGAGCAGGGCCATGGATATTTATTTTTTCCTTGGGGGGGGGGTTCACCTTTGGGCACCTAAAGTACAGATCTCCTCCCTTCTCCCCCAGCGCAGTTCCTGCCCAAGTATGACACCCCCCCCCCCCCAGTAAAAAAATTCCCCCTCCAGTATAGATCCTCCTCCCCCCTTCCTAGTTTAGATCCCCTCCACTCCACTATTATTCCCCGCAGTACATATCCGTTCTCCTCCCCCTATCCGTTTAGATCCCCTTCATTCCAGTATAGTTCCCCCAAATACAGAGTTTCCTTTCACTCCGCCTACTGATCCCCCCCCCCCCCCCGCTTTTGCAGATTTCCCCCCTCTGCAAGTAAAAATCCCCCACCTTATCAGTGTAGATCCTTTCCATTCCAGTATAGTTCCAAGTACAGAGTTCCCTTTCCCTCCACCAGTACAGAACCTCCCCACCCCCCCGCCCCTGTGCTGCAGATCACCCCCCCTCTTCATGCTACATATTTCACACTCTCCCAGTAAACCCCCCCCCCCCACCTCCGGTCAGGTCACCTTACTCCCCTTTATCAGTTTAGATCCCCTCCCTTCCAGTATAGTTCCCCCAAGCACAGAGTTCCTTTTCCCTCCAACAGGACAGATTCCCCCCTCCCCCCTGTTCGGATCACCTCCCCCCCCCCCCCTTATCAGTTTGGATCCCACTCCTCTCCAGTATAGTTCCCTCAAGTACAGAGTTCCCTTTCCCTTCACCAGCACACCCCCCCCTCCCTGTGCTGCAGACCTCCTCCTTCCCCCGTGCTAATTTTCCCCCTCTCCCAGTAAACCCCCCTCCCATTCAGATCACCTTTCCCCCCCTTATCAGTTTAGATCCCCCTCCAGTATAGTTCCCCCAAGTACAGAGTTCCCTTTCCCTCCACCAGTACAGAACCCCCCCCCCCCCCCCCCTGTTCTGCAGATCACCCCCCCTCCTTCATTCTACAGATTTCCCCCCCTCCCTCCCAGTAAAAATCTCCCCCTCCCCGTTCAGCTCACCCCCCCCCCCCTTATCAGTTTAGATCCCCTCCCTTCCAGTATAGTTCCCCCAAGTACAGAGTTCCCTCTTCCTCCAACAGGACAGATTCTCCCCTCCCCCCCTGTTCGGATCACCTCCCCCCCCCCCTTAACAGTTTGGATCCCCTCCTCTCCAGTATAGTTCCTTCAAGTACAGAGTTCCCTTTATCTCCACCAGCACCAGAATGCCACCCCCCCCCCGGTGCTGCAGATCTTCCCCCTCTCCCAGTAAACCCCCCCACTCCCATTCAGATAACCTTTCCCCCCCCCCTTATCAGTTTAGATCCCCTTCAGTATAGTTCCCCCAAGTACAGAGTTCCCTTTCCCTCCACCAACAGATTCTCCCAGTTAAAATGCCCCTCCCCCCTCATTCAGATCACCCCCCCCTTTATCAGTTTAGATCCCCTCTATTCCAGCATAGTTCCCCCAAGTACAGAGTTCCCTTCCCCTCCACCAGCACAGATCCCCCCCCCCCCGCAAGAAATTCACCCACCAAATCAAGCATTTCAGAGTGAGATGAAGTCCTCCCTTGGCTGTGTCATGGGATTGGAGCAGAGGAGTGGCTAAGTAGCCTCCTCCCTCGGAACCCCCCCCTCCCCCACCTATTTGTAGTTCTGACCAGTGACTGAAGTGGCAGCTTCAGTGCTTCTGCTGTATAGTAACCATCAGTGGTCAAACCCCTCTATCCCCCCCTTATCTACGCAGAGTTTAGGGGTGTGTTAGGTGATTTGGGTGAGGACTCTGCATTGCATTATTGTATTGGGGGGATCACTGTGGGTACCTGGGATTCCCGGGGGGGGGGGCAGGGAGTCCACCCAGGAATGTCTTATCAGCCCTGGTATAAGCAGTCAGTGACAGGGGCTCTTTAACACTCCAGCGCCTTAGTATGACATGGAGATCTTCAATTCTTCACACCGGGGAGTTCTCATCCCCCCCCCCCCCCAGGCCGAAACTGGAAATAAATTCTTCAGAAGTGGAGATGTCTGCCAGCGGATAATGGAATCATCACACTGAGATTCCGGACACAAATATCGATCCGTCTGGAGGATTTCACTTCCTGAATGATCAGCAGCTGAACACTGCGCCATCCGGATCCATCGCTGTGTGTATATATATATATATATATATATATATATATATATATATATATATATATATATATATATATATACACCCCCACAGAATTCTAAATATATATCCTCCCCAATCACTGTATAGAAGTCCCCCCCCCCCCGTCAATCATTTTATATACATCCCCCCTCCCATCACTGTATATATGTCTCCCCCATCATTTTTATATGCATCCACCTCCCATCACTGTATATATATCTTCCCCCCCCCCATCATTTTATATACATCCCCCCCCTCCCATCACTGTATATATGTCTCCCCCATCATTGTTATATACATTCCCCTCCCATCACTGTATATACATCCCCCTCCCATCACTGTATATATGTCCCCCCCATCATTTTATATACATTCCCCTCCCATCACTGTATATATATCTCTCCCCCCATCATTTTATATACATCCCCCCCTCCCATCACTGTATATATGTCTCTTCCCCCCCCCCCCCCATCATTTTATATACATCCCCCCTCCCATCACTGTATATATGTCTCCTCCATCACCATACTGTCACCTGTAAATGGGCTGAAGGGAGCTCAAATATGGATGCATTGGTTTGTAAAAAGGCTGTAATAGTATGTCCCTGGTCTCCAACAACTCTCATAGCATGTTACCATTCTCCTGTTGCTTATCTGCAGTCTCTGACCTTCTCCTGTAGTATGTCTGCAGTCTCTGACCATCTCCTGTAGTATGTCTGCAGTCTCTGACCATCTCCTGTAGTATGTCTGCAGTCTCTGACCATCTCCTGTAGTATGTCTGCAGTCTCTGACCATCTCCTGTAGTATGTCTGCAGGCTCTGACCATCTCCTGTAGTATCTTTGCAGTCTCTGACCATCTCCTGTAGTATGTCTGCAGTCTCTGACCATCTCCTGTAGTATCTTTGCAGTCTCTGACCATCTCCTGTAGTATGTCTGCAGTCTCTGACCATCTCCTGTAGTATGTCTGCAGTCTCTGACCATCTCCTGTAGTATGTCTGCAGTCTCTGACCATCTCCTGTAGTGTGTCTGCAGTCTCTGACCATCTCCTGTAGTGTGTCTGCAGTCTCTGACCATCTCCTGTATTGTGTCTGCAGTCTCTGACCATCTCCTGTAGTGTGTCTGCAGTCTCTGACCATCTCCTGTAGTATGTTGGCTGAGACAAGGGGGAAGCAGGAGGGGCAGCTATCCTGGATGCTGGTATGATGTGAGGTAGAGGGGGCGCCGCATGGTGGGTTCCTGGTGCTTTAAGCTGACAGTAGTAGTGACAGCACAGGAGTCACACTTGGGGGCATCTTTATCAAAAACACTGACTGCCACTAGTCCTATAGTATGGAATGTCTTTTTGTATTGGGGGTTCCAGCTTAGTTTATTAAGTAATCAAAGCAATAAGAGATCTGACGCGTTTCGAGGGTTGCAAAGGTCCTTCTTCAGGGCTCAAACACATACATCATTCAGTAGCATTGACTGGTCATAAAAAAACGAAAAAAAATTTTTAAATTCTGTAGATTGTAAAATTCTTCTTCTAAAATTAGGTCTTCAAGAAAGTTCGAAGGATTATACATTTGTAGTGCTTCTCATTGATTTTCATAAATTAAAGTGACACTAAACACTATCCGTGTTCTCTATAAAATAACCCATACACATCCACTACTTAAAGTGTTTACTAAACCCACAACCATAAAATCAGTCGTCTGTAAGTATCCTCTGCATTGTGTGTAAAGGCTGTGTGATCGTGCCTTCTTTAACTGACTCCAACCCATCTCGTGATAGAACCGAGCATTAGGAGTCAGGCTGCACATGCTCAGTCTAGTGTGTATTGCTAGAGAGTTTTTCTTTTTTCTTGGGAGAGTGCATGTGATCAGCACAGGGCCAATCAGCACTGTCCAGACAGGGGATCAGGGGAAAATGAAAACTCCTCCTTTAGCAGTTTATATTTACTGAAATAATTGGATTTCCTTGTTCCATGTACCATGGTAGACCAGACCTAGTGAGTGCAGGCTCCTGGGGAGACCAGACCTAGTGAGTGCAGGCTCCTGGGGAGACCAGACCTGACCTAGTGAGTGCAGGCTCCTGGGGAGACCTGACCTAGTGAGTGCAGGCTCCTGGGGAGACCAGATCTAGTGAGGGCAGGCTCCTGGGGAGACCAGATCTAGTGAGTGCAGGCTCCTGGGGAGACCAGACCTAGTGAGTGCAGGCTCCTGGGGAGACCAGACCTAGTGAGTGCAGGCTCCTGGGGAGACCAGACCTAGTGAGTGCAGGCTCCTGGGGAGACCAGATCTAGTGAGTGCAGGCTCCTGGGGAGACCAGATCTAGTGAGTGCAGGCTCCTGGGGAGACCAGATCCAGTGAGTGCAGGCTCCTGGGGAGACCAGATCCAGTGAGTGCAGGCTCCTGGGGAGACCAGATCCAGTGAGTGCAGGCTCCTGGGGAGACCAGATCCAGTGAGTGCAGGCTCCTGGGGAGACCAGACCTAGTGAGTGCAGGCTCCTGGGGAGACCAGACCTAGTGAGTGCAGGCTCCTGGGGAGACCAGACCTAGTGAGTGCAGGCTCCTGGGGAGACCAGACCTAGTGAGTGCAGGCTCCTGGGGAGACCAGACCTAGTGAGTGCAGGCTCCTGGGGAGACCAGACCTAGTGAGTGCAGGCTCCTGGGGAGACCAGACCTAGTGAGTGCAGGCTCCTGGGGAGACCAGACCTAGTGAGTGCAGGCTCCTGGGGAGACCAGACCTAGTGAGTGCAGGCTCCTGGGGAGACCAGACCTAGTGAGTGCAGGCTCCTGGGGAGACCAGACCTAGTGAGTGCAGGCTCCTGGGGAGACCAGACCTAGTGAGTGCAGGCTCCAGGGGAGACCAGACCTAGTGAGTGCAGGCTCCTGGGGAGACCAGACCTAGTGAGTGCAGGCTCCTGGGGAGACCAGACCTAGTGAGTGCAGGCTCCTGAGTTTAGTAACACTTTAATAGTCCTGTCATCTATTTTTCTTGAAATTGTTTCTGTTTTGCTACTTCCTAAGGTCCCCAGTAAGCTCCTGAACATCTCATTTTCCCCATAGCGTCCATTTCTTTTGATCAAGGAGTGCTCATTAGTTTGGGTGATGTACACTGCTCTATGCACCCGATAGTCCATAGTCCGTCTCAGTAGAGAGTGGCTACTTTCCTACATACGGTGGGATCATGAAGAACGAGCGTAGTCACCCTCTAACCAATACGGATTGCACGAAAAGGGTATAGTAAAGCAACTGCTAGCGCACTCTCCGATATAAATGGTCATATCTAGACGTGCGCAGTGGAAAGTATTGTTTAGTTTCCGATGCATTCGTTAGGTCGTTAATTTTGTATTTTCATTGTATCAGCCCGGTTAGTTTTCAGGATTTATTTTGTTTCTTTGTTAGACCAGTTGGATTCAAAATGTAAAGACCACGCCCCCATGTTTACCTGTTATTCAGCGAGTGACAGGACACCTGCCAAATGACAGGTAAACGCGGGGGGGAGGTCACCGTTGACATCACCGGAAGACCCCACCCCCATGGGGTATATATTACCCCTAAAGGATGGGGTATATAGTACCTCTGCACATTTACACAAAAAGTAGCAAAGGTAAATATTTAGAAATTATATATATATATATATATATATATATATATATATATATATATATATATATATATATATATATATATATATAATTTCCAAATCGTTACGTTTGCTACTTTTTGTGTAAATGTGCAGAGGTACTATATACCCCATCCTCATTCATATTGAAGGGGGGGGGCAGGATCTGGGGGCCCCCTTGTTATAGGTGGCTTTCAAATTCTGATAAGGCATTGGTGGCACCGGTGTGGGGTTCCCCTTATAAATCTATACTGGACCTAAAGCCTTTCTTTTTAATTTACTTTGGTGTGAGGTTTTTCTCAAATCCATACCCAACCCAAAGGGGACCCCTATGCTGTTTTCTCTGTCGCTCATTGACAGACGTAGTCCTCCTTGATTAATATCAACTCGGGTTATACTGCCCTCTACAGGAGTAGGACTAGACGGGAAAGAAAATGTTCTGGCCACACCCTAGGGGCAGTCCCAGAAGGTATATCCTCTCACTTCCTGCTACAGGATATCAGTTTTTTTCTGTCTAGTTAGGAGTAAGGACCTAAGTTCCTTGCTGGGATCTTTGGTCCTGGCAAGATTTTTTAGAAATACTTTTTTAGACAGCTTTTCTTCTCCGGTGTTCCTGTGAGATCTTCAAGCAAGTACGCTGAAACTGGGCGACGGGCTGGATGTTGAGATCCAGTGGTCACCCCAGTTCAGCCTACGAGCGCGTGCAGACCCAGCTCCGCGCTGGGTCGGCCGCGACATAGTCCCGCTGGACGGGGACTGACCCTGCGAGTTAAACGTCTCGCCTGGACGGCAATGACCAGTTACAAACTGAGTCACGGCGTCCGCATTGGTCGACAGCCCCCCCACCCCGGTGGAGAGGGGTTCTGTCAGGAGTTGGCGCCCGCCTGGTTCCGGTATGGTGAGTAGAATGTTCCCCCTCTCCCCGTGTCGGGTTTGTTGGTGGACGCGGGCCCCTCTCTGGGATGGTCGGACACATGTTTCTGGGTCCCCCCTCTATCCTATAACAGGTCACAGATCCCCCAATTTGAGTGTGATTTTGTGAATAAGAAACCAGGAGGCTTGTTTTGGGAGCTGACTATCTAAAGTCACTATATGACTGTAAGGGTGACTGAAGTCAGTGGCAGACTACTAAAAGGCATTACTATTGAGGTATAGAGGTATCCTACCTGTCATAGTGTGTATACAGGCCGATGCCTATGCCTGAGTTACTGCATCCGCAGGTCGCCATCCCTCCAGAAAGCCGGTCACTTCCGCAGCCTCCCGCAGGCCGCACAGGCCCGCAGGCCGCACAGGCCGAGCGCACACTCCCGCAGGCCGCACAGGCCGAGTGCACACCTCCCGCAGGCTGCTGCTAGCTTGCAAGCCGCCGCTATCCTCCACAGGCCGCGCCATTTTCCGGCAGATCGCACGGGGCCGCCATATTGGCGTAGCCTCGTGTCTCTAGCATGGGGGCGGCCATGTTTGAGGTGACCAAACACCTTGAGGAGGAATTGGGAGGCGCCGGAAGGCGTGTAAAGGGGCGGAGCCGCCTCCTTGGCCCGGGAAAGCAAGCCAAAGACTTCCTGTCTGTAACAGACAGTGCTGGAAGCAGGTTGATAAGAAACTTCTGTGCATCAGGTGAGCCTTGGGGTCTCTCTCTCGCTCTCTCTCTCTGAGGGGTCCAAGCAGGTACACTGAGGGGCGCTATTGCGCTGGGGGGCTAAGTAAAAAAAAAAAAAAGTGTTTTTTGCAATGAATTTTTTGTGTTTGGCAAGTGTCTTGTTAATCATGAACCCTGCCACACATGTATCCCCACCTGATCCCCTCGAGGTGGCCGCAGGACCCTCCAATACCCCACTTGTGATGATGCATTATCAGCAGTTTTGGAGTCTTTGGTATCCCGGGTGGAGGTAGCCTGTCAGGGCGGGGGTCAAGAAAAGTGACCCCCGCCTACCCCTATTTCATCTGATACTTCAGATACGGATTCTGAGCTGGTCATTGCAGCCCCTTTTCTGGGGTTGTTGTCTCAGGTACGGTCTCCTCAGACAGCGAGGAGGACGCTTCTGCCTCCGCCATAGCACAAAAAGCGTTGGTGGGGGCACTAGGGAAACCTAGAATCTTGAGGTTACACCGGCAGAGGTAGCTGAGACTGATATTCCTTTTTTTTTGGTACTAGCAAGCCTACCAAAATGGCGAAGGGTTTCCCTTGCCCAAATGTGGTCGTCCAAAAACGAACCCCTGCTATTTCCAAACGCATTGCTAGGCGCTATCAGTTTGAGGAATCCCTTATGATAAAGATGGACGGTACCACCAATAGTGGACTCACCGATTTCCAGACTAAATAAAGCCACTGTTATCCCGTTGGATTGACAGAATGGGCCCCCACCCATTTCTAGGGTGGGGGGACGTCCTCACCGGTTTCCGGATCCATGGCTTTCCAGAATCCCGGATAAAGGGGTTCGCGAGGTCATACGGTCGGGATACAAGATCGAGTTTCGATCACTTCCACCGGTGAGATTCTTCCCTTCCAATATTCGACATCCCCGGGTCGCTTAAAAAGCTTTGCGGGGGACAGCTTGATGCAACAAGGAGTGGTAGTTCCCATTCCTTGGACAGTTTCAGGGGTTCTAGTCAAACCTGTTCACAATGCCCAGGTAAAAGGGCTAGGTGCGTCCAATTCTGGTCTGGGGAGAGATGGAGTCCATCCGTACAGTGGTGGCCTCCCTGCATCAGGGGGATCTCCTGGAGTCCATAGACATTTAGGATGCCTATCTTCATATCCCCATCTTCACAGGCTGGTTCCCACCAGGACACTGAACTATCTGGGCCTAATTTTGGATACATCCTTGGCAAGAGTGTTTCTCCATGCGGAGAAACTCCAGAAGATTCAGTCAATGATTCAGATGTTGCTGTCCGTCAACTGGCTGGGACTGATGGTCGCCTCCTTAGAGGCAGTACTGTTTGCCCAGTCTCATACCCGAATTCTCCAAGAGTAGATTCTTCTCAAATGGAATCGGAATCCCGATTCCCTGGACAATCGGATCCGATTGAGCGAGCGGACCAGGGAGGCTCTGGTCTGGTGGCTTCGGTCTCCGATGCTCAGCTACGGGAAGTAATTTCTTCTGATAAATTCCAGATTACCGATAAATGTGTTGGAACTGAGAGCGATCAGACTTTGTCTGATTTACTGGACCGAGCAGCTCCAGGGCAGCCCGGTTTCCGATCCAATCAGACTATGCCACGGTCATGACTTATGTCAATCACCAAGGGGCACCAAGAGTGCCCTGGCGGCCAAAGAAGTGGCCAGCATTCTTTATTGGGCGGACCTGTTGTTCCAGCTCTCTCCACGATATTCATCCTGGGGGTGGACAGGCAGATTATCTCAGCCGTCAGATTCTGGATCAAGAGGAATAGTCTCTTCATCCAGAGGTATTTCACCAGCTGTCCCTTCATTGGGGCACCCCGGATATGGATCTGTTGGCATGTCGGCTCAACAGGGCTCGTGCCCGCGATCCTCTAGCGGACGCAGCAGACGCGCTGAGCGCCCCGTAGGGGCAGTATCAGCTACTGTATGTCTTCCCCCCCCCCCCCCTCTCAAGTTACTGCTGAGATTTCTCCGCAGGATAGAGGTGGAGGGGGCTCCAGTTACCCTGGTAATTCCGGGCTGGCCTCGTCAAGCCAGGTACGCCGACTTGGGCAGACTAGTCGCGGACGCTCCTTGGAGACTTCCTCTCAGGGAGGATCTGCGGTCTCAAGGACCGATCTTCCATCGTGCTTTACAGTCGCTGGCTTTAACGGCCTGGCCATTGAGACCCAGGTACTGAAGGACAGAGGATTGTCAGCTTCAGTTATTCCTACTCTAATTATAGCAAAGAAAGCGACTTCCAGCAAAGTCTATTATCGCACATGGAAGGCTTATATTGTGTGGTGTGAATCGTTGGGTTTTCCCCCACGTACCTATTCGGTGACCCGAATCTTGGTTTTTCTGCAAAAGGGGGTTGAGCAGAAACTATCCTTAAGCACTATCAAGGGTCAGGTTTCAGCGTTAGCTATCTTCTTCCAGAAGCCTCTGGCTACTCATTCCTTGGTGCGGAATTTCATCCAGGGGGTGCGGCACTTGGCTCCGCCAGTGCGCGCGCCCTTATCACCCTGGGATCTTAATTTTGTGTTGTCGGTTCTTCAGAAACCTCCCTTTGAAAATATCAGGGAGATTCCCTTGCTTACATTATCCCAGAAGGTGGCCTTCTTGGTGGCTATCACTTCTGCACGCAGGGTGTCAGAACTGGCCGCATTATCATGCCATTCCCCATATCTAGTGGTTCATAGGGATAAGGTAGTTCTTCATCCGAAGCCATCCTTTCTTCCTAAGGTGGTTTCAGATTTTCATCTGAATGAAGATATTGTGCTACCTTCCTTGTGTCCTAAGCCCAATCATCCTCGGGAATGTGCGTTGCATTCCGTGGAGGTAGTTCGGGCAATCAGGATATACCTGAAGACTACGGAATCATTCCGTTAAACGGATTCAGTGTTTGTGATCACGGATGGCCCCAGAAAGGGGTTGCCTGCATCTGCCGCGACTATCTCCAAATGGATTAGACAGACGTTGGTACAGGCTTATTCTATTAAGGGTCGGAATCCTCCGTTCCCTGTTAAGGCGCACTCCACTCGAGCGCTCAGTACCTCCTGGGCCTACCGCCATCAGGCGTCAGTGGTCCAGGTTTGCAAGGCGGCTACCTGGTCGTCGGTGCATACCTTTACAAAATTTTATAAAGTTGATGTGATGGCATCGTCGGATGCCTCTTTTGGCCGCAAGGTTTTGCAGGCCGCAATTTGAGGAGACCGGTGGTCTACCTCGAGGGTTTTTTTCCGTTGGAATTTCAGTTGAGTCTCATCTTTTGTTTTGTTGAGCCTTTAAGACTTCTAGTTGGCACCGGTTGGGCCTTCTAGATTGGATTTTGATTTCCATTTTCCCACCCCTCATTTGTGGCACTGCTTTGGGACGTCCCGAGTTGATATTAATCAAGAGGACTGCGTCTGTCAATGAGCGACAGAGAAAAATGGATTTTTGTAAGATCTTACCGTAAAATCCTTTTCTCTTAAGCGCATTGACAGACGTAGTACCCGCCCCTCTGTTTTTGAGTTGGGTTGGGTTAAATTCTCTAAACACTGCTTTGTGACATAACTGATATCCTGTAGCAGGAAGTGAGAGGATATACCCTCTGGGACTGCCCCTAGGGTGTGGCTAGAACGTTTTCTTTCCTGTCTAGTCCTACTCCTGTAGAGGGCAGTATAACCCGAGTTGATATTAATCAAGGAGGACTACGTCTGTCAATGAGCTTAAGAGAAAAGGATTTTACAGTAAGATCTTACAAAAATCCATTTTTATTTTTTATTTTTACCGGCACTACTTTTGTTTACATTGTGCTGTTAGCAAGGAATCCCGCTGACAGCAGATGATGGTGGTTGTTAAGGACGCTATGGCCACCCGCTCCACAGCCACAACCACAACCACAGCTATTCACAATGTATTCGGATGTTATGGAGCAAATTGGAAAATGTTAACATCATCCGAATGAAACTAATGAACAAATGCATTCCTTTTCTTTTTATTATACATTTTGTTTTGGATTCGTTGCCATTCGTTTCTATGTCCATTTGGAGATTTAAATAACATCTGAATCTCCAAAAATGAAATTTTCATCCGAAAAGCAAATCAAAATGCAACAAATTGCACATATCCAGTCATATAAAAAAAAAAAATAAAAACAAACCGCATCGAGCTCACAGAAACAAAACCAAATAAAACCATAATAGTCAAATGTGCATGTCTGAGGTATAAAGTCCCATACACAAAAAGAACCACCATGAATTATAAGCAAAGTAATCTTCAGATATCCAAGCAAAGAAAAAAAAAAAATCTGGCACCAGGATGTCTCAAAAATAAAACCTATACAATTCTAAATGATCCATCCAATAAAAGGAATCATTATCTGTAGTTATTGATATGTTTCAGCATCTTCCATAGGCCTTAGTCATATTACATTATTATGACTAAGGCCTATGTAAGAGGCTGAAACCTGTCAATAAATACAAGTGTCGATTCCTTTTATTGGATAGATAATAATATTAATATTATATTCTATATTATTGTAGCACTGCCCCCTAGAGAGCTGCTGAGAATTTGACATTCTGGATTCCCCTGGGTTAACTGTAGCAACAGTCTATGGAACTTATCACTTTAAATCCGTGGCTCAGACAATGAACAGTCCAGGGGATGTTGTTTTTGTATTCTATTTAGAACTGGGATGGGAGAAGGGAGGAGTGTGGGATACTCCTTCTTTGAACTATGCACAACTTGAGGACAACTAGTTGTAGTGTATGCGGCAAGGCCACTACTTCACCTTGCCACTGAAGTGAAGATAAAGAATATGATCCTGATTTTAGTTTCTCTTCAGGGTCCTAGCTTGGCACCCCCGTTCTCACTTGCGGTGTGTGCTAGCTCCTGTCCACTGACTCTCCCTGGAGTGGACCCCTGGCAAGCTTCCCTTTACTCACGGACACTGTTTTTCCCTAGGTTGCTCTGCCTCCAACTCCGCTTGTCAGCATCCTCTGGACCTCCGGGCTCAGCACCACACTTCTGGTCCACTAAGCTGTCCGCCTGTGACCACCTTCCATACAGACAGGAGGAGAGACAGCCGTCGCCCTCCTCCTGGGACCTGGCTTCGTGCCCAAAGACACCCTGTCACATGTGCCCTTGGCTTTTATAAACTATCCCAAGATGCACCACTGTTGTGCCCTCCCACTGGAATAGTTACAAAAGCCTGTGGGTCACTGGCTGGGTTTCCTCCACTGTCCAACAGGCTTCCCTATCGGATACAATGAGGACACTCCCTCAGACCATGTGAATCACACATGGACACATGTAACGGGCATAACTACTGATCAGGCTCCCCTGATAAGCAGATTGAGCAGACTATAGTTTACCTGCTACTCCCCTGGTAAGCAGGCAGAGCAATCTATCCACTCTTACTAGCACCTACTTAGGAGGGTGCAACATCAATATTATATTAATAATGATGATAATTGGATTGACTAATAAAATAGTATAGGTTTCATTTTTGAGACCTTGTGGTGCCGGATATTTTTTTCTCTTTGATTGATTGGACGTTTGGATGGCTACGTACTGGAGCCATCCAAGCACATGAGTCTCGATGCCTACGTACTGGAGCCATCCAAGCACATGAGTCTCGATGCCTACGTACTGGAGCCATCCAAGCACACGAGTCTCGATACCTACGTACTGGAGCCATCCAAGCACATGAGTCTCGATGCCTACGTACTGGAGCCATCCAAGCACACGAGTCTCGATGCCTACGTACTGGAGCCATCCAAGCACATGAGTCTCGATGCCTACGTATTGGAGCCATCCAAGCACATGAGTCTCGATGCCTACGTACTGGAGCCATCCAAGCACATGAGTCTCGATGCCTACGTACTGGAGCCATCCAAGCACATGAGTCTCGATGCCTACGTACTGGAGCCATCCAAGCACATGAGTCTCGATGCCTACGTATTGGAGCCATCCAAGCACATGAGTCTCGATGCCTACGTACTGGAGCCATCCAAGCACATGAGTCACGATGCCTACGTACTGGAGCCATCCAAGCACATGAGTCTCGATGCCTACGTACTGGAGCCATCCAAGCACATGAGTCTCGATGCCTACGTATTGGAGCCATCCAAGCACATGAGTCTCGATGCCTACGTACTGGAGCCATCCAAGCACATGAGTCTCGATGCCTACGTATTGGAGCCATCCAAGCACATGAGTCTCGATGCCTACGTATTGGAGCCATCCAAGCACATGAGTCTCGATGCCTACGTACTGGAGCCATCCAAGCACATGAGTCTCGATGCCTACGTATTGGAGCCATCCAAGCACATGAGTCTCGATGCCTACGTACTGGAGCCATCCAAGCACATGAGTCTCGATGCCTACGTATTGGAACCATCCAAGCACATGAGTCTCGATGCCTACGTACTGGAGCCATCCAAGCACATGAGTCTCTATCTCATCCTGTTTGCCAGTAAGGGCTATTTTTGGGTAGCAGCACCATTTCAGTAGATGCATAATCTTCAGATATGTCGCCAGTCTATAGTGAAGAAGCTTCCTAGTGTAAGAAAAAAAACACAAGTAAAGAGCTCTCACACCAGTGCCAAAACTGGAGGCTTACCAGAACGGTGTGACCATTAAAATGAGAAGTCCTATAACGCTTGAATTGAACAGATTTCCATCTCAGATGTAAAATGTCGCCACGTCCACCCACCATAAATATCCGTGCCCACTTGGGAATATGCATAAAGAAATAAATGTTACATTGTGTAACCTCAATAATAATCAATATTTATTAAAACCGATCCAACGCTACAAATTTAGAATCATAGACAGTGCTGTACAAATAAAGCCCTCCCTGAGGAGATCTGTGAATCGCTTCCTGGTTCTGAAATGCGTGATGACGTCATGAGCCCTAGAAGACAACATCTCTGATGAAACGCGTAGGACAGAGCCCACGCCCGTGGCGTCATCGCGCATTACAGAACCAGTAAGTGATTTGCAGATCTCCTCAGGGAGGATTTTATTTGTACAGTTCTGTCTATGAGTCTATATTTGTGAGTGCCATGATCTGTCTGGAGACCTATTGGAAGATTATTTCACTTCTAAGTCACGGTGGTTGTTTTTATGTAGCCACCGTATTACGGGAAGTTGTATTACAGCACCAAAAAAAGGAATTTGGAAGAATACATAATTGAATAGAACTTTTTTTTTTTTTTCAACCAGAGCTTAGTGTCACTTTAATTATTACAAATTGCGTAATGAAGTGTTATTTTTCGGAATAAGATTTTTTTTTTTAGAGCTTTTTCTTCCTTTTAATTGTGGTCAATGTTTAATTATTTAATTTGTAGATTAATTATTACATAATATATGGATTTAAAAAAAACAATCATGACCATTTAATGTATCGAATTTTACAATATATGTGTTTTTAGCAGGGCTTTTTTCTTTAAAAAATAGGTGCAGGTACTTTCTCCACCCTGTCCTACCGCTGAGCACCATCCCTTGTCTTCAACCCCCCCCCCCCCCCCCCCCCCCATCCACCTCCTAGTACCGTTCATTTAGAGAATACAGAGTCCAGTATCATTTTGTGGAAGTACGTTTTTTTTTTTTTTTTTTTTGTCCTATAGAAATGGTTAGTAGCAGTGGCGGCTGGTGCTCAAATTTTTTTGGGGGGGCGCGAACAGAAAAATGTAATAGGCATTGCTTTGCGGCAAAAAACGCTGTAAAAAATTGCGTGACTTTGAGGTCGCAAAAGTGTGAAAGGGTCCTTCAGTAATTAAGGTATAGTGTGCCCCCTTTCAATGCAGAGAGACCAGCGTGCCCCCTTTCAATGCACAGTGACCCCCCCTTTCAATGCACAGTGACCAGCGTGCCCCCTTTCAATGCAAAGTGACCAGCGTGCCCCCTTTCAATGCAAAGTGACCAGCGTGCCCCCTTTCAATGCAAAGTGACCAGCGTGCCCCCTTTCAATGCAAAGTGACCAGCGTGCCCCCTTTCAATGCAGTGACCAGCGTGCCCCCTTTCAATGTAGTAACCAGCGTACATGCCCCCTTTCAATGTAGTAACCAGCGTACATGCCCCCTTTCAATGTAGTAACCAGCGTACATGCCCCCTTTCAATGCAGTGACCAGCGTACATGCCCCCTGAGTCCTCCCGCCTCCTCCTCTGCCAATGGCATGAGGTTTGCCTTGCGGCCAATCAGAAAGCTCGTATCGGACGCACTCCCTGATTGGCCAGAAGGAGAATTTTCATTCGCTATTGTCACACAATGGGTGGGCTCGGGACACACTGCTCTGCGCCCAAGGTCCACCCTTTGCATTGCCCTATTAGAGCCTCTGGCTCTAATCAGGTGATGCCAAAAATAAAAAAAAGCCCCATTGAACTCCATGCTTCCGCCCCTGCGCCCCCAACGCACCGGCCGCCACTGGTTAGTAGACCTACTCCCCCAGCAACAGCAAATTCTCCCCCAGCAACAATAGACCCCGTCCGCAACAATAGAACCTCCCCCAAGAATAAAATACACCCCAAGAAACAATAGATCTGCCCCAGCAGCCAGCATCAATACCCTCCCCCCTCAACAGTGGATCGCCCCCAATAAGATAAGAACCCCAGAGAAAAATACCCCCAACTAGCTACAATAGATCCCTCCATAAAAGTAGATCTCTCCAGCAGCACAGCAGCACAACAACCCCCCAACAACAATAGATCCCCAGCAGTCAGAAATAATAGACCCTTCAGCACACCCCATCCACCTTTTCCAGTACATACATTCTGTGCTGGAGGTGCCGGGACTGCATTCCCCCATGTTCCCGCTGAAAAAAAAAAAACATGGTTTTTATCTTTGAAGAAGGGGGACCTTTGTAACCCTCAAAACACGTTGGCACACTTATTTCATTGATCGTTTAAGAGTAAAGCACTCTTGACTATGACCATTGGTGTGGCCCCTTACGGCTAATCACATTTGATCAGACCAGATTAGACCATGTCCCTGCTATGGCCGAATTTGTTCAGAGGAAGAATTGTTTGGCTGGAACGGCCAATGGCTATTGCTTACCCCTTATGACCGGACGACGCCTGCTGAACTCAACCCTGTCTAATTGGAGACAAATTGTATGGATTATTTACGTAAGACTTCAGGTTTCATAGAGATTCTGTAATCAGATTGTAATGTGTGTTTCCATCGTTTATTATCTTTTTGTTATTTTTATTTATTGCCGGAATGCGTCTTGTAACGTGTATAGAGCAGCCATTCTCAACCAGGGTTCTGTGGAGCTCTAGATTTCCTCCAGAGTTTGTTAGGGGTTCCTTGAGAAGTTGGTGATTACCTTCCTTATCTCATGGTGCTCACATACAGTATTTCGAGAACCAATGCCACTTGGCAAAGCCAGTTGCATGACACCAATGATCTTTTAGGCTCTCTAAATAGATGGCATTCTGCCCACCACTGTTCATCTTACTGCCAACCAATGTAAGGGGCATTTTCCCCATGGCCTTCAATGACTTGGTTTTACCAGTACTTCCCTGAAACTTATGTCAAGGGTTTCTCGAGGGCAGGGGTGTCATCTCGGGCCGCATCAGCAGTATGGTTGCCCTGAAAGGGCCAGTTGTGCACTAGGAGTGAGCTACAAAATGTAGGGTTCAGAAGTGTCACACACAGAGTGCAGAGTTCAGGAGTGTGGTTTGTACAGGGTGCAGAATTTAGCTACGCACAGAGCGCAGAGTTTGGGAGCGCGCTACGCACAGAGCGCAGGGTTTGGGAGCGCGCTACGAGCAGAGCGCAGGGTTTGGGAGCGCTCTGCGTGCAGAGCGCAGGGTTTGGGAGCGCTCTGCGTGCAGAGCGCAGGGTTTGGGAGCGCTCTGCGCGCAGAGCGCAGAGTTTGGGAGCGCGCTACGCGCAGGGCGCAGAGTTTGGGAGCGTGCTATGCGCAGAGTTTGGGAGCGCGCTACGCGCAGGGCGCAGAGTTTGGGAGCGCGCTACGCGCAGGGCGCAGAGTTTGGGAGCGCGCTACGCGCAGAGTTTGGGAGCGCGCTACGCGCAGGGTGCAGAGTTTGGGAGCGCGCTACGCGCAGGGCGCAGAGTTTGGGAGCGCGCTACGCGCAGGGCGCAGAGTTTGGGAGCGCGCTACGCGCAGGGCGCAGAGTTTGGGAGCGCGCTACGCGCAGGGCGTAGAGTTTGGGAGCGCGCTACGCGCAGGGCGTAGAGTTTGGGAGCGCGCTACGCGCAGGGCGTAGAGTTTGGGAGCGCGCTACGCGCAGGGCCCAGAGTTTGGGAGCGCACTACGCACAGGGCGCAGAGTTGAGGAGTACCTGAGGAATCTGTTAGAGCTGCGAGTCGCCCAAGGCAAAGCTATCCTTGTAGACACAGAAGGCTTCTGTGTTCACAAGTGAAAATGGAAAACAGGGAGTGTAGGGTGAGAGCCAGAGGTGCCACGTTCCAGCTGAAAAACTGGAATGCGGCCACATGACGTGGCCTGGGGGGGCGGATTCAGCCCACTGGTCCTTCTATTTGACGTATGTGCTGTCAGTTCAAGAGGTTTAGAAAAGCTGGTGGTATAGACTGTTATTATAGTGATGACTGGGGTAGGTACTTTTTAAAAAATTCTTGTAATCCATAAATGTGAATGACAGACGGCGCCATGGCATGAATGGCAGTAGAATGGTACAGCAGCAGTTTTAGTGTATGTAAAAAAATGAAAAACCTACACTCCTTCAAAGTCCTTTGTTCAGTGATTTAATGTTCAGAACAAGAGTCTGAACAGTCTCTAAAATTTTTGGTGAGTCACAGACCATGTCGGAGACTTTCCACACGGAGTAATTCTTCTCCTTTGTCAGGTACATTAAATCACTGCGAAGCTCTTCACCTGGCCTTCGCTTTCCTCCTCTGCAGTGTGGAGGTGGCAGCACCCTGAACCTTCATTGTGCATTTTGGGGCCTCTTATATTGGATGGGGTGTGAATTTTTTTTTTTTTTTGCTGAAAGTGGAGATGTTTAAAACCAATTTAGTGGCAGAAGATCTAGAAGAGTTTGTGGAGGTCTGTCCTGGAATTGGGACTTGCTTTGCTCACCTCCTCGCCGGGTCTCATTATTCAGAGCCACAACCGTCCTTCCTGACAGCAGCGCTGCTTATTAATGCTGGATGAGTTCCCAGAGGCTGAACTGTGTGTCAGCAAAGTGGAGCACTCAATGTACTTTGTTTCATCCATGGAATGTTCTCTCCTCTCCATGGAACATTTCTATGCTCTCTCCTTTAAAATGCAGTCTATTCTCTCCTCGGAGTGTTCTCTGCCCTCTAATTGTGGTGTTTTCTCTTTCTCCTCCATATGCTCCCCTTTCTCTCTTTAAACACTCTTTGCTCTCTCATCTGAAAAATTTCCCTGCTGTCTTCTTGAACGCCCTCTGTGCTCTCTTTGCAACGCCCTCTGTGCTCTCTTTGCAACGCCCTCTGTGCTGTCTTTGCAACGCCCTCTGTGCTGTCTTTGCAACGCCCTCTGTGCTGTCTTTGCAACGCCCTCTGTGCTCTCTTTGCAACGCCCTCTGTGCTCTCTTTGCAACGCCCTCTGTGCTGTCTTTGCAACGCCCTCTGTGCTGTCTTTGCAACGCCCTCTGTGCTGTCTTTGCAACGCCCTCTGTGCTGTCTTTGCAACGCCCTCTGTGCTGTCTTTGCAACGCCCTCTGTGCTGTCTTTGCAACGCCCTCTGTGCTGTCTTTGCAACGCCCTCTGTGCAATGGCCTCTGTGCTCCCTTTGTAACGGCCTCTGTGCTCCCTTTGTAACGGCCTCTGTGCTCCCTTTGCAACGGCCTCTGTGCTCCCTTTGCAACGGCTGTGTAGGTGGTCATGCGGCAGAGAGGCGAAGAGGTCAGGGGGAAAAGTCAGGAGGCGGGGAGGAGGGGACGGGTAGGTAGTCACATAGCATAGAAGTGGCAAGGACAGGGTGAAAGGTCGGGGAGGAGGGGACAGGGGTTGGTGGTTACGTGGCAGAGAGGTGGAGAGGAGAGAACAGAGGTAGAGGGAAAAGTGTCCCAGATTAGGGACTTACAAGTTGAACCAAGTGCTTCCTGTTTTAAAGGGAACCCCCCATTCTCCTAGCTGAATGCAGAATGCCATCATTTTATTAGCAGTTATATGGATATCGTGCCCCTCTTGTGTGGTCACTTATATTTCCCAGCATGCGGCCATTACTCACTAATGATCTTGGCACTGCCTGCCGTGTCCATATTCTTCATTTCCTATGACTCAGTCTCCTTTGACGCTGCTTTGTGTTATCTGATGCCTAAATGGTCACTTCACTCCCCTCTGAATCACGGATTACCGTCCCGATTTTCAGTGAAGACACATTTAATTTTTTTTTTTTTGTTTTTTTTTTTTAATAATCATTTTTCAAATACATATTTGTATATTGGAAAATTGTTGGCCGACCAGTGACTGCATCCAATCAAATCGGTTATTCAAACAGCTGTGGGCTCTACGGGTTTCTGAATACAATAGCCAGCAGGGGAATCCATTGGATAGGAGCTGAAGGAGAGAAATCTGTGCATGCATAGCTGAAAGCAGACCTGCACCCATTTCCTTAAGGTTCTCCTCCCCTTCCCTATTACACAATTGCACAAAAAAAGAAAAAATAGAAAACCCATTGGCGAGGGTGAATATTTGGACACCGCCATGTGTAGACCTCCTGCAGGTCTCTCTGCCTCCATTGCATTTTTGTGCATGCGCAGGATCTACGGCATCTTTAGGGACCCCCTATAACTTCCCCATAACGTACCGCCTCCAGCTTTAGGGACCCCTTGTAACTTAATTCCTCCAACTTCCGTCACATACCTCCACCAAATTGCTGCTCATATAGTTAGGGACCTCCTGTAACATATTTCCTCCAACTTCCATCTTTAGGGACTTCTTATAACATACCTCCTACAACTTTCTGATTCCATCTTTAGGGACCCCTTATAACATACCTCCTACAACTTTCTGATTCCATTTTTAGGGAACCCTTGTAACTTAATTTTTCCAATTTCCTGCCTTAATTTTCCTGCCTCTATCTTTAGGGGCCCCCATTAACTTGCCTCTCCGTATTTTAGGGAGCCACCATAACATACCTCCTCCAATTTTCTGCCTCCATCTTTAGGGACTCCCTATAACAGGGGTCTTCAAACTATGGCCCTCCAGTTGTTCAGGAACTACAATTCCCATCATTCCTAGTCATGTCTGTGAATGTCAGAGTTTTTTACAATGCCTCGTGGGATGTGTTGTTCCACAACAGCTGGAGGGCCGTAGTTTGAGGATCCTTGCCCTTTAACAGTGATGGTGAACCTTGGCACCCCAGATGTTTTGGAACTACATTTCCCATGATGCTCAACCATACCGCAGAGAGCATGAGCATCATGGAAAATGTAGTTCCAAAACATCTGGGGTGCCAAGGTTCACCATCACTGCCCTATAACATACGTCCTTTAACCTTCTGCCCTAATTTTTAGGGACATCCTCCAACTTATGGCTTCCATCTTTACCCTTGTAACATAACTCCTCAAAGTTCTTGCATCCATTTTTAGGGAATTTCTATAATCTACCACCTCCTAATTCTTGCCTCCATGTTTAGGATCCCCCATAACATACCTCCTCCAACTCCTTGCCCTCTCTTTAACGAACTCCTGTAGTTCACCTCTTTAAACTTCTCTCCTCCATCCTTCGAGACACCTGGGTGCAAATAAAGCTCTGTTGAAGACTGGATTTGACTTTGACTGGATAAGACTCTGAAAATCATGTCTGTCTATCTAGTCTTCTATCTGCCAATTACACTGTACAGAACTCTATAGTGGAACCGGTAATCCACTCTGTAAATTCTTTGTAGCGGATGCCTTGTTCTGCCTCCTATAGTTATGAAGTCTTCTCCCCTCCAGATAAAGTGAAATGGTTTGATGTGTGTTTGCCCTCAGGTAAAGCTCTGCAGATCTGTTATTACGGTTATGTGATTGAGAGTTTTGTGATGTTTATCACAGATATTCCAGGGCACTGGAGGGAGCAGATAACTGATGGTAATGATGTGGGAGCGCTGGGGTATATAGGAGGCTGTCTGCTCAAGGTCATCCAGATGTGAAAGTCATTGTCCAGGGCTGGAGGGATTCTACGCGCTCCACTTATCTTTACGTAGATGTAGAAACATAGAAAAAAAAAGAAAACAAGGGGTCCCTCACATCTACCCTTCTTTCTTTCTTCATTTTTCTTTTTTTTTTCTTTTTTTATCCTTTTGTTGAAGTAAAGATCTATGTTTTATCCCAAGCATGTTTAAATTCATTAATTGGTAATAAGCTCTCTACCTGCAAGCATCAATTTATTCTTCAGTAGAATAAAACTTTCTAACATTACCTTAGGATTTACTTCCTGCTAATTTGAGGACATACCCCCATGTTCTTGAGCTCATCTTTACATATTTAGCTTCTTCGGTCTGTTCTCATGTTGTATATTTTTTGTTAACTGTCTCATTACCTGATAGGACTATACAATCAATACATTTTTGTAGGTGGGGTCTTCAGAACAGGGCACAGTATTCTAAAAGTCTCACTAAAGTTCCATAGAGGAATGGGGACTTCCTTCCTCCTGCTGGTCATCCCTTTAATGATGCACCCCTAAATCCTTTCTCCCTGCCTCTTCCCCACCTTCTTTATTCTTCCTGCCTCTTCCCCACCTTCTTTATTCTTCCTGCCTCTTCCCCACCTTCTTTATTCTTCCTGCCTCTTCCCCCACCTTCTTTATTCTTCCTGCCTCTTCCCCACCTTCTTTATTCGTCCTGCCTCTTCCCCACCTTCTTTATTCTTCCTGCCTCTTCCCCACCTTCTTTATTCTTCCTGCCTCTTCCCCACCTTCTTTATTCTTCCTGCCTCTTCCCCACCTTCTTTATTCTTCCTGCCTCTTCCCCCACCTTCTTTATTCTTCCTGCCTCTTCCCCCACCTTCTTTATTCTTCCTGCCTCTTCCCCCACCTTCTTTATTCTTCCTGCCTCTTCCCCACCTTCTTTATTCTTCCTGCCTCTTCCCCACCTTCTTTATTCTTCCTGCCTCTTCCCCACCTTCTTTATTCTTCCTGCCTCTTCCCCACCTTCTTTATTCTTCCTGCCTCTTCCCCACCTTCTTTATTCTTCCTGCCTCTTCCCCACCTTCTTTATTCTTCCTACCTCTTCCCCACCTTCTTTATTCTTCCTGCCTCTTCCCCCACCTTCTTTATTCTTCCTGCCTCTTCCCCACCTTCTTTATTCTTCCTGCCTCTTCCCCACCTTCTTTATTCTTCCTGCCTCTTCCCCCACCTTCTTTATTCTTCCTGCCTCTTCCCCCACCTTCTTTATTCTTCCTGCCTCTTCCCCCACCTTCTTTATTCTTCCTGCCTCTTCCCCACCTTCTTTCTTCTTCCTGCCTCTTCCCCACCTTCTTTCTTCTTCCTGCCTCTTCCCCACCTCTCTCTCCTCCCTGTCCCTTTCCCCCACCTCTCTCTGCTCCCTGCCTCTTTTCCACCTCCCTCTGCTCCCTTCCTCCCTGTCCCTTCCCCAGCTCTGGGAAACAAAACAAAAAGAAAAGGGGCGCACCGACCTAGTGCATTACCACTAAAAACATTTATTAAAATATTAAAAAGTATACATACTCATATTACATGCATATATTATACTCACAAAGCAGGTGTAAATATACACAGATCAACATGATATACATAAAATCTCCAAGGTAGGCAAGGTACTGCCCGATGCTAAATGGTATGCAGTGTACCGCATGAGACTGCTGTGGCTAGGCTGACGTGCTTCAGGAGCGAGCCCCCTTCCTCAGAGCCAAAAAGTTGCTGCTGCTGTTGATTTGTGTATATTCACACCTGCTTTGTGAGTATAATGTATACTTTTTAATATTTTAATAAATGTTTTTTAGTGGTAATGCACTAGGTCGGTGCGCCCCTTTTCTTTTTGTTGTTGTTTCCCAGTTGGTTCCGGATACCTTTGATCCTGAGGGGGCAGCAAGACCTTAAGCTTTATCTACTCAAGTCTGAAGTCTGAAGTATCCCTCTTCCCTCCATCATATTTCACTAGAGCGCAGGAGAATTGTTCTACAACCTTCCCCACCTCCCTCTGCTCCCTGCCTCTTTCCCACCTCCCTCTGCTCCCTGCCTCTTTCCCACCTCCCTCTGCTCCCTGCCTCTTTCCCACCTCCCTCTGCTCCCTGCCTCTTTCCCACCTCCCTCTGCGTTCTGTCCCTTTCCCAGCTCCCTCTCCTCCTTGTCCCTTCACCTCTCTCTGCTCCCTGTCCCTTCCCCACCTGTCTCTGTCCCTTTTCCACCTCTCTCTGCTCCCCACCTCCCTCTCCTCCCTGTCCCTTTCCCACCTCCCTCTCCTCCCTGTCCCTTTCCCACCTCCCTCTCCTCCCTGTCCCTTTCCCACCTCCCTCTCCTCCCTGTCCCTTTCCCACCTCCCTCTCCTCCCTGTCCCTTTCCCACCTCCCTCTCCTCCCTGCCTCTTTCCCACCTCCCTCTCCTCCCTGTCCCTTTCCCACCTCCCTCTCCTCCCTGTCCCTTTCCCACCTCCCTCTCCTCCCTGCCTCTTTCCCACCTCCCTCTGCTCCCTGCCTCTTTCCCACCTCCCTCTTTCCCACCGCTCTCTTCTCCCTGCCCCTTTCTCACCTCACTCTCCTCCATGTTCTCATGTTATATATTTTTTTGTTACCTGTCTCATCACCTGATAGGACTATACTATCAATACATTTGTGTAGGTGGGGTCTCCAGAACAGGGCACCATATTCTAAAAGTCTAACTAAAGCTCCATAGAGGAATGGGGACTTCCTTTTCCTACTGGTCATCACTTTGTATGATACACCCCTAAATCCTTTCTTCCAGCCTCTTCCCCACCTTCCTTCTACTTCCTGCCTCTTCCCCAACTTTCTCTCCTCTTTGCCCCTTTCCCACCTCCCTCTCCTATCTTCCTTTTTTTTTTTTTTCTAACCTCTCTCTCCTCTCTTCCTCTTTTTCTTCTAACCTCCCTCTCCTCCTCTCTTTCTCTTTTTCTTCTAACCTCCCTCTCCTCCTCTCTTCCTCTTTTTCTTCTAACCTCCCTCTCCTCCTCTCTTCCTCTTTTTCTTCTAACCTCCCTCTCCTCCTCTCTTCCTCTTTTTCTTCTAACCTCCCTCCCCTCCTCTCTTCCTCTCCTCTCTTCCCTTCTTTCACTTTTTCCTTTTGTTTTTTATGCCTCTCTCTTCTGTCTGCCCATGGGGGTATACTCCCTCTCCCTGCTATAGTTTTTTTTTTCTGCCTAGTCAGGAGTAAGGACCTAGTTCCTTGATGGGATCTCTGGTCCTGGAAAAAAAAAAATATTTTTAAATATAAAACATTTTCTCCTGGATTTTTCCTGTGGGATCTAGAATCAACTGCCGGACTTGGTGATGGGCTTGATCTAGATCAAGTGGTCACCCTAGTCTGGCCAGCGAGTGCGCGCAGACCTCAGCTCCATGCTGCAACATAGCCCCACTGGACGGGGGCTGGCCTGTGAGGTAAACGCCTGGCGAGGTCGGATACGATGGATCTCGGCCCGAATCGCAGCCCCCACCCCTCCATTTCGATAGAGAGGGGTTCTATCTGGAGCTGTGCCCACCCGGTTCCTGGTATTGTAGCTGTCCCCCCCCCCCCCTCTACCCCTTGACGGGTTTGGGGTGGACATGGGCCCCTCCTTGGGATGGTTGGTTTCCCGGGTTCCCCTCCTTCCCATCAGGCACCCCCCTTTCATCTGTACCCCATCACACACCCCCCTCTCCACTTATGCAGGGGCTGTTTTGGTGGTCTGGTCCACCTCCTAGGGACCTATACTCGCGACGGGGGCTGGGGGGGTGCGCCACTGGCAACAGGATGATTGGCTGTGCGGGGGGGTTGTACCTGGTGGGGGCTCCTGCCAGGGCCCCCTGTCCTGCCTGGGGTTTTCCTTGAGACCTAGGGATCCCTCCTGGGTCCCTAGAAGCCTTATGGTGACGCGCATTGTAGCCTGTGTGTTTCTATGTGTAGTCCGGCGGCCATTTTGCAGTGATTTACCATTGAAAATGCCAGCAGCCATGATAGTGGAGAACTGTGGACGGCGATTTCGGCGGTGGGAGCCCCTCCCCATCCCCTGGTGCTGACTCCTAGATCTTTTTACTTCCTGATTGCCGCATGTGCAGTGCAAATTATCCTGGTGGCTGCAGGTGCCTGTTTCTGCTGGGTGGTAAGTCTGGTGAGGTTCTTTCCCTCTCTGCTGAGGATCGCTTGGTGCTTTGTGCCTGGTGACTGGGTGCTGCTGCCAGCACAGTGGGGGTTGTCCCTTGCAGTATTTTACACCTTTTTTGTGAGGTCCTCCTGGTGACTCATGGAGTCTTTGGAGCACATCTCCCCACCTGATCTCCTCTCTGAGGCTGCACGGCCCTCCAGGTCCCAACCATCCATTGATGTGCTGATGGCGGTCCTGGAGTCCTTTGTGTCCTGGGTGGAGGGGGCTTTCGGGCGACAGGCTAGCAAAAAGCGCCCCCGCCTTCCCCTTCCTCTTCTGTCTCATCAGATCCTGAATCGGATTCGGCCGCCGCGGACTTGGGTCACCCTGCTAGGTCTGCAACCACGCACCAGGAATCCTCTTATAGTGAGGATGATTCCTCCACATCTGCAACCAATTTTCTAGGTGTTACCCCCTATGAGGAGTCCCTTATTAAGAAAAGGACTTTTCCACCAGTGGTGGACCCTCTGGTTTCCAGATTGAACAAGGCAGACCATGATTCTGGTTGAGGAGTCCCTGGCCTTTAAGGATCCGGCTGACAGGAAGGCAGGGGCTGTGGCCCGCAATATGTACACCCTGGCTGGTTCGGCACTGAGGCCGGTATTCACCATTTCCCTGGTGTCGTAAACTCTGAGTGGGCTACATTTTTACGCCAGGACCTGGAGGGAGAACCGCTCCCTCCTGCTGAGCTGGCAGACCATTTTATCTGTGATGCCTGTTTGGATGCGGCTCACCTAGTGGCTCTGCTCTCCGTTTCGGCAGTGGCCCTTCAGCGTGGTCGGCGGACAAAACTTCTGAAAAGGCCTTGACTGATCTACTCTTTCAAGGAGATCGCCTGTTTGGAACTACCCTGGATGATATCATTAAAGGTCTCACAGGGGGGAAGAGTACCTTTCTTCTGCAGGCTACTAAGAGCAAGGAACCTCGTAGTAAATGTGGGCCCTTCTTCTCGTCTCATATTAAGTTTTTTGGTCCCTTAGGGTCAACTGACAAGGGCTCAAAGCCTTTCAGGGCCTTCTCTGGAGGATCCAAATGAACCTGGTCTGGCAAGCCGAGAGTGGGCTTCTCCAGACCCGCGGACAAGGCTCCTTCAGCATGAAGGTGCGACCTCACCCGTATCGGGTGTGGGGGGCCGTCTTCCGGACCCGTGGACTTCCCTGACACAAGACAAGTGGGTCCACAAAGTCATTTGGTCCGGCTACAAGATCGAGTTTCGCTCTTGTGCCCCGGGAAGGTTCTTTCCTTCCAACTTGCGACGGTCCCTGGGCCGCTTACAGGGTCTGTTTTGGGGCTGTACAAGACCTGTAACTTCACGGGGGTGATTGTCTCAGTTCCGACTTAGGAACGTTGTCAGGGTTTTTGCTCCAACCTGTTTACAGTTTGCATTAAGGAAGGCAAGGTGCGTCCAATCCTGGTCCTCAAGGCGCTGAACTGCTTTGTTCGGGTGCAGAAGTTTAGAATGGAGTCCATTCGCACGGTGGTGGCATCCCTGCATCGGGATTTTCTTGTCTCTATCGAAATCATTGATGCTTACCTTCACATTCCGAGATTGTGTCAGTCACCAGCGCTTCCTCCGCTTTGCTGTGGGAGAGGAGCATTATCAGTTTGTGGCATTACCCTTTGGTATCGCCGCTGCTCCTCAGGTCTTCACAAAAGTGTTAGCACCAGTGCTAGCTTTGTTACGCCAACGAAGGATCGCGGTACTGGGCTACTTAGACAACCTCCTTCTGTGAGTGGTGTCTCCTACTGCTCTGGTGGAAAACCTGGAGATCACCATACGAACTCTGTGGGAGTTCGGCTGGATTCTGAATTTTCAGAAGTTTGCTCTGGTTTCGTCCACAAAGCTAGACTGACTGGGTCTGACTCTGGACTCGGCATTAGCCAGAGTGCTCCTTCCTCTGGACAAACTCCAGAAACTGCAGGCTGCAATTAGTCTCCTGCTGTCCAGCAGATGGTCATCCCTCTGAACTTGCCTGTGGGTGCTGGGCCTGATGGTGTCTACCTTTTTTTTTGAAGCGGTTCCATTTGCACAATTCCATACGAGGTCCCTGGAAAGGGAGATTCTGGCCAAATGGGACAAGACTCTGCAGTCTCTGGACAATCACATCCCGCTGAGTCAGAGAATGAAGGAGTCCCTGATAAGGTGGCTTTGTTCTCCTGCACTTCGTCTGGGCAAATCCTTCCTCCCCTTGTATTGGACAGTGGTCAGCACGGATGCCAGCCTGTCTGGCTGGGGAGGTGTCCTCCACAAACATTCTGCTCAGGGGCTCTGGACATTGGAAGAGTCCAGACTACCAATCAATGTCTTGGAACTCCGAGCGATCAGACTATGTCTGGACCATTGGGCGGATCGTCTTCAGGGATGCACAGTGAGCATTCAATCAGACAATGCCATGGTCGTGGCTTATGTCAATCACCAGGGGGGGCACAAGAAGTGTCCTGGCGGCTCTGGAGGTAGCCGGCATTCTAAGGTGAGCAGATTGGTTCCTTCCAGCCCTCTTCACTGTACACATTCCCGGGGTGGAAAACTGGCAGGCGGATTCTCAGTCGGCAGGTGTTGGACCAAGGGGGGTTGTCCCTTCATCCGGAGGTGTTTCATTAGTTGTGTCTCCGGTGGCGCATCCTGAGGTGGATCTGTTGGTGTCTCGGCTCAACCGAAAGGTGCAGAGGTTTGTGGCTCGGTCATGGGATCCTCTGGCAGACACCACAGATGTGCTGGTGGCCCTGTGGAGTCAGTATCATCTGATTTATGCCTTCCCTCCTCTCAAGCTTCTGCCAAGACTTCTATGCATGATCGAGGCAGAAGGGATTACTGTCATCTTAGTGGCTCCAGACCGGCCTCGCTGGGCTTAGTTCGCTTATCTGGTGCGGCTGGTCACTGACGTTCCTTGGAAGCTTCCTCTTAGGGAGGATCTGCTGTCCCAAGGACTAGTCTTCCATCCTGCTTTGCAGTCACTGGCTTTGACAGCTTGACTGTTGAAAGCCAGGTGCTAAAAGATAGAGGTTTATTTGAGTCAGTGATTCCTATGCTGTTAAAACCTAGGAAATCTACTTCTAGGAAGATATACCATCGTTCGTGGAAGATGTACATTGTGTGGTGTGATTCTCCTTGAGGTTCATTCTCGTTGGTTCAGATCTTGACCTTCCTTCATCGGGGTTGAACAAGAATTGGCCTGGAGTACTATCAAGGGCCAGGTGTCGGCTTTGGCGGTCTTCTTCCAACGACCCTTGGCCACATACTCCCTAGTGCTTACCTTTTTTCAGAGTGTCCGACATTTGGTTCCTCCGGTGCGGTTTCCATTGCCGCTTTGGGACCTCAATGTTGTGCTTTCGGTCCTCCCAGAAGCCTCACTTTGAGAATCTTTGGGAGATTCCCTTGCTTACACTGCCTCAGAAGGTGCCATTACCTCTGCGTGCAGGGTGTCGAAACTGGCGGTGTTATCCTATCGTTCACCTTACCTGGTGATTCACAGAGATAAGGTGGTTCTTCGCCCTTGTGCGTCGTTCTTCCCAAAGGTTGTCTCTGATTTTCATTTGAATGAAGACATTGTGTTGCCTTTCCTGTGTCCCAGGCCTAAACATCTGAAGGAAATTGATTTGCATGCCTTGGATGTGGTCCGGGCAATAAGGGTGTACCTGGCAGCTACGGAGTCTTTTAGGAAGTCGGACTCACTATTTTTGCTCACGGATGGTGAGGGGTTGTCCGAATCCTCTGTGACCATTTGCAGATGGATCAGACAGACAGTGATTCAGGCCTATTCCATCAAGGGCCAGGTTTCTCCTTTCCCTGTCAAGGTGCACTCTACTTGGGCGCTTAGTGCTTCCTGGGCCTTCCGTCATCCGGGGTCAGTGACGCAGGTTTGCAAGGCGGCCACCTGGTCGTCGGTGCACACTTTCACAAGTTCCTTTTTTAAAGTGGATGTTTTGGCATCTGCAAATGTTTCTTTTGGCCGCAAAGTTTTGCAGGCTGATGTTTAGAGGACTTGGTCCTCTTTGAGGGTGTATTATTTTTTTTATATGGACGGGCTCCAGTTGTTTGCGCCCCTGTTGCCTGGTTGGCTACTGTTTTTAGCCTGTGGAATTTTTTGCTGTTCCTACCCCTCATGTTTAACACTGCTCTGGGAGGTCCCAATGGTTAAGAATATCAGAAGCTGTGTCCGTCCATGATTGAAAGAGAAAATTGGATTTTTTACCTTCTCTGATGTTCATTGATGAACACTGCACCCACCCCTCTGCAAAGTTGTATTTTCTCTGACACTGCTTGTAACAAAACTGAGTACCTATTGTAGAGAGAATGAGTATACCCCCTGGGACTGGCCATAGGTGTAGCCAGACTTTTTTTCTATCTAGTGTCCTACTCCTGTAGGGGGCAGTTTGACCCAATGGTTAAGAATATCAGGAGCCGTGTCCATCAATGAACATCAGAGAAATTGTACAGTAAGTCAAAAATCTATTTTTTTTTCCCCCTGCCATTTTCTGATTTCTTTCCCTGACCATGCCCTTTACCTGTGTCCCCACCTTTTCCTGCCCTTCTCCCACCTTTTTGCTTCCCGTCTTCTTCCCTATCCCTGCCCTCTTCCCGTCTTCTTCCCTATCCCTGCCCTCTTCCCCTCTCCTCCCCCTCTCCCTACCCTCTTCCCGTCTCCTCCCCCTCTCCCTGCCCTCTTCCCGTCTCCTACCCCTCTCCCTGCCCTCTTCCCGTCTCCTCCCTTCTCGCTGCCTTCTTCCCATCTCCCTCTCCATGCCCGCTTCCCGTCTCCTATATTCTCCATGCCCGCTTCCCGTCTCCTGTTTTTCATGCCCTCTTCCCGTCTCCTCCCTTCTCCCTGTTCTCTTCCCGTCTCCCTCTTTGTCCTCTTCCTGTCTCCCATCTCTCTCTCTTTGCTTTTTTTGCCAACTCCACCCCTCTGCTTGCCCTTTTTCCCTTCCTGACTTTTTTTTTTTATTTTATCTTATTTTGCATCCTGACCAAAGTCACCAAAAGGAATTCTGTAATTAGCCGTTGAGTTTAAAAATTTAGCTTGAAACCCATGGGTACTACAACTGTCAACTGTTGGTGTTCCATCATTCCGACTGTGTATGATGGATATAAAATGTCATAAGCTGGGCTCCTATCTCCTAAACTTCTTACCCAGATACTGGCTAAAACGATCCCCCTGGATAGGATTTGTGTATGATGGAAGCCGATGTTGTCTGGCTGTGGATGACAGGTATTTGGACTGCGTTTTGTGGTAATTATAATTGGCGGTCTGTCGGGGCGTGACGCTGCGGAGAAGGTTTAGACGTCCTTAATCCTCAGATAATCAGCATCGTTATGCTGGCCGCATTCGGCGTGCTGGAATATAACGCACCTCAGCAAGGAAGCTTAGCAAGTAATGGTTTTGTTTGAAGCAGATCTGCATAAAACAATACTCTTTAGTGCAATCATGCGTTTATTGCCAAATCATTTAATGGTTTTATAAATACTGCTAATATAATAACCCAAAATGTGTCTTTCTGTTATCTTCTCGCAATCCCCCATACACTCTGTTGCCCAGCAGACATGCTGAGTCCCTTTGTGAACTACTTTGAGTCATGAAACTGGAACATGTAGCATATTAGGTGTCCCGACTTCACTGGCTGCATGCTAGATCCAGGTCTAAATTTGTGGCTGCATGCTGAATCCGGCTCTAATTTCGTTGGCTGCATGCTAAATCCAGGTCTGATTTCACTGGCTGCATGCTAAATCCAGGTCTGGTTTCGCTGGCTTCATGCTAGATTCAGGTCTGTGACTTGGAAAGTACTGAAGACCGAAACAACCAGAGGATTGTCATTTTAGGATGTCAATAAAGCTGAACTCTTTGTTTTAAAGTGGTTGTAACCCCCTACATCAAGCGTCCAAACTGGGGGCTGGATGCAGCCCTTTGCTTGCCTTTATCTGGCCCTAGGGGCACTATTCCTTCCACTGACACTAATAATGGGGCACTATTCCTCCCACTGACGCCAATGATGGGACACTATTCCTCCCAATGGCACCAAATGATGGGACACTATTCCTCCCAATGGCACCAAATGATGGGGCACTATTCCTTCCACTGACACTAATAATGGGGCACTATTCCTCCCACTGACACCAATGATGGGACACTATTCCTCCCAATGGCACCAAATGATGGGACACTATTCCTCCCAATGGCACCAAATGATGGGGCACTATTCCTCCCACTGGCACCAAATGATGGGGCACTATTCCTTCCAATGGCACCAAATGATGGGGCACTAGTCCTCCCACTGGCACTAAATGATGGGGTACTAGTCCTCCCACTGACACCAAATGATGGGACACTATTCCTCCCACTGACACCAAATGATGGGGTACTAGTCCCCCCACTGGCACCAAATGATGGGGCACTAGTCCTCACACTGGCACCAAATGATGGGGCACTATTCCTCCCACTGGCACCAAATGATGGGGCACTAGTCCTCCCACTGGCACCAAATGATGGGGCACTAGTCCTCCCACTGGCACCAAATGATGGGGCACTAGTCCCCCCCCACTGGCACCAAATGATGGGGCACTAGTCCCCCCCCCCCACTGGCACCAAATGATGGGGCACTAGTCCTCACACTGGCACCAAATGATGGGGGCACTATTCCTCCTCCTGACAGCAAATGATAGGACACTACTCCTCCCACTGACACCAAATGATGGGGCACTAGTCCTCCCACTGGCACCAAATGATGGGGCACTAGTCCCCCCACTGGCACCAAATGATGGGGCACTAGTCCCCCCACTGGCACCAAATGATGGGGCACTAGTCCTCACACTGGCACCAAATGATGGGGCACTAGTCCTCCCACTGGCACCAAATGATGGGGCACTAGTCCTCCCACTGGCACCAAATGATGGGGCACTAGTCCCCCCCCACTGGCACCAAATGATGGGGCACTAGTCCCCCCCCCCCCACTGGCACCAAATGATGGGGCACTAGTCCTCACACTGGCACCAAATGATGGGGGCACTATTCCTCCTCCTGACAGCAAATGATAGGACACTACTCCTCCCACTGACACCAAATGATGGGGCACTAGTCCTCCCACTGGCACCAAATGATGGGGCACTAGTCCCCCCACTAGCACCAAATGATGGGGCACTAGTCCCCCCACTGGCACCAAATGATGGGGCACTAGTCCCCCCACTGGCACCAAATGATGGGGCACTAGTCCTCCCCACTGGCACCAAACGATGGGGCACTAGTCCTCACACTGGCACCAAATGATGGGGCACTAGTCCTCACACTGGCACCAAATGATGGGGGCACTATTCCTCCTCCTGACAGCAAATGATAGGACACTACTCCTCCCACTGACACCAAATGATGTGGTACTATTCCTCCTACTGACAGCAAGTGATGGGGAACTATTTATCCCACTGACTCCAATGATGGGGCACTAGTCCTCCCACTGACACCAAATGATGGGGCACTAATCCTTCCACTGAACCCAATGACGGGGCACTAGTCCTTCCAGTGACCCCAATGGGGCACTATTTCTCCCCCTAATACTAAAGATGGGGCAATGTTTACCCCCCACTAATGCCAGGACATTTTCCACTCCCACTGGCCACACTCTGGCCTCTCTAAAGTCTAAAGAGCAGTAAACTGGCCCTTTTTTAGAAAGTTTGGAGACCCCTGCCATACATATACCCAGTGAAGTGACTGGCCTCAGGTGATACGCAGAGATGAAACCAATCCTCCTATGTAAGTTGTACCTGTTTATCTGCATTCTTCTCTTCTCTATATCTATTAAAAGTGCCACATTTACAGTATACAGCTTGTCTGAGCTGTTAGAAAAAAGGGGGCGGGGAGCTAAAGTTACACTCTGCAGAGCTCAATGAGGAGAGCTTTGAAAGCGGATTGGAAGGAAGGGACAGCCCCCCTCCACACAGCACGTGGGAACAGAGTTAAGGCTGTCAATTACAGGCTGGGTGCTGGAGCTCCCTCCCCTGTCACCTTCTTGGTGTCAGGAAAACTTGTCAGAAGGGACTCCTGTTGATAGCAGAGGAAGGAGGCAGCAGGCAGAAATGACACTTAGTGCTCTGGATTGAGACAAGTACACACTATATATATATATATATATAGAGCAGTGGTTCTCATCTCCGGGCCTCGGGACCCACTGACAGGCCAGGTTTTCAAGATAGCTGAAATACATCACAGGTGATATATTTTGCTGCTCAGTGATTGCAGTATTCTAGTCTGCATCTCTCCAAGGTGATACTTAAAATATGGCCTGTTAGTGGGTCCTGAGGACCGGAGTTGAGAACCACTGCTATAGAGGGATATGCTTTGTTCATATTTTATGTCTGAGGTTTGCAGCTATTTTAAATCCCCCCCCTCCCCATCTAATCCCTATCTAAAAGCCCTTTCTTACCAATTCCACGGTTACATTTTGCACTGGGTCCCAGGTCGTCTATCTTCATTACTGCGGAGAAGGAGAGGTCATTCTTTGAGTGACATGGACACTCATTTTTGGCTGTTGGGGTCTTCTCAAGCCCTGGAAGACTACATAGCACAATGGCATCATGAAGAGGCGACCGACTGGCACGGCCATAGACTGTAGCTTGGTATTGCAAGTTGTCATTGGAAGTGGCACCGGAGAGGGACACAGATGGTGGACTTCAAGGAGGAGTATGGTCAAAGCATTTTTGGCCGTACTTCTGGGGATCACAGGGAGTGCACTTAGTTCGGCACGCTTGTGTCCCAGATTCAGCTGACAGCAGGCTAAAGCCCGTCACAAACCCAGTCCAGGCTCTGAAGGGATCCCGACCATAATGTCAGGATCCAACCAGATGCCTGACCAGCAGCTGACTCAGCCTCTCAGCGCTCTTCCCACTCCCACAGTCCAGCATTCCAGTGAACACAGGAGGGGCAGAGAACAGAGCTGTGACTAACGGTCTCTGCCTATTGAAGTGTGAGCCAGAGGTCCGTACTGGGACCCAGGAACAGGAGGGAGGGGCTGAAGGTTTGGAATAGCCAGGCCAGAGATCTACTGCGACAGGGCGGCCCTCCTGCTCAAAATCGCGTACCTGTATGTGATTTTGTGCACTGGGTCTGGGGGCGCGCGTGCTGTCAACCTGCGCCCGCTGTGATTGGACACAGCGGGCGCAGGTCACCCTGCGATTGTTCTCAGGAGAGGCAGAACGGCGGTCTGCCTATGTAAACAAGGCAGACCGCCATTTCTGCTAAGCAGGAACACGGATCTCTGTTTTCCCACAGTTAAAAAGCACTCCCTAGGAGCACATAGTTACATAGTTAGTGAGGTTGAAAAAAGACATCAGTCCATCCAGTTCAACCTATGATGTATGAAAAAAGACACATTTAACCCTTTCATCACTTCATCACCCCTGATGTTAACCTCTTCCCTGCCAGTGTCATTAGTACAGTGACTGCATTTTTCTTTTATCACTGTATTGGTATCATCGGTCCCCAAAAAGCACCGCTTGGTGTCAGATTTGTCCGCCACAATGTCGCAGTCCCGCTAAAAACTGCTGATCACCGCCATTACTAGTAAAAACAATAATAAAAAAATTAAACTTCCATAAAAATATCCTATAACTTGTAGACGCGATAACTTTTGCGCAAGCCAATCAATATACGCTGCTTTGGATTTTTCTTTCTGCAAAAATATGGCCTAAATTGATGAAGAAATTGGATGGATGTATGTATGTGTGTGTGTGTATATATGTATATATATATATATATATATATATATATATATATATATATATATATATATATATATATATATATATTACAGTGGGTACGGAAAGTATTCAGACCCCCTTAAATTTTTCACTCTTTGTTATATTGCAGCCATTTGCTAAAATCATTTAAGTTCATTCTTCTTCCTCATGAATGTACACATAGCACCCCATACTGACAGAAAAACACAGAATTGTTGACATTGTTGCAGATTTATTAAAAAAGAAAAACTGAAATATCACATGGTCCTAAGTATTCAGACCCTTTGCTCAGTATTTAGTAGAAGCCCCCTTTTGATCTAATACAGCCAGGAGTCTTTTTGGGAAAGATGCAACAAGTCTTTCACACCTGGATTTGGTGATCCTCTGCCATTCCTCCTTGCAGATCCTCTCCAGTTCTGTCAGGTTGGATGGTAAACGTTGGTGGACAGCCATTTTTAGGTCTCTCCAGAGATGCTCAATTGGGTTTAAGTCAGGGCTCTGGCTGGGCCATTCAAGAACAGTCACGGAGTTGTTGTGAAGCCACTCCTTCGTTATTTTAGCTGTGTGCTTAGGGTCATTGTCTTGTTGGAAGGTAAACCTTCGGCCCAGTCTGAGGTCCAGAGCACTCTGGAGAAGGTTTTTGTCCAGGATATCCCTGTACTTGGCCGCATTCATCTTTCCCTCGATTGCAACCAGTCGTCCTGTCCCTGCAGCTGAAAAACACCCCCACAGCATGATGCGGCCACCACCATGCTTCACTGTTGGGACTGTATTGGACAGGTGATGAGCAGTGCCTGGTTTTCTCCACACATACCGCTTAGAATTAAGGCCAAAAAGTTCTATTTTGGTCTCATCAGACCAGAGAATCTTATTTCTCACCATCTTGGAGTCCTTCAGGTGTTTTTTAGCAAACTCCATGCGGGCTTTCATGTGTCTTACACTGAGGAGAGGCTTCCGTCGGGCCACTCTGCCATAAAGCCCCGACTGGTGGAGGGCTGCAGTGATGGTTGACTTTCTACAACTTTCTCCCATCTCCTGACTGCATCTCTGGAGCTCAGCCACAGTGATCTTTGGGTTCTTCTTTACCTCTCTCACCAAGGCTCTTCTCCCCCGATAGCTCAGTTTGGCCGGACGGCCAGCTCTAGGAAGGGTTCTGGTTGTCCCAAACGTCTTCCATTTGAGGATTATGGAGGCCACTGTGCTCTTAGGAACCTTAAGTGCAGCAGAAATCTTTTTGTAACCTTGGCCAGATCTGTGCCTTGCCACAATTCTGTCTCTGAGCTCTTCAGGCAGTTCCTTTGACCTCATGATTCTCATTTGCTCTGACATGCATTGTGATCTGGAAGGTCTTATATAGACAGGTGTGTGGCTTTCCTAATCAAGTCCAATCAGTATAATCAAACACAGCTGGACTCAAATGAAGGTGTAGAACCATCTCAAGGATGATCAGAAGAAATGGAAAGCACCTGAGTTAAATATATGAGTGTCACAGCAAAGGGTCTGAATACTTAGGACCATGTGATATTTCAGTTTTTCTTTTTTAATAAATCTGCAACAATGTCAACAATTCTGTGTTTTTCTGTCAGTATGGGGTGCTATGTGTACATTCATGAGGAAGAAGAATGAACATAAATGATTTTAGCAAATGGCTGCAATATAACAAAGAGTGAAAAATTTAAGGGGGTCTGAATACTTTCCGTACCCACTGTGTATATATATATATATATATATATATATATATATATATATATATATATATATATATATATATATCACACATACATACATACACACATTATTTATATATATATATTTTTTTCCCACACACACATATATATATATTGTGTGTGTGTGTGTGTGTGTATATATATATTTATATTTATATTTATATATATATATATATATATATATATATATATATATATATATATATATATATATATATATATATATATATATATATATATATATATATATACAAACAAAAGAGTCAAAATATATGTATGACAAGAGTATCAGTCTCATAAAATAACTCACCCCGTGCACAATACTAAAAATGGGTAAATGGCAACAGTGATGGAATAAAATGTGTTAAGAAGACGTAAAGTCTCAAAGCAGCTGCTATACAGAAACAGATACTATCAAAGGTGTTGTAGAATATTAAAACTAGTAAAATAAAACTATAAGATAAAAATATGCACACCGGATGGTCATCACAAGCAATTCCTGCAGCCTATTAGGAATCCTGAAGAAGTCGAGAAGACGAAACGTCAGAGCTGATGTGCGCGGTCGCTTTGTATTTCACACAGGACGTCCTCCAGGATTCCTAATAGGCTGCAGGAATTGCTTGTGATGACCATATTTTTATCTGTATGCCTTCACTCCATTGCCCTCCTGTAAGTAGACATCTGGAGGGGAGAGGGGCTTTAATTGTGTGTTGCTTTCAAATAAACATTTTGCGGAATTACACTATTGTTGCCCCCACTTTGTTCAATTGCATGTGCTTTGAACGGAGGAAAATTGGAGGAGGAAGGAGCTAGGTGATGTCCAGCAGTGATTCCTATACCCGTCGATTGGTGGATTTATTTGAAGGCTTTTTGTTCACCGCTTTCTGGTGAGTGTTCCATTTAAGGGGGGGAGCACCGCAGTGTGGTGGAAGCTTGGTAGAACAGTCAAGACCCTTCACTCCCCCTACCCTGGTGGATGGATTTTGCCGGATTAATCACTGTATGGACTGTATGCTTACATATCACATGAGCTGCCAAGGACTTTGTTTTACACAGCAGTTCGTTTCTTTTTTAGCACTGCTAGTGTTATAGTTTTATTTTACTAGTTTTAATATTCTACAACATCCTTTGATAATATATATATATATATATATATATATATATATATATATATATATATATATATATATATATATTTATTTATTTTTTTCCCAAACATTTTCTGCCTTTCTTTGTTTATAGCGCAAAAAATAAAAATCGCACAGGTGATCAAATACCACCAAATGAAAGCTCTGTTTTTGGGGAAAAAAAGGACGTCAATTTTTTTTTTTTTTTTGGGTACAACGTCGCACGACCACGCAATTTTCAGTTAAAATAATGCAGTGCCGTATCGCAAAAAATGCCCTGCTCATGAAGGGGGGTAAATCTTCCGGGGCGGAAGTGGTTAGAACTATTTCAGCAATAAGTGAAGTCAGTGGATTGTTGGCACCACCCAGCAAGTACAGAAGCTGAGCTAAAGTTAAAAAGGCAACTTTATTTATCCGCCATGATTGTACTGAGCTACACTGCGACTTCCATCAATATCATCCTAAGAACAGCGATTACCCCGTGTCAGGGTCACTCCGGGTCTCAGTGTGGGGTAATCAGCCTGTAACCCCAAAGATGGGGAAATCCAATACAATTCCTGGAAGGCAGAATACAATAAATTCCCACTAATTACTGATTACCACCATCAAACGGCTGCAGGTTCTGTACAAATCTCCAATCCCAGAACAGAGTGTGAGAAGCGTCAATAACCGAGAGCTGAACTCCAACATCGCACTTGTGGGACAGATTACCATTATTTATCTACTGTTTAATCTTTTTCCTCATTTATATAGCTCTGACATATACCGCAGTGCTGTACAGAGATCACTGAGCCAATCATATCAGTCTCTGTATCAGAGGAGCTTACACTCTAATGTCCCCCCACAGTCACACACTATTATTATACATTTATATAGCTCTGACATATACCGCAGTGCTGTACAGAGATCACTGAGCCAGTCACATCAGAGTGTAAGCTCCTTTTGTACAGAGACTGATGTGACTGTGGGGGGACATTAGAGTGTAAGCTCCTCTGGTGCAGAGACTGATGTGACTGTCTCAGTGTTCTCTGTACAGCACTGCGGTATATGTCAGAGCTATATAAATGTATAATAATAATAGTGTGTGACTGTGGGGGGATATTAGAGTGTAAGCTCCTCTGGTACAGAGACTAATGTCCCCCCCACAGTCACACACAATTATTATACATTTATATAGCTCTGACATATACCACAGTGCTGTACAGAGATCACTGAGCCAGTCACATCAGTCTCTGTAACAGAGGAGCTTACACTCTAATGTCCCCCCACAGTCACAAACTATTATTATTATTATACATTTATATAGCTCTGACATATACCGCAGTGCTGTACAGAGATCCCTGAGCCAGTCACATCAGTCTCTGTAACAGAGGAGCTTACACTCTAATTTCCCCCCCACAGTCACATCAGTCTCTGTACCAGAGGAGCTTACACTCTAATGTCCCCCCACAGTCACATCAGTCTCTGTACCAGAGGAGCTTACACTCTAATGTCCCCCCACAGTCACATCAGTCTCTGCACCAGAGGAGCTTACACTCTAATGTCCCCCTACTTTATACACCTATATAACTCTTCTATATGAATAGAGGACAGGCTCCAGTAATATGGTGGAAATGTAGAGCAATATTGCAGTCGCTGGGCACATGGGTTGTGTATTGGCAGTGACTGGGTTTGGTTAGACTGGGATGGGGATGGGGATGGGGGGATGGGTTTGAGGAAAGATATTCGGCTCAGTGAAGTATATAAGGATGGTAGAAATCCTATTATGAGTTTTGTACGGTTCTGTGCGGTGATTGTGCTCTTATGTTTGGATATGGATCCTGCCGAGTAAGTGAGGTGTCGTGTCTCCCTCCACTTCAAGAGCCTTCTCGTTTATCCATTGTGCTGCACCAGCAGCCATATCTAACAAAACTGATCACCAAATAAAACGTGAATGTAATACTTTATGATTTTATAAATCTCGGCTTTCAGACCGCGCCCAATCGTATCACATTCAGTAAACTGCACCTGAGTCATTCACTAGTTTGTCCTGCTGGACTGCAATATTTATTGTAAAATCGCAGGGATGTGCACAGTTGAACGGACGTCAATGGAGAAACCTTAATGCATTTCTCAAAAATCATTCTTACGATTATCATTTTGTGTGAAACGCGTCGAGATGACTTCTTTATGACCTAACCCCTGGTGGGCAGGCAAAATACATTGGGGTGTGTGGTCCTGTAGGCTGAGAGTGTTTCTTATTTGTCCATCTGGGCTGGTCGGGAGTAGCGGCAATCCTTTCCGGTTTACCTTTTTCTAGCGATCCTGATTGATATCAGGACAAGCCTGCACCCCATGGCCTGGGACTCAGGGATATACTTTTCTCCTCTTATTTTAGTTGGGCCAAAAGCAATACTGTATACCCAGGTCACAAGATGTTGTCTTGCTTGCCCGTAACGTTATTGTAAAGATGCACAGACATTAAAGTAACCTGACGTGTTTCGTCCAAAGTGCTTAAGCTTAAGGATGATTGTGCGAAACGCGTCAAGGTTTCTTCTTTGATGTTTATCTGTGGATGCCTGTGCATCTTAACAATAAACCTATGCCAACCAGAACATCCGACAGGATGAAGCGATTTTATTTTACTGGGAATTTGTTGAAGCCACTTTTATTTTTGTTTGATCACTGGGATCCTTTAGAAAAATGTGACTCCATTTTATGTTCAATAAGGAAAAAAAAAACATAACATTTCTCTTTTTTCATCTTCTAGGATCCAGCAGCAGCTGCAATTGCAGACGGAGACTGCGACATCCGAGAGGGGGAGTCCGTGTCCATGAACTACAAACCTTCCCCGCTGCAAGTCAAGTTAGGTAGGTGGAAGGTGGAGGTGTAGGAGGTCATGCTGGAGGTGTGGAGCTGTAGTTGGTCCAAGGCTGGTGGGAAATATTGAACTAAGGATGATTTTAATGTTTGTATCCTTGTCCCTGGGCCCCCATCCATTCACCAGCATTTATATATATAATCTAAAATACCTGAGATACCTGACACCCCCCTTCATCAGGAGGCCAATACACTCCCCTTTCATCTGAGAACCAACATACTCCCCTTTCATCAGGGAAGCAACAGGCTCCCCCCTTCATCAGGGAGGCAACAGGCTCCCCCCTTCATCAGGGAAGCAACAGGCTCCCCCCTTCATCAGGGAAGCAACAGGCTCCCCCCTTCATCAGGGAAGCAACAGGCTCCCCCCTTCATCAGGGAAGCAACAGGCTCCCCCCTTCATCAGGGAAGCAACAGGCTCCCCCCTTCATCAGGGAAGCAACAGGCTCCCCCCTTCATCAGGGAAGCAACAGGCTCCCCCCTTCATCAGGGAAGCAACAGGCTCCCCCCTTCATCAGGGAAGCAACAGGCTCCCCCCTTCATCAGGGAAGCAACAGGCTCCCCCCTTCATCAGGGAAGCAACAGGCTCCCCCCCCGTCATCAGGGAAGCAACAGGCTCCCCCCCCCTTCATCAGGGAAGCAACAGGCTCCCCCCCCTTCATCAGGGAAGCAACAGGCTCCCCCCCCTTCATCAGGGAAGCAACAGGCTCCCCCCCCCTTCATCAGGGAAGCAACAGGCTCCCCCCCCCTTCATCAGGGAAGCAACAGGCTCCCCCCCTTCATCAGGGAAGCAACAGGCTCCCCCCCCTTCATCAGGGAAGCAACAGGCTCCCCCCCCTTCATCAGGGAAGCAACAGGCTCCCCCCCCTTCATCAGGGAAGCAACAGGCTCCCCCCCCTTCATCAGGGAAGCAACAGGCTCCCCCCCCTTCATCAGGGAAGCAACAGGCTCCCCCCCTTCATCAGGGAAGCAACAGGCTCCCCCCCTTCATCAGGGAAGCAACAGGCTCCCCCCCTTCATCAGGGAAGCAACAGGCTCCCCCCCTCATCAGGGAAGCAACAGGCTCCCCCCCTCATCAGGGAACCAACGCGCCCCCCACCTTTCATCAGGGGATCAATATAACTGTGGGCACTAGGAAAAATCAATCAGTGACCCCACAACCCCAGTGCTCTCTCAAAGACCTTGCAACTGAACTAAAACTAGAAAGTTTGAAAAGTTTAACCTGCATTTTATGTAACCCTCTGCTGCCATAAATATTTTCATAGTGCCTCTGCTCTCTTTGGTCACGTATCTTTCTACAGTGCAACCAACCAAGCTTTCATGGGACAGCAGTAAGGGCCAGTCAGATCATTTCTTTGTGTATGACCATTGATTATTTATGATTTGGATTGGAATATTCCACATGAGTAAAGTTTTGTTTAAAGTAATTATAGGAAGGGATGTAACTGCAGATATCCTTTTAAAAAAAAATGCTATATGACGGGATGTCTCTAGCAGGGGTATAGTTTTAGGATCTTTGCCTGGGAAGGTAAGCTATGTCAGTGTGTCTTCTTATAACCCATCAAGTCATATTTGTTAATCACACATTATGGGACACAGGATGACATTTTTCAGGTACATTGGGTTATGCTGCTGCCCTTAGGAGATTGGACACTGGTAAAACAAAGCCACGAGGACAGCCATCTGCCAGCATACTAGTGTCCTAGGACACTGGTCCTCAACTCCAGTCCTCAGGGCCCACTAACAGGCCAGATTTTAAGTATTACCCTGGGGAGATGCAGACTAGAGTACTGCAATCACTGAGCAGTAAATGATATCACCTGGGATGCATTTCAGTTATCTTGCAAACCTGGCCTGTTAGTGGGCCCTGTAGGCCAGGGTTGAGGACCACTGTCCTAGGAGAACAGATGTCTTCTACCACCTCAGACTGAAAAGTCTCATCATTCAACTTTCGGGATTAGTTGATCCTTAACATTGCCAGAGCCTGCTGCAAAGAAGTGAGGCTAGATTTTTGGCATGGACCCTGCAATCGCTCATATCTACAGGTTCAGGGCTGTGCTGCACCCAGTGGTAGAAGCTTGTCCCTGATCAGAGTTGTATAAAGTACTTGAAACCCATACTTGAGTAAAAGTACAAGTACTTGATCAAAAAGTGACTTGAGTAGAAGTACTAAAGTATTCAACATTTTTTGTACTTAAGTGTTGCAAGTAGTTTTTTTAAAAATGTTGCTACTCAAGTACTAAAAGTAAAAGTACAAGTACTGTGTTATGTAGTTATTAAAGAAAGAAGTCAAAAGTCAAAAGTACACATGACATTATACACATTTTTTTGAACTTCATGAAACCTGCCATCTACTGTTCTGGCAGTGGTAATTTTTATAATAGTAACGAGTAACTATGCAGCACAAAAAAAAAAAATATCGGAGTAGAAGTATTGAAATCATTGAAAAAATGTAGTGAAGTAAAAGTGGAAGTAGGAGAAAAAAATTCTACTCCAGGAAAGTACAGATACCGCCTTTCCGTACTTAAGTACAGTAGTGAAGTAGTTCTACTTAGTTACTATACATCTCTGCTCCTGATGAACCTGTAGGAGCGCAATTTTCAACAGAGGTTCATTGAATCCCTAGGATTTGTCCAGAGGTTGCTAGAGGATCCTTGAGCTGTGGCTGATTGACCTCAATTTATTGAAATACCTTATGGGATATACGTCCCTCATCTCTGAAGGAATGGCTGATGTACTTACTGGGTCAGATATACAGAGTACATCACCCATGGAACATGAAGGAAAAACTGAAAATGACTGAAAACAATTTCCAAGAAATAGGAAAGCACTTGGAGCACTTGTCCTGTCTCCTCGCCCCCCAAGGCTTAAATAGTTTTACAGGATTTTGGAATAATAAGGTGTGTCTTTTCTTATCTGTATATCCCACAGAAATATAATCCTATTGACCAGGAAAATTTGAGCAAGTTTAAATGTAACCATTGTTCACAAACAGGCAATTGATTATTTGATTAATGGAGATTATCTTTCACATGATGGTTAATGGAGGCTATATGATGAAAACGTTTTATTTTGTAGCAGAGGCTTGATCGATTGGGGAAGGAGTGGGGCCGATGAAATGTTGGATGTTGGGTTGCGTTTTTAGGAAAATGTATGAATGTCTGTATATAAAATATGATTTTAATAGGTCTGCCAGCAGGGAGGGCAATGTCCGTAATCAATGCTTATTAAAGATGTTTGGATGGGACCATCATTGCTGTCTGCCAATCCTGCCACTGGAGTTCACTCTTCCAATGAATACAATTCATAGCAACATACAAAGCCATCCACAACTCTGCCCCCAGTAATACCACCAACCTCCTCTCAAAGTATCACCAAAACCCTCCTCCTCACTCCTCTTAAGACCTCCTGCTCTATAACGCCCTTTTCAGCTCCTCCCATGCTGTCCCCCAGTAACACCACCAACCTCCTTTTTATTATTATTATTATACAGGATTTATATAGCGCCAACAGTTTGCGCAGCGCTTAACAAAATGAGGGCAGACATTACAGTTACACTACAATTTGGAACAAAAGTAATCAGAGGGCCTTGCTCGTTAGAGCTTACAATCTAAAAGGGAGGGTCAATTGATACAAAAGGCAATAGGTGTGGGGGGTGAGCTGATGGAGCAAGTGAAACAGCGTTATTAGTTAGTAGCCTGGTAGGCTTCTTTAAAGAGAAGGGTTTTCAGGGATCGTCTCAAGATGGATAGATTACGGGACAGTTGGACAGATTGGGGTAGGGAGTTCCAAAGAATGGGAGAAACTCTGGAGAAATCCTGGAGGCGAGCATGGGAGGAGGTGACAAGGGAGCTAGAGAGCAGGAGGTCTTGGGAGGACCGAAGAGAGCGGCTTGGTTGATATTTTGAGATCAGGTTAGTGATGTAGCTGGGGGCAGAGTTGTGGATGGCTTTGTAAACTATTGTTAGCACTTTGAATTTTATTTGTTGGGTGAGTGGAAGCCAATGAAGGGATTGGCAGAGAGGGGTGGAGGACACTAAACGATTGGTAAGGTGGATGAGTCTTGCAGCTGCATTCATTATGGATTGAAGGGGGGATAATCTATGTAAGGGTAATCCAATGAGGAGGGAGTTGCAATAGTCGAGGCGAGAGATAACCAGAGCGTGGATTAAAAGCTTGGTGGTGTCATTGGTTAAAAATGGCCGTATTCTAGCAAAGTTGCGGAGGTTATGGCGGCATCACCCAAATTGCCCTCCTCATTGATCATAAGACCTTCTGCTCTCTCCTCGTCATCTCCTCTCATGCTGTCCCCCAGGACTTCTCTAGAGCCTCTCCCATTCTCTTGAACTCCTTACCCCAATCTGTCTGACTATCTCCAGCTCTGTCCACCTTTAGGTGATCCCTGAAAACTCATCTCCTCAGGGAACTCTTTCCTGCCTCTACCTAACTATTGAACTTTTACTTTCTCCATTACCTTTTTATCACTCGCCCCCTCCATTTTAGACCATAAGCTCCCACAAGCAGGGCCCTCTAAACACTCGGGTCTTCAATTGTATTGTAAATATTCTGTCCCCCCTTTTATATTGAAGGATGTTGGCGCTCTATAAATCGGACATAATGATAATACAATAGACAAGCCTCTCAAATTATTCTGTTTGCACCAGGCCCAGTTCATCTTTTTCCAAGCCATTGTCCGCTTTACTTTTTTTGAAGGGCCCTCTTCTCTCTGTACTGTGTATTCTGTATGTCCTCTACTTCACACATTGCTCTCATCATTGACCTTCTTGACCTTCTTCCTCCTCTCCGGCCTTTCTACAAAGCGGTCCATAATCTGCGCTCTCTTTGGCTCGTCTCATCCTGGCCTGTGATTACATTTCCACAGAGCGCCAGCCATCATTACCTTTGTGAGGGATGCTATTCCCCCTCCGCCTGGTGACCCATCCCGGCTCAGCTCATTACCCGGCCAACGCGCCAAACTGACAGCGAAGTCCCCGGGGACTGATTAGGTGTAATTGTGAGAGAGGCCAGAGCTGTGGAGGATTCTCAGAGACTGTGCTAGGCACGTCAGGTTGTGAATGTATCCGAGGCCGAGCAACCCAGCGTGGTTCCTCACCAGATCTGGAGACCACTTACCTGAGGCGCGATACAGCTCTACTTCTCTTGAAAATGGCCGTTCTTTACCTCCACCTGCTACAACTTAGTCCTTATTGTGTCATAAAGCTGCTTACTGCTTTCAACGCCGGCCTTCCCTTCAGTCTTGCAGAGTTATACCGGCTCCTCTCCAGGACTGAAATGGCCTCCTCTGATTTCACTGCACACTGTGAGCTTCTCACAATGTGCATTAGAAACTGCAGCAGATCAGATAGAGGCTCCGCCTCAATTCCTGGCTGGAGGACATCCCTTCATCTTCTAGCCTTTTCCTCCCCAGCTTGACTGTCCCTGGCCCACTGTTTTTCATTCAGTTCTTTCCACCATAAAGGCTCAGCATCATGTGCGCGCATTAATGTTTTATCATGGTTCCGTGATAGTTTATGCTTTTGGGGTTTATTTTTGAAAATTGTGCAAAAAGAAATCATAAACACTTGCAGATAAAATAAAACTGAATACTAACTATCAGGGCTTTTTTTTCTCCGAAAATAGGTGCAGGAACTTAACCTCAACCCCGGCCCCAATAGACATACACCCTCCAAACTGAGTCAAATAGTGGATATGGTCACATTTTACTAACAGTGAGAGGGTCAAAAAGGGACCTTAAATACTAGGAGAGCATAATGAGTGGGGGCTGGTGTGTGCTGCATACAGAGTGCAGGGTTTAGGGGTGTGTTGCATACAGAGTGCAGGGTTTAGGGGTGCGCTGCGTACAGAGTGCAGGGTTTAGGGGTGAGCTGCATAGCGTGCAGGGTTTAGGGGTGTGCTGCATACAGAGTGCAGGGTTTAGGGGTGCGCTGCATACAGAGTGCAGAGTTTAGGGGTGCGCTGCATACAGAGTGCAGGGTTTAGGGGTGTGCTGCATACAGAGTGCAGGGTTTAAGGGTGCACTCCATACAGAGTGCAGGGTTTAAGGGTGCACTCCATACAGAGTGCAGGGTTTAGGGGTGCGCTGCATACAGAGAGCAGGGTTTAAGGGTGCACTCCATACAGAGTGCAGGGTTTAGGGGTGCACTGCATACAGAGAGCAGGGTTTAGGGGTGCACTCCATACAGAGTGCAGGGTTTAGGGGTGCGCTGCATACAGAGTGCAAAGTTTAGGGTGCTCTACACACAGAGCCGCCCTCCACAGCTTCCTACTTCTGCATCCCCCATCCGCATCTCACATCCCCCCCCTTTGACCTCTGCATGCAACCCCCCCCTCCACTGCCTCCATCTCCCCCCTCCTTAAAAGCTCCACCATCTTCCACATGTCTTTCTTTTGTTGCTGTATTAAGATTTAGCTTCCAGCTGGCTCTAGTACCTCCCCACACACTGTAGGTGGTCACATTTTATAAACAGTGAGAGGGTCATACAGGGGCATTAAATACTAGGAGTGCGTAATGTGCAGAGTTTGTGGGGATTGGTGTGTGCTGCATACAGAGTGCAGAGTTTAGGGGTGCGCTGCATACAGAGTGCAGAGTTTAGGGGTGCGCTGTATACAGAGTGCAGGGTATAGGGTGCTCTACACACAGCCGCCCTCCACAGCTACCTACTTCTGCATCCCCTATCCGCATCTCGCGTTCCCCCCCCCCTCATCAGCTCGGACCTCTGCATGCAACCCCCCTCCACTGCCTCCTTCTCCCCTCCCCCCTCCTTAAAAGCTCCACCATCTTCCACATGTCTTACTTTTGATGCTGTATTCAGATTAAGCTTCCAGCCGTCTCTAGTACCTCCCCACACACTGTAGGTGGTTCTGCTCTTTTCACTTGCAGGGAGATCATCCAATGGGGGTGTTGGCATCCACTCTCCACCCTGGACATCTGCATCTCCCTTGTCCCCATCCCCAGTAGTAGATCAGATCTGTGGGAGCCATCACTTGTAAACACAGAAGCCGATCCTCCGTCTTTACAAGTGATGGCGGTGAGCAGGGAGCAGAGGACCTGAGCCAGAGGTGGTGGAACGGAGTTACACCAAGTTCCAGCTGAAAAAAAGCCCTGATAACAATTAACCACTTGCCGCCCGCCCGCCCACCGTCCTATTACGGCGGAGCGGTGCGACTATTGTTCTGGGCCGCCGTCATATGACGGCGGCACATTCAGGCACGGGAGGCGCGCGATCGTGTGCGTGCCGCCCTGCACTGCCGGTGTCTGCGTGTCCCCGGGACACAGCCCGTCACCCGCAGGGGGGAAACAGCCAAAGGGCATGGCTGTTTCCCATGTGATTGGCTGTGATCTAATCACACAGCCGATTACAATAGAGGAGCCCAGAAGATGACCGCGCATGCGCGATCGGGAGCGCGCAGTGCGGTCATGTCGGTGGCTCTGTGTTCCCTAGGAACACCGCTAGTCACCGGCAGTAGTAAACAGTCACTGACAGTGACTGTTTACTATGTGATCGGCTGTGAATCCATTCACAGCCGATCACAAAATGTAAACACAGAGCGGTAACTCACTGTTACTAGCTCTTCTCCCCTCACACTGTTTCCAGTGTGAGGAGAGCAGAGCTAGAAACAGTGAGTTACTGCTCTGTACACCTGTCAAAGTAAAATCACAGCAATAAAGGTCCCCACACAGTCCTCAGCCCCCCCCAATTGCACCTGTCACCCAACAGTCACCTCATCAGTGCCCAGAAATTGACACCCATACACATCACAGCGATTCTGCCCGCGATCCGGAAATCATTGCAACTCGGGGGACGCCTGTACGTTGCCCGTGATTTGCAATAGCACCCCAAACGCTGTGCGATGTTGCCGCAATTTCCGCCTGCCGAATCGCGGTAACATTGCGCAAACAACGCATGACGCCCAAAAAAGGTACAAGAGTTTCTTTGGGGCGTCATGCGTTGTTTGCACGATGTTACCGCTATTGCAAATCACGGGCAACGCACAGGCGCCCCGCGATTTGCAATGATTTCCGGATCGCGGGCAGAATCGCGGTGATTCTGCCCATGATCGCTACGCTCACATGTGAACGTAGCCTAAAGTTTACCTGTCACCAGAGACTACAATCAGTACCGCCGTGTACCATCGCCCGTCACCTGTCACCCATCGGTGACCATCGCCCGTCACCTGTCACCCCATCAATCACCGTCACCTGTCACCCCATCAGTCATCGTCACCTGTCACCCCATCAATCATCGTCATCTGTCACCCTATCAGTCATCGTCACCTGTCAACCCATCAGTCATCGTCACCTGTCAACCCATCAGTCATCGTCATCTGTCAACCCATCAGTGACCGTCACCTGCCACCTATCAGTCACCTGCCACCCATCAGTGATCATCCGCAGTCAACCGTCGCACAGCCCATCACAGCCAGCATGTCAAAAAGGATGTACAGCAGCGAGGAGGCCCTTCAGGTCCTCTCCATGACTGATGAGAGCACCGGGGAGCTCTCATCAGTATCCGAATCCAATTCCGATCCCCGATTCGGAATTTGAAATGGCTAATAGTAGCAGATCGGAGATGGACTCGGATTATTCCTGTACACTTTCCTTTATAGAATGTATTTTGGGGTGCAATTTTTGCTATATACATGCACACTTACCGACCGCCTAACGACTATATACGTCGGTCATTAAAAGCTAAATACTGGGGTTATGGCAGCAGATAGCTGCCATAACCCTGGTATTTTTTTAAACAGCGGGCGGTTGGCTTTCAGATAAGGGTGGTCCCAGTGGCGGATTCGCCGTGGAATTACCCTTACGGTGCAGGGGAAGAGGTGCCCCCTCCCACCACGTCCCAGACGTTTTCCCAGCTTACCGGACCCGCCGGCAGCGGGGAAAACTATCCGGTCCCGGATCCTCAGAGACAGGAAGTCGAGTGAGGGCAAGATGGCCCTCACTCGACTCTATGGTCTTGGAGGACCGGAGCTACGTCAAAGGGCCGCTTTTTTTTTTTTTTTTTTCTTTTCTAGTGTAGTTTGTGAGGTGTGAGGTCTTTTTGACCCCAGATCTCACAATAAAGAGGACCTTTCATGCCTATTTCTATTACAAGGGATGTATACATTCCTTGTAATAGGAATAAAAATGGTGAAAACATTTTTTTTTCTTTTTAAACTGTGTAAAAAGAAAAAAATAATAAATAAAATAAATAGGAAAAAAAAAATGAAAGCGCCCAGTCCCCGTTAGCTCGCGCGCAGAAGCGAACGCATACGCAAGTCCCGCCCACATATGTAAACAGTGTTCAAACCACACATGAGGTATCGCCGCAATCGTTAGAGCGAGAGCAATAATTTGAGCCCTATACCTCCTCTGTAACTCTAAGCTAGTAAACTGTAGAAATTTTTAAAATGTTGCCTATGGGGATTTTTAAGTACCAATGTTTGGCGCCATTCCGTGAGCGTGCGCAGTTTTGAAGCATGACATGTTGGGTATCTAATTACTCGGCGTAACATTATCTTTCACATTATGGAAAAAAATTGGGCTAAATTTACTGTTTTCTTATATTTTAATTAAAAAAAGTGAATATTTTTAAAAAAAATTGCATTTGGAAGACCGCTGCGCAAATACGGTGTGATAAAAAATATTGCAACGATCTCCATTTTGTTCTCTAGGGTCTCTGCTAAAAAAAAATATATAATGTTTGGGTGTTCTAAGTAGTTTTCTAGCAAAAAAAATGATTTTAGCTTGTAAACACCAAGTGTCAAAAATAGGCCCAGTCTTAAAAGTGGATAAATGGACAACTTTGTGTAAAGTGCTACTTGGATGTTGGGCCTCTGTATGTGGCCAGGCTGTGTAAAAGTGTTACACATGTGGTATCGCCATACTCAGGAGGAATAGCAAAATGTATTTTGGGGTGCAATTTTAGCTATGTACATGCTATGTGTTGGAAATATTTCATAAATGGACAACTTTGTGTAAAAAAAAAAAAATACATTTTCATTTTCTTTCCACATTTTCCAAAAACTTGTTGAAAAAAATGACATATTTGAGCCCTAGACCTCCTCTGTAACTCTTAAGCTGGTAAACCTGTAGAAATTGTTAAAATGTCACCTACGGGGATTTGTAAGTACCAATGTTTGTCGCCATTCCACAAGCATGTACAATATTGAAGCATGACATGTTGGGTTCTCTATTTACATGTTGGGTATCTATTAATTTAATAATTTTAATATACTGTATATATATATATATATAATTATTTTTTTTAGCAGTTTTCCAGCAAAAAAAATAGATTTTAACTTGTAAACACCAAGTGTCAGAAATCGGCCTGGCCCAGAAGTGGATAGTGTGTGCTGTTGGATGCAGAATGAGCCCTGACAGGTTCTCTTTTAGTTTCAGCAGCCTATCGGACGGGCCGCCCCGCCAGGATTAAGACTGTTTTTCCTTCCCAGACAGCAGCGCAATGATCGGACTGTTTAGTAAGATGTGAATAATTTGTTTTAAATCCTCCGTTCTCTGTCTCTGTCCTCCCCCCCCCCCCTCGGTGTTGGGGAAGAAGATTGATCTGTGGGTGGGGGGAGGGGGCTCTGATAAATCTTGTTTACAGCGTTTTTGCATTCATTGATTAGGATTCAGGCCCATCCTTGGCTGCCGAGTCCTGCCATGAATAATGGACACCCCCTCCCCCCTTCGTTTGCTTTTAGAGGCAATTTACCTCCTGCTCCGATATCTCCGCTGCTTCCATTATATGGGAACATCGCAACTCCCAATATTAATAGATTGATTACCCCGGCATTGTCTACAGTCATCCCGACTCCCAATATTAATAGATTGATTACCCCGGCCTCATCCGCAGTCATCCCGACTCCCAATATTAATAGATTGATTACCCCGGCCTCATCCGCAGTCATCCCGACTCCCAATATTAATAGATTGATTACCCCGGCATTGTCTACAGCCATCCCGACTCCCAATATTAATAGATTGATTACCCCGGCCTCATCCGCAGTCATCCCGACTCCCAATATTAATAGATTGATTACCCCGGCCTCATCCGCAGTCATCGCAACTCCCAATATTAATAGATTGATTACCCCGGCCTCATCCGCAGTCATCCCGACTCCCAATATTAATAGATTGATTACCCCGGCCTCATCCGCAGTCATCGCAACTCCCAATATTAATAGATTGATTACCCCGGCCTCATCCGCCGTCATCCCGACTCCCAATATTAATAGATTGATTACCCTGGCCTCGTCTGCAGTCTTCAGCCTCCCAATATTAATATGTTGATTACCCTGGCCTTGTCTGCAGTTTTCAGCCTCCCAATATTAATAGATTGATTGCCCCAGCTTCGTCCACAGTCATTGCAACTCCCAATAATAATAGATTGATTACCCAGCCCTCATCCGCAGCCATCGCAATTCCCAATATTAATAGATTGATCACCCTGGCTTTGTCTGCAGTCTTCAGCCTCCCAATATTAATAGATTGATTACCCTGGCCTCGTCCGCAGTCATCACAGCTTCCAATATTAATAGATTGATTACCCTGGCCTCGTCTGCAGTCTTCAGCCTCCCAATATTAATAGATTGATTACCCCGGCCTCGTCCACAATCTATTAATATTGGGAGGCTGAAGACTGCAGACAAGGCCAGGGTAATCAATCTATTAATATTGGGAGTCGGGATGACTGAGGATGAGGCCGGGATAATCAGTCATCGCAACTCCCAATATTAATATATTGATTACCCTGGCCTCGTCCAGTCTTCAGCCTCCCAATATCAATAGATTGATTACCCTGGTCTCGTCTGCAGTCATTGACACTCCCAATATTAATATATTGATTACCCTGGCCTCGTCCATAGCCATTGCAATTCCCAATATTAATAGATTGATTACCCTGTCATCGTCTGCAGTCTTCAGCCTCCCAATATTAATAGATTGATCAGCCTGGCCTTGTGTGCAGTCATCTCGACCAAATATTAATGGATTGATTACCCTAGCCTTGTCCACAGTCATCACGACTCCTAATAGCAATAGATTGATTACCCCGGCATCCTCTGCAGTGTTCAGTTTCCCAATATTAATAGATTGATTACCTTGGCCTCGTCTGCAGGCATCGCGGCCCAATATTAATATATTGATTACCTCGGCATCATCTGTAGTCATTGTATCCCCAGTATTAATAGATTGATTACCCTGGCTTTGTCTGCAGTCTTCAGCCTCCAAATATTAGTAGATTGATTGCCCTAGCCTCGTCCAGTCATCGCAACTCCCAATAATATTATTAGATTGATTACCCTGCCCTCATCTGCAGTCATCGCAACTACAAATAACAATAGATTGATTACCCTGCCCTCAACCACAGCCAACGCAATTCCCAATATTAATAGATTGATTGCCCTGGCCTCGTCTGCAGTCATCGCAACTCCCAATATTATTAGATTGATTACCCTGGCCTCGGCAGCCATCGCAATTCCCAATATTAATAGATTAATTGCCCTGGCCTCGTCCGCAGCCATTGCAATTCCCAATATTAATAGATTGATTACCCTTGCCTCGTTCGCAGTCATTGCAACTCCCAATATTAATAGATTAATTACCCTGGCATTGTCTTCAGTCTTCAGCCTCCCAATATAATTAGATTGATCATCCTGGCCTCGTCTGCAGTCATCGCGACCAAATATTAATAGATTGATTACCTCGGCATCATCTGTAGTCATCGTACCCCCTGTATTAATAGATTGATTACCCTAGCCTTGTCTGCAGTCATTACGATGCCCAATATTAATAGATTGATTAACCCAGCCTCGTCTGCAGTCTTCAGCCTCCCAATATCAATATATTGATTACACCGGCATCCTCTGCAGTCTTCAGTTTCCCAATATTAATAGATTGATTGCCCTGGCCTCGTCTGCAGTCATTCCGGCCCAATATTATTGATTACCTCGGCATCATCTGTAGTCATTGTATCCCCAGTATTAATAGATTGATTACCCTGGCTTTGTCTGCAGTCTTCAGCCTCCCAATAATAATAGATTGATTACCCTGGCCTCGTCCACAGTCATCGTAACTCCCAATATTAATAGATTGATTACCCTAGCCTTGCCCGCAGTCCTCTGAACTCCCAATATTTAATATCACCCTGGCCTCATCCGCAGTCCTCACAACTCCCAATATTAATAGATTGATTACCCTGGCCTCATCTGCAATCTTCAGCCTCCCAATATTAATAGATAGATCACCCTGGCCTCATCTGCAGTTATCGCGACCCAGTATTAATAGATTGATTACCTCGGCATCATCTGTACTTATTGTACCCCCAGTATTAATAGATCGATTACCCTGGCCTTGTCTGCATTCTTTAGCCTCCCAATATCAATAGATTGATTACCCCAGCCTCGTCCACAGTCATTGCAATAATAATAGATCAATTACCTTGGCCTCATCTGTAGTCTTCAACTTCCAAAAAAGAATAAATTGATTTGCCCTTGCCTCACCTGCAGCTATGACTTCCAATTTTAATAGATTGATTGCCTTGGCATAGTCTGTAGTCATCGTACCTTCACAATTCCCAATATTAATAGATTCATTACCTGGCCCTCATCTGAAGTCATTGATACTGCCGCCAATAATAGACTGATTACCCTGGCCTCGTCTGCAGTCTTCAACCTCCCAATATTAATAGATTGATTACCCTGGAATCAACTGTAGTCATCGTACCCCCAGTATTAACAGATTGATTACCCTGGCTTTGTCTTCAGTCCTCCGCCTCCCAATATTAATAGATTGATTACCCCAGCCTTGTCCGCAGTCATCATGACTACCAATAGTGATAGATTGATTACCCCGGCATCATCTGTGGTCATCACGAGTTCCAATATTAATAGATTGATTACCCTGGCATTGCCTGTAGTCATTGTACCCTCAGTATTAACAGATTGATTACCCTTGATATTGATAAATTGATTACCCTGGTCTTGTCTACAGTCTTTAGCCTCCCAATAATAATATATTGATTACCCCAGCCTCGTCCGCAGTCATCGCGACTCCCAATATTAAAGCGGTAGTAAACCGCAGGTGATTAAAAAAACAAAAACAAAATCCCTGCAAGGCAATGTCATAATGTGCTAGGCTGTGACGGCTGACATCTTCCCCTGGTCTTTCTTCCGGGTTCGCTGCCTCCGGCTACTTGAGTGGCCAGGGGCACAATGATGTCACTCCTGCGTTTGCGATTGGGAGCCGCCATTGCCTGACCTTCTAAGAGCATGTGCCGGTGATGTCATCCGCTGCAGGCACTCTGAGTATCTCCTAAACTGTGCAAGTTTAGGAGATATTAACAGTACCTACAGGTAAACCTTATTATTGGATTGCCTGTAGGTACAAGTGGTAGTACAGAGTTTACTACCACTTTTTTATTTTTTATTGATTACCCTGGCCTCATCCACAGGATTGATTCCCCCCCCCCCCCCCCCCCCGGCCCACAGTTATCGTGACTCCCAATAATAATAGATTGCAGTGGAAGTCGGGGTAATAAATGTATTAATATTGGGAGTCGCAATCACCGCAGACAAGGCTGGGCTAATCAGTCATCGCAACTTTCAATATTAATTGACTACCCTGGACTCCTTTGTGGTCATCACGACTCCCAATAATAACAGATTGGTTACTTCGGCATCGTCTTTAGTCCAATGCGACTCCCAATATTATTAGATTGGGAGTCGCGATGACCGCAGACAAGGCCGGGGTAATCGGTCAATGCGACTCCCAATATTAATTACCTCAGCCTTGTCTGCGGTCATCGCGACTCCCAATTTTAATAGGTTGATTTCTTTCGGGATCGTCTGTAGTCAATGCGACTCCCAATATTAATAGATTGATTACTCCAGCCTCGTATGAAGTCATCGTACTCCCAATATTAGTAGGTTGATTACCCCGCCCTTGTCTGAAGCTGGTAAGCTTGGTTGTTCCATTTCCTTTACTCCCAGTTCTGGGCTGTGAGTGCCATTGTAGTCCATGAATCTGGAATAATCTGTGATAATTCTCCCAATGTGGAGGTGTTGGATACATCCTAAATAGAGAGCCATTTATCCAACTGTACATGCAGAGCCTCTGGTTTATAGAACAGATACATTCTAAATATAGAACCATTTATCCAACTATCCATCCAGGGCCTCTGGTTATAGTCCAGATACATTCTAAATATAGAACCATTTATCCAACTGTCCATCCAGGGCCTCTGGTTTATAGACCAGATACATCCTAAATATTGAACCATTTATCCAACTGTCCATCCAGATCCTCTGGTTTATAGACCAGACATCCTAAATATTGAACCATTTATCCAACTGTCCAACCAGAGCCTCTGGTTTATAGCGTGGACACATCCTAAATATAGAACTATTTATCCAACTGTCCATCCACAGCCTCTGGTTTATAGCTCAGAAGATCCTAGAGCCATAATTTGATCAATGTATAGAAACCATTTCCATTACAGATTAGGGTTTGGAGAGTGATGACACAATGTGACCAGACAGGTTATTTTAAGTTGGGCTTAAAGAAACTAAACACTGTTCAGGATTAGATTTAGATGGTGTGCAGGCTCAGATTCTGATTGGCTATTTAGAATTCCCTTTCTCTTACGTCCTCTGACAGTCGCCGCCCCTCAATAGTCTTCACCAATGGGTATTGACCTCTTATCCATAGGAGCAAGCTCGGCATAAGACTTGTTAAAAACAAAACAATTTACATAGACACACCTATGGGGGCTGTCCCACTGGTCCAATACCCCCCTGCTATCAGCATTCCCAACTCAGTTTGTCTTCTGCCTAGTTAGGAGTAAAATAGGCTATCCCTGTGCTGGGGCTACAGTCTCAGCCTTTCTTCTGTTTTATTATTTTTATTTTGTTGATGTGCTGGGTTTGTTGCTCCTGTGGAGCTGTTTTTTGCTACCCAGAGTTTGCCTTTTTTGGTTCAGATAAGGTTCCTTTCTCTGACCTGGGTGCTGCGTTGCCTTTTGTGACGGTTGCGCTTCCGACCCCTCATGTCTACACTGCTTTGGGACATCCCCATTGGTGAAGACTATTGAGGGGCGGCGACTGTCAGAGGACGTAAGGGAAAACAGAATTTTTGTAAAATCTTACTGAAAAATTCCTTTCTCTGAGTCCTCTGACAGTCGCCGCCCCGCCCCTCTTTTGGGGTTTTTTGGACTATGTACTGCTTGCTACCAAACTGAGTTGGGAATGCTGATAGCAGGGGGGTATTGGACCAGTGGGACAGCCCCATTGGTGTGTCTATGCAAATTGTTTGTTTTGTTTTTAACAAGTCTTATGCCTAGCTTTCTCCTATGGATAAGAGGTCAATACCCATTGGTGAAGACTATTGAGGGGCGGCGACTGTCAGAGGACTCAGAGAAAGGAATTTTACGGTAAGATTTTGCAAAAATTCCGTTTTTTCCTAGGGTCATAAAACATTCCTAGCTCAGTTTGTCCTTTTTCTGCAGGTTTTCTTTGGATATTTATCATCATAGGGAGCTCAGAGTTGCAGGACGGTGACGTCTTCAGTAGTATGGTCGCCCCTGCTCATTGCTTACTCTGCACCTGTTTCTGGGATGCCTCAAGTATCTTCGGAGTGCAGGAACCGTGAGCTCTTCGGTGTTCATTAATCTCTGTGTCAAGGTGAATCTGCAATAATCACTAGAAGTGTCACTCCGCTGCACATTACAGCTAAGATCTCTGCGTCTCGCAACCTTTTCCGCAGAGCTATAAAAAGACGGCTGTGTGGAATTACTAGACGTATAAGCAATTTTTTTGAAGAAATGGCCTGTCAACAAGAACTGAGCTTGAGAGTAAGAGCAGAAGGCTCGCGTTCTCCTGGCAAACCATATTGCCGTGTCAAGGCGTCACTGCAAAGTGAGAACCTTTCCTAATCTAGAACCCAAACTGGGTGTTAATACGGCAGTGACTAAACTGAGGTCAAGAACTGAGCTTGAGTACGAGCAGAAGGCTCGCGTTCTCCTGGCAAACCATATTGCCGTGTCAAGGCGTCACTTCAAAGTGAGAACCTGTCCTAATTAGGCTTGTGACGGTATCAGATTTTCATGCTGCGATTAATTGATTAAGGTTTTGCCACGGTATACGGTATTATCACGGTATTCTATTATTAAATTTCCACCTCACTTCAATTTCATTGCTGAATTTAGGGGCTTTGGTTCACTTATGCACATTATTATATAGTCAGTCAGTACAGACTCTGTGAACCAGGCCTAAAATAGGTCATTAAGCAGTGTCTGGCCTAACTGGTGATAACTGGTCCTGGCGCTCGGCTCCGATCCGATGGCCTGGTCATTAAGAGGGCAAATCCTTGTGGTCAAGAAGTGGTTAAACCTGAAGGAGGTGTTGTTTATAAATTACTTTACTATTGCTTTAGGCCTGGTTCACATGTATGCGGGTTGGTGGTTCACATGTATGCGGGTTGGCGGTTCACATGTATGCGGGTTGGCGGCCCACATTTGCACAGGCATAGCAGCCCATTGATTTGAACGGGCTGCTATGCCCTCATTTTCCGCAGAAAAAAGGTGCATGCAGCATTTTTTTAAAATTCAGTGGCCTTGAAATCCATCCTGCTTTTGCACCATGCGACTAACCTGCAGTTCCTGCTCTGGCAAGCTTTCTGCATTTTTTGTATACGTGGGCACGGCATTTAAAAACAGTTTGCGTGTGCAGCAACGGCAGGTAAGTCGCATGGTGCAAAAGAAGGATGGATTTCATGGCCACTGCATTTTTTTAAATTCTGCATGCACCTTTTTTCAGCTGAAAACGCAGGCATAGCAGCTCAAGCCCATTCACATCAATGGGCTGCTATGCCTGTGCAAATGTGGGCCCCCAACCCGCATACATGTGAACCAGGCCTAAAGCAATAGTAAAGTCATTAATTGGTTAAACCTGCAGGAGGACCGGTGTTTTTATCTATTAATGACTTTACTATTGCTTTAGGCCTGGTTCACATGTATGCGGGTTGGGGGCCCACATTTGCACAGGCATAGCAGCCCATTGATGTGAATGGGCTTGAGCTGCTATGCCTGCGTTTTCAGCTGAAAAAAGGTGCATGCAGAATTTAAAAAAATGCAGTGGCCATGAAATCCATCCTTCTTTTGCACCATGCGACTTACCTGCCGTTGCTGCACACGCAAACTGTTTTTAAATGCCGTGCCCACGTATACAAAAAATGCAGAAAGCTTGCCAGAGCAGGAACTGCAGGTTAGTCGCATGGTGCAAAAGCAGGATGGATTTCAAGGCCACTGAATTTAAAAAAAATGCTGCATGCACCTTTTTTCTGCGGAAAATGAGGGCATAGCAGCCCCTTCAAATCAATGGGCTGCTATGCCTGTGCAAATGTGGGCCGCCAACCCGCATACATGTGAACCGCCAACCCGCATACATGTGAACCACCAACCCGCATACATGTGAACCAGGCCTAAAGCAATAGTAAAGTCATTAATAGATAAAAACACCGGTCCTCCTGCAGGTTTAACCACTTCTGGATCGCAAGGATTTGCCCCTTTAAAGACCAGGCCATCGGATCAGAGCGTCAGGACCAGTCATCACCAGGTAGGCCAGACACTGCTTGATGGCTATATAATAATGTAATGTGGGCTGCTATGCGTGTGTGTGTGTGTATATATATATATATATATATATATATATATATATATATATATATATATATATATATATATATATATATATATATATATATATATATATATATATATATATATATATTAGAGCTGCACGATTCTGGCCAAAATGAAAATCACGATTTTTTAGTTTGGAATAAAGATCACGATTCTCTCACGATTCTCTGTGTAACAAAAAAAAAAAATTGGGATAACTTTACTGTTATGTTTTTTTTTTTTTTTTTTTATTCATTAAAGTCTAATCATTGCGTTTGAAAGACTGCTGCGCAAATACAGTGTGACATAAAATATTACAACAATCGCCATTTTATTTTGTAGGGTCTCTGCTAAAAAAATATATAAAATGTTTAGGGGTTCTAAGTACTTTTCTAGCAAAAAAAAAACTGATTTTAACTTGCATGCAACAAGTGTCAGAAAAAGATCCAGTCTTTAAGAGGTTAAACTTCCTTTCTCCCTGGCAGAGGGAAGGAAAAGATACAAATGTAATCATTTTTGTTTATAGTTAGGAGACTTAATGCTGAAAGGTGTTAGCTGAGTGAGTGAATGAGTCATCCAGCTCACTGAAATGTATCAATTCACAAGTCAGGCAGACTTGACAGAGAAACTCGGTATTTTAAAAATGCCACAATAACAATACCGTGGCTATGCAATACCGCGATATATCGAATTACCGAAAACCGGCATATGTCTAGTCCTAATCTAGAACCCAAACTGGATGTTAATATGGCAGTGACTAAACTGAGGACAATCTTACCTAAAGGTAACGTGTCCTTCAAAAGGAAATTCATTCTGGAATATGCCCCCCCCCCCCCGAAAAAAAAAAAAAAGGCAAGTGTAGCAAAGGACTAGTCATCTGTGTTTTCTGTGGTCTCCCTGCAGCTGATCTTTTCCCATTACTGACCATGACATGTTCTCCAGTGTAAAAATAGTTGAAATTGAAGTGCCACACCATTGCTAAGAGTTCGAGATACAACTTTCTTCCATTTAAGGTCAAGGGTACATACCAAAAATATCCAGCGCGTTTCATCAGGACTTGACTGGCAACAAAGTGAACAAACCAAAAGTGAACTGGATCTACAATGGTGTTTTTTTCTGGTGTGAATTCAAAGCACAGGCCTAGTCAGCAGCTTGGTTCTCCACTGTGTCTCTGTGTGGAGGCGGCCTTCTTGGTGGAGGCTGGGCTTTACCTCCTCATGTCAGAGCCTCCAGCAAGGAGAACAGTGAGCAGTGACATTACCAGATATCACTCCAAATCTGCTGAGAGTAGTAGTCAGAGGCAGCAGTGCCTTTTGATGATCTCTCACTTCAGATTTATAGCTATAGGGCTATAGAACAGGAGTGCCTAGGCACACCCACATACCAGGAAGTTTCAAAGGTCGATTGTTTTGTTTTTTGGAGTACTGCTTAGGCACAATTAAATCAGAACTCCAGCGTTAACAAAATAATAGCATGTATACATGTTTCCTTGAAAATAATCCTGGTGTTCCTTTTCCTTGCATGCCGTGTGCCTGTCTGGAATCACTAAATAGATAATGCTCCTGGCTTGAGATGATAGCAAGAAAGTACGCGTCACATAATGGCTTCCTGCCATATCAGGGTCACCGTGGCTCCAGAGGCTTGTTTTTGAAAAAATAATTTGACAGTACCAATACTTAAGGACCACTTCAATATCCAGACATTAACAGCTTCCAGCCATCTCCTCGTAGCCCTTTAGGTGGGTCCTAAGTGGTGGCAGTGTAATGATCCAGTGATTGCTGTGATTGGCTGTCACAGTTCTTATTTATTGAAGGTATACTCACCGACCACTTTATTGGGTACAGCTGTTCAATTGCTTGGTAATACAAATTGCTAATCAGCCAATCACATGGCAACAACTCAATGCATTTAGGCATCTAGATGTGGTGAAGAAGGCTTGCGGAAGTTCAACCCGAGCATCAGAATGAGAATTCATTTCTTCCCCAATCTAGCGCTGGATGGCTTAAAATGGCAAAGCAACAGAAGGCTTGGTGCGTGTGTCAGGGGTCGTTATACATTAGCCGAGCCCCAGTCTTGTTGCTCTTTACCTGACTCCTTAAGCCTCATGCCTCCTATGTGAGCCTGTGACTTCGGGGGACCCCAACCTGTGTCTCTATTTCCCCCTAAGACTTCTGTGACTCCTGTATCTCCAGTGACTCCTGTATCTCCTGTGGCACCTGTGTCTCCTTTGTCTCCTATGACCCCTGTGTGTTGCTGTGTCTCCAGTGACTCCTGTGTGTTCAGTGTCCCCTAATACTCCTGTGTCTCTAGTGACTGCTGTGTCTCCAGTCACCCCTGTTACTCCAGTATTTTCAGTGACTTCTGTGCATCCATTGACCCCTGTGACTTTATTGTCTCCTATCAGCTGTAAGTTGCTGTGTCTCTAGTGACCCCTATGTTTTCAGTGACCCCTGTGACACCTGTGTCTCCAGTAACCCCTGTTACTCTTGTCACCCCTGTGTATCCTGTGTCTTTTGTGAACCGTATTTATACTGTCTCCTGTGACTCTTGTGTCCTATGTGACCCCTGTGACTTCATTGTCTGCTATGACTCCTGTGCATTGCTGTGTCTCCAGTGGCCCCCGTGACTCCTGTGTCTCCAGTCACTGCTTTCAACCCTGTGACTCTTGCGCCTCCAATGACCCCTGTGACTCTTGCGTCTCCAGTCACTCTTGCGTCTGCAGTCAACCCCTGTGACTCTTGCGTCTGCAGTCAGCCCCTGTGACTCTTGCGTCTGCAGTCAGCCCCTGTGGCTCTTGCGTCTGCAGTCAGCCCCTGGGACTCTTGCGCCTGCAGTCAACCCCTGTGACTCTTGCGTCTGCAGTCAGCCCCTGTGGCTCTTGCGCCTGCAGTCCACCCCCTGGGACTCTTGCGTCTGCAGTCAGCCCCTGTGGCTCTTGCGCCTGCAGTCCACCCCCTGGGACTCTTGCGCCTGCAGTCCACCCCCTGGGACTCTTGCGCCTGCAGTCCACCCCCTGGGACTCTTGCGCCTGCAGTCCACCCCCTGGGACTCTTGCGCCTGCAGTCAACCTCCTGGGACTCTTGCGCCTGCAGTCAATCCCCTGGGACTCTTGCGCCTGCAGTCAACCCCCTGGGACTCTTGCGCCTGCAGTCAACCCCCTGGGACTCTGGCGCCTGCAGTCAACCCCCTGGGACTCTGGCGCCTGCAGTCAACCCCCTGGGACTCTGGCGCCTGCAGTCAACCCCCTGGGACTCTGGCGCCTGCAGTCAACCCCCTGGGACTCTGGCGTCTCCACTCACCCCTGGGACCAATAACCCCAGGGCATCCTGTGCCAACCTCTCACCCCAAAGAATTTTGTGTCACCAAGTGACCCCCCCAGTGCGCCCTTTATGACACCTGTATCTCCATGCAGCCTCAGGTACGTTCCTGTAATCTCTTGGAATGACTTCCTCTTTGAGGACACAGACCCCTGTCAGTGCCCAAATTTCCTGTCCTGTAAATATTTATTATTTGACCCTTGAAGGATGTAGACCCCCCATCCTGAAAGCTTGCTGTGCGTGTGGTTGCGGGGCTCCCCCACTCAGTTGAATGGGTGGTGTTCAGCAGACACTCTCCCCTGAATGTGATGAAGATCGTTTTTTGCCTCACCTTGATGCAAAGCATCATGTCCGCAACTTATGTACTCCGCTGCCTTTTCGGTAAAAGAAACCTTTACAGGACCAGCCAGGTATCGCTATGCCTGTGAGCTGATCGCGCCCTGAGCAGACATACGGGGAGCAATGAAGCACAATCGCCAACAGAATATACCAAAGATACGTACAATACATTGTAGCTGCTTCCTTTTCTTCATTCCATGCATACATAATTGCAATGATTGGTGGAAACAATGTGTAAAAGGCCGTATCCCACACTGATCAGATAAACATTTCACCATCAAATTTTAAAATAACAAAAACCCTCTGAAATATCAACTTCTACGGCTGGTGACATTTTATTTGGAGCCGCAGAAACCTCGTTTCACGCTACAGCGCTTAGTCGTTGAGTCACACAGCGAGTGAAAACATTCCGAGAAATGCTCATAATGTCCGCCAATCGCTATCCTATTACATGTGGGTTATATAATCATGACATTTCCTCTAATTAACTCTTCAATGACCTTGAAAACCGGATACTACATGATATATTTGTGTCAGGGCCCATGCTGCATCGCAGGGGCATTGCCTTTTGTATGTTGGGGTGCTATTTGTTACATGCATTGCTGTAACACACGTGGAAAATGGGCCAGAAAGGTTTTAATTCACTTACCATTGATTGACTCATTACCTGTGCTGGAAGTCTGTTCCGGGCATCAACTACTCTGTTATGCCCACCGTTCCAACAGACCCAACCAGGACAGAGGGTGTTGGAGGGGACTACAGGGGGGCCCCCTTGCCTACTGGCTATAGCCCTGGCTTTTAAGGGAACACTACTCTTTGGGACGTCTATGCTTGGGGGATCCTTACTTTGGGTTCAAGTCCATGTTTCCCCAAAACACACAGACTCTGGGAACTGGAGGACCCAGATCCATATTTGGGTTCTCTATGGCCAAACCAGCAATGGCTGCTTTAGACTGTGATACTCCAGAGCAGATGTTAAAGAGGAACTGCAGTCTGCTCACATAATTTGTAATAAAAACATATTTGCCATCCTGAAGCTTCCCTCCAACCACTGTGCATATTATTTAATATATACTGTTATTCTGTACCTGCCAAATATGCTGCAGAAATCTCCCTCCACTAAGTCTGGCTGCAGCCATTTCAACTGTGGGCAGCTGAAGCTGCTGACTGTTCACTTCCTGGATTTACACACACACATACATATATAATATAATATATATATATAATATATATATGTGTGTGTGTGTGTGTATGTATGTATGTATATATATGTGTGTGTGTGTGTGTGTGTAGATAGATAGATAGATATATCCCACACACACACATTAGGAATTGACCAATATCGTTTTTTTCAGGGCTGATACCAATACCAGTTTTCCGGCCACTCTTTAGTCCGATAGCCGATATTCTGCACATTTTAAAGTTGTTTTTATTTTTTTTTATTTTTACACTGTCCATTTAAAAAAAACATTTTTGTGATGACTTTTATTGCTGTCACAAGCAATGTAAACATCCCGTGACAGTAATAGGCAGTGACAGGTACTCTTTACGGAGGGATCTGGGGTCTATAGGACCCCAAACCCCTCCTCTGCACTTAAAAACATTCATCAAAACACCCCGATTTGGCTGTTTTGAATATTGTCTCTTTTTAAAATCTGGTGCCTTTTAACCACTTACCGCAAAGTGACGTATCCCTACGTCGGCAAACTTTGCGGTGTTATACCGGGGTGATGCCTCTAGCTAGAGGCACCATCCCGGTACCGTGGTTTACAGCCAACGGTCTGTTTTTTCTTTGGTAACGACCGATGCGGCTCCCCCCCCCCCCTCCCGCCGCCTTCCGTGACTTTGCCCGGGCCTCCCGTCCCACCGGGAGACCCGAGCACCCAGCCGGCGCGTCTGCCGGCTGGATGGAGTCCCGATCGAAGGTGGAAGCAGCTTCGATCGGGTCTCCGATGACGTAACCCAGAGGCGACATCCATGACGTCACTTCCATGTTACTCTGCTGCAAAAGGCGGCAGATTTAAAAACCGTCTGTATGCAAAAACACAGTTTTCTGCGTTTTGCATACAGGGAAGTGTAGTGGAGGGGTTTGGGGTCTTTTAGACCCTCGATCCCTCCATAAAAAGTACCTGTCACTGCATATTGGTGTCACAAGGGATGTTTACATTGCTTGTGACAGCAATAAAAGTGATCAGATTTTTTTAAAAAACCTGTAATAAAGTTAAAAATAAATAAATAAATAAATAGGAAAAAAAAATAAAAAATTTTAGCCGTCACGGAAGTCGAGCCGCAAATGAAATCGCTGTTCAAACCACACATGTGAGGTATCGCCGCAATCGCCAGAGCGTGGGCAATAATTAAAAAAAAAAGAGCTACACTCTAACTCTAAACTGGTAACCGTTAAAAAAATTTAAAGCGTCGCCTATTGAGATTTCTATTGACCGTAGTTTGTCGCCATTCCACGGGGGGGGGGGCGCAATTTTAAGCTCTAACATGTTGGGTATCTATTTACTCGGCGTGACATCATCTTTCACAATATACAACAAAAATGGGCTAACTTTACTGTGTAGTAATTTTTAAATGCAGTGAAATGTGATTTTTCGTAATTTTTTCAAAAAAATGGCTCTTTAAAGACCGCTGCGCAAATACCGCGTGACAAAAAATATTGCAATGACCGACATTTTATTCTCCAGAGTCTTTGCTAAAAAAATAATATATATATATATATATATATATATATATATATATATATATATATATATATATATATATATATATATATATATATATATATATATATATATATATATATATATATATATATAAAATGTTTGAGGGTTCTAAGCAGTTTTCTAGGAAAAAATACTGATTTTAACTTGTAAACAAAAAGTGTCCAAAATAGGGCTGGGGCTTAAGTGGTTAAGACTCCAGTAACTGAAAGTGATGTCATGACATCGCTTCTGGGTTACTTCAATCGGAGACCCGATCCGAGTGGATTCCGGCTTTGTGCGGGTCTTCGGCCAGCTGGCGGACGTGCCGGCTGGTCGCCCCGGGTCTCCCGTCCCCAATTTTTTATTTTTACAGGTTTTTTTTTTAACATTTTTATTCCTATTAAAAGGAATATAAACATCCCTTGTAATAGAAATAGGCATGACAGGACCTCTTGTGAGATCTGGGGTCAAAAAGACCTCACAACTACACTAAAAAAGAAAAGTAATTTTTTTTTCATGATGATAAAAAATTGGCTCTTTAAATGCGTTGCATGGAGACGATGTTTGATGTCACTCCAAGCCTCCAAGACCATAGAGTGGAGTGGGCGGCCATCTTGCCCTCACTTGACTTCCTGCCTGTGAAGAGCGCGGACTGGATCGTTTTCCCCACTGCTGGCGGGTCTGGTAAGCCGGGAAAATGATTGGGAAGCGGCGGGAGGGGCACCTCTCCCGCCACACCGTAAGGCTCCATGTACACTGGACGTTGTTAAAAGTCCTTTTGAATGCTGGAATTTTTAGGACGTTTGAAACGTCCGTTCGGTCGCGTTTGTTACCCGCGTTTAGCGGGCGTTTGCGTTTAGAAGCGTTCCTAGAGGTCAAAAAAATTATTCCCCTTTTAAAATGGAAAAACGCGAACGCTAAACGCGGGTCATCGCGTTCAGACGCATTCGGACGCGTTTGTGCGTTTGAAACGCCGGGAAACACACGTTCGAACGCAAATAATTGCGTTCTAAAAAAAGTCCCTGAACGCAACTGCCTGCAAATGACTGTAAACGACCTGGTGTACATGGACAGATAAGATAACATGTAGGTGGGTTCAGGGGCTTCTGAAAAAAATGCCCAACTGCTCCTAAACGGCCATTTCCAGTGTCCCGTGTACATGGAGCCTAAGGGTGATCCCGTGGCGAATCCGCTGGGACCACCCTTATGTGAAAGAGGACTGCGGTATGGAACGTCAAAGTACCGTCGTAAATCGATGGCGGGCGGTCCGGAAGTGATTAATTGCACCCCAAATGCGGTGCAGTTCTACCACAATTGTCATGCAGCAAAACATGCGTTTAGAAATCGTGGTTTGGAGTAATGGTATCGTCTTGGTTTAATGAGGGTATTGAGGGCCGGAGAAGGAAGTCCAGCCCTGTTCCTAAAGGGAAAAACACTGAATAGACCTGTTTTGGGGTCTTTACCCAATGGAGAGGTGGGGCACTTTAGGATCCTAAAGTTGTGGTCTGATGGTGACACTTGCTTCTTAGTTTTACACAGCATTTAACAAGCTGATGGCTGTTTAACCACTTGCCGAACGCCTGCCGCAGATATACTGCAGCAGGCTGGCTCGGCCGCGTGAATCGGCGTACCAATCGGCGGGAGCGAGCCCCCATTAGCTGACACACGAGGCCAGCGGCTGCAATCGCTCCCCGTGGAGAGAGAAGGACGATCTGCTGTTGTTCTCTCTGGAATGAACACAGAGCTCCTGTGATCCTTCTATATAGGTCTCTGTGTTGATTCCACAAGCCCCTCACAGTTAGAAAACACCCCCTAGGGACACATTTAACCCTTTGATCACCCCAGGATTAACCCCTTCCCAGCCAGTGTCTTTATTACAGTAACAGTGCATATTTTTAGCACTGATTACTGTAGTGATGTCACTGGTCCCCCCCCCCCCCCCAAAAGTGTCAAAAATGTCAGTTAGGGGTCGGATCTGTACGCCGCAATGTCGCAGTCCCGCAAAAAATCGCTGATCGCCGCCACTACTAGTAAACTAAATTTAAAAAATAAAAATGACCTAAATCTTTCCCGTAGTTTGTAGGCGCGATAACTTTTGCGCAAACCAATCAAAATACAATTATTGGGATTTTTTTTTTTACCAAAAATATGTAGCAGAATACAAATTAGCCTAAAAGGATGAAAATTTTTGATTTTAAATTTTTTTTTTTTTTTAATGCTCTTTTTTGGTTTATAGCACAAAAAATAAAAATCGCACAGGTGATCAAATATCACCACAAGAAAGCTCTGTTTGTGGGAAAAAAAGGACATCAATTGTATTTGGGTACAGCATCGCACGACCGTGCAATTTTCCGTTAAAATAATGCAATGTCAATTCGAAAAAAAATGGCCTGGTCATTAAGGGGGCAAATCCTTCCGGTCCAGAACTGGTTAAGTGGTTAAGCAACCTGTCAGTTAAAACTTTTTTTTTTTTAATTAAATGTTTCTCTGTTTTAACCCCTTATTAACCCCTAATTTACTCTAATCAGCCTTAATTAACTCCTTATTCTCCTCCATTTAATTATTTTCCTGCTTATTTTTTCTTTTCATTTCTATTTTTAAACTATTAATAAATACATTTTTGTTTTTAATATTTTTCCACCTTTAACATATATTTACATGTTTCACATTGAAAAAAGTGCCAAATTAAAAAGATAATAAAAATTGAGTAAGGGCTTTTTCACACGGGCGATCCGATCAGATCCGCCTGTCAGTTTTTTAGGCGGATCTGATCGGATCCTCCATGCAGCTCTATGGGGCAGTGGGTGTCAGCGGAGACTCCTCCGCTGACACCCGCTGCCACACGTATCCGATCGTGTGCGTGAAATCTGGACAGATGGAAACCCTAGTTTTCCATCCGTTCAGGAATCCGGATCGGTTCGGATTAGAGCGGACAGGCGGTCCGCTATCATCCGATCCCCCATAGAGGGCAGCGGGGGCTGAGACACCTCCCTCTCCGCTCTGCAAGCGGAGACGGAGCTGTCATCCGCCGGCTCAGCGGGGATCGCGGATCGATCCCCGCTGAGCAACACGGATCCGCCTACGGAGGCGGACCGTGTGAAAGAGCCCTTAATTTGTAAATCACTTTTCAATGCTTTGTACCACTGCTGACAGCTGAAGTGTAAACAAAACATTTGCGTTGGGTATCAGTAATTGGTATCGACAAATCCTTTTTTTTTTTTTTTAGTATCGGTACTCATAAAAAAAAATAAAATGGTATCGGTTCATCCCTATATGTTACATTTACAAGCTCCTTTTCTTTCCTGAATGAACACAAAGAATGATCTGTACCAATCACTCACCGTGCTCATTTATAACTGAAGCATAGTAAACTGTGTATTTGGGGGAGGGACCTATCAGGTTGGCTGTATGGGACCCAGAGGTTTTTAGCAGCAGCCTTGGCTACACAATTTTACATTTATTATTCATTCACTGTGGGAACGATTGTTGCACCCTTTAACTAGAATAACTTTATCATTTTTGAAACACATTTTTAACACCTATTTTTTGGTATACATTTTTACTATTTTCTAATCACATAAATAGGAGCAGCACAGGATTTCTTTCTAGTTTACAAAAAGTTGTAATTACAATCATTTTAGTCTCCAGGGTCTCTGCATCCAGAAAATGTAGAAAGTTTGGGGTTTTAACCAATCTCCAGATCTAAAATCTACACATGTATATCTTTTTTTAAACGTGTGCAAGCTCTGGTAGCGATATAAAAAAATATATATATTACATTTAAATAAAAATTAGTTTGATATATTTAAAAATGTTAGTAAAATGTTGTCATTTAAAAAAAAAAAAAAAAAAGGGGGGGGGGCATTGATAGATATATATATATATATAATATGGATCCTGTGTGGCATATGATACAATAATAAACAATATTGCTTTATAAGATAATCTTTATACTTGCATCCATCACATTCCCATGTACCGTCTAATTATAGATTTTAGTGGTGCACTGGAATGAAAATTCAGATGCTGAAACTGAAACCAACAATTCAGAATGCACTTGGCCGAAAATCTGAAACCTAAATAGACCGCTTTTACATTTTTTTTTTTTTTTTTTAAATTTAATGAATGTTACTGGCGTTTTTGCATTGACGTCAATGGGACGTGATTTTTCATTGAAGTCATTGGGATTGGGAATTTTATATTGAAGTCAATGAGACACGATTTTGCATTGAAGACAATTGGGTGCGAATTTGCATTAAAGTCAGATGAGGGCGATTTTGCATTGAAGTCAATTGGGGGGTGAATTTGCATTGAAGCCAATGGGGGGTGAATTTGCATTGAAGCCAATGGGGGGCGATTTGCATTGAAGTCAGATGAGGGCGATTTTGCATTGAAGTCAATGGGGGGGGGGGGGGATTTTGTATTGAAGTCAATGGGGGGAGGGGGGATTTTGCATTGAAGTCGATAGGGGGCGATTTGGCATTGAGGTCCATAGGACGCGATTTGGCATTGAGGTCCATAGGACGCGATTTGGCATTGAGGTCCATAGGACGCGATTTGGCATTGAGGTCCATAGGACGCGATTTGGCATTGAGGTCCATAGGACGCAGCTTGCCTTTATCTGCACTTTTTTTTTTCTATTGGCAAAACGCAGATAACCTTATTTTCAGTCGATAATTTTCAGCAGGTGTATCCCCAATAGATCCTGTATAGTGAAGATATTGCGCCTGGAGAAAAGTGATGACCTCATTGGATAGCCCAATGGAGGCGCAGAGATGCAGCAGCTGGTGCGGTCACTCCAATGAGTGTGTGATATCATTTCATTGTGACTTTGTTTTCTACAATGACAGTAAATCTTCTCTTCACTTCTCGCGGGGTTTGTAGGCTTCTATTCCCGGGCAGGTGGCGTGTTTTAGGTCTCCAGGTGGCGTGTTTTAGGTCTCCAGGTGGCGTGTTTTAGGTCTCCAGGTGGCATGTTTTAGGTCTCCAGGTGGTATGTTTTAGGTTTTCAGGTGCCGTGTTTTAGTTCTCCAGGTGGTATGTTTTAGGTTTTCAGGTGCCGTGTTTTTGGTCTCCAGGTGCCGTGTTTTTGGTCTCCAGGTGCCGTGTTTTTGGTCTCCAGGTGCCGTGTTTTGGGTTTCCAGGTGCCGTGTTTTGGGTTTCCAGGTGGCGTGTTTTAGTTCTCCAGGTGCCGTGTTTTAGTTCTCCAGGTGGCGTATTTTAGTTCTCCAGGTGGCGTGTTTTAGTTCTCCAGGTGGCGTGTTTTAGGTTTTCAGGTGGCATGTTTTAGTTCTCCAGGTCTTTCTATGAAATAAGAGATTACGGCTGCAGATGGCTCTGATAATCGGCATGAAAACCCGAATGAAGCGGGAAATGTTTCCATGTCCGGCATCTCCGTGCTGATCAGCGAGGAGCTGACGTCTCTATTGAACTATTTTTATGCCGTTTGTGTTCCGGATTCCTATTAGCGGAAATGTCAGCGCGAGGCGAGATTGACGCGTGTAAAGGTCAAAAAAATAATTTCAGCCGGCACCAAGGACATTGTGTGACACGGGAAGAAAGATTCCGCGAGATTGGCCCAAAGCATGAAATGAGATTAGAAGATCTCTGAGTCCGTCCATCCAGAGGAAGCATTCTGGGCTGGAGATTGTATTATGGAGAATGTGGTGTACATGCCATTCACTGCAGACTGACATCACTGAGAATGCAGCCTATCCATTCACTGCAGACTGACATCACTGAGAATGCAACCTATCCATTCACTGCAGACTGACATCACTGAGAATGCAGCCTATCCATTCACTGCAGACTGACATCACTGAGAATGCAGCCTATCCATTCACTGCAGACTGACATCACTGAAAATGCAGCCTATCCATTCACTGCAGACTGACATCACTGAGAATGCAGCCTATCCATTCACTGCAGACTGACATCACTGAGAATGCAACCTATCCATTCACTGCAGACTGACATCACTGAGAATGCAGCCTATCCATTCACTGCAGACTGACATCACTGAGAATGCAGCCTATCCATTCACTGCAGACTGACATCACTGAAAATGCAGCCTATCCATTCACTGCAGACTGACATCACTGAGAATGCAGCCTATCCATTCACTGCAGACTGACATCACTGAGAATGCAGCCTATCCATTCACTGCACACCGACATCACTGAGAATACAGCCTATCCATTCACTGCACACCGACATCACTGAGAATGCAGCCTATCCATTCACTGCAGACTGACATCACTGAGAATGCAGCCTATCCATTCACTGCAGACTGACATCACTGAGAATGCAGCCTATCCATTCACTGCAGACTGACATCACTGAGAATGCAGCCTATCCATTCACTGCAGACTGACATCACTGAGAATGCAGCCTATCCATTCACTGCACACCGACATCACTGAGAATACAGCCTATCCATTCACTGCAGACTGACATCACTGAGAATGCAGCCTATCCATTCACTGCAGACTGACATCACTGAGAATGCAGCCTATCCATTCACTGCAGACTGACATCACTGAGAATGCAGCCTATCCATTCACTGCACACCGACATCACTGAGAATACAGCCTATCCATTCACTGCAGACCAACATCACTGAGAATACAGCCTATCCATTCAAGAGGCAGGTCTGTCCACTGTCACCAGCCCTCTTTAGTCTTGCACTGGAGCCACTGGCCATGACCCTCTGTTAAAACCCAGACATTTCCAGCGTTCCTTACGCGGGCAACCATTATAAGACACTTTTGTATGCGGACAATGCCCTCCTGGTCTTCACAAACCCTATTATTACTCTTCCCAACCTCCGGGCAGGGCTGGCCCAAGGCATTGTGCTGCCTGGGTCCAAGAATGAATGCTGCCCCCCACCAACCCAAAAAAAATCACTCCCACCAAAAGGCCTTACCACCGGACTGGTCCACCAAACACCCACTGTCTGTCCTCAGTCCTCCTTTCCCCCCAAGAAGATCCAGCCTGCCCTGCATGAGATGGAGTGCGCTGATGTCTGACGTCATTGCGCACACCACGATTCCCTGAGGGGCGTTCCCCCGGAGGAGACGCTCCGCCTCCTCATACTCATCAGTTTGCACTACGGGCGGCAGTATGAGATGGGAAAATGCCACCCGTAATGCACTACAAACTGATGACACACAAAACTGCTGGAAAATAAAATCTTGGGTCAAATTGCTGCCCCTCTCCAAGTGCTGCCTGGGTCCAATGGACCCAGTGGGACCCATGGTAGGAACGGCCCTGCCTCCAGGTGACCTTGAATAACCTCTCGGTTATCTCAGGCATCCGCAATAGTGTCCCTAAAACTATGGCACTGAACACCACCCTTCCCGATGACCTGGTCATGCATCTAAAGACCCAATTTCCCTATTGCTGGGCGCCCTACTCCATGGATTTTTCAGGGGTTCTCCTCTTACTCCACCTTGTTCTTGGCCAACTACGATCCCCTGCTGCGCCTTGTAATCTATGGGTGTAGAAATTCGATCATGGAACTCTGGGACTTTTGTGAGCCCAGATAAACCAAAGGTTTCTACGTCTTTTACAGAACAGAAACCTTCGGTTTATCTGGGCTCACAAATACCCCAAGAGTTCCAAGATCGAATCTCTACACCCATAGATTACAAGGCACAGCAGGGGATAGTAGTTGGCCGAGAACAAGGTGGAGTAAGAGGAGAATCCCCAAAAAATCTATCGAGTAGGGCACCCAGCCATAGGGAAATTGGGTCTTTAGATGCATGACCAGGTCAATGTCCCTATCGCTAGGTGCCCTACTCCATGGATTTTTTGGGGATTCTACTCTTACTCCACCTTGTTCTTGGCCAACTTTGATCCCCTGCTGCACCTTGTAATCTATGGGTGTAGAGATTCGATCTTGGAACTCTTGGGGCGTTTGTGCGCCCAGATAAACCGAAGGGTTCTACGTCTTTTACAGAACCAAAACCTTTGGTTTATCTGGGCTCACAAATGCCCCAAGAGTTCCAAGATCGAATCTCTACACCCGTTGATTACAAGGCGCAGCAGGGGATAGTAGTTGGCCGAGAACAAGGTGGAGTAAGAGGAGAATCCCCAAAAAATCTATCGAGTAGGGCACCCAGCGATAGGGAAATTGGGTCTTTAGATGCATGACCAGGTCAATTTCCCTATCACTGGGCGCCCTACTCCATGGATTTTTTGGAGATTCTCCTCTTACTCCACCTTGGTCTTGGCCAACTACGATCACCTGCTGCGCCTTGTAATCTATGGGTGTAGAGATTCGATCTTGGAACTCTTGGGGCGTTTGTGAGCCCAGATAAACCAAAGGTTTCTACGTATTTTACAGAACAGAAACCTTCGGTTTATCTGGGCACACAAACGCCCCAGAGTTCAAGATCGAATCTCTACACCCATAGATTACAAGGCTGCCTGGGAGCTTCTAATATGGCCAAGTATTATTTGGCAGCTCAGATCTCTCAACTATCCATATTCCATGTCACCTCTGACATCCTATTGTGGGTGCTTTTGGAACTACCTAATTGTGCCCTGATTTCTTTACAAGTGTTGCTTTGGCTTCCTCGTAGATTACGTCCCTTAATGCCAATCTCTTTAATGCTTCATAGCCTGAAGCTGTGGGATTCTGTTAAATATTGTGGAAACTTGATGTCCCACTCTTGCCTCTTTTACCAGTCATCAATCATCCCCTTTTTTTTTGCTGGGGTTGGAACAACCTTGTTCCTTCTCCTGGTGGACCTCCCATGACATTACCGGGGTGCACCACTTTTTAACTGTGCGCTCGTTTCCGTCGTGGGCGGCCTTTCAGGAGACGCACGAGATTCCCAGGCAGGAGCACTTCCACTATTTGCAATTGGATTTTGTCTTTGTCATGCTTCCACTTTGGCTTTTCGCAAGACGTCTTTCGGGCATGCTTGTCTACTTTCCCTCGGGTCCCCTGGCCTCATCTCATCGCTTTACGCTCCTTAACCACTTTACCACCGGAGGATTTTCCTGCTTTATGTCTGGGCCACTTTTTGCAACTTGGCACTGCGCGACTTTAACTGACAATTGCGCGGTCATGCAACGCCGTACCCAAACAAAATTTTTGTCCTTTTTTTCCCACAAACAGAGCTTTCTTTTGGTGGTATTTGATCACCTCTGCGCTTTTTAATTTTTTGCGATATTAATAAAAAAAGAGCAAAAAATTTGGCGAAAATATTGACATTTTCTACTTTGACAGTTAATAAATATCCAATATATTCAATTTTTGTCATATATTTAGGCCAAAATGTATTTAGCTACATGTCTTTGACAAAAAAATTCTCAACGAGCGCATTTTTAACCGCTTTAAGACCGGAAGATTTTACCCCATTCCTGACCAGGCCATATTTTGCGATTCGGCACTGCGTCACTTTAATGGACAATTGCGCGGTCGTGCGACGCTGTACCCAAATTAAATTTATGTCCTTTTTTTCGCCACAAATAGAGCTTTCTTTTGGTGGTATTTTGATCATCTGTGCGATTTTTAATTTTTGAAAAAAAGAGCGACAATTTTGAAAAAACAAAAAACAATATTTTTTACATTCTGATATATAACATTCCATAAAAAAAAATTCATAAATCTATTTTTTTTTAACATTTTAGGCCAATTTGTTTTCTGCTACATATTTTTGGTAAAAAAAATCACAATAAGCGTATTTTGATTGGTTTGCGCAAAAGTTATTGCGTTTACTAACTACGGGAAAGATTTGTCATTTTTATTGTTTATTTTTTTTTTTACTAGTAATGGCGGCGATCTGCGTTTTTTTTTTTTTTTTTTTTGCGGGACTGCGACATTGCGGCAGACAGATCGGACCCCTAACTGACATTTTTTACACTTTTGGGGGGACCAGTGACATCACTACAGCAATCAGTGCTAAAAATATGTACTGTTACTGTAATAATGACACTGGCAGGGAAGGGGTTAACTTTATTGGTGATCAAGGGGTTAAATGTATGCCTCATGCTTACTAACGCGTGTGGGGGGAGGGGATTGTGTGACACAGATCACAGGTTCAGCTATGCTGAATCCTGTAATCTGTGACTGTCTGTCACAGAGGAGATCTGCCCGCTTGTGTAAACATTTCCTCACTCGATCCCCAACGATCGGGGAAGAGCGGCGGTGATCACCCTGGCCCGACTCCCGCAGTGTATGAATACAGTGGGAGCGAGCCTCCGGCGGCGCGCGCGCGCCGCCGAGAGAGGGGAATGTCTGGTGGCGTAGGTCTGCGTCGCCAGACGATAACGAGGCACAGTGAGCAGTGCTAAAGTGGTTAATGGTAGGTCATCTTTATCAACAGTTTCCTATGTGACACAAATGGGAGTGAGATCTTAGAGCTGGTATTGAGGGGGGAGGACAAGAGTATATCATAAAATCCCAATAAAATAGATTTATGACAACATGTGGAAAATTTCAAGGGGTATAAATACTTTTTCAAGGCACTGTATACGGTGGCTTTGCCCACGCTTGGTCGGCTTCTGGTCCAGGGTTTTTGGACTGCTGCAGACGTTATTTCATATGATGGTCCGATTTAGATGCCCAACTGGCTCTCTTACATTGTCCTATACCAGGCCTCTTTGCACCCCAGCAGAAATTGGCCACCTCCGCCATGTGAGCCATTGCCCAGGCCTGGAAGACTCCGTCTGTTGCTTTCCAGGAGGTAAAAACCAGATTGACCACTCTGATGATTGAGCAGATGCCCAGTATATTGAAGGGTTTACATGCAAAATTTTTGAAAATCCGGGAACCGTGGATAAGTTACTCCTCATCCCTGCCCCCGACTAGTTATGGAAGGCTTTAAACGTTGTTTGTACAGGTCCCGTGTCCGTGGTACTCGCCCTCTCTTTGTGCCCCTCTCTTCTTTTCTCTTCTTTCTCTCCTTTCTCTGTTTCCTCCTTCTTCTCTTCATCTCTGTTATAAGGCTATCAATGTAGGTTGCTGTACCCTAGGATACAGATTAATATAGTCCATGATCTATTCCTAATTTTTAACTTGGTCCTCTATGGTCCTGGTAACAGTATAGACCCCTTTCACAGACTTATGCAACCTAAAAGTCGCACAATTTTTAGGCCTCGATTTTGCCGCAATTTTACATAGTTACATAGTTGCATAGTAGGTGAGGTTGAATAAAGACAATAGTCTATCCAGTTCAACCTGTGTAGGTGTGTGTGGCTGTAATCATCTCGCATACACCTGAATGTTCTGATCCTTGAGATGTACGTCTAGAAGTCTTTTGAAAGCCACCATACTTCCCGCAGAATTCCACAATCTTGTAGCCCTAACAGTAAAGAACCCCCCACGTTGCCTGAGGTTAAAACTCTTCTCCTCTAATCGCATTGTATGCCCCCGAGTCCTCATGCAATCCCTGCGACTGAACAGCTTTTCATCTAAGCCTAGATCCCCATTGAGATATTTAAAAATTGCTATCATGTCCCCCCTCAGGCGTCTCTTCTCCAGGGAGAATAAATCAAGCGATTGCAGACGCTCCTCATAATTAAGGTCCTCCAATCCCCTAATTAGTTTAGTTGCCCTTATCTGGACCCTCTCCAGCTCCAACACATCCCTTCTGAGGACTGGTGACCAGAACTGGACAGCATACTCCAGATGCGGTCGGACCAGAGTTTTATAAAGTGGAAGGATTATAGTCTTATCTCTGGAATACATCCCTTTCTTTATGCATGCTAATATTCTGCTGGCTTTGGCAGCTGCCGCTTGACATTGCATGCTGTTGCCTAGTCTATCATCCACCAATACTCCCAGATCCTTCTCCATTTTTGATTCTCCCAGGGGTTCTCCTCCTAACGTGTATTGTGTTTTTATGTTGCTAGTCCCCAAGTGCAAAACCTTACACTTCTCCACGTTAAACCTCATTTGCCAAGTCGTTGCCCACTCCGTTATTTTGTCCAGGTCATACTGTAGGATATCTGCTTCATGCTGTGCTGTTATTGCCCTGCCTAATTTTGTGTCATCTGCAAAAACATATTGAACTACTGATCCCGTCCTCAATGCTGTTTATGAGTAAATTGAACAAGGTTGGTCCTAGGACTGAGCCTTGGGGGACCCCGCTCACTACCTCAGACCAGTCTGAGTATGCGCTGTTTATTACCACCCTTTGGACACGCCCTTTTAGCCAGTTCCGTATCCAAGAGCAAACCCTGCTGTCGATACCTGCAGATCTTATTTTATAAATTAAGCACTTATGGGGAACTGTATCGAACGCCTTAGCGAAATCCAAGTACACCACATCCACTGGTCTGCCCCTATCTAGCTCACAGCTCACCTCCTCGTAGAATGTTAAGAGATTGGTTTGACAAGAACGCCCATTTGTAAACCTGTGCTGGTTACTACTGATGATGCTGTTGTCCTTAGCAAACTCTACGATATAGTCCCTTATCATCCCCTAAAGAAGTTTACATACTATTGATGTCAAACTGACAGGCCTATAATTTCCCGGGATATGCCTCTGACCCTTTTTGAATATCGGAATCACGTTAGCTTTCCTCCACTCCCCTGGTACATCTCCTGTCCGTATACTGTCCGCAAAGATCAGGAACAGTGGTCTGGATATAACCATACTGAGTTCCTTGAGTACTCTCGGATGTACGCCATCCTGGCCTGGTGATTTGTTTGTGTTAAGTTTATCCAGCCTTTCCCTGATTTCACCCTCTGTTAGCCATAGTGGCAAGTCCTGTGTATTACTACTAACCATACAGTCATGGTCAGTGTACCCCATACAGTCATGGTCAGTGTACCCCTCCTTTTCCTGCGTAAAGACTGACGAGAAAAAAGCATTCAGCACGGTTGCTTTTTCAGTGTCCTCTGTAACCATCCTCCCATCATCGTTAATTATGTGTGCAATATGCTCTGCCCTAGTTTTTTTGCTGTTGATATACTTAAAGAATTTCTTTGGGTTTTTTTTACTATCCTCCACTATTTGTCTCTCAAAGTCTATTTTAGCCATCTTGATTTCGTGTTTACACTTCTTATTTGCCTCCTTGTATTGGTTGAAAGCCAATATTGTGCCCTCTGATTTATATTTCCTGAAGGCCAATTTTTTTCCCCTAATAAGATTTTTAACGCTACGGTTTAGCCAGCCAGGTTTGGCTTTGTCTCTTCTAAATTTATTTCCCATAGGAATGCACTGCAAGATGCCTTTGCTTAATATATTCCTAAAGCATTCCCATTTTTCCTCTGTGGTCAGGGATCCCAGGGTTCGGTCCCAGTTTACCCTTTCCATCAACGAGTACAATTTTGGAAAGTCTGCCCTTCTGATGTTTAGGGTTCTTATGTTCCCCACTTGCCTTGCTATATTGTTATTTACGCTAAATGTGATCATCCTGTGATCGCTAGAGCCCAGGTTGTCCTGGACTCCTACCTCCGAGATTAGGTCTGGGTCATTAGTGATCAATAGATCCAGGATTGCGTTTTCTCTAGTAGGAGAGTCCACCAACTGTGACATGTAATTATCCTGTAAGGTTTCCGTGAATAGCCGGGCCTTCTGTGAGTGTGTAGTCCCCTCTTCCCAGTCAATGTCGGGATAATTGAAGTCCCCCAATATGATGACTGATCCTAGCTTTGCCACTTTACCCAAAAGTGCTAAAAATTCCAGCTCTACCTCCTCCCCTTGTTTAGGTGGCCTATAGCAAACCCCCACAATTACTTTTCCCTTTTCTCCTTCCCTATGGAGTTCTACCCATACGGATTCTAACACCATGCTTATCCCATCCGTGATGTCACTCCTCTCAATCACCTTTACATTATTCTTGACGTAGAGACATACCCCTCCCCCTCTTTTTCCTATCCTGTCCTTCCGATACACTGAATACCCTTGGATATTTGCCAGCCAGTCATGTGAGGGGTCGAACCAAGTCTCTGTTATTCCCACAAGGTCTATGTCCTCCTCATGTACTAACATTTCCAACTCATCCATCTTATTAGCTAGGCTCCTGGCATTAGCATATACCCCTCTTAGTTTTACGGAAGATAAACGTGATCGGTGGTTATGTTGATTCCTGTTTGGTCTGCGGTTCTCCCGCACAGACCTACCGATTGACGTTGTGGACCTACTGTCGCTGCTGACCCTACAACTGGCTTCAGTCCTTTGCTCCCTCCTGACTGACTCTACTTCTGAGCCCTCCCCCCCGTCTCCTAGTTTAAAAGCTCCTCCAACTTGGTGGCCATCTTTCTCCCCAAAAGAGCTGTACCGCCCCCATTAAGGTGCAGCCCATCCTTCCTAAAGAGCCGGTAGCCAACTGAGAAGTCAGCCCAGTTCTCCAGGAACCCAAACCCCTCCTTCCTACACCAATTCCTCAGCCACTTGTTAAGTTCCCTAATCTCCTTCTGCCTCTCCTGTGTGGCTCGAGGTACAGGCAGTATTTCAGAGAAAACCACCTTAGAGGTCCTTTTCCTCAATCTATTACTCAATCCATTTTGACTGGACTTGAAGCAATGCCTGTGTCTATGGACCTCAAAACCCATTAAAATCGGGCCCAAAAGTAGTGCAAGGACTACTTTTGAAGTCATTGCAACTTGAAGTTGCACCGATATGAACGGCACTCATTGGAGGGGCCTTACTGCTGTTGTGTTACTTTTATTACGCATTACCACGCTGTTTCTTTGCATGCCTGGTTTGATGTCGCCCCTGCATTAGCACACCATGACTTTGTTATTATGTGTCTTGAAACCGAAAAGCTACCTAAAAGAAAGTAGTGGTCCTTTGTGTGTGGTACGTGGTTGTCCAAGACTCGGGTACATGTGAGCCTGAGCCATGGAGAGGTTTTGGTAAATCCCTCTGGTTTGTGTATTGAAACACAGAGGGGTGGGGGGAGGGGGAAGGGGGAGCAGCCGGTTTCCATACATCTATAAATATAGCTCTGGAATGGTGTGCAGCACAGGGAAGGGTTAATCTGTCAGGAATACACAGCACAGCTGAGCGAGGTGTCGCTGTTGTTTTACATCCCGCAGTCTGCGTTATTTATTCGCTGCAGGCCAAGGACATCCACCTCCCCGGGTGATCGCGGGCAGGCATGGCGCACCTTGTTTTGTTTTGCCTCGGCCATTTTCACAGCCTGGCAGGAGACGGATTTGGATGCTGAGAATTGTGGATGTCGTGTTGGCATCCTCTGTGTATTTGGGGTGGGGGCACAATTGCCTCTTCGTTATGGGTTCAGTAAATAATATCTGTGTGTGGAAAATTTCATAGATTCGTGTGGACCCGGTGTGCCCCCCGAGCAGCTGGGCCCAAATTTCCAAAAACGCTACAAGAGTATCTCTAGGCAAAACTATATCTTTGAACAAAGAAAAAATGAGCGTGTATCACTCTGAAGGGGTAGCGCTGTGATAAAAACAAATATTATATTCGTTAGAACTGTTGTGATATTAACTATTTGCCCCCCACCCACCATCAAATGACAGAGGAGCGGTGCGGCTCTCATTCTGGGAGGACATCAAATGATGACGCCCCAGAACGGCGCGACCCCGATCTTGGTAAAGAGCCAATGACGTGGATCTTTACCCATGTGATGGGCTGTGATTGGTCACATGTAAATGAGGAAGTGCCATTTATCGGCGCTCCTCGCCTCACACTGTCAGAGTGTGTGGCGAGGAGAGCCGATCAGCGGCTCCTCCTCCAAGGGGAGTCCAGGACAGATAATCAGTGCCCTGATTACAGTAAAGAAAAAACAGTGCCAATCAATGACACCAATCAATGCCAATCAGTGCACCCCAGTGACCTCAATCCGTGCACATTAGTGACACCAGTCAGTGCCTGCTCATCTGTGCTGCCCATCAGTGCCGCCTGTCAGTTCTGCCTATCAGTGCCACCTATCAGTGCCCATAAGTGCGGCACATTAGTGCCTCCTTATCAGTGCCACCTCATCAGTGCGGCACATTAGTGCCTCCTCAGTGCCACATCAGTGCCTCCTCATCAATGCCAAATCATTAGTGCCCATATGTGCCACCTAATCAGTGCCCATCAGTGTGGCACATTAGTGCCTCCTCATCAGTGCCACCTCATTAGTGCTGCCTCATCAGTGCGGCACATTAGTGCCTCCTCATCAGTGCCCATAAGTGTCCATCAGTGCGGCACATTAGTGCCTCATCAGTGCCACCTCAGTGCCCATAAGTGCCACCTAATCAGTGCCCATCAGTGCAGCACATTAGTGCCTCCTCATCAGTGCCCATAAGTGCCACCTAATCAGTGCTCATCAGTGCCCATCAGTGCGGCACATTAGTGCCTCCTTATCAGTGCCCATAAGTGCCCCCTTATCAGTGCCCATCAGTGCGGCACATTAGTGCCTCCTCATCAGTGCCACCTCATTAGTGCCCATAAGTGCCACCTAATCAGTGCTCATCAGTGCCCATCAGTGCGGCACATTAGTGCCACCTCATTTGTGCCCATAAGTGCTGCCACATCAGTGCCCATAAGTCCTGCCACATCAGTGCCCATCAGTGCGGTCTCATCAGCGCACATCAGTGAAGGAGAAAAATTACTTATTTACAAAATTTGCTGACAGAAATTAAGAAACTTTTTTTTTTTTTCAAGGTTTTCTGTCTTTTTTTTTTTTTTGTCTTTTTTTGTAGTAAAAAATAAAAAGCCCAGCGGTAATAAAATGCCACCAAAATAAAGTTCTATTTGTGTGAAAAAAACGTAAATGTATTGTGCCATGTCATCTGCTGGTGTTGGTCCACTGTGTTTTATCAAGTCCAAAGTCAGCGCAGCCCTCTACCTGGAAATTCTAGAGCTCTTCATGCTTCCCTCTGCTGACCAGCTTTATGGAGATGCTGATTTCATTTTCCAGCAGGACTTGGCACCGCCCACTCTGCCAAACCTACTAATACCTGGTCACATGACCATGGGATCACTGTGCTTGATTGGCCAGCAAACCCGCCTGACTCAAACCCCATAGAGCAGGGATTCCCAAACTACGGCCCTGCAGCTGTTGGAGAACTACACATCCCATGAGGCTTTGTAAAACTGACATTCACAGACATGACTAGGCATGATGGGAATTGTAGTTGCTGAACAACTGGAGGGCTGTAGTTTGGGAATCCGTGCCATAGAGAATCTGTGGGGTATTGTCAAGAGGAAGATGAGAGACACCAGACTCAACAATGCAGATGAGCTGAAGGCCGCTATCAAAGCAACCTGGGCTTCCATAACACCTCAGCAGTGCCACAGGCTGATCGCCTCCATGCCACGCCGCATTGATGCAGTAATTCATGTAAAAGGGGCCCCGACCAAGCAATGAGTGCATCCTATACTGTACATGGACAGACTTTTCACTAAGCCAACATTTCTCTATTAAAAATCCTTTTTTTTATTGTTCTTATGTAATATTCTAATTTTCTGAGATACTGAATTTTGGGGTGTCACTCGCTGTGAGCCATAATCATCAAAATTAAAAGAAAGAAATGCTTGAAATATATCACTCTGTGTGTAACGGATCTATATAAAATATAGGAGTTTCACTTTTTGAATTGAATTACTCAAATAAATTAACTTTTTGATGATATTCTAATCTTATGAGATGCATAATGGCCCACATGAAGGAAGGAACCAAATCCCAATGGAAGGAATTGCACCCGCTGTATTTTCAGCTGGAGAACATTTCGATGATCTTCAGCTTCATGGCCTCAGGGATGGGCCCTGACTTACGCTTTCCTTTGGCTGGATCTTTGCATGTGGCTTAGCTTGGGTCTACCTAGGGTCACTCCTCACTGAGCTGCTTTCCAATGCTGTGGTGGTCACTTTCTGGCCACTGGCTGGGAACGGATGGCTTCTCCGGGCCTATAGGCCTTAAAACATGCAGGGTCCATGCCCCCCCCCCCCCCGGTGACCTGATGGGGCCCGGTATGTGACTACCACCTAATTTTAATGCCTTTAGATTTGATAAACATTTTTGCTAATATTGTGCAACACAAAAATTGCAACTACCATGTTTTTATTTGAGTTCTGCGGTTTTAGAAAATATAAAACGTTTGGGGTTTTTAACCTTTTTTTATGTTCATTTTAGTATTTGTGCGAAAAAAAAAAAAAAAAAACAAGGGTGGGAAGAAAAATGGCTGTGATAGTGAAAGGGTTAAACAGTGCTGGAAGAAGAAGGTAAAATTCTGGAGATGGTGTGTGTGCTCCTTCTCCTAAATTCTTCATGTTTATCCTTCACATTACACAGATGGATTGGTCGATCTTCATGGGTCACTGCCCTTCTCACATCCCAAATGATAGAACACAGCTGGTGACACGTCCTTATCCCCGTCCTTGGAGGAATTCCTCCATTCCTCTCTCCCCTGCCCTTCAATACATTAACGTTCTCAAAGCTGTATTCTTATTCCATGTGCTGGACCATTTCACCTTTCTATTCTTCTGTATGCTGGTATGTGGTGGCGCCGTCCATAGTTCTGATCATCAGACATCAATGTACATATCTGGTCTATGGTGGCACTGTCCGTGGTCCTGATCATCAGATATAAAGGTAAATATCTGGTCTATGGTGGCACTGTCTGTGGTCCTGATCATCAGATATAAAGGTAAATATCTGGTCTATGGTGGCACTGTCTGTGGTCCTGATCATCAGATATAAAGGTAAATATCTGTTCTATGGTGGCACTGTGCGTGGTCCTGATCATCAGATATAAAGGTAAATATCTGGTCTATGGTGGCACTGTGCGTGGTCCTGATCATCAGATATAAAGGTAAATATCTGGTCTATGGTGACACTGTCCGTGGTCCTGATCATCAGATATAAAGGTAAATATCTGGTCTATGGTGGCACTGTGCGTGGTCCTGATCATCAGATATAAAGGTAAATATCTGGTCTATGGTGGCACTGTCCGTGGTCCTGATCATCAGATATAAAGGTCTATGGTGGCACTGTCCGTGGTCCTGATCATCAGATATAAAGGTCTATGATGGCACTGTCTGTGGTCCTGATCATCAGATATAAAGGTAAATATCTGGTCTATGGTGGCACTGTGCGTGGTCCTGATCATCAGATATAAAGGTCTATGGTGGCACTGTCCATGGTCCTGATCATCAGATATAAAGGTAAATATCTGGTCTATGGTGGCACTGTGCGTGGTCCTGATCATCAGATATAAAGGTCTATGATGGCACTGTCCATGGTCCTGATCATCAGACATAAAGGTCTATGGTGGCACTGTCCGTGGTCCTGATCATCAGATATAAAGGTAAATATCTGGTCTATGGTGGCACTGTCCGTGGTCCTGATCATCAGAAATGAAGGTAAATATCTGGTCTATGGTGGCACTGTCCGTGGTCCTGATCATCAGATATAAAGGTAAATATCTGGTCTATGGTGGCACTGTCCATGGTCCTGATCATCAGATATACATATTTAGCTCTGGTATGTGGTGGACACTGTCTGTGGTTCTGATCATTAGACAACTATGTATTTATCCGGTGTTTATGGACACTGTCCTTGGTCCTGATCACCAGTCATAAATGTAAAAAATCCATCTATGGTGGACACTGTCTGTAGTTCTGATTATCAGACATAAATGATTGTATCTGGTTTGTGGTGGACACTGTCCGTGATCCTGACTAATAAATATCTCTGATCTGTGCTGGATATTGTCTGTGGTTCAAATCATCAGATGTACAATACATGCAGTATATATATATGTCCAGTCTGATAACCAGAACCATAAAAGTGCCAGTACAGACATAAATTGATATATCTGGTCTGTGGTTGATCATCAGACATAAATATGTATCTCTGGTATGTGATGGACACTGTCCATGGTCCTGATCACCAGACATACTGTAAATGTTTGTATTTGATGAGATGATCAGGACCATGGGGACAGTGCCACCACTGACCAGACTTTCAGTAAATGTATGTATTTGGTCTGTGGTGGAACTGTCCCCATGGTCCTGATGATCAGATATACAGTAAATATATGTATCTGGTCTGTGGTGGAACTGTCTGTGGTCCTGATCATCAGACAGAAGGACAGCCTTTTAATGATAAAAAGCTTTTCTGAAAACTGATTGTTTTTGTATATTCTATATTGTGACATGTCAGGAAATTATTCATGAGGATTTAGGGCTAGTGCACACAGGGCTTGAAAAAAAAAAAACCTCTCATTGACATTTTGAGTTTTTTTTTTTTTCCTGCCTGTAACGCACCTTTATGTTAGCCTATGTGTCCTTCTCTATATTAGAATGTGTCCTCTGTTAGCCTACGTGTCCTCTATGTTGGCCCATGTGTCCTATATTAGCCTATGAGTTTTCCTCTATTAGCCTATGTGTCCTCGTCCTCCTATATTAGCCTATGTGTCCTCCTATAATAGCCCATGTGTCCTCCTATATTAGCCCATGTTTCCTCCTATAATAGCCAGTGTGTCGTCCTATATTGAGCCGTGTGTCATCCTATATTGAGCCGTGTGTCGTCCTATATTGAGCCGTGTGTCGTCCTATATTGAGCCGTGTGTCGTCCTATACATTGGCCCATGTGTCCTCCTATATTAGCCCATGTGTCATCCTATATTGGCCCACGTGTCATCCTATATTGGCCCATGTGTCATCCTATATTGGCCCATGTGTCATCCTATATTGGCCCATGTGTCATCCTATATTGGCCCATGTGTCATCCTATATTGGCCCGTGTGTCATCCTATATTGGCCCGTGTGTCATCCTATATTGGCCCGTGTGTCGTCCTATATTGTCCCGTGTGTCGTCCTATATTAGCCCATGTTTCCTCCTATATTGACCCGTGTGTCGTCCTATATTGGCCCGTGTGTCGTCCTATATTGGCCCGTGTGTCGTCCTATATTGGCCCGTGTGTCGTCCTATATTGGCCCGTGTGTCGTCCTATATTGGCCCGTGTGTCGTCCTATACATTGGCCCATGTGTCGTTCTATATTGGCCCATGTGTCATCCTATATTGGCCCGTGTGTCGTCTTATATTGGCCCGTGTGTCGTCTTATATTGGCCCGTGTGTCGTCCTATATTGTGCTATGTCGTCCTCTACATTGGCCCATGCATCCTCTACATTGGCCCATGCGTCCTCTATATTAGCCTATGTGTCCTCTATATTTGCCCAAGTGTCATCCTATATTGGCCCGTGTGTCATCCTATATTGGCCCGTGTGTCATCCTATATTGGCCCGTGTGTCATCCTATATTGGCCCGTGTGTCGTCCTATATTGGCCCGTGTGTCGTCCTATATTAGCCCATGTTTCCTCCTATATTGACCCGTGTGTCGTCCTATATTGGCCCGTGTGTCGTCCTATATTGGCCCGTGTGTCGTCCTATATTGGCCCGTGTGTCGTCCTATATTGGCCCGTGTGTCGTCCTATATTGGCCCGTGTGTCGTCCTATACATTGGCCCATGTGTCGTTCTATATTGGCCCATGTGTCATCCTATATTGGCCCGTGTGTCGTCTTATATTGGCCCGTGTGTCGTCTTATATTGGCCCGTGTGTCGTCCTATATTGTGCTCTGTCGTCCTCTACATTGGCCCATGCATCCTCTACATTGGCCCATGCGTCCTCTATATTAGCCTATGTGTCCTCTATATTTGCCCAAGTGTCGTCCTATATTGGCCCGTGTGTCATCCCACATTGGCCCATGCGTCCTCTACATTGGCCCATGTGTCCTCTATATTGGTCCATGTGTCCTCTATGTTGGTCCATGTGTCCTCTATGTTGGTCCATGTGTCCTCTATGTTGGTCCATGTGTCCTCTATGTTGGTCCATGTGTCCTCCTATGTTGGCCCACGTGTCGTCCTATGTTGGCCCACGTGTCGTCCTATGTTGGCCCACGTGTCGTCCTATATTGGCCCACGTGTCGTCCTATATTGGCCCACGTGTCGTCCTATATTGGCCCACGTGTCGTCCTATATTGGCCCACGTGTCGTCCTATATTGGCCCATGTGTCGTCCTATATTAGCCCATGTGTCCATGCACACGTATGCATTTACTGGCATATTAGAGGAGTGTTTACAGGCTAAAACAAAAAATCACCAGCACGTTCAGGAGAGGAGCTTTTGGACAGAGAAAATGTGGAAACGTGTCTAAACGCACCCTAACACTAGACGTTCATTCCATTGGCCAGAATAAATGAATATTCTGGCCAAATGAATTCACAATCACTCAAATGCTTGCCACAGCTAAATGCACATGCAATACGAGGCTTTAAGCGCCTTTTTTACGCTGTTAGGAGTAAATGGCGTTCAGAGGAGGAATTGAAGTGCCCTGCGTGCGTGACCCCTCCTGACAGGTTTACATTAAGCCGTCTTTTAGCGGGGACGATATTTCGTATAGTGTACAATTAATTGCACAAAACACCTTCATAAAAATATGGAACATCAAGAATGTTAAAATGTAGAAGTCACATCAAAAATGACTTTTTCAGGTAAAAAAAAAAAACACAAATGTGTCTTTTGTTTAAAAACACTGGAATTTCCTTATATCGCCGTCCAGACTTGACTTCATAATCGCATCAGTCCCATCTGGCAAATCTGCTCTGCTTCTGATGAGATTAGAAACCTGAGCCGAGTGACCCCGGGGACACTTCCCGGTCGGTGTAACTATAAATATCCTTGTGCGCGCTATATTCAGCGAGTCTCCGTGGCCTGCACTTCCTGCCATTACATCATCCTGAGCACCGATGAAGAATGTCCCTTCCCTGCGGTAGGCTTCCTTGGCCTTGTGTTGAATGAACGGCGGATTCGCCAACGAGAAGCGCTGTGACTGCACACTGCGATGGGGCGATGTGAGCTGAATACATATCAGGATACGGCGGCTCTAATCCGCAATTTATCAAAATTCCGATCACAACAGCCGTGATCTGTCTGGAGTCTGGTTTGGATTCCCCTAAAGAGGGGATGCTTCTAAAATATACTGATGTATCTATTTATTTATACTGACTCATACTGCGTTATAGGAAAAAAAATACATGTATGACCGATATCCGACCATTTTACCATTTTTAGGTAGACTGGGAATGTTGGGTGCTGCAATTTTTGGAGAGGTCCAAATTGCCATGGACATCCCCAGCACTGTGCTACTTGCCATGTTCTATGATCAGGAGGGGGTTTCCAATTACATATATGTGTACAGCTGGTGGCACTGTTCTTTAATGAGAGCGTGCCCATTCGGCGTGCCCATTCGGCGTGCTCAGCGCTTTGACTGGGCAGTCACCAACAAGTCCCAGTCACTTTTTATAATTGGGGGGTAGTATGGGTTGCCAGTTACACATATTCTATACATACAGCTGGTGGCGCTGTTCTGTGCAGAGAGCGTGCCCAACATTGTGACTGGGCAGTCACCAACAAGTCCCAGTCACTTTATAGGATTGGAGGGTAGTATGGGTTTCCAGTTACATATTCTATACGTACAGCTGGTGGCGCTGTTTTGTGCAGAGAGCGTGCCCATTCGGTGTGCCCATTCGGCATGCCCAGCGCTGTGACTGGGCAGTCACCTCTAAATCCCAGTCACTTTTTATAATTGGAGGGTAGTATGGGTTTCCAGTTACACATATACTATACGTACAGCTGGTGGCGCTGTTCTGTGCAGAGAGCGTGCCCGTTCTGCGTGCCCAGCACTGTGACTGGGCAGTCACCAACAAGTCACAGTCACTTTTTAGGATTGGAGGGTAGTATGGGTTTCCAGTTACACATATACTATACGTACAGCTGGTGGCGCTGTTCTGTGCAGAGAGCATGCCCGTTCTGCGTGCCCAGCACTGTGACTGGGCAGTCACCAATAAGTCACAGTCACTTTTTAGGATTGGAGGGTAGTATGGGTTTCCAGTTACACATATACTATACGTACAGCTGGTGGCGCTGTTCTGTGCAGAGAGCGTGCCTGTTCTGCGTGCCCAGCACTGTGACTGGGCAGTCACCAACAAGTCCCAGTCACTTTTTAGGATTGGAGGATAGTATGGGTTTCCAGTTACACATAGAACAGCACCACCAGTTGTACCTATAGTATATGTCTAACTGGAAACCCATACTACCCCCCCTCCCCCCCCCCCCCAATCATAAAAAGTGACCAGGATATGTTGGCGACAGCCCAGTCACAGTGCTGGGCACACCGCATGGGCACGCTCTCTACACAGAACAGCGCCACCAGCTGTATGTATAGTATGTGTAGAGAGCGTGCCCATTCGGCGTGCCCAGCACTGTGACTGGGCAGTCACCAACAAGTCCCAGTCACTTTTTAGGATTGGGGGGTAGTATGGGTTTCCAGTTACACATATACTATACGTACAGCTGGTGGCGCTGTTCTGTACTGCGAGCGTGCCCATTTGGCGTGCCCAGCACTGTGACTGGGCGGTCACCAACAAATCCCAGTCACTTTTATGATTTGGGGGTAGTATGGGTTTGAAGTTACACATAGAACAGCGCCACCAGCTGTACGTATAGTATATGTGTAACTGGAAACCCATACTACCCCCCCCCCCCCAATCATAAAAAATGACCGGGATATGTTGGCAACTGCCCAGTCACAGTGCTAGGCACACCGAATGGGCACGCTCTCTGCACAGAACAGCGCCACCAGCTGTATGTATAGAGAGCGTGCCATTCGGTCACCAACAAATCCCAGTCACTTTTATGATTGGAGGGTAGTATGGGTTTCCAGTAGGGATCGACTGATTATCGGCAAAGCTGATATATCGAGGGCCGATATGCACTTTCCCCGATGTATCGGAATCGGCCCCTGAGGTTACCGATATTGCCGATATTTCGGAAGGTGCTTGTACCAGAGTGATGGCTGCAGCTAGAGGCATCACCCCGGTACCGACGGTCGGCTGTCTTTTAATGACAACCGTTTGGCTGTCATTACAAGGAGCGGGAGGGGACGCCCCCCTCCCGCCGCCTTCCGCGGCTCGTCCGGGTCTCCTGTCCCACTGGGAGACCCGGGCAACCAGCCTGCACAGCCGCCGAAGAGAAGACCCGATTAAAGCCGCATTCGGCTCTGATCGGGTCTCCATGTAAAAAACCTGGAAGAGATATCATGAGTGATGACATCACTTCCGGGTACTTGGCGCCAGATGAAAAAAAATGACCGCATTCAAAACAGCCAAACTTGGCGTTTTGAATGCGTTTAAGTGCAGAGGAGGGGTTTGGGGTCTTTTATACCCCCCAGATCCCTCCACAAGAGTACCTGTCAAAAAAAAAAAAAAAAAAATTTTAATGTATGAAAATATCGGCCAATACCGATATGTGATGACCAAAATATCGGTATCGGCAATAAAAAAATGATATAAGTCGATCACTAGTTTCCAGTTACACATAGAACAGCGCCACCAGCTGTACGTATCATATATGTGTAACTGGAAGCCCATTCTACCCCCCCCCCCCCCCCGAATCATAAAAAGTGACCGGGATTTGTTGGTGACTGCCCAGTAACAGTGCTGGGCACTAATTGGGGGGGTAGTATGGCCTTCCAAGGCTATAAAGGCAATCAAAGACTATCTACTCTTTGATCACCTATGGGAGTAGCCGGCTGCACCATCGGATCGTGCGCGCGTGTGTGTGCGCGTGTGTGTGTGTATATATATATATATATATATATATATGTATATATATTTCTCTATCGCTCATTGACAGACGTAGTCTTCTTGATTCTCAAGAGCTGGGTTATGTTGTCTCCGCAGGAGTAGGACTAGGCAGAATGACAAAAACGTTCTGGCTCCACCTTAGGGGCAGTCCCTGAGGGTATATCCTCCCTCTCTCTGCTACAGGGAATCAGTTTTTTTCTGTCTAGTCAGGAGTAAGGACCTAAGATCCTTGCTGGGATCTTTTGGTCCTGGCAAGACTTTTTTTCTTTAAGAAAAAGACATTTTTTAGGTAGTTTTCTCCAGTGTTTTTTTCCTGTGAGATCTTCAAGCAAAAATGCCGGACTGGGCGACACTTGTGGTCACCCCAGCCGGCCTACGAGCGCGTGCAGACCAGGCATTGCGCTTGGTCGGCCGCGACATATTCAAGTAAGTATGCGGGGCCGGGCGACGGGCTGGATGTGAGATCCAGTGGTCACCCCGGTCTCTGCCTAAAAGCGCGTGCAGACCAGTGCGCTGAGTCGGCCGCGACGGAGTCCCAGTAAAGGGACTGACTTTGCGAGTTAAAAGCTCGCTTGGACGCCAGGACCAGAGAGTCGAGGCGTCCACAAACCCCCACCTCGGTGGAGAGGGTATTATGAAGAGAGGGTGCCTGTCGGTTCGGTATGGTGAGTAAAACGTTCCCTTTTTTCCTCATTTATGAGGCAGTATATATTATGGGCCCCTCCATATATGATCAGTATATATCTGACACTTACAAGTCCCCCTTGTAATACAGCATGTGTTTGTGGGAAGTGGACTTGGTTCAAGAGCTAACACTCTACCCAGCAGACTGTAACATTACAGCAAACATAGGAGGTATAATCCTACCTTATGTGCAGTGTATCTCTGTAGATCCATATGTCACCTCTCAGTAGAGTGCAGGTGGATGTGCTGGGAAGACGATATCGGCGGTCCGCCGCCATTTTGCCGTAGACCGAATGCATGTATGTCCTCAGGTCACGCCGGCCGCCATGTTTTTGGAGTCTTATGTCTCTTCTATGGGGGCGGCCATGTTTTGTGAGCCCAGCTTCCTCGTGGAGGGCTGGGAACGCCGGAAGGCGTACACAGGGGGCGGAGCCACGCCTTCTGCCCGGGAAAAAGCAAACAGCTCCTTCCAGTCTGTGTAAGACAGACGCTGGCTGCAGTTTGTTGGAAACTGCACTGCATCGGTTGGTGAGCCTTGGGGGTCCCTCTCTCTCTCTGGGATCGAGAAGCAGGTACTCTGAGGGGCGCTATTGCGCTAGGGGGAGACACACAAAAAAAAAAAAAAAAAGAGTTTTTTTGTTTATTGCTGGCAAAAGTGTCCTGTATTAACATGGACCCTGCCACTCATGTATCTCCTCCGGATCCCCTCGAGGGGTCTGCGGGATCCTCCAGCACCCCATTGACAATTGAATCTTTGTCAGCCATTATGGAAACTTTTGTGTCCCGGGTGGAAGTGGCTTGTCAGGGACAGGGCGCAAGAAAGCGACCCCCGCCTAACCCCTTATTATCTGAAACCTCGGATTCAGACTCTGAGCCTATTTCTGCAGTTGCAGGTACTTCATCTGGTATTGGTGTCTCGGGTCCTGTCTCTTCAGACAGTGAGGAGGATGTTTCGGCATCTGCCATAGCCCGAGAGGAAGCGTTGGTAAACGCACTCATTGTATCTGTTCAAGAGACTTTAAGGTTACAGGGTATTCCATCAGAAATAGCTGAAACTGAGATCCCTTTTGGGACTAAAAAGCGCATCAAAGTGGCAAAGGTTTTTCCATTGCCCAAATGTTTTGGCAATCCAATCGATGAAGAATGGCGTCTGCCAAAACGCACTTTTAATTTTTCCAAACGCATTGACAGGCGTTATCCGTTTGAGGAAACCCTTATTAAGAAATGGACAGAACCACCTGTGGTGGATTCACCAATTGCTAGATTGAATAAAGCCACGGTTATTCCTTTAGAAGACGCTCCGTCTTTTAAAGATCCAGTGGATCGCAAGATAGAAGCTATGTCTCGCACCATGTTTTCCTTGATTGGATCAGCTTTCAGGCCAATAATTGCTATTGGTCTGGTTTCGCAGGCTGTAACTGAATGGACCAAGTGGTTACGCCGGGACTTAGAAGAAGTCCCTCAGGCGGTATCAGATTTGTTGGAACAAATGATACAGGGGTTACAGTTTGTATGTGATGCGGCGTTAGACGCCACTCCATTAATGGCGCGAGCATCAGTCTCAGCAGTGGTTCTCAGGCGTACACTGTGGCTAAAAGGTTGGATAGCCGACCAAGGTTCCAAAAAAGCATTGGCTAATATCCCCTTTTTAGGAGAGCGTCTATTTGGAGCCAACTTAGATGAGATCATTAAGGATCTCACCGGTGGAAAAAGCACCTTTTTACCGCAAAATTTTAAAGGTAGAGGAACTCGTCAAAGACGAGGGCCTTCTTTTTCTGCTCACAAGAGGTTTTTTCGTCCAGCGGGTGAAAAAACTAAGTCCTCCAAGGTTCCTACAGGAGGCGTCAGGGGTCGTTGGTCGGGCAAGCAAAAGCCCGCCCCCTCCAGACCTGAAGATAAACCATCCAAAGCCTGAAGGTGCGCCCCCACCCATAACTGGGGTGGGGGGACGTCTTCGCCGGTTCCCGGATCCATGGCTTTCCAGAATCCCGGACAAATGGGTTTGCGAAGTCATAAAGTCAGGGTACAAGATCGAGTTTCGATCTCTCCCACCGGCGCGATTCTTCCCTTCCAATATCCGACTATCTCCGGATCGTCTAGAAGATCTGCCGAGAGCAGTCACAGATCTACTACAACAAGGAGTGGTAGTCCACGTTCCTTGGACAGAACGGTTTCAAGGGTTTTATTCAAACCGGTTTACAATACCCAGGAAAGAGGGCAAAGTGCGTCCAATTCTGGACTTAAGAGCACTCAATTCTTTCGTCAACATAAGAAGATTCAGAATGGAGTCCATTCGCACGGTAGCAGCCTTCCTGCATCCAGGGGATGTCCTAGCGTCCATAGACATCAAGGACGCCTATCTTCACATTCCCATTTTCGCAGGACATCAGCGTTTTCTACGCTTTTCCGTAGAGGAGAACCACTATCAGTTTGTGGCGTTACCTTTCGGTCTCGCCACGGCTCCGCGGGTCTTCACAAAAGTGTTGGCCCCAATGTTGGCACTTCTGCGCCAAAGAGGTATATCGATTCTAGGTTACCTAGACGATCTTCTGCTTCATGCAGAGTCTCCTCAGACCTTGCTACAAAACATAGAAATTACTATGATTTCTTTACAGGAATTCGGGTGGCTGGTGAACCAGCAAAAGTCTTTTCTGGTTCCCACCCAGAGGCTCGAATATCTGGGTCTAATTCTAGACACAGTCAGGACAAGAGTGTTTCTTCCGGTAGGGAAACTTCGAAAGATTCAATCAGCAGTCCAGTTGTTACTGTCCAACAGCTGGTCTTCCCTTCGGACTTGCATGAGGGTTCTGGGGTTGATGGTGGCTTCATTCGAAGCAGTCCCATTTGCCCAGTCCCATACCCGAATTCTTCAGCAAGAGATTCTCCTCAGATGGAATCGGAATCCGGAATCCCTGGACAATCAGATACGATTGAGCAAACAGACCAGAGAGTCTCTGGTTTGGTGGCTTCGGTCTCCAATGCTCAGCCAGGGAAAGTCATTTCTGCCAATATATTGGACGATAGTGACCACGGATGCCAGTCTATCCGGATGGGGAGGAATTCTCGGTCAATTATCTGCCCAGGGACTTTGGTCCCCGGAAGAATCCAGATTACCGATAAATGTATTGGAACTGAGAGCGATCAGACTTTGTCTGATTCACTGGACCGAGCAGCTCCAGGGCAGCCCGGTTCGGATCCAGTCGGACAATGCCACGGCCGTGGCTTATGTCAATCACCAGGGGGGCACCAAGAGTGTCCGAGCGGCCAAAGAAGTGGCTTGCATTCTTCGCTGGGCGGAACGATTTGTTCCAGCAATCTCTGCGGTGTTCATTCCGGGGGTGGAGAATTGGCAGGCAGATTATCTCAGCCGTCAGACCCTGGATCAGGGGGAATGGTCCCTCCATCCAGACGTTTTCCACCAGTTGTGCCTACGGTGGGGCACCCCGGATGTGGATCTGTTGGCATCACAATTCAACAGGAAAGTTCAGAGATTCGTGGCTCGCTCCCGCGATCCTCTAGCAGAAACCGCAGACGCACTGATCGCCCCGTGGGGGCAATACCAGCTAATATATGCCTTCCCTCCTCTCGCGTTACTGCCAAGACTTCTTCGCAGTGTAGAGGAGGAAGGAATCCCAGTAATCCTGGTAGCTCCGGACTGGCCTCGTCGAGCTTGGTACGCCGACATGGTCAGACTGGTGGCGGACGTCCCGTGGAGACTTCATCTCAGAGAGGATCTACTGTCTCAGGGACCGATCCTCCATCCTGCTTTACGATCGCTGGCTTTAACGGCCTGGCTATTGAGACCCAGGTGCTGAAGGACAAAGGTTTGTCAGCTTCAGTTATTCCTACTCTAGTTGAAGCAAGGAAAGCGACTTCCAGAAAGATTTATCATCGCACATGGAAGTCCTACATTGCATGGTGTGAACCTTTGGGGTTCCGTCCTCGGTCTTATTCGATTAGTCGAATATTGGCTTTTCTGCAACAAGGGGTTGAGCAGAAACTGGCCTTGAGTACTATCAAGGGTCAGGTCTCCGCATTAGCCATCTTCTTTCAGAAGCCTTTGGCTACTCATTCCTTGGTGCGGAATTTCATCCAGGGGGTGCGACATCTGGCTCCGCCAGTGCACGCGCCGTTACCCCCCTGGGATCTTAATTTAGTGTTGTCGGTTCTTCAGAAACCTCCCTTTGAAGATATTAGGGAGATTCCTCTACCCACGTTGTCCCAGAAGGTGGCCTTCTTGGTGGCTATTACTTCTGCACGCAGGGTGTCAGAACTGGCCGCATTATCTTGTCGTTCACCATATCTGGTGGTTCATAGAGATAAGGTGGTTCTTCGTCCGAATCCATCCTTCCTACCAAAAGTGGTTTCAGAATTTCATCTGAATGAAGAAATTGTGTTACCTTCCCTGTGTCCTAAGCCCAGTCATCCTCGGGAGTTTGCTTTACACTCCTTGGATGTGGTCCGGGCGATCAGGGTATACTTGAAACGACAGACTCGTTTCGCAAGACGGATTCACTTTTTGTGATCCCAGATGGACCCAAAAAGGGGTTGCCTGCATCTGCCGCGACCATTTCCAGATGGATCAGACAGACGGTAGTGCAGGCTTATTCTATTAAGGGTCGGGAGCCCCCGTTCCCTGTTAAGGCGCACTCCACTCGGGCACTTAGTGCGTCATGGGCCTTTCGCCATCAGGCGTCAGTGGTCCAGGTGTGCAAGGCGGCTACCTGGTCGTCGGTGCATACCTTCTCTAAACATTATAAAGTTGATGTTATGGCATCGTCTGATGCCTCATTTGGCCGCAAGGTTCTGCAGGCCGCAATTTGAGGAGACCAGTGGTCTACCTCGAGGGTTTTTTCCGTTGGAAAATTTTTCTTTAGTCTCATTCTTTGTTTATAATGAGCCTTTAAAACTTCTAGTTTGGCACCGGTTGGGCCTACTAGATTGGATTTGATTTTGTCAATCCCACCCCTCATTTGTGGCACTGCTTCTGGATGTCCCAGCTCTTGAGAATCAAGAAGACTACGTCTGTCAATGAGCGATAGAGAAAAATGGATTTTTGTAAGAACTTACCGTAAAATCCTTTTCTCTTAAGCTCATTGACAGACGTAGTACCCGCCCCTCTATCATTGAGTTGGGTTGGGTTAATTTCTCTGTACTGCTTTAAACAGAACTGATTCCCTGTAGCAGAGAGAGGGAGGATATACCCTCAGGGACTGCCCCCTAGGGTGGAGCCAGAACGTTTTTGTCATTCTGCCTAGTCCTACTCCTGCGGAGACAACATAACCCAGCTCTTGAGAATCAAGAAGACTACGTCTGTCAATGAGCTTAAGAGAAAAGGATTTTACGGTAAGTTCTTACAAAAATCCATTTATATATATATATATATATATATATATATATATATGTATTGTGGTCAGCCATGGAAAACCTGCGGAATCTGGAAGCATTGGATTCTTTCAATCAAAAATCATTGATAAACCCAAATCATATCATGTAGCTGGATACCAGCTTATGCCATAATCCTTGTATTGCGCCCCTCCAGCATCACCTGCAGCCCCCCACCCTCCTCCAAAGAGCCTGTGGCAAAAACCCTGTTTACAAATCCATATAATTCCCAAAACTGGCCATGTCTGGGCCAAACTACTGGACTGGTCCCGGGCATTGCAATTTGTGATTGGTGGGGGGGGGGGGGTATAATCACCTGTACCAGGCTGTAAAGACCCATCAAGGGGGCAAACCACCTAAAGCTTTCAGCAAATGTACAGTGCCTTGAAAAAGTATTCACACCCCTTGAAATTTTCCACATTTTGTCATGTTACAACCAAAAACAGGATTTTGGGATTTTATGTGATAGACCGACACAAACTGGCACATAATTGTGAAGTGGAAGGAAAATAATAAATGGTTTTAAACAATTCTTACAAATAAATCTGAAAAAAGTGTGGCTGCATTTGTATTCACCCCCCCCCCCGAGTCAATACTTTGTAGAACCGCCTTCCCCTGCAATTACAGCTGCAAGTCTTTTTGGGGATGTCTCTACCAGCTTTGCACATCTAGAGAGGACATTTTTGCCCATTCTTCTTTGTAAAATATCTAAAGCTCTGTCAGATTGGATGGAGAGCTTCTCTGAACAGCAATTTCTCTGTCGCTCATTGACAGACGTAGTCCTCGTTGATTAATAACAACTCGGGTTATACTGCCCTCTACAGGAGTAGGACTAGACAGGAAAGAAAACGTTCTGGCCACACCCTAGGGGCAGTCCCAGAGGGTATATCCTCTCTCTCTCTGCTACAGCAAATCAGTTTTTTTCTGTCTAGTTAGGAGTAAGGACCTAGATGCCTTGCTAGGATCTTCGGTCCTGGCAGGAATTTTTTTCTTAGAAAGATTTTTTTAGACAGCTTTTTTCTCCAGTGTTCCTGTGAGATCTTCAAGCAAGCAACCTGTAACTGGGCGACGGGCTGGATGTTGAGATCCAGTGGTCACCCCAGTTCAGTCTACGAGCGCGTGCAGGCCATAGCTCCGCGCTGGGTCGGCCGCGACACAGTCCCACTGGACGGGGACTGACCCTGCGAGTTAAACGTCTCGCCTAAACGCCAATGACCAACAGAGTCACGGCGTCCGTATTGGTCGACAGCCCCCCCACCCCGGTGGAGAGGGGTTCAGTCAGGAGTGGGCGCCCGCCTGGTTCCGGTATGGTGAGTAGTATGTTCCCCCAACCCCCCTGTCGGGTTTGTGGTGGACGCGGGCCCCTCTCTGGAATGGTAGGATGGGTCTCCCCTCTATCCTATAACAGTCACAGATCCCCCAATTTGAGTGTGATTTTTTGTGAACAAAAACCAGGAGGCTTGGTTTGGGAGCTGACGATTTAGGTCATTGCAAAACTGTAAGGGTGACTGAAGTCAGTGGCAGTACTATAAGGGGCATTACTATTGAAGTAAAAGGTATCCTACCTGTCAGAGGTACACAGGCCGATGCCTAATGGGGAGGTGCCTGAGTCACTGCAGTCCAGATCGCCATTCCTCCAGCAAAGGGTCACTTCGGAAGGACAGAGGGCTGCCTCCCGACGGCCCACGGACCGCATGCGGCCCGCCAGGGTCCGGTACCGCCGGCCAGGCTTATCACCATTCAGGGTGAAGGTTGTGGGGCTGAGATACTCCCGCAGGCCGCCAGGCCGAACATAGACATCCCGCAGGCCGTTGCTAGCGCCGCTATCCGATACAGGCCGCCGCCATTGTCTTACAGAGCACACGAGGCCGCCATATTGGCGTAGCCTCGTGTCTCCAGCATGGGGGCGGCCATGTTTGAGGTGACCAAACACCTCGAGGAGCTATGGGGAGGCGCCGGAAGACGTGTAAAGGGGCGGAGCCGCCTCCTTTTTCCCGGCGTAGCCTCGTGTCTCCAGCATGGGGGCGGCCATGTTTGAGGTGACCAAACACCTAGAGGAGCTAAGGGGAGGCGCCGGAAGGTGTGCAAAGGGGCGGAGCCGCCTCCTTTTACCCGGGAAAGCCAGCCAAAGACTTCCTGTCTGTAATAGACAGTGCTGGAACAGGTTGTATTGAAACTTCTGAGCATCAAGTGGTGAGCCTTGGGGTCTCTCTCTTTCTCTCTCTCTCGCTCGCTCTGTAGGGGTCCCTAAGCAGGTAACACTGAGGGGCGCTGTGGCGCTGGGGGTCTAAAAAAAAAAAAAAAAAAAAGTTTTTTATTTTTTTGGCAAATTAATTTTTTCCGGCAAGTGTCTGGAATAATCATGGACCCTGCCACACAGGTACCCCCACCTGTTTCCCTCAAGGTGGCCGCAGGACCCTCCAGTTCACAGAGTATGGATGCATTCACAGCAGTTTTGGAGTCTTTGGTGTCTCGGGTGGAGATGGCCTGTCAGGGACGAGGGTCAAGAAAGCGACCCCCGCCTACCCCTATGTCATCTGATACTTCAGATTCTGAGATTGTCATTGCAGCTGCAGGTCCCTCTGCAGGGGCTGTTGTCTCAGGTAAAGTTCCCTCAGACAGTGAGGAGGACGTTCCTGCCTCCGCCATAGCACAAGAAGAAGCATTGGTGGACGCACTAGTTGTGGCGGTCCGGGAAACCTTAAGACTTGAGGTTTTACCGGCAGAGGCAACTGAGATGGAAATTCCCTTTGGTACTAGTAAACCTACCAAGACGGCAAAGGTTTTTCCCTTACCCAAATGTTTTGGTAATAAGATTAAAGAGGAATGGGATCATTCAAAACGTACCTTTGCTGTTTCCAAGCACATTGCTAGACGCTATCCGTTTGAGGAATCCCTCATTAAGAAATGGACGGTACCACCAGTGGTGGACCCACCTATTTCCAGACTGAATAAAGCCACTGTTATCCCGTTGGAGGACGCTCCGTCCTTTAAGGATCCTGTGGATCGGAAGATGGAAGCGGAGTCCCGCACTATTTTTTCCCTGATAGGGTCAGCCTTTAGACCAGTGATTGTCATTGGTTTAGTTTCACAGACATTAACGGAATGGGCAAGATTGGTACGCCATGACCTAAAGGGGAAAGGTATCCCCCAGGCAGCATCTGATTTGATGCAACAAATTCTACAAGGACTGCAGTTCGTCTTGTTAGGGCATGCATCTATGTCAGCGCTAATCCTCAGACGTGTGCTGTGGTTAAAATGCTGGTCAGCGGATCTAGGTTCCAAAAAAGCCTTGGCGAATCTCCCCTTTCAGGGGATTTGCCTATTTGGGGCCACCCTAGATGAGATCATTAAGGATGGCACTGGGGGCAAGAGCACTTTTTTGCCGCAGGCTGCTAAAGCTAAAGGACCTCGTAACAAGCGTGGACCTTTCTTTGCCGCTCATAAAGGATTCGTTCGCTCCACTGGGGCGAGCGGGAAAGGCAAAGCCCTTCTAGGAGGGTTCAAGAGGCGCTGGTCGGGTAAACAAAAGGCCGACTCAGCCAAACCTGAAGTTAAGGCTAATACAGCCTGAAGGTGCGCCCCCACCCGGCTTGAGGGTGGGGGGACGTCTTCACCGGCATTCAGAGCTAGAGCCTTCCTGAATCTCGGACTAAGGGGTTCAGGAGATCATACGATCAGGACACAAGATCGAGTATCGATCACTGCTACCGGTGCGATTCTTCCCTTCCAACATTTAGGTGCTACAGGGAGCGGTAGTTACCGTTCCCTGAACAGATCATTTTCTTTACCTTTTCCAAAGATTAGTCTCAGTTCCCTATCGGATCTGGTTGAGCAAACAGACCAAGGAGCCTCTAGCCTGGTGACTTCGGTCTCTAATGTTCAACCAGGAGAAATCATCACTCCTGATAAGAATCAAGTTTCTGATAAATGTGTGGGAACAGAGAGCGATCAGACTTTGTCGGATTGCCTGGACCAAGCAGCTCTAGGGCAGCCTGGTTCGGATCCAGTCAGACAATATCAGGGTGATGACTTAGGTCGATCACCAAGGATTTCACCATCTGTGTCTTCATCAGAGCATCCCGGAGGTGGATCTGTTGGCATATCGGCTCAACAGGAAGGCACGGAGGTTGGTAAAGCGCGGCCGCGTTCCTCTAGCGGACGCAGCAGACGCGCTGAACGGCCTACTAAGGCAGTATCAGCTACTATACATCTTCCCCCCTCTCAAGTTGCTGCTGAGATTTCTCCGCAGGATAGAGATGGAGGGAACTCCAGTTATCCTGGAAATTCGAGGCTAGCCTCGTCAGGCCGGTCAGGCCGACTTGGACATGCTAGTCGTGAACGCTCCTTGGAGACCTCCTCTCAGGGAGGATCTGCGGTCTCAAGGACCGATCTTCCATCGTGCTTTACAGTCGCTGGTTTTAATGGCCTGGCCATTGAGACCCAGGTACTGAAGGGCAGAGGGTTGTCAGCTTCAGTTATTCCTACTCTAATTAAAGCAAGGAAAGCGACTTCCAGCAAAGTCTATTATCGCACATGGAAGACTTATATTCCGTGGTGTGAATCTTTGGGATTTCCCCCACGTCCCTATTCGGTGACCCGAATCTTGGCTTTTCTGCAAAAGGGGGTTGAGCAGAAACTATCCTTGAACACCATCAAGGGTCAGGTTTCAGCATTAGCAATCTTCTTTCAGAAGCCTTTGGCTACTCATTCCCTGGTGCGGAATTTCATCCAGGGGGTGCGGCACTTGGCTCCACCAGTCCGCGCGCCCTTACCACCTTGGGATCTTAATTTGGTTTTGTCGGTTCTGCAGAAACCTCCCTTTGAAAATATCAGGGAGATTCCCTTGCTTACATTATCTCAGAAGGTGGCCTTCTTGGTGGCTATCACTTCTGCACGCAGGGTGTCAGAACTGGCCGCATTATCCTGTCGTTCCCCATATCTAGTGGTTCATAGGGATAAGGTAGTTCTTCATCCGAAGCCATCCTTTCTTCCTAAGGTGTTTTCAGATTTTCTTCTGAATGAAGATATTGTGCTACCTTCCTTGTGTCCTAAGCCCAATCATCCTCGGGAATATGCGTTGCATTCCTTGGATATGGTTCGGGCAATCAGGGTATACCTGAAGGCTACGGAAACATTCCGTAAGACGGATTCACTTTTTGTGATCACGGATGGCCCCAGAAAGGGGTTGCCTGCATCTGCCGCGACTATCTCCAAATGGATTAGACAGACGGTGGTACAGGCTTATTCTATTAAGGGTCGGAATCCTCCGTTCCCTGTTAAGGCGCACTCCACTTGAGCGCTCAGTACTTCCTGGGCCTACCGCCATCAGGCGTCAGTGGTCCAGGTGTGCAAGGCGGCCACCTGGTCGTCGGTACATACCTTTACGAAATTTTATAAAGTTGATGTGATGGCATCGGCGGATGCCTCATTTGGCCGCAAGGTTTTGCAGGCCGCAATTTGAGGAGACCGGTGGTCTACCTCGAGGGTTTTTTTCCGTTGGAATTTCAGTTGAGTCTCCTCGTGTGATTGATGAGCCTTTAAAACTTCTAGTTGGCACCGGTTGGGCCTTCTAGATTGGATTTTGATTTCCATTTTCCCACCCCTCATTTGTGGTACTGCTTTGGGACGTCCCGAGTTGTTATTAATCAACGAGGACTACGTCTGTCAATGAGCGACAGAGAAAAATGGATTTTTGTAAAATCTTACCGTAAAATCCTTTTCTCTTAAGCTCATTGACAGACGTAGTACCCGCCCCTCTGTTTTTGAGTTGGGTTGGGTTAAATTCTCTAAACACTGCTTTGTGACATAACTGATTTGCTGTAGCAGAGAGAGAGAGGATATACCCTCTGGGACTGCCCCTAAGGTGTGGCCAGAATGTTTTCTTTCCTGTCTAGTCCTACTCCTGTAGAGGGCAGTATAACCCGAGTTGTTATTAATCAACGAGGACTACGTCTGTCAATGAGCTTAAGAGAAAAGGATTTTACGGTAAGATTTTACAAAAATCCATTTTTTCAAGTCTTGCCACAGATTCTCAATGTGATTTAGGTCTGGACTGTGACTGGGCCATTCTAACACATGAATATGCTTTGATGTAAACCATTTCATTGTAGCTCTGGCTGGATGTTTTGGGGCGTTGTCCTGCTGGAAGGTGAACCTCTGCCCCAGACTTTTTGCAGACTCTAACAGGTTTTCTTCTAAGATTGTCCTGTATTTGACTCCATCCATCTTCCCATCAACTTCCCACCAGCTTCCCTGTCCCTGCTGAAGAAAAGCATCCCCACAACATGATGCTGTCACCACCATGTTTCACGGATGGTGTGTTTAGGGTGATGAGCAGTGTTCGTTTTCTGCCACACATAGCGATTTGCTTTTAGCCCAAAAAGTTTAATTTTGGTCTCATCTGAGCAGAGCACCTTCTTCCACATGTTTGCTGTGTCCCCCACATGGCTTCTCACAAACTGCAAGCAGGACTTCTTATGGCTTTCTTTCACCAATGTCTTTCTTCTTCCCACTCTTCCATAAAGGGCAGATTTGTGGAGCGCACGACTAATAGTTGTCCTGTGGACAGATTCTCCCACCTGAGGTGTGGATCTCTGCAGCTCCTCCAGAGTTACCATGGGCCTCTTGGCTGCTTCTCTGGTAAATGCTCTCCTTGCCCGGCCGGTCAGTTTAGGTGGACGGCCATGTCTTGGTAGGGTTGGGCCATACTCTTTCCTTTTTCAGAAGATGGATTTTTATAGTGGTCCATGAGATGTCCAAAGCTTGGGATTTTTTTTTTTAGAACCTAACCCTGCTTTAACCTTCTCCACAACATTATCTCTGACCCGTCTGGGGAGTCCCTTGGCCTTCATGATGCTGTTTGTTGACTAAAGTTCTCTAACAAACCTCTGAGGGCTTCACATAACAGCTGTATTTATAGTGAGAATAAATTACACACAGGTGGACTCTATTTACTAATGACTTCTAAAGGCAATTGGATCCACTAGATTTTAGTTAGGGGTATCAGAGTAAAGGGGGGGGGGTGAATACAAATGCACGCCACACTTTTTTCACAGGTTTATTTGTAACAAATTTTGAAAACCATTTATCATTTTCCTTCCACTTCACAATTATGTGCCACTTTGTGTCGGTCTATCACATAAAATCCCAATAAAATATATTTACGTTTTTGGTTGTAACATGACAAACTGTGTTAAATTTTAAGGGGTATGAATACTTTTTCAAGGCACTGTAATTCCGATTCCCCACTGGTTAGGCTTGGAGGTAATTGGAGAGGGTTTATGACTCTGGCATGTTTCCTTCCTAGCATTAGCAGTTAACTGATTGATTTGACGTCTTTAAAGGGTAACTCCAATTTCATTGGGGAAAAAAAATAGAAAATAAAGAAAAAACAATCTAGCGTATAGAATTGGGACACAAATCATATTGTAATTGAATGTTATTTAAAAATGACCTTTCCTTTTCAATCTGCAGCTGTTGTAATTTTCTGAAAATGCAATGCAATATGGCCGCCTGGAGCTGTTCTGTACACAGAATGTATACTGACCACACCCCCAGAAACATAATTTCCTGCTTGTGTGATTGGCTCACCAATTTTCCCAGAAGTCTGCACTAAGATACAAGTCAGATTTCTGGCATCCCCTGCAACACAAAATGTCATTTTTGGTGAGATACTCCCAATAGGAACATGTCTAAAGGGATGCAGACCCAGCAGATTTCCTCATTAGAGCTCTGCAGCTGCCACAGCTGATAGATAATTATGAAACCACTCCCATTAGACCCACTCAGCACAGAGGAATAAACAATCTTCTCTTCTTGTCCACAGAAAAGCAGCGGGAGATGGCCCGGAAAGGGTCCCTGAAAAACGGGAACGTAGGAAGCCCAGTGAACCAGCAGCCCAAAAAGAACAACGTCATGGCCAGGACACGGTAAGTCCACCCATGTATCACCTTTAGATGCTGAAGTTTCACTTTAAGCCCAGGTTCACACTACCGCAACTTGAGAGATCAGAGTCACATGACAAGTCGTGCTGCATTACCGGCAATGGAACTGTTCTAATCGGTGCGACTCAAATCGCCCCGGCTTAGAAAAAGGTTCCTGCACTACTTTGGTGCGACTTCAACACGACACCTTTAAGACCGCCCGCCACACATTTACTGTGGCAGGCTGGCTCTCCTGTGCAAACCGATGTAGCCCTACATTGGTCGCACGCGTGGTGCTGGGGGGCAGGCAAGCGCGTGCCGTTAGCAGCGCACTCCCATCACCAGTAGGCAAAGGGGAAGCTGATCCACGGGGCCGGTGGCTATCTCCATAGACGTTTTAACAGCTTCCTGACCGCCCGCCGCACATTTACTGTGGCAAACTGGCTCTCCTGCGCGAACCGACGTAGCCCTACATTGGTCGCACGCGTGGTGCTGGTGGGGCGGCAGCAGGGAAGCCAATCCACGGGGCCGGCGGCTATCACCTTAGGCGACGCTTTAACAGCTTCCCGACCGCCCACCGCACATTTACTGCGGCAGGCTGGCTCTCCTGCGCGAACCGACGTAGCCCTACATTGGTCGCACGCGTGGTGCTGGGGGGCGGAGCAGGGAAGCCAATCCACGGGGCCGGCGGCTATCACCTTAGGCGACGCTTTAACAGCTTCCCGACCGCCCACCGCACATTTACTGCGGCAGGCTGGCTCTCCTGAGCAAACCGACATAGCACTACGTCGGTTGCGTGCCTGAAGCTGGGGGGCGGGCGTGCGTGCGCCGTCAGCAGCGCACTCCCATCACCAGTAGGCAAAGGGGAAGCCGATCCACGGGGCCGGTGACTATCTTCATAGACGTTTTAACAGCTTCCTGACCGCTCGCCGCACATTTACTGCGGGAGGCTGGCTCTCCTGCGCGAACCGACGTAGCCCTACATTGGTCGCACGCGTGGTGCTGGTGGGGCGGCAGCAGGGAAGCCAATCCACGGGGCCGGCGGCTATCACCTTAGGCGATGCTTTAACAGCTTCCCCGCCTGCCGCACATGTACTGCGGCAGGCTGACTCTCCTGAGCAAACCGACGTAGCACTACATCGGTTGCGTGCCTGGTGCTGGGGGGCGGGCGAGCACGCGCCATCAGCAGCGCGCTCCCATTCCCACTAGGCAGAGGGGAAGCCGATCCACGGGCCGGCGGCTATCTCTTTAGGCGACGCTTTAACAGTTTCCCTGCCCGCTGCACATTTACTGCGGCAGGCTGGCTCTCCTGAGCAAGCCGATGTAGCCCTACTTCGGTCGCACGCGTGGTGCTGGTGGGGCGGCAGCAGGGAAACCGATCCACCGGGCCGGCGGCTATCTCCATAGGCAACAGTTTAACAGTTTCCCCAAATGCCCGCCGCACATTCTCTGCGGCAGGCTGGCTCTCCTGTGCGAACCGAGGTAGGGCGCGTAAGTCGCGCGCGTGGTGCTGGGATGCGAGTGCCCGCCATCGGCAGTGCGCTCCCACTCCCACTAGGCAGCGATGAAAAGCCGATCCATGGGGCCGGTGGCTATCTCCATAGACAGTGCTTTAACAGCTTCCCCGACTGCCCGCTGCAGATTTACTGCAGCAGGCTGGCTCTCCTGTGCGAACCGACCTAGCCCTACATCGATCGCACGCGCCGTGCTGGGGAGTGAGCGTGCGCCATCCCGCCACCACTAGGCAGCCGATCCACGGGGACTGGTGGCTATCTCCATAGGCGACGCTTTAACAGCTTCCCCAAATGCCCGCCGCACATTTGCTGCGGCAGGCTGGCTCTCCTACGCGAACTGACGTTGCCCTACTTCGGTCACGCGCATGGTGGCGCGCCCCCACCTCCACTAGGCAGCGGGGAAGCCGCTCCACGGGGCACCCCCGATCGCTCCCCGCTGAGAGAGAACGATGGTCTACTGTTGTAAACACAGCTGACCGTTCTTCTCCCTGGAATGATTACAGAGCGCCTGTGATCCATCTATATAGAATCAAAGTTCTCTATGATCATTTCACAAGTCCCTCCCCCATACAGATCAGTAAACACCCCCTAGGCTCACACTTTAACCCTTTCATCACCCCTAGGTTAACCCCTTCCCTGCCAGTGTCATTATTACAGTTACAATGCATATTTGTAGCACTGATTACTGTAGTAATGTCACTGGTCCCCCCAAAAGTGTCAAAAATGTCAGTTAGTGATCTGATCTGTCCGCCGCAATGTCGCAGTCCCGCTAAAAATCGCAGATCGCCGCCATTACCAGTAAAATAAATAAAGTGACATAAATCTTTCCCCTAGTTTGTAGATGCGATAACTTTTGCGCAAACCAATCAAAATACGCTTATTGGGATTTTTTTCCATAAATATGTAGCAGAAAACAAATTGCTTAAAAGGATGAAAAAATATTTTTTTATTTTTTTATTGGGAATGTTATAGCAAAATGTGAAAAATATTGTTGTTTTTTTTTTTTCAGAAATGTCGCTCTTTTTTTGTTAATAGCTCAAAAAATAAAAACCACAGAGGTGATCAAATACCACCAAAAGAAAAATGGATTTTTGTAAAATCTTACCGTAAAATCCTTTTCTCTTAGCTCATTGACAGACGTAGTCCTCGGTGATTCATCACCCTCGGGTTATGCTGCCCTCCACAGGAGTAGGACTAGACAGGAAAGAAAATACTCTGGCCACACCCTAGGGGCAGTACCCGAGGGTATATCCTCTCTCTCTCTGCTACAGCAAATCAGTTATTTCACAAAGCAGTGTCTAGAGAATTTAACCCAACCCAACTCCAAAACAGAGGGGCGGGTACTACGTCTGTCAATGAGCTAAGAGAAAAGGATTTTACGGTAAGATTTTACAAAAATCCATTTTTCTCTAACGCTCATTGACAGACGTAGTCCTCGGTGATTCATCACCCTCGGGACGTCCCAAAGCAGTACCACAAATGAGGGGTGGGAAAATGGAAATCAAATCCAAATCTAGAAGGCCCAACCGGTGCCAACTAGAAGTTTACAATGCTCATCCTCAATGATGAGACTCAACAAAAAAATTTTCAAACAGAAAAAAACCCTCGAGGTAGACCACCGGTCTCCTCAAATTGCGGCCTGCAAAACCTTGCGGCCAAATGAGGCATCCGCCGATGCCATCACATCAATCTTGTAAAATTTTGTAAAGGTATGTACCGACGACCAGGTGGCCGCCTTACATACCTGGACCACTGACGCCTGATAGCGGAAGGCCCAGGAAGTACTGAGCGCTCGAGTGGAGTGCGCCCTAACAGGGAACGGAGGACTCCGACCATTAATAGAATAAGCCTGTACCACTGTCTGTCTAATCCATTTAGCAATAGTCGTGGCAGATGCAGGCAACCCCCCTTCTGGGGCCATCCGTGATCACAAAGAGTGAATCCGTCTTACGGAACAATTCCGTAGCCTTCAGGTATACCCTGATTGCCCGAACCACATCCAAGGAATGCAACGCATGTTCCCGATGATGATTGGGCTGAGGACACAAGGAAGGTAGTACAATATCTTCATTCAGATGAAAATCTGAAACCACCTTAGGAAGAAAGGATGGCTTAGGATGAAGTACTACCTTATCCCTATGAATCACTAGGTATGGGGACTGGCATGATAATGCAGCCAGTTCTGACACCCTGCGAGCAGAAGTGATAGCCACCAAGAAGGCCACCTTCTGGGATAAAGTAAGCAAGGGAATCTCCCTGATGTTTTCGAAGGGAGGTTTCTGTAGAACCGACAAAACCAAATTAAGATCCCAGGGCGGTAAGGGCGCGCGGACTGGTGGAGCCAGGTGCCGCACCCCCTGGATGAAATTCCGCACCAAGGACTTAGTAGCTAAAGGCTTCTGAAATAAGATTGCTAATGCTGAAACTTGACCCTTGATGGTGCTCAAGGCTAGTTTCTGCTCAACCCCTTTTTGCAGAAAGGCCAATATTCGAGTCACCGAATAGGTACGTGGAGGAATCCCTAAAGATTCGCACCACGCGATCTAAGTCTTCCATGTGCGATAATAGACCTTGCTGGAAGTCGCTTTCCTTGCTTTAATAAGGGTAGGAATAACTGAAGCTGACAACCCTCTATCCTTCAGTACCTGGGTCTCAATGGCCAGGCCATTAAAACCAGCGACTGTAAAGCACGATGGAAGATTGTTCCTTAAGACCGCAGACACTCCCTGAGACGAAGTTCCCACGGAACGTCTGCGACTAGCATGTCCAAGTCGGCCAGACCGGCTAGGCGAGGCCAGCCTAGAATTTCTAGGACCACTGGCGTTGACTGGATCTGAACCAGGCGGCCCTAGAGCTATCTGGCCCCGACCATCAGTCTGCTCATTCTCTGTTCCCACACATTTATCAGACACCTGATTCCTATCCGAAACTGTGATCTCTTCTGGTTGAACTTCCGGGACCGAAGTCACCCGGCTAGAGGCTTCTTGGCCTGTCTGTTCAACCGGATCCGTTTTTTGTGGGGAACTGAGACTAATTTTTGGAAAAGGTAAAGAAAAAGATCTGTTCAGGGAACGGTAACTACCACTCCCTGTAGTACTTAAATGTTGGAAGGGAAGAATCGCACCGGTAGCAGTGATCGATGCCCGATCCAATGCCCTGAATACCGGTGAAGACGTCCCCCCACCCTCAAACCGGGTGGGGGCGCACCTTCAAGCTGTGTAATCCTTTGCTTCGGGTTTGGCTGAGTCGGTCCTCTGTTTGTCCGACCAGCCCTTCTTGAACCCCCCTGGAGGAGCCTTGCCTTTCCCGCTAGTTCCAGCCGGGCGTACGAACCCTTTATGGGCAGTAAAGAAAGGTCCTCGCTTGTTACGAGGTCCCTTAGCTTTAGCAGCCTGTGGCAAGAAAGTGCTCTTGCCTCCAGTGGCATCCTTAATGATTTCATCTAGGGTGGCCCCAAATAGGCGATTCCCCTGAAAGGGGAGATTTGTGAAGGTCTTTTTGGAACCTAGGTCCGCTGACCAGCACTTCAACCACAGCACACGTCTGAGGATTACCGCTGACATAGATGCATGCCCCAATAGGGGGGTAGCATCCAAGGCTGCATCACAGACAAAATGTAGTCCTTGTATGATTTGTTCCATTAATTCAGATGTTCCCTGGGGGATATCTTTCCCCTTCAGGTCCTGGCGCACCAATCTCGCCCATTCCGTAAGTGTCTGGGAAACTAGACCAATGACAATTACTGGTCTAAATGCTGACCCTATCAGGGAAAAAATGGTGCGGGACTCCGCTTCCACCTTCCGATCCACCGGATCCTTAAAGGACGAAGTGTCCTCTACTGGAATAACCATGGCTTTATTCAGTCTGGAAATAGGTGGATCCACCACTGGTGGTACCGTCCATTTCTTAATGAGGGATTCCTCAAACGGATAGCGTCTAGCAATGCGTTTGGAAATAGTAAAGGTACGTTTCGAATGCTCCCATTCTTCTTTAATCTTATTACCAAAACACTTGGGTACAGGAAAAACCTTCACCGTCTTGGTGGGTTTGTTAGTACCAAAGGGAATCTCTGTTTCAGTTGCCTCTGCCGGTGAAACCTCAAGTCTTAAGGTTTCCCGAACCGCCACAACTAGCGCGTCCACCAATGCTTCTTCCCGACTTATGGCGGAAGAATGAACGTCCTCCTCACTGTCTGAGGGAACTTTACCTGAGACAACAGCCCTTGCAGAGGGACCTGCAGCTGCAATGACCATCTCAGACTCTGAGTCTGAAGTGTCCGATAATATAGGGGTAGGCGGGGGTCGCTTTCTTGACCCCCGTCCCTGACAGGCCGTCTCCACCCGAGCCACCAAAGACTCCAAAGCTGCTGTAAATGCATCCATACTCTGTGCACCGGCGGGTCCCGTTGCCCCCTCGAGGGAAACAGGTGGGGGTACTTGTGTGGCAGGGTCCATGATCATTCCAGTAACTACCCGGAAAATTCAATCCAAACTTAAATAAAAAAACTTTTTTTTTTTTTCCCAGACCCCCAGCGCCACAAAAGCCCCTCAGTGTTACCTGCTAGGGATCCCTATCGAGCGAGAGAGAGAGAGATAGACCCCCAGGCTCACCACTTGATGCTCAGAGTTCACTGCAACAGGTTACAGCACTGTCTCAACAAACAGGAAGTCTTTTGGCTGGCTGCCCGGGAAGAAAGGATGCGGCTCCGCCCCTTCCGGCGCCTCCCCTAGCTCCACGAGGTGTTTGAGTCACCTCAAACATGGCCGCCCCCATGCTGCAGACACGAAGCTACGCCAAAATGGCGGCCTCGTGCGATCTACGGCGGTATATTACAGCATAGCGGCGTCCTGCAGAGTAACTAGGCATCGCAAAATCTTTCTCTCATGGAGATCAGCTTGACCGGCGGTACCGAACCCTGGCGGAACCGCATGGCCGTCGGGAGACATGCTTCAGCTGGAGGAATGACCTGGCAAGCCGCATACATGTCCTGTGGCTTCTGACAGGTAGGATACTTCTATTATCACAGTAAGATTCTAGTGCTGCCACATATTACAATCATTTAAACATACTTTGTAATTAGATTGTCAGCTCCCAAACCAAGCCTGCTGGCTTTTTGTACACACAAATCACACTCAATATAGGGGGATCTGTGCTATGTTATAGGATAGAGGGGAACCCATCCTTACCATTACAGAGAGGGGCCCGCGTTCACCACAGGACCCGCTCAGGGGAAAGGGGGAACATACTACTCACCATACCGGAACCAGGCGGGCGCCAACTCCTGACAGTACCCCTCTCCACCGAAGTTGGAGGGCTGTCGACCAATACGGACGCCGTGACTCATGGTCCTTGGCGTTTCAGCGAGACGTTTAACTCACAGGGTCAGTCCCCGTCCAGTGGGACTATGTCGCGGCCGACCCAGCGCGGAGCTATGGCCTGCACGCGCTCGTAGGCTGAACTGGGGTGACCACTGGATCTCAACATCCCGCCCGTCGCCCAGTTCAGCTTTCTTGCTTGAAGATCTCACAGGAACACTGGAGAAAAAAAAAAATTATTTTCAAGAAAACAATCCTGCCAGGACCGAAGATCCCAGCAAGGTATCTAGGTCCTTACTCCTGACTAGACAGAAAAAAACTGATTTGCTGTAGCAGAGAGAGAGAGGATATACCCCTGGGGGACTGCCCCTGGGGTGTGGCCAGAGCATTTTCTTTCCTGTCTAGTCCTACTCCTGTGGAGGGCAGCATAACCCGAGGGTGATGAATCACCGAGGACTACGTCTGTCAATGAGCGATAGAGAAAGCTCTATTTGTGGGGAAAAAAAGAACATCAATTTTATTTGGGTACAGCGTCGCACAACCGCGCAATTTTCCGTTAAAGTAACGCAGTGCTGAATCGCAAAAAATGGCCTGGTCATTAAGGGGGGGGGAAATCCTTCCGGTCCAGAAGTGGGTAAAGAAGTCTTATGCAAGCCACAATATAATTGCGCAGGGATATCTGGTTCAAAGTCGCATCACTTTGAAGCCGCAGCAGTGTGAACAATGGCTATAGTACACTATATTGTCAAAAGTATTGGGACGCCTGCCTTTACACACACATGAACTTTAATGGCATCCCAGTCTTAGTCCGTAGGGTACAATGTTGAGTTGGCCCACCCTTTGCAGCTATAACAGCTTCAACTCTTCTGGGAAGGCTGTCCACAAGGTTTAGGAGTGTCTATGGGAATGTTTGACCATTCTTCCAGAAGCACATTTGTGAGGTCAGGCACTGATGTTGGACAAAAAGGCCTGGCTAACAGTTTCCGCTCTAATTCATCCTGAAGGTATTCTGTCGAGTTGAGGTCAGGACTCTGTGCAGGCCAGCCAAGTTCCTCAATACTAACTCGCTCATCCATGTCTTTATGGACCTTGCTTTGTGCACTGGTGAAAATCATTTGGTGGAGGGGGGATTATGGTGTGGGGTTGTTTTCCAGGGGTTGGGCTTGGCCCCCTTAGTTCCAGTGAAGGGAACTCTTAAGGTGTCAGCATACCAAGACATTTTGGACAATTTCATGCTCCCAACTTTGTGGGAACAGTTTGGGGATGGCCCCTTCCTGTGTGCACAAAGCAAGGTCCATAAAGACAAAAGATTTTGAGATGCACCTCTATAATGATCACATGACCTCTGTTCATCAGCTACATAAGTGGCTTAGAGAGCTGGGGGTGGAGACTAATAACCAGAATGATGATTGCTCCGGAGGGCAGGTTCTGAACTTTTCTATTACTGCAATGTCAGGGAACCCAGAACAAAGTCTTTCATATTTGGTTCTTCCTACCAATAATGTTCACAGCCGAGTATTTCCAGGTTTGTACAGAAATGGAGATATGACATTGTATATCTGGTTACTGTACAGCCTGGGGCTCTTTCTAAGCAGATCTTCTAGGCTACATTAAGGACCATCCTGGAAATTGGTTGTCTTTCCTATCAGATTACAAGATGGGAAGTTGGCTTCCATTCAGAGAATAATACGTTCCTCTAATAGATGGCCTCCATTTCAGCTCTGCTAATCTGCTGAATTGTTTCCAAATTTCCACAATTATTTCTTGCAGCTTCATTCTTTCTATTTTCCTCTCTATTATGAGGAATGGTGTATATCATTTACAGCGGGAAAGAGTCTCTGTCCTCCTCCTAGATGTTCTCTGCTGGTCTCTGCAAAGAATGAATTATCAACATCGTGTCCTCTAAATCTCCAGAACCAGATCAATATATTGTCCTCTCTTTCCAGGCTGGTCGTCCCAAACAAAGGGTATTCTTCCCTAGACCAGAGTCCGGATGAAAAGCCCCTTGTAGCTCTGGACACAGACAGGTATCTATCTATCTATCTATCTAGTTCTAGATTGCCCAATACTGGTACCTGAAGTTCCTATTCCTCTACCTCCATCTCGTCTCTCCCTCCTTCTCTCCCCTCTCCTCTCCCTCATTCTCTCTCTTCTCCCTCTCCCTCCTTGTCTCTCTTCTATCTCCTCTCCCTCTCTCTTCTCTCCCTTTCCCTCCCTCTCTCTTCTCTCCCTTTCCCTCCCTCTCTCTTCTCTCCCTTTCCCTCCTTCTCTCTTCTCTCCCTTTCCCTCCTTCTCTCTTCTCTCCCTTTCCCTCCTTCTCTCTTCTCTCCCTTTCCCACCTTCTCTCTTCTCTCCCTTTCCCACCTTCTCTCTCCTTCTCTCCCTTTCCCACCTTCTCTCTCCTTCTCTCCCTTTCCCACCTTCTCTCTCCTTCTCTCCCTTTCCCACCTTCTCTCTCCTTCTCTCTCTTTCCCACCTTCTCTCTCCTTCTCTCTCTTTCCCACCTTCTCTCTCCTTCTCTCCCTTTCCCACCTTCTCTCTCCTTCTCTCCCTTTCCCACCTTCTCTCCCTTTCCCACCTTCTCTCTCCTTCTCTCCCTTTCCCACCTTCTCTCTCCTTCTCTCCCTTTCCCACCTTCTCTCTCCTCTCCCTCTCTCTTCTCTCCCTTTCCCTCCTTCTCTCTTCTCTCCCTTTCTCTCTTCTCTCTTCTCTCCCTTTTCCCACCTTCTCTCTCCTTCTCTCCCTTTCCCACCTTCTCTCTCCTTCTCTCCCTTTCCCACCTTCTCTCTCCTCTCCTTCTCTCTTCTCTCCCTTTCTCTTCTCTCCCTTTCTCTCCCTTTCTCTCTTCTCTCCCTTTCTCTCCCTTTCTCTCTTCTCTCCCTTTCTCTCCCTTTCTCTCTTCTCTCCCTTTCTCTCCCTTTCTCTCTTCTCTCCCTTTCCCTCCTTCTCTCTTCTCTCCCTTTTCCCACCTTCTCTCTCCTTCTCTCCCTTTCCCACCTCCTCTCTCCTCTCCCTTTCCCACCTCCTCTCTCCTCTCCCTCTCTTCTCTCCCTTTCCCTCCTTCTCTCTTCTCTCCCTTCCCACCTTCTCTCTCCTTCTCTCCCTTTCCCTCCTTCTCTCTCCTTCTCTCCTCTCTTTCTCCCTCTCCTCTCCCTCCACCCTCTCCCTCCACCCTCTTCCTCTCTCCTCTCCTTCCACCCCTCTCCCTTTCCCTCCACCTTGTTCTATTTTTTTTCCCTCCACCTTGTTCTATTTTTTTCCCTCCACCCTCTTCTCTCTCTCCATCTACCCCTCTCCTTCCTTCTTTGTTCTATCTTTTTCCCTCCACCCTCTCCTATACCCTCTCCTTCTCCCTATCCTCTCCCTCCACTGTCTCTTCAACCACTCCCTCCACCATCTCCTCTCTTGCTCTCACACTTCTACCTCTCCCTCCATTCTCTCCTGTCCCTCCATACTCTCCTTTACCTCTACCTGTCCCTCTCTCTCCACCCTTTCCTATCTTTTTTTTACCTTGCTCTACCCTCTCCTCTCGCTCCACCCTCTCCCTCCACCCTTTCCTCTCCTAGTCCCTCCACCGCCTCCTCCCTGTCTTCGTCCACCATCTCCTCTCTCGCCCATCTACCCCCTCCTCTACCTCTCCATCTCTACCTCTCCTCTACTACTCCCTCACCCTTCATCCTCTCCTCTCCCTCTACCCTCTCCCTCCACCCTCTTCCTTCCCTCTCCCTCCACCCTCTTCCTTCCCTCTCCCTCCACCCTCTTCCTTCCCTCTCCCTCCACCCTCTCTTCTCCCTCAACCTTTTCCAATACCTCTCCCTCACCTTTCATCCTCTCTTCTCCCTCAACCTTTTCCAATACCTCTCCCTCACCTTTCATCCTCTCCTCCTCCTCCACCCTCTCCTACCATTCTCCCTCTACCCTCTCCATTGACTCCACTGTCTCCTCTTCCTCCAGCCCCTCCTCTCCCTCCACCCTGTCCTCTAGCTCTCCCCCATCCTTCATCCTACCCTCTTCTATACGCCTCCCTCTACCCTCTCTCTCTCTTTTCACCTTTTCCAATATATCTCCCTCTCCCCCCTCCTGGTCCCCCCCTCCTCTTCCTCCCTCCTTGTCCCCCCCTCCTCCTCTCCCCCCTCCCCCTCCCTCTTCCTCCACCCTCTCTCCTTCCACCCTCTTCCTCTCTTCTCCCTCTCCTTCCACCCCTCTCCCTTTCCCTCCACCCCGTTCTATGTTTTTCTCTTCACCTACCCCTCTCCCTCCTCCTTGTCCTATCTTTTTCCCTCCACCCTCTCCTATACCTCTCCATCTCCCTATCCTCTCCCTCCACCATCCCCTCTCTTGCTCTCACACTTCTACCTCTCACTCCATTCTCTCCTGTCCATCCACCCTCTCCTTTACCTCCACCATCTCCTCTACCTGTGCCTCTCTCTCCACCCTTTACTATCTTTTTTCCCTTGCTCCACCCTCTCCTCTCCCTCCACCCTCTCCTCTCCCAGTCCCTCCACTGCCTCCTCCCTGTCTTCGTCCACCATCTCCTCTCTCGCCCATCTACCCCCTCCTCTACCTCTCCCTCACCCTTCATCCTCTCCTCCTCTACCCTCTCCATTGTCTCCTCTTCCTCCAGCCCCTCCTCTCCCTCCACCCTGTCCTCTAGCTCTCCCTCATCCTTCATTCCTACCCTCTTCTATACTCCTCCCTCTACCCTCTCTTTTCACCTTTTCCAATATCTCTCCCTCTCCCCCCTCCCCCTCTTCTCTCCCCCCCCCTCCCTCCCCTTCTTCCCCCCCCCCCCTCTCCCTTTCCCTCTCCCTCTCCCTTTTCCTCTCCCTCTCCCTCCTCTTTCTATGCCTCTCCTTCCACCTCTTCCAATTTCTCTCTCTCCAACCTCTTCTATCCCTCTCTCCTCTCCCCTTTTCCCCCACCACCCTTTCCTCTCCCTCCACTCTCCCTCCACCCTCTCCTTTCACCCTCTCCTATCCCCCTCCCTCTCCTGCCACCCTCTCTTCTCCCTCTATTGCCACCTTCTCCTCTCCCTTTCCTGCCACCCTCTCCTCTCCCTCCACACTCTCTTCCCCCCTCTCTCTCGCTTCCCTTTGTCTATGTATCTCTCTCTGACATCTGTGTCTATAACGTGTTAATATAGGAGGACAATACTGATGGTGATCATGTAGATGAGGTGATATCCATCCTGTGAATTTTTCTCTTCACATCTCTCTCTCTCTCTCTCCAGTGACGATGACTTTGACATGTCCAGATATTCGTCTTCAGGGTATTCCTCCGCCGAGGTGAGTTGGTGGTTGGAGATGATGCTGATTGTATACTTGTCTTTGTGTCCAATCCTGGGATAATTCCCCCCCCCCAGGTCCAACAGCCGCACCATCGCTGCTGCCATTACAGCCCACAGAGACTAAGCTGTTTGTGATACTTAAACATCAAGCAAGTCCATCTTAGTAACTCTGGGGACACAGACCGTCCATTAAACACACCCAACATTCACACCAGTGTCCATGATAAGTGTTCCTAATGCTCTGCTTCAAAAGAAAGAGAGAGGGAGGGAGAGAGAATTCTCTCTCTCCCCCCCTCTCCCTCTCTGCCCCCCTCTCTCTCTCCCTTCTCTCTTTCTCTCCCCTCTCTCTCGATCTCTCTCTCTCGATCTCTCAATCTTTCTCGATCTCATTATCTATCTCTCTCTCTCTCTCTCTCTCTCTCTCTCTTGATCTCAATATCTCTCTCTCTCTCTTGATCTCAATATCTCTCTCTCTCTCTCGATCTCAATATCTCTCTCTCTCTCTCTCTCTCTCGATCTCAATATCTCTCTCTCTCTCTCGATCTCGATCTCAATATATCTCTCTCGATCTCTCTCTCTCTCTCTCTCTCGATCTCAATATCTCTCTCTCTCTCTCTATCTCAATACCTCTCTCTCTCTCTCTCTCTCTCTCAATATCTCTCTCTCTCTCTCTCTCTCTCTCATTCTCAATCTCAATCTCTCTCAATCTCTCTCTCTCTCTCTCTCTCAATCTCTCTCTCTCTCTCTCTCGATCTCAATCTCTCTCTCTCTCTCTCTCGATCTCAATATCTCTCTCTCTCTCTCTCTATCTCAATACCTCTCTCTCTCTCTCTCTCTCTCTCTCTCTCTCTCTCTCTCTCTCTCTCAATATCTCTCTCTCTCAATATCTCTCTCTCTCTCTCTCTCTCTCGCTCTCAATCTCTCTCTCTCTCTCTCTCTCGATCTCAATCTCAATCTCAATCTCTCTCTCTCTCTCTCTCTCTCTCTCTCGATCCCTCTCTCTCGATCTCTCAATCTCTCTCGATCCCTCTCGCTCTCTCTCTCGATCTCGATATCTCTCTCTTTATATTGCAGAGTGTAGAGTAGACGGTAATTGTCCTCCTCACACTGTTCTCCCCCTCCAGCTCCCAGCCTACGTTCAGCCTGTTCCCACGACCGGCTTCAGTGCCAGTACAAGCTCCTCTGTAGTTTCCTTGAATGTCATGGGCTCCCTGGGGCTGTCCCAGAGTCACGCTGTGATGAAGTCTTCTATCTTGCAGTCCTTTATATGGCGGATTGGCGTATCGGGAGGGCTGACTGTAGAATGAATACCCTGCACACAGCTTTAACCCCCTAGTGACCAACCAGCAGAGACCTTTCCACTAACTGCCCCCATACCATGGCATCGTTTTGCGGTGTCTCATTTTCAGTTTGTATGTACGTGCTCCGGTGAGGGTGAACGTGTGCGCACGTTCAGTGCCAACTTATATTGAGGTGCGCACATTCCAAAGGACTATATGTTATTTGTTGGACCAGAATGTGCTCAACAGCCAGTATCCCTAAAAAAAGAAAAATTACCGGGTTCCAAACTCATAGGTTAAAGCTGGTGGTCTCCGCCATAAACGCCTGACAAAGCAGTTTTGCAAAAACACAACTTCTGTCATGAGAGGGACAATCATTGTGTTAAGGCATCCAATGCAAAATAATTGGGCTTTCAGTGTACCCTAATGTGCCTAACATGGCCGCACTTATCAGCGTGCCTCCAATGCAGGTACATTGCCTTTGGGTGGCATTCCAAAAAGAAAAAAGAAGCTTGTTACGTGTGCTACCAAAAAATAAAAATGTGAATACGGCTGTATAAATATAAAAGATGTGAATACGGCTGTATAAATATAAAAGATGTGAATACGGCTGTATAAATGTAGTCATTTGATGATTGCAACGTTGGCGGCTGCAATCAGCAATTTTAGCTCAGGGTCAAAGCAACATCAGCAGGATGAGGAGAAGAAATTGTTTTCCCTCTTTCTGTGAGTGTTCCCGTATGGCCACTTTACATTCATTACAGTTACACACACCATTCAAATGATTTCCTTCTTGTGTGTGTGTGTGTGTGTGTGTGTGCAGAAATTGCATGAAGATCCACTTCAAAAAATCAAAGTTTAAAAAAAATAGAGTTGGAAAAATGTAGTGGGTTTTTTTTTTTTAATTTGCATCCCTTTTTTTTCCACCATATTTTTATTTTTCTGCTCTGTGATGCCATTGGTGGGCTCTAAATGAGTTACTTTTAGTGTTAGCCTGTGGGAGGACCTTGACTCTTTGATTATGCCCCAGGGGCAAGACGAAACACGTCTGGACGTAGCTCGGGAGGAGTTGAGGCTGGGGCCGTTTTTTGCATGCTGTCATTTTGTGAGGCGTAGGTGTGTGGCGTCTTTCTACTGTATTGTTGGAGCACTCCCTGGATAAGCTTTTTTGGATACCTTGCACCCTATCACTTCTGGATCACCAGAGCGGTAATGTTAAAGTGATATCTAAAAAAAAAAAAAAAAACCTTTATTAGCAAACATGTCATACTTACCTGCTCTGTGTAATGGTTTTGCACAGAGGAGCCCCAATGTTCTTCTCGGATTCCCCCCGCGCTCCTGTCTCCTCACCTTTGACCAGTGCCCCCAATAGCAAGCCGCTTGCTATGGGGGCACTAGTGCATGCTAGCCTCGATCTTCTTCTCAAGTTCCCCTCACGCTCCTGGCTCCTCCCCTTTGACCAGTGCCCCCAATAGCAAGCCACTTGCTATGGGGGTACTAGTGTGTTTGCTAGCCCCAATCTTCTTCTTAGGTCCCCTCCACGCTCCTGGCTCCTCCCCTTTGACCAGTGCCCCTAATAGCAAGCCGCTTGCTATGGGGGCACTAGTGTGTGTGCTAGCCCTGATCTTCTTGTCAGGTTCCCCCCACGCTCCTGGCTCCTCCCCTTTGACCAGTGCCCCCAAAAGCAAGCCGCTTGCTATGGGAGCACTAGTGCGTGCTTGTTCCCAAGTCCCGCTTTATGTGTCCATAAGACACATAGAGCCGTGGCTCGGCCTCCACCCTGGCTCTCTCCTCATTGACTCACTGGCTGTGCCAATGGATTCCCCTGCTAGCCTCCACCCTGGCTCTCTCCTCATTGACTCACTGGCTGTGCCAATGGAACCCCCTGCTAGCCTCCACCCTGGCTCTCTCTTCATTGACTCACTTGCTGTGCCAATGGATCCCCCTGCTGTGTCTCAGCTAATGAGCGAGAGAGAGAGAGAGAGACCCGGGACAGTCAAGGCTACTGTGCACAGCACTGGATCGAGAGGGGGCCCAGGTGAATATTAGGGGGCTGTGGGGGAGCTGCACACACAAGATTTTTTTACCTTCATGCATATATATATATATATATATATATATATATATATATATATATATATATATATATATATATATATATATGCATGAAGGTAAAAAAAAAAACCTTTCCAACCACTTTAGGCACATTCAGGGGCAGACTGGCAACTTCCAGCCCAGGGTGCAAGTACAAACCAGAGGCCCATGGTGCAGCGACAAGGCCACTCTCTCTTTTTCCAGCCTCATCCTGACTCCCATTTCAGGCTGAAGCTCCGCTCCAGGTGCTCTCTACTCACTGGCCGAATCCGGGTTCCCGCCCTGCCCAGCAGGGGGCAGTTGGAGGGGAGCTCAGTTGGGACTGGCTGGGGGAGGAGAGTCTCCAGTGGGGCATGGAACCGGCCTCTGCTCAGACACAGCTTACACCATCCATGCTGGGGGGGGGGCTGCGCTCTGTCCTCTTCTTCAACCCGCATTCAGTAGGTCAGCGACAGGGACTTTTTACTTCTTTCCACCAGGAATCCTTTAGGCATGTCTGTGGCAGAAGCAGTGCAGCCTTTCTATGAGGCATTAGAGCGGCTCAGGGGGCATTTGCCCCTCTGCCCCCTGGCCCAGTCCTCCCCTGGGCACATTGAGTGGTTCTACAAGAGATCAGGTTGTTGTGAGCCTGTGGGGGGAGTTAAAAGGCCGGTGGGTGGTGAGCCTGTGGGGGGAGTTAAAAGGCCGGTGGGTGGTGAGCCTGTGGGGGGAGTTAAAAGGCCGGTGGGTGGTGAGCCTGTGGGGGGAGTTAAAAGGCCGGTGGGTGGTGAGCCTGTGGGGGGTGTTAAAAGGCTGGTGGGCGGGGGTTAAACAGGCTGAAGAAAGGGTACATTACCTGCATAATGTAGGAGGGGTTATGTTAATGAGACAGTCATCAGGGTCTGCATAAGCTATGACAGGGGAGTAGAGAACTCCCCTGTCAATTGCGGTAGCAACCTAGGCTGGCAACAGTGGGCTACACTTTGCAAGGGAGATCACCATTCTGGTGCCTTGCAGGGAGATGTTAGCCTCTTTTGCCACTCTCCACAGCAAGGCAAAGATGGGGCTGGGGAGAAGATTTGCTGAGTGACCAGGGAGTTTTGAAGTGTCCATTGGCGCTGGACATGGAGATGCAAACCCAGCTACCACCCACTCCAGGTCTCTGATGCCACCATGTGAGCACTGATTGCAGGGGGCAGACTGCCCAGAAGATATACTAAGGGGCCAGTTTAAAAAAAAAAAAGACTGGTCACCCTGTACATAGAAATCACAGGAAATAGAGCCCCTCTAGGCCACTATTTCTGAAAATTTTGGACCACCGGAACAGTATAGAAAAACAAAAATCTTGGATGCGTGACAAGTGAGCATGTCTATTAACTTGTTTTCTTCTTTTCTTTTGCTTGGAGGAGATCAGCTTTCATCTTTTCTCCATGTGTCAGAAAGTGACAAGTCACGTATGTGGAGGTTTCACAAGCACAGAACAAAGAATCTTTATAGAGAAATGTTGATGGAACTGAACACTGAGCGCACCATACGTGAGCGGCGATAGAGCCATGAGCCGGCTGTGTACTGTCAGCAAAATTCTCACGTTTTTTCCCAGCAATTAGAGAACAATTTAGGATCTTTATTACCCAAGAATAATCCCGCGTTCTTTCGCTCCTTTTTTTATTTCTGAAATAAACAAGTCTGCTGCTCGCCGTGTTTCTGCTGTAAAAACATCCATTTTTACTGGCTAAATTCAGAGGCTATTTTCACCCAGGGAAAGCAATTTACTCAGAGCTGAAAATTCCCCCGCAGATCCGTATGGAGAGGTGAAGTGCGAACGCACACAATAAAATATACGGCTGATGAAAAGCTTCCGCAGCAGCAAATGAAACATGTTTAATACACAGTATCTCACAAAAGTCAGTACACCCCTCACATTTGTGTAAATATTTTATTCTATCTTTTCATGTGACAACACTGAAGAAATGACACTTTGCTACAATGTAAAGTAGTGAGTGTACAGCTTGTATAACAGTGTAAATTTGCTGTCCCCTCAAAATAACTCAACACACAGCCATTAATGTCTAAACCGCTGGCAACAAAAGTGAGTACACCCCTAAGTAAAAATTGGGCCCAAAGTGTCAATATTTTGTGTGGCCACCATTATTTTCCAGCACTGCCTTAACCCTCTTAGGCATGGAGTTCATCAGAGCTTCACAGGTTGCTACTTGAATCCTCTTCCACTCCTCCATGATGACATCACAGAGCTGGTGGATGTTAGAGACCTTGCACTCCTCCACCTTCCATTTGAGGATGACCCACAGATGCTCAATAGGGTTTAGGTCTGGAGACATGCTTGGCCAGTCCATCACCTTTACCCTCAGCTTCTTTAGCAAGGCAGTGGTCATCTTGGAGGTGTGTTTGGGGTTGTTATCATGTTGGAATTCTGCCCTGCGGCCCAGTCTCTGAAGGGAGGGGATCATGCTCTGCTTCAGTATGTCACAGTACATGTTGGCATTCATGGTTCCCTCAATGAACTGTAGCTCCCCAGTGCTGGCAGCACTCATGCAGCCCCAGACAATGACACTCCCACCACCATGCTTGACTGTAGGGAAGACACACTTGTCTTTGTACTCCTCACCTGGTTGCCGCCACACACGCTTGACACCATCTGAACCACAAAGTTTATCTTGGTCTCATCAGACCACAGGAGATGGTTCCAGTAATCCATGTCCTTAGTCTGCTTGTCTTCAGCAAACTGTTTGCAGACTTTCTTGTGCATCATCTTTAGAAGAGGCTTCCTTCTGGGATGACAGCCATGCAGACCAATTTGATGCAGTGTGCGGCGTATGGTCTGAGCACTGACAGGCTGACCCCCCCACCCCTTCAACCTCTGCAGCAATGCTGGCAGCACTCATACGTCTATTTCCCAAAGACAACCTCTGGATATGATGCTGAGCACGTGCACTCAACTGCTTTGGTCGACCATGGTGAGGCCTGTTACGCAGTTGCTGCAGATTTGTCGGCTGCACATCCATGATGCCAATCTCCCATTCCACCACATCCCAAAGGTGCTCTATTGGATGAGATGTGGTGAGTGTGGAGGCCATTGGAGGACAGTGACCTCATTGTCATGGTAAAGAAACCAGTGGTGAAATGATTGGAGCTTTGTGACATGGTGCATTATCCTGCTGGAAGGAGCCATCAGAAGATGGGGACACTGCAGTCATAAAGGAATGGACATGGTCAGCAACAATACTCAGGTAGGCCATACATGTAAATGATGCTTAATTGGTACTAAGGGGCCCAAAGTGTGCCAATAAAATACCCCCCACACCATTACATCACCACTAGCCTTAACCATTGATACAAGGCAGGGTGGATCCATACTTTCATGTTGTTTACACCCAATTCTGACCCCACCATCTGACTGTCGCAGCTGAAATCGAGACTCCTCAGACCAGGCAACGTTTTTTCCAATATTCTATTGTCCAATTTTGGTGATCCTGTGCGAATTGTAGCCTCAGTTTCCTGTTTTTAGCTGACAGGCGTGGCACCCGGTGTGGTCTTCTGCGGCTGTAGCCCATCTGCTTCAAGGTTGGATGTGTTGTGCGGTCAGAGATGGTATTCTGCATACCTTGGATGTAACCAGTGGTTATTTGAGTTATTGTTGCCTTTCTATCATCTGGAACCAGTCTACCCATTCTCCTCTGACCTCTGACATCAACAAGGCATTTCCGCTCCACACAACTGGATATTTTCACTTTTCATTCCATTCTCTGTAAACCTGAGAGATGGCTGTGTGTGGAAATCCCAGTAGATCAGCTGTTTTTTTTTAAATACTCTGAACATGGCATGGTATCAGATGGGCTGGTCTAAGTCCCCTTAAATCCCCTTTTTCCCCCCATTCTGATGCTCAATTTGATCTTCAGCAAGTCGACTTCACCGCGTCTAGATGCCTAAATGCATTCAGTTGCTGCAATGTGATTGGCTGATTAGCAATTTGTGTTACCAAGCAATTAAACAGGTGTACCGAATAAAGTGGCCGGTGTGTGTATATTTGGGCTGGAGTATTTTACGATTTATGTTCTCTGTAATGCCCTTGTCCCCCACAGTTAGATTTCCCTTCACTGATATGTTTTAGTGGACAATGAATTGGGGAAAATGTCCCTGCTTAGCATGCAATTAAAGCTGAGGATCTAATCCTTCCCCAAAAACAGTCCATAGTTAGTCTTTTGTACAAGCAGAACCCTCGGTTACATACGTTTGGGATAGTATAAGCCATATTAATTACAAAATATATTTTTCTCTTACGTCCTCCGACAGTCGCCGCCTCTTCATATTCGTCACAATGGGGTATTAGACTTTGCTCCGAAGGAGTAGCTAGGCAACAGAATATGTTAACATTAAAGCTTTTAACATATCCCACCCTCAAGGGGTGGTCCCCTCAGTCAATACCCTCCTACTTCCTGCAACCATATCTCAGTTTCAATGTCTAGCTTGTCAGGAGTGGCTGGCTCTCTCTGTGCTGGGGCTTTGTGCCCCAGCCTCTTTCTTCTTTTTTGATTTTTTGTTTGAGTTTTTTCTCTCTCTTTACCTAGCTGTTCTTTTTGTCAGCATTAGTTAGTTCTTCTGACGAAGAGGATCATGCGGGCTGGGTCTCGGGCTGATCCCCCTGGTCGCAGGTCGTGGGTCAGTGGCTTCCCAGCCTGCCATCGAGCGTTCAGCCAGGTAACGCTCCTGGTACAGTGAACGACCCATCCCTGTTCGGTGCAGGGATGATTGGTGAGGTGGCTACCTCACTGGACGCTGTGCGGTTTCTTAACCCCAATTTTGTGCGTCTTGTATGCGACTCTCCCTGCCTCATGTGCAGCGGCTTGTTCGCCTGTGCGGGTCCCCCACACCATTGAGAGGTAAGTGTATCTATGTGGGGACCTGTCTGTCTGGGGGGGGTGTCAGTCTGGGACTGTGTAACCTGCCTCTGTTCTCACTGTTTGTCTCCCTATCACTCGGCTGCATGCTGCGGGCTGCAAAGGGGGGGGGGGGAGCTGTGTGACACTGTCTGTGTCAGCCTGATTCAGTGTGAGAAGCTGTGTGCTGTGGGGCATGTTTTGTGGCATGTTGGGGCACTATACAGCGATCGCTGCGGCGATCTGCCATATTTTTTTTATGGGATGGTGTTTTTGTGCATTACTGTACTATAGGATCGGCGGTTTCGGCGCCAAACGGCGCCATTTTGCCTGCACTCGCTCCGGCCGCATGTTCTCCATGCTGGCGGCCATTTTCTTGTAGCCTCCCATAGGCTTTAATAGAGCGCCCTGGTTTCATCACTTCCTCTTCTCCTGGGTACACCGATCGAGGCGGCAGCAGCGGCAGGGGTCTCCTCAGGTTTTATCCTTCTGTTCTTGCTATCCATTGCCTGTGTTAAGTTTATTATTCCCAGTGGGGGTCTCATTGTGCTTGTGTGTGGTGCGGTGGGCTGCGCTCGCCGCGCTTGTTAAAGGGGCAGTTAACCCTTTATTCTCCGGCATAGTCTATTGGGGCAATGGATTCTCAGGAGGGCAAGTTTCCTGCCACCTTGGTGGAAAGCCAGGGGACCGCTGCTTCTCCCCCAGGGGGGGATCTGGCCACTATTGTGGCTGGCTTTGCTGCTCAGGTGCAGATGCTGGTGGCTGCTCATTCTAACAAAAGACCCAGAGTGTCTATTTTCTCTGATTCTGAGGGTGAAGGTGATGGGGCTGTTAGGGCGGGGATCTCCTTATCAGGGTCCCGCTCCTCCCTGGATCTCGTGGGGTCCGAGGTGGAGGCTGAGGTTGAGGGGGTTGATAATTCTCCCCCTGGCTCACCTGAAGAGCTTGCAATCATGGATGAATTGATTGCTTCCATAAAACAAACGCTGCGTTTGCAGGATGAAGTGTGTCCCCCCGCTGCCCTGGCGGCTTATGGGACGCAGAGAAAACGCAGGACGCCGCAGGTTTTTCCCTGCAATGATGATTTTCAGCGCGCTGTTAAGGAACAATGGCGCAATTTACGCAAACCTTTTGCTGTACCTAGTAGGTTCAAGCTGCGTTATCCTTTTTCGCCTTCCACTGATGAACGGTGGTGTGTGCCACCCCCGGTGGATCACGCTATTGCGGTTTTGAACAAATCCACTGCGATTCCTGCAGAGGATTCCCCGGTGTTCCGTGATGCCACGGATAGAAGACTGGAGTCTCTTGCCCGTCATACTTATTCTGTTACGGGTTCGATGCTTAAGGCTCTGTTTGCCTCTCTTATGGGGGCCCAGGCTGTCGCAAGTTGGACGCAGATGCTTAGGCGTGTCCTAGTGGCCGATTCGGCCTCGCCGGCGACTCTGGATATGGTGGATCAAATCCACCAGGGTGTCATGTATCTGTGTGATGCGGACTTGGACTTAGTCCCGTTGGCTGCACGTGTACACAGCGTGGCGGTGTTGTCTCGCCGCCTGGTTTGGTTGAAGTGTTGGTCGGTGGACCAATCTTCGCGAAAGACCTTGGCTAATCTGCCTTATGATGGGTCTCGCCTTTTTGGGGAGTCCTTGGATGCGTTGATTAAGGGGATCACCGGAGGTAAGAGCACTCTCTTGCCCCATTTCCCCAAGGCTAAGGGGGCTTCTGGGAAGAAACATGCCAATTTTCGGCCTCCTCAGGGGTCCTTTCGTGCCTTTCGGTCGCACTACAAGGGCAAACCGTTCAAGGGACAGGGCTCTCAAAAGAAGCCCTGGTCTGGCAAACAGAAGTCCGGCCAGTCCGGCTCCGCTGCCCATAACAGTGCGGCCTGAAGGGGCGCCCTCACCCAGTTTTGGGGTGGGGGGACGCTTGCTCTGTTTTCTTCGACCCTGGTTGGTCCGTGTGCGGGTCCGGTGGGTTCAGGAGATTGTTCGATCTGGTTACAAGATCGAGTTTCTCGGCCGGAGAGCAGATTTTTTCCCTCAAATCTTCAACTGTCTCCAGAGCGTTTACGGGACCTGCACCTAGCGGTGCGAGACCTGAAGGCTCAAGGAGTGGTGGTTCCGGTGCCTCATCGGGACAGATTTCGGGGGTTTTATTCCAATCTGTTCACCGTGCCCAGGAAGGAGGGCAAGGTTCATCCAATTCTGGACTTGAAGGCTCTAAACCGCTCTGTGCGGGTTCGCAAGTTCCGCATGGAATCCCTGCGGTCGGTGGTGGCTGCCCTGGTTCCGGGGGAATTCATGGCCTCCATCGATTTGAAGGATGCGTATCTTCACATCCCGATCTTCGAGGGTCACCAGAGGTACCTTCGGTTCGCCATTGCGGAGGATCATTACCAGTTCGTGGCGTTACCTTTTGGTCTCGCCTCGGCTCCGCGGGTTTTCACCAAGGTGCTTGCACCGGTTCTGGCATTGCTGAGGGCCCAGGGCATCTCTGTCCTGGGGTATCTGGACGACATCCTGGTTCGGTCTGCGACCAGCCAGGGTCTGGAAAAGGACCTGTCTGTCACGATGCAAACTCTGCAGGAGTTTGGTTGGACGATCAATTTTCCAAAGTCAATGCTGAGTCCGTCGGTCCGTCTTCCCTACCTGGGGATGATCCTGGACTCGGTCCAGGCGAAGGTCTTCCTGCCGGAAGACAAGCTCAGGACTCTTCAGGAGGAAGTCAGGTCCCTCAGGGACGTTCCGCACTCGTCGCTACGGACGTGCATGCGATGTCTGGGTTTGATGGTCTCGGCTTTCGAGGCGATTCCCTTCGCCCAGTTTCACACGCGGGGTCTCCAATCGGAGATCCTGTCCAGGTGGGACGGGCGACCACAATCTCTGGATCTTCAAATCTCGTTGGGCCATCGTACCAGAAGGGACCTTCTGTGGTGGCTCCAGTCCCCGATGGTGTCGGGAGGCAAGTCTTTTCGTCCTGTCTCATGGACGGTGATCACCACGGATGCCAGCCTGTCGGGCTGGGGTGGTGTTCTGGGCGTTCTGTCCGCCCAGGGAACCTGGTCGGAGGGGGAGTCCTCCCTTCCGATCAACATTCTGGAGTTGCGTGCGATAAATCTCTGCCTTCATCATTGGACGGACCGGCTGCAGGGCTGTCCGGTTCGGGTGCAGACGGACAATGCCACGGCGGTGGCCTACATCAACCACCAGGGGGGCACCAGGAGTGCCCGAGCGGCCCGAGAGGTGGCCGACATTCTGTCTTGGGCCGAGACTCATGTCCCGGCGATAACGGCGGTTCACATTCCAGGGGTGGAGAACTGGCAGGCGGACTATCTGAGTCGCCAGACCCTGGATCAGGGGGAATGGTCTCTACACCCGGATGTCTTCCAGATGTTGTGCGCGAAGTGGGGTCTTCCGGATGTGGACCTGTTCGCGTCTCGTCTCAACAACAAGGTGAGAAGGTTCGTGGCAAGGACGCGCGACCCTCTGGCAGACGCATCGGACGCGTTGGTGGCCCCGTGGCATCAGTACAAGCTGATGTATGCGTTTCCACCGATTCAGTTGCTGTCCAGGTTCCTTCGCAGGTTACACTCGGAACGCAGCACGGTGATTCTTGTGGCGCCGGATTGGTCTCGCCGACCCTGGTACGCAGACCTCGTAAATCTGGCGGTCGACGCCCGTGGCGTCTACCTCTTCGAGACGATCTCCTGTCTCAAGGGCCGATATGCCATCCTGCTTGACGGTCGCTGGCTTTGACGGCCTGGCTGTTGAGATCGAGGTTCTGAAGGAAAGGGGTCTCTCCCCTGAGGTCGTTCATACCTTGATCAACGCGAGGAAGTCTTCCTCGGGGAAGGTTTACTACCGTACTTGGAAGGCCTATTTTGCCTGGTGTGAGTCAAGGGGGTTTCTCGAGTATTGTCCTTCCTCCAGACGGGTGTCGATCAGCGTTTGGCACTGGCTACGATAAAGGGTCAGGTGTCTGCGCTGGCCGTTCTATTTCAACGTCCCGTGGCTTCCGACTCCTTGGTTGGCACCTTTGTTCAGGGTGTGCGGCATCTGGTTCCTCCTAGGAGGGAACCTCTGCCTCCTTGGGACTTGAATCTTGTTCTATCTGTATTGCAACATGCTCCTTTTGAACAGATCAGGGAGATCCCGTTGTCTGTTGTCCAAGAAGGTTGCCTTTTTGGTTGTGATCACTTCGGCTCGCAGAGTGTCGGAGCTGGCGGCTTTGTCCTGCAAGTCTCCGTATCTGGTTATTCATTTGGATAAGGTGGTCTTGCGACCTAATCCTTCTTTTCTTCCGAAGCGAGTTTCGGAATTCCATCTCAATGAGGATATTGTCTTGCCTTCGCTGTGCGCGAAGCCTAAACATCCAAAAGAGGTGAGACTACATTCTTTGGATGTTGTTCGGGCGATTAAGGTTTACCTTAAATCGACTGAGTCTTTTCGAAAGACGGATTCCTTGTTTGTTCTTCCAGAGGGTCCTCGGAAGGGCATGGCGGCGTCGGCTTCTACCATCGCCAAATGGATCAGGCAGACCGTTGAACAGGCGTATGTCTTGCAGGGGAAAGTTCCCCCTATGCCTGTGAAGGCGCACTCTACTAGATCTCTGAGTACGTCTTGGGCCTGTCGTCATGGGGCTTCTGTAGCCCAGGTGTGTAAGGCGGCGACCTGGTCGACCGTACACACTTTCACAAAATTCTACAAGGTAGATGTTCAGGCATCGGCAGATGCTTCCTTTGGCCGCAAGGTTCTTAGTGCGGCTGTTCCCTAGGGTCCCCTATTGGGATCCCTGGCTGTTGGGATAAGTTTTTTTCTTTTTATCCCCTGGTTATTTGTTTTTCCTGGGTTGTTGCTCCTGTTGAGCACGTTATTTTCCTGTTGCCCAGCTGGTTTCCTTCCTTTGGTAAGGTTCCTTTCTTTGATGCGGAGACTGCGTTGCCTTACGGCGCGGATGCGTTTCCCACCCCTAATGTTTGCACTGCTTTGGGACGTCCCCATTGTGACGAATATGAAGAGGCGGTGACTGTCGGAGGACGTAAGAGAAAACGGAATTTTTTTAAAATCTTACCTGTAAAATTCCTTTCTCTGAGTCCTCCGACAGTCGCCGCCCCCGCCCCTCTTTTGGGGTTTTGGTTATATACTCTACTGCTATTCCACTGAAACTGAGATATGGTTGCAGGAAGTAGGAGGGTATTGACTGAGGGGACCACCCCTTGAGGGTGGGATATGTTAAAAGCTTTAATGTTAACATATTCTGTTGCCTAGCTACTCCTTCGGAGCAAAGTCTAATACCCCATTGTGACGAATATGAAGAGGCGGCGACTGTCGGAGGACTCAGAGAAAGGAATTTTACAGGTAAGATTTTACAAAAATTCCGTTTTCTCTTACGTCCTCCGACAGTCGCCGCCCACTCATACAGTGTTCACCAATGGGGTATTGACTTCCTCTCCTTAGGAGTAGCTAGGCAAAAGACTTGTTTAAAAAAAAAGCATTTACATAGACACACCCATGGGGGCTGTCCCACTAGTCCAATACCCCTCCTGCAATAGCCATCCCAACTCAGTTTGTCTTCTGCCTAGTTCAGGAGTATATTAAAAAAGAATAGTGCGCAAATGCAAAAGAAATTACTACCAAATCTGAAGAGAGTCCATAAATAAAAATGGGGGTTTGGTCCCACCATATGGCCATATCGTGCTCAAGCCCACTACTGCGTCAAAGTACCCCATTATCAGTGGGTCCTACACCATCCATGAAAAAGAGATGAATCCAGCCTTTCTAACCCATGGAGATGATACTCCTTGCTGGGAGAGATGTGCAAATGCACTACAGGGGACTCCTCCTATATCCACTTGATGGTGGACACTGATTGAGTACAGGTGTGTGTGGGGGGTGGGGAGGGCTGCTCAACCTCGATAGTCTGGTCAGACCGAATACATAATAAACAGGCAAAAAAATGTATGTATTCGGTCTGACCAGACTATCGAGGTTGAGCAGCCCTCCCCACCCCCCACACACACCTGTACTCAATCAGTGTCCACCATCAAGTGGATATAGGAGGAGTCCTGTAGTGCATTTGCACATCTCTCCCAGCAAGGGGTATTATCTCCAAGGGTTAGAAAGGCTGGATTCATCTCTTTTTCATGGATAGTGTAGGACCCACTGATAATGGGGTACTTTGACGCAGTAGTGGGCTTGAGCACGATATGGCCATATGGTGGGACCAAACCCCCATTTTTATTTATGGACTCTCTTCAGATTTGGTAGTAGTTTCTTTTGCATTTGCGCGCTATTCTTCTTCTTTTTTTTTTTTTTTTTTTTTTTAATATAGTTCAGGAGTAGTCAGGCTTCCCTGTGCTGAGGCTACAGTCTCAGACTTCTTCTATTTTATGATTTTGTTTTTTAAAAATGTCATTTTTTTTCTTTGCATTACTAGCTTTTTATTTTGTCAGTGTTAGTTAGTCGGATCTTCAGATGAAGATGGCATTTGCGGAGCTGGGAATCGGACTGGTCGTCCTGGTTCTCAAGGACAGAGGGTCAGATGGAATCCCAGCCCGCCATCGAGCGTTTAATAGGCTATGCGTTCGCCCTGGCCTCATAAACGACCCATCCCTGTCCTCAGGGATGCAGCCTTGTGAGGTGGCTACCTCACCGGACGCATGCACGGTTCGCCCGTGCGCTCCTGGTGTCCTGCGTTTTTGGCTGACGGCACTCCCCTGCCATCTGAGGGCAGGCAGTTTCCCGTTTGATATGAGGCACCCCACGCCATCGGGTACAGGTAAGTACATTCTGTGTGGGGCCTCTGTCTGGGGTCGGCAGTCCTCTGTGTCTGTGATATCCCCTATGACTGTGCATTTTTGGGCTCCCTGATCCCGGTGTGCTGTGTGGGGTTTGGAGGATCCCTCTCCTGTGACACTTGAGGGTGATTGGAGGTACAGACACGTGCGGCGACTGCTGCGGGGTTAAAACCGCCGGTCCGCCATTTTAGGTGTGGGCAGCATGTCTGGCTTCACTGTGGGCGCTTGTATAGCATTGTGTGTAGTGTCTTTTGGCGCCTTGCAGCACCATTTTGTGTGTGGCAACGATCGGTCCGAGCACATGTCGGCGGCCATTTTGCCGAAGCTTCCCATTGCTTTGCATAGGCATCCATGTTTCCTTGGTCTGCAGCCTCAGTTCAGTCTCTGCGGTGACATCACTTCCTTCCTTTACTCAGGAACGACCGAAGGAGCTGGTAACACTCTCGTGGGCTCTGTCCTGCTGTCCTTTCTTTTCATCCATTGTGCAATCTTCCTGGCTTCATTTGTCCCTGCGGGGGGTCTGTGTTCCACAGTATTGTAGCGGTGTGCTTCGGGGTCTTTTTTCTTTTTACAATGGACTCCCAGGACAGCAAATTCCCGCCAGCCTTGTGGGGGATTCTAGTTCTTCTGAATCCTCTACTCTGACTAATTTGGCTGCTGTTGTGGCGTCTTTGGTGTCCAAAATGGATGTGCTGGTGGCTGAACGTGCTGCTAGAAAAAGGCCTAGGATTTCTTTTTCTTCTGATTCTGAATGTGACATTGGTTGCTGTAGGTAGCGTACCCCTTTCAGGGTCTCGCTCTTCTCAGGACCCACAAGAGTCTGAGGGGGAGGCGGAGGTCACAGGGGTGGATGATTCCCCCCCTGGGACGCCGGAGGAATGCGCGGCTATGGACGCGCTGATTTCTGCCATTAAAGAATCACTACATTTAGAGGATGAGCCCAATTCTCCGTGCATTGTGTCATCTTTTGGTACACACAGAACCCGCAAGACGGCGCAGGTTTTTCCCTGTCCCGCTGAGTTTCATCACACAGTGAATAAGCAATGGCGCAATTTAAAACACACCTTCACGGTGCCAAGAAGGTTTCAACTTCTTTATCCTTTTGCGTCTACTACGGTTGCACGCTGGTGTGTGGCTCCTCAAGTGGATCACACGGTAGCCAGATTAAACAAGGCTACTCTGGTTCCAACCGAGGATTCTCTGGTATTTAGGGATCCTACGGATAGGAGGCTGGAATCACTTGCCCGCCACTCCTATGTGGTGGCGGGTTCCATGCTCAGACTTATTTTTGCCTCTGTCATGGCGGCTCAGGCTGTGGCAGATTGGACCAAGGTGCTCAGACGCACGCTTGTGGCTGATTCTGCTCCACCCACTACCGTGGATATGGTGGACCAGATTTATCAAGGGGTCATGTATTTGTGCGATGCGGCCTTAAATGAGGCCCCTTTGGCTGCGCGCCTGTCCAGTGTCGCAGTGCTTAACCGTCGGCTGATTTGGTTGAAAAGCTGGTCGGCTGACCAGAAATCCAGAAAGACTGTGGCTGACATTCCCTATGCGGGGTCTCGCCTTTTTGGGGAATCCCTGGATGAATTGGTTAAAGGGGTTACTGGGGGCAAGAGCACTCTGCTGCCCCAAAACCCTAAGGGCAAGTCTTTCCGAGGCAAGCGGGGTCCCGCCTTTAAACCTAATCAGGGATCCTTTCGTGCCTTCAAGGCACAGTACAAGGGGAAACCCTTCAAAGGCCAGGGTGTCCAGAAAAAACCCTGGGCCGGCAAACAAAAATCCGGCCAAGCAGGTGCGGCGGCTCATTCCGCCTCTGCCTGAAGGGGCGCCCTCACCCGTTTTAGGGGTGGGGGGATGTTTGCGCAGTTTCCTCCAACCTTGGCTGCTCCGGATTCCGGACAGGTGGGTTCAGGAAATCATTCGATCAGGGTACAAGATCGAATTCCTTTCACGACCAGCGGACAGATTCTTTCCCTCAAATCTTCATTTGACCCCAGATCGGTTGCGGCATCTTCATCGGGCGGTGCAAGACCTTCTCGCCCAGGGGGTGATCGTCCCGGTGCCTCAGCGGGACAGATTTCGGGGGTTTTATTCGAATCTGTTCACTGTGCCCAGAAAGGAGGGCAAGGTGCGTCCGATTCTGGACTTGAAAGCTCTGAATCGCTTTGTGCGCGTTCGAAAGTTCCGCATGGAATTGCTCCGCTCGGTGGTGGCCTCCCTGAGTCCGGGAGAATTCCTGGCCTCTATCATTCTGAAGGATGCGTATCTACACATCTCTATTTTCGAGGATCATCAGAGGTATCTTCGATTCGCTATCGCGGAGGATCATTATCAGTTTGTGGCGTTACCTTTCGGTCTCACTTCGGCTCCAAGGGTCTTTACCAAAGTGTTGGCGCCTGTTGCGGGCACAGGGCATTGCGGTCTTGGGGTATCTGGACGATCTCCTGTTGAGATCGAGTACCAGTCAGGGCCTGCTGTGCGATCTGTCCACGGCGGTCCAGACTCTCCAGGAGTTCGGTTGGACAATCAATGTTCAGAAGTCGACCTTGTCTCCATCGATTCGTCTCCCATATTTGGGAATGATTCTGGACTCTGCTCAAGCAAAGTTGTTTTTACCGGAGGACAAACTCCGGACCCTTCAGAACGAGGTCAGGTTCCTCAGGGACAACTAATCCTCGTCACTCAGGACATGTATGAGGTCTCTGGGGTTGATGGTGTCAGCCTTCGAGGCGATACCATTTGCACCATTTCACACGCGGTCTCTCCAAGCGGAGATCCTGGCCAGGTGGGACAGACTACCTCAGTCCTTGGACCTGAGAGTATCTCTGAGTCGCCAAATCAGCATGGATCTCTTATGGTGGCTTCAGTCCCCGGCGGTATCGGCAGGAAAATCCTTCCGGCCGTTACTATGGACGGTGATCACCACGGACGCCAGCCTGTCAGGCTGGGGTGGCGTCATGGGCACCCTGTCTGCCCAGGGCACTTGGTCGGAGGAGGAATCCTCCCTTCCGATAAACATATTGGAGATGAGAGCCATCAGGCTATGCCTGCTCCACTGGTCGGATCATCTTCAGGGCCGTCCTGTACGGGTGAAGACGGACAATGCCACTGCGGTGGCGTACATCAATCACCAAGGGGGCACCAGGAGTGCCCGGGCGGCCCAGGAAGTGACCAGTATTCTGTCTTGGGCCAAGACTCATGTCCCGGCGATCTAGGCAGTTCACATTCCGGGTGTGGAGAATTGGCAGGCCGATTACCTGAGACGCCAGACCCTGGACCGGTGGGAATGGTCCCTGCACCCGGAGGTATTTCAAATGCTGTGTGCGAAGTGGGGATCCCCGGATGTGGATCTGTTCGCGTCTTGGCTAAACAACAAGGTGAAAAGGTTTGTGGCAAGAGCGCGCAATCCACTGGCAGACGCCTCGGATGCGCTGGTGGTGCCTTGGCATCAGTATCATCTGATATATGCCTTTCCTCCGATTCAGTTGTTGTCCAGGTTCCTTGACCTTGGAACCAAATCTGGTGATTCTGGTGGCGCCGGACTGGCCACGCCGGTCCTGGTACGCGGACATCGGTCACCTGGCCGTCGAGCCTCCGTGGCGGCTGCCAATGCGAGAAGATCTACTGTCTCAGGGACCGATCTTCCATCCTGCTTTACAGTCGCTGGCTTTTGAAAGCCAGGTCTTGAGAGACAGGGGTCTCTACTCAGAGGTCATTCCTACTTTGATCAAGGCTAGAAAAGCCTCGTCTGGTAAGATTTATTGCCGTACATGGAAAGCTTATTTTGCCTGATGTGAGTCCAGGGGCTTCTCTCCTCGTTCTTACTCGGTGGCGGGGGTGTTGGCTTTCCTCCAGTCTGGTGTGGACCAGCGCCTTGCGTTGCCCACGATTAAGGGCCAGGTATCTGCACTGGCTATTCTTTTCCAACGCCCTGTGGCGTCTAATTCCTTGATTCACACCTTCATTCAAGGGGTGCGTCACTTGGCCCCTCCTAGAAGGGAGCCCTTACCTCCATGGGACTTGTAACACGGACAGAACCAAGTTCAACGTCCTCCGTTTGAAAACATCAGGGAGATCTCGTTGCCTCTGCTGTCTCAGAAGGTTGCCTTTCTGGTGGCGATCACTTCGGCTCGCAGAGTGTCGGAACTGGCGGCGTTGTCTTGCCACTCCCCTTACCTGGTGGTTCATAGGGACAAGGTGGTCTTGCGACCTAACCCATCCTTTCTTCCAAAGGTGGTTTCGGATTTTCATCTTAATGAGGACATTGTTTTACCTTCGCTTTGTGCGAATCCTAAGCATCCTAAAGAGATTGCCTTGCATTCCTTGGATGTTGTCAGGGCGATCAGGGTTTATCTGTCATCGACTGAATCCTTTCGTAAATCGGATTCTCTTTGTCCTTCATGAGGGACCTCGGAAGGGTATGGCTGCGTCTGTGGCGACCATTTCAAAATGGATCAGACAGACAATTGTCCAGGTCTATTTGTTGAAGGAGCGGGTTCCGCCCTTCCCTGTCAAGGCGCACTCTACCAAGTTGGTGAGTACGTCCTGGGCCTTTCGGCATCAGGCCTCGGTGGTCCAGGTGTGCAAGGCTGCGACTTGGTCGTCAGTGCACACCTTTTCAAAATTCTACAAAAACGGAAAATTCCTATCATACTTACCGTAATTTTCCTTTCCTGATAGTCTCCATGGCAGCCTACGTGTGGGTTAACCCCGCCTCCACTCCAAGGGTATAGGACCCCCCTCCCATAAATTTCAGCTCTCAGGTACAGCAGGTGTTCCATATCTTAGCCGAATCCAAGACGAGAGGGTGGGTACTCCGGCTGCCATGGAGACTATCGGGAAAGGAAAATTACGGTAAGTATGATAGGAATTTTCCGTTTTCCTGTCTGTCTCCATGGCAGCCTACGTGTGGGAAATAACTAGCTCACTCCACACGGGTGGGAATGCTTTAGCAAAGAAAATTTTAATTCATGCTATTTGCAGACAAAACAGTCAAACCAAAATTAACTGAGGACAGAGAAGCAGGCTCTACACAATAGTGGGTCATAAAAGTATTGACTGATGACCACGAAGCCGCTCTGCAAATCACATCTGGAGCCACGTGCCGCGAAGCCGCCCAGGAAGTAGAGATACTCCTTGTAGAGTGCGCCGTCACCGCCTCCGGAGGAGCCAGCCCCTCAGCTCTATAGGCCTGTTGGATAGCTGCCACTATCCATGAAGCGATAGTCCTAGATGAAGCAGGTTTACCTCTGTTCTTTCCCCAGAACAGGACAAAGAGGTTGTCAGACTGCCTGAATGGTGCAGTTGCTTGAAGATAGGCTTTTAAGGATTCTCCTACATCCAACGGATGAGGATTGGACTCATTAGATGAACGGAAAGTAGGCAGGACAATCTCCTGATTCTGGTGAAACACTGAGGTGACTTTCGGATTTGAATTCAGCCTGGGTATCAGTACTACCCGATCCGGAAAAAAAGTCAAGAATGGTTCTTTACATCCGAGAGAACTTAATTCACAGACCCTTTTAGCCGAAGTAATGGCTACCAGGAAGACAGTTCGGATGGTCAGGTCCTTGATAGAAGAAGAGGAATCTATGCCCGATTTGGAGAGGGCATTTAGGACAAGAGGTAGATCCCATTTCGGGAACCTAGGTCTTCTCTGAGGATTGAGCCTGATTGCTCCTTTGAAAAATTGTTGGATTAGTGGGTGTTGGGCCCACATGACCCCGGAGAAGGCCGATAAGGCCGAAACTTGAACTCTAAGAGTTGCCACTGAAAGGGGCATATCCAGACCAGCCTGAAGAAAACTTAGTATTTCTTGAATCCCAGGGACTGAGGAAGACATACCTTCAGGATATGCAGACTCCATGAATCTTGCCCAGATTCTACAGTATACTTTATTAGTACTTGGTCGTCTAGCATTCATCAAGGTGGAAATGGCTGTAGATGGGCAGCCGAGCGATTCCAACCTTTCCCTCTCAAGAACCAGACCGTCAACCGGAGAATTGCAGGACAGGGGTGCACTGATGTTCCCTGAAGAAGCAAGTCTGGTCTAAGGGGAAGAGGGACCGGGTCCCGGTAGCTCAGTTGTAGGAGTAGCGGAAACCATGGCCTGTTCGGCCAGAAAGGCGCCACCATCACTATCTCCACATCTTCCGCTTGAAGTCTTTGCAGGAATTTGAGAATGATGGGTACTGGAGGAAAGGCATAAGCCCTGCTGAACTCCCACCTGTCGGTTAGTGCATCTGTCCCGTAAGCTTGAGGACACTTGCCCCTCGTGACATACTTCTCCAACTTGTGGTTGCAAGGGGAGGCGAACAGATCGACTTCGGGAGATACTCCCAACGACAGAATCCATTTGAACGACTCCACATGGAGCGACCATTCGTTGTGGTTCAACTGGACCCTGGACAGAAAATCCGCTTGAACATTCTGTGAACCTGGGATGTAAACTGCCGAGATGTTTACTAGGTGAGTCTGGGCCCAGGACATGATCGGGTCTAATTCTCGTAGCAGAGAGAGACTCCGTGTCCCACCTTGTCTCTTCACATAAGACACTGCCGTGGTGTTGTCCATCCGAATCATTACAGATTTCCCCTCTAGCAGGTGTTGGAAAGATCGAAGACCCTGGTAGGCTGCTCGGAGTTCCAGTATATTGGAGACTGGAGTGTGTCTCTGAAAAGACCATCTCCCCTGTGTCATCTCTGTCAGACAATGAGCCCCCCAACCTGAGTTGCTGGCGTCTGTTGTGATTATAGTCCATGAGACTGGAACCAGAGAATGACAGTTGAGCAGATTCCTGCGTTGCAGCCACCAAAGAAGACTGTATCTCATGCTGGAGGAGATATGAATGTACTGATCTTTCTCTTCTGTGTTCCATTGTTGTAGGAACCCTTTTTGGAAGGGCCTCATATGCCAGAGAGCCCATTTGACCATTGGAGCCGTGGACACCATGGTGCCAATGATTTTGAGGCACTGAGAGGCTTTCAGCCGAGGAGAGGAAAGAGCCGGAAGGATTCTCTCCCTCACTACCGGTATCTTCTCTAATGGGAGAGAGATTGAATTCTCGACGGTGTCGAATTGCGCCCCAAGATAGACTAGGCGCTGAGTAGGCTCCAGCTGACTCTTTTGTAGGTTTAGCAGCCAGCCAAACTCTTTGAGGGTCGATATGACCTGATCTCTGTGTGCCAATAACTGATCCTTTTCTTGAGACAGAAGCAGAAGATCGTCTAAGTAATGATGTAGACGTATACCTTTCAATCTTATGAAGGCTACCACTGCTAGAAGAACTTTGGTGAATACTCTGGGTGAGGTAGACAGGCCGAAGGGTAGGCAAATGAATTGCAGATGCTGATTCCGAACACAGAAGCGAAGATATTTGTGGAAGTCGGTTGCCACAGGTACATGAAAATACGCATCCTTTAAATCTATTGAGGCGAGCCAATCTCCCGGCAGTACTGCCCTTTGAATAGTTGAGAGTGTTTCCATCTTGAATTTTTCGTTCTTTATGAACTTGTTCAGGTATGTGAGATCTATAACAGGTCTCCAGGCCCCGTTCTTCTTCTGGACTAAGAAGAGGGGTGAGTAAACCCCTTGAAATTTTTCTTGTTCCGGAACCGGAGCTACCGCTCCTTGAGCCACCAAGGCGTCTACATAGGCGAGCAAGACTTCTCTTCTCTCTTCTAGACAGGGTAAATGAGTTGAGATGAATCTTGGAACTGGATCTGCCAGAAATGACCATCTGTGGCCTGTAGAGACCGTCCTGACGGTCCAAAAGTCCGTGATTGAGGCCGCCCAGACATGCTGAAAATGGAGAAGACGTGCCCCCACCTGACATGCCTGGACGGGCCCAATCTCAAAAAGATTTAGTGGAATCTTGTCCAGCAGGCGCTGGATTTTTTGATGACCTCCGAGTAGAGGATTGACCACCTCTCCAGTTTCTTCGGAAATCTCTATTAGGCTTGTAAGAGCGTGCATCTCTTGATCTCTCCGTGTATTGCCTCCTAGGTTGAGGCTTCTTCTGACCAAATAGTCGTCTGTCTTGCGGGAGGAAACCTGACTTTCCGCCAGTAGCCTTGGCAATGGCGCTGTCTAGTTTGTTTCCAAAAAGGGAAGTACCCTCAAAAGGGATCTTACACCATGCCTGTTTAGAAGCTGGATCTGCAATCCACGGGCGAAGCCACAAGGCCCTCTTTGCTGTTACTGAGGATAGCATCGATCTGGACAGAAGACGCAGAACATCAATAGATGCTTCTCCTAAAAACACTGAAGCCAGCTTGAGTTCGTGAATAGGGGAACTTTCTACGGCTTCTTCCGAGAGACTTCCAAGTTTGGATTCTATATCGGAAACCCAGACTTCCATGGCTTTAGACATTGTTGCTAATGCCATCACAGGTTTGCAGGCCGCGCCGGCCGTCACAAAGATCCTCTTTAGGTCCAGATCTATCTTCCTATCCAAAGGGTCTTTGAAAGAGACCGCGTCATCTAGTGGCAAAGTGACATGCTTTGCTAATCTTGTAACTGCCGCATCCACAAGAGGAGCAGATTCCAGACGGGCGACATCTTCAGGTTTAAAGGGATATAATTTCCCAAGTTTGGAGGATAAGGAAGACTTACTATCCCCTTTACTCCATTCTTCAGTAATCACCTCTTGTAATTCAGAGAGGGAAGGGAAGTTGATACGCTCCTTACCAAGGTGCTTGAAGAACTTCCGCTGCTTTTTCTGAGGAGACACAGGATCCTCCCATCTGAGAGCTTCTTTAATGGCTCTGATCAGGGGTGAAACTAGGGCGAACTCAAAGCCGCCTACAGCCCCTTCTTCTTCTGAATCACTGTCAGATGACTTTGCAGAAGTAATACTCGGTTGAGAGGGGCCTTGATCTTCCTGCACTTCCCCTGGAGAACTGGATGTGGTGGGACCAAGTGGTGGGACTGTACCCCATTCTTTCAGGGACTGTTGTACTATTCTCTTCACTAGAGATTCCAATCTTTGATCCTTTTGCCCCCTCTCACCGGCTGCATGAGCAAAACATGGCTCACATAGGGACTTGTCCTCCGGGACATGCGCCCCACAACCCCAACAGGCTCTCTGGTGTGTGCGGTGACTCTGGTATCGTGTATGGTGTCTGGGGGAGGAATTGGAGCGTCTCCCTTGTTGCCTACTCCCTGATGGAGATTCACGGCGTTTAGATCTGGAGGATGAACTCCCACGAGGTCTGACAGGGTCTCTTTCTTGTGGTAAATCAGGCCTGGGAGAGCTGATGGAAAAAAGAGAAAATCGGGGAGACACTGGATTTAGCCATGACCTAGGGACCAGCAAGCCCTCCCCGCCCCCCCCTCTGAAAAATGCCAGCACCCACCTGTTGTGAGAGGGCTGGCCACAGGAGGGCGGTGACGCAGGATCCATACTTCAGGCCAAACAACCAGACTGATAAAGAAAGGTAATACATATCAGACACCATGTCAGTGATACATTGTGAGGTGACAACCCTCCGCCCCCCCCCCCCCCTCTGCAGTCAAGTCTCCATTGCACATACCTGTAGCAAGGAATCCAGAGACACTGGGAAGCTGCCGCAACGCCCACAGTACATTCCCAAAGTACAGGGGAATCGTCAGCTGTTTAAATCTCCCGCCGGAATGACGTCAGCGGTGATGCGGCCGCGATCGCTAATGCGCATGTGCGAACCAAGCCTCGACTTCGCTCGCGGCGCACTGCGCATGCGCGGGACCACGAAGCGTCTACCGATTGGACGCTAGAAGCAGAGGAGGAAGAGGAAGGGTTTGTTGGAACGCAGGAAGGGTTTGCTGGAACGCAGGAAGCGTTCCAGCGCCATTGGGCCAAACAAACAAATTGTACAGTGATAGAAAAAGAGACAAACAAAGTGTACATAAATAACAAATACCGCTGCCATGAAGGGAAGCAATGCGAATCTTCAGACCCATGTCAGAGAATGCCAATCAAGCTTCAGTCAACCGCAGAGAGCAGGGGATTTTAAATGTCACTCACCCGCCCGTGGCTGGGCTCTGGACATGCAGACACCATCCAAAGTATCCTAAGGTAAGCTGGACGTAGTAAGACATCAGAAGTGTAGGTCCTTGGAGGAGGACAAAAAATGAACACCTGCTGTACCTGAGAGCTGAAATTTATGGGAGGGGGGTCCTATACCCTTGGAGTGGAGGCGGGGTTAACCCACACGTAGGCTGCCATGGAGACAGACAGGAAATTGATGTTCAGGCATCAGCGGAAGTTCTCTGTGCGGCTGTGCCATAGGGGGACCCTGGTTTTGTGTGGGTCCCTGGCAGTTGGGGTTGTTTTGCCCCGTTGGTTTTTGATTTCCTGGGTTGTTGCTCCTGTTGAGCTTTTTTGTTGTCCTTTCTCTGATATGGGTACTGCGTTGCCTTTTCTGATGGTTGCGTTTCCCACCCCTCATGTCTACACTGCTTTGGGACATCCCCATTGGTGAAGACTGTATGAGTGGGCGGCGACTGTCAAAGGACTTAAGAGAAAACTGAATTTTTGTAAAATCTTACCGTAAAATTCCTTTCTCTGAGTCCTCCGACAGTCACCGCCCGCCCCTCTTTTGGGGTTCTTATACACTTAACTGCTTGCTACCAAACTGAGTTGGGATGGCTATTGCAGGAGGGGTATTGGACTAGTGGGACAGCCCCCATGGGTGTGTCTATGTAAATGTTTTTGTTTTAACAAGTCTTTTGCCTAGCTACTCCTAAGGAGAGGAAGTCAATACCCCATTGGTGAAGACTGTATGAGTGGGCGGCGACTATCGGAGGACTCAGAGAAAGGAATTTTACGGTAAGATTTTACAAAAATTCCGTTTTTTTTCTATTAGGTGTGCAATGTATAATTCACAGCTGCTCCCTTAAAGCGTAACTCCACTTTTGTTGCGAAAAAAACATTCCCCTCTGGGTGATCTCTGTACATTGCAGGGATTTTAATAAACTTTGTTGCAGATTCCTACCTTTTGTTATTGCTGTGGCAGCTGCAGGGCTCTAATGAGTAAATCTGCTGGGCCTGCATCCCTTTAGACGTGTTCCTATTGAGAGTATCTCACCAAAAATGAAATTTTTGTTGCAGGGGATGCCAGAAATCTGACTTGTATCTTAGTGCAGACTTCTGGGAAAATTGGTGAGCCAATCACCCAAGCAGGAAATTATGTTTCTGGGGGTGTGGTCAGTATACATTCTGTGTACAGAACAGCTCCAGGCGGCCATATTGCATTGCATTTTCAGAAAATTACAACATCTGCAGATTGAAAAGGAAAGGTCATTTTTAATAACATTCAATTACAATATGATTTGTGTCACAATTGTGTACGCTGTATTGTTTTTTCTTTATTTGCTAATTTTTTTTCTCCACGAAAGTGGAGTTGTCCTTTAACCACTTGCCAAACCCGGATTTCTTTCTACCAAAAATATGTAGCAGAAAACAAATTGGCCTAAAACAATGAAAAATTTTGATTTTTTTTTTTTTTTTGGGGGGATGTTATATTTTTCACTTTCTGCTATATTTTCTTTTCAGAATAGTCACTATTTTTGTTTATAGCGCAAAAAATAAAAATCACACAGGTGATCAACATCAATTTTATTTAGGTACAGCGTCGCACGACCGTGCAATTTCCGTTAAAAACTCAGTGCCGAATCGCAAAAAAATGGCCTGGTCATTAGGGGGTCAAATCCTTCTGGTTCAAAAGTGGTTAAATGATGAAGAATTGATGTGCATTCCTTCTTCAAGGGATTGCACATTACATCATAGCTCTTCCTTTTTAAGTTATTTTTGTATAGTTTTGATTTTTTTTTTAAAGGAAAATCTTTATATATCATTTATCATATATCATATATCATATACTTTTTTTTTATTATATTAAGATTATAATTATTATATCAGGTATATCAACTATCATACATTTTTATAATTATTATATTATTTATAATAAAAAAAAATGTATAATAGTTGATATATAAAGATTTTCCTTTAAAAAAAAAATCAAAACTATACAAAAATAACTTAAAAAGGAAGAGCTATGATGTAAAGTTATTTTTGTATAGTTTTGATTTTTTTTTTAAAGGAAAATCTTTATATATCAACTATTATACTTTTTTTTTATTATATTAAGATTATAATTATTATATCAGGTATATCAACTATCATACATTTTTATAATTATTATATTATTTATAATAAAAAAAAATGTATAATAGTTGATATATAAAGATTTTCCTTTAAATGATAAAGAATTGACGTGCATTCCTTCTTCAAAGGATTGCACATTACATCATAGCGCTTCCTTTTTAAGTTATTTTTGTTATTATACATGATATAATAAGTTTATTTATCAACTATTATACATTATTATAGATTTTTTTTTTTATTATACAAAATATAATAATTATCTTAATTTATCAACTATTATACATTATTATATCATGTATAATAAAATACAAAATGACAAAAAAAAAAGGCCAACAATCCAGCTATGGTTTCCAGATCCACCTAAGCAAGTCCAAATACACCCAACACATGTTCCACCATGTTTTGGACAGCAGCTCACCATATGATGTTAACTACTAAATACGGGATGGTCAAAAACTGCTCTTTATGTTTAGATCCACTTTAAATTATAATAGCATGGTAATCCAAGGTATAGAATTGCCAATAATTGTGCAATATGGAGGTTTATATATTTATATATATACAGAATTGCTCCCCAGTACTTTATTTTATTCCTGGGTATATGCATCAAATTCCAATAGTGTATACAATAAATTCTACTAATGGTATTCATTTATTATACTGGTAAGTTATACAATACAAAATTTGCCTAGTGCAAAATTGCTCTACCTTGACCCTGGCAGTTGCAATACGTACTGTATATAGAGCCAAGGTCCACAGAAGAAGCTCCCGATCAGGTCATGGCAGAATTCTTTTTATATAGGATATGGCTTATGTTGGGTAACACGAAGAGGTGATCTGACATGCTGTATATAACACTGCTGTTGTCTTTTGTCTTTTGCCTTTTGCAGCAGATCAACCAAGACTTGAACATCCAGCTGCTGAAAGATGGCTACCGATTAGACGAGATCCCAGACGACGAAGACCTGGATCTAATACCCCCAAAATCTGTCAACCCCACCTGCATGTGTTGCCAAGCCACCTCGTCTACTGCCTGCCATATCCAGTAATGTGCGAGGGGGGTCACAATTTGTGCATTCCACGATAACTGTAAATCTTAACAGCCATTGCTTCCTCCTATGGTAGGACACGCACCGATTTGTGTTCATGGAGCCAGGAGAAACCAAAAAATAACAATACATTCTCTATTATCTGCCAACCCATGTGACCTGCTACCTGGTGTGTGGACTGATATGGTGAACACATGTACCTTCCCTTGTAGACCAGAGCAGTCAGTGACACAACAATAGTGTGAGCTTCCCATCACCCTGTAGACATCAGAGGTTTGGAGGATAGCAGGGGGGCAGTCATGTAGACCAAACAAGGTGGTCAGAACCCAGCCAGACATTCTATATTAAAATATTTTTAGTTTTATTTAGGTTGAAGGACACATCCAAGCAGCAAGCATCGGACCATCCTACTCCTTGATGATAGACATTTTGGCCAGTGGTGTAGATGAGAAGGCCATGTGATACCACACTGGATTTGGCCAGTGCTGTAGATGGGAAGGCCATGTGTTACCACACTGGATTTGGCCAGTGGTGTAGATGAGAAGGCCTTGTGTTACCACACTGGATTTATGTAGAGACATACTTTGATGTAGAATCACCTAAACACACATGGAGGTCCATAGAGTAACGTGTATATAGCAATGCCATGTTGAGTGTAAAGAGGTGAAATCAAAATTGTTTCTTGTTCAACTTTTTGTTTACAGTAATCACACTACCTAACTTTTTTTTTTACTTTTTTAGTGGGGGTAGTCCTAGTTTTTGACCCCCAAACAGAGGAGGACTTGGCACTTAATACTAAGGTGGGCTTTGTTGTCAGATGCCAGGGGGTTCTTTGAGTTAAGTTTTGAGATCCAAGATAAGCCCCCTCCATTAAACACTGTCCAATCAGATTTTCTTAAGTCTTCTTAGCTCTACAATGTTTATAGGGTAAACAACTTTGGTGGACAGCCTAAACTGGAAACACAATAGATGAGCCATGAGCAGCATGTTCTGTTCCCATGATGTTCCATGTTGATCCTACAGTAGAACAGACAGCGACACCCAACTGCTCCAACACCCGTAGGGATGGAATGACAATGGCTAGGACCTCCTTCCTTTCTTTGGTTTCTTCTGTCTCCATGGTTTTGTCCATATTTTACAAACTAATAGAAAATTCAGATATTCTAACAATGAATTTGAGTCTTTCGGATTTAAACACCCGTACACTGTTCACCGTCACTCAACCCTCCCCCCGCTGCCCCATGCGTCTTCACTAACGTTTCTCTCACTGACCCCCGACGTGATATTTTGTGAGGCCCGGAGCGATAAGGCGGTTTTCGAGAGCAGACCAGGGTGGCTCCACTCTGTATTCTATAAAGGAGCGTGTCGTCTCTTGCATGTTCATCGCGTGTTGTTCAATGTCTTGAAGGCCAAAACCATGAAGGATAATCAGGTCTAAAGATGAATGAATAGATTGGGGTATCTTGTGGATTGGCCCGATCTGGTCCATTTTGGTGTTTCTTCTCATCACGTGAGCACTGATTTATCTGATTTCACAAATCCAGGCAGTTCTGTTTCATGATTTAGTTATCACGTTATCTGCATGTATGTATTTAGGAGAATTGGAAAAGTACAATTTATTGGAACGGAGAAGGTCAATCCGCACGATTCACAGATAATGTTTTTTAGTCTTGTAAGTGCACATCCTGTAAGAATTGCAGACACAGGCCGGCCACTATTAACCAATCCTACATGAAGAGACAAAGAGCAGAGTGCAATGACCTTCAGGAACAAAGAGCAGAGTGCAATGACCTTCAGGAACAAAGAGCAAAATGCAGTGACCTTCAGGAACCAATGAGAGTCCACCTTTCATTTATCTGAGCTCAGCTGAATGAGTCAGATAAGTGGCTACAGAATTACCAGTTCACATGACTCGTGATTTCATCTAAGTCAGGGGTCTCCAAACCTTCTAAACAAGGGGCCAGTTTATTTTCCTTCAGACTTTAGGGGGGCCGGACTGTGGCCAGCGAGAATACAAAATGTTCCAGTGTCAGTGGGAGTAGACAATGCCTCGCACTTGGCAGTCAGTGGGCGTATACATTTTACATAGCACCTGTGGTCTGTAGGAATAGTGCCCCATAATTGGTGTCAGTGGGAGGGATAGAGCCAGATTGTTGGTGTCGGTGGGGGGGATAGAGCACGATTGTTGGTGTCGGTGGGAGGGATAGAGCCCGATTGTTGGTGTTGGTGGGGGGGATAGAGCCCGATTGTTGGTGTCAGTGGGGAGGGATAGAGCCCGATTGTTGGTGTCAGTGGGGAGGGATAGAGCCCGATTGTTGGTGTCGGTGGGAGGGATAGAGCCCCATTGTTGGTGTCACTGGGAGGGATAGAGCCCCATTGTTGGTGTCACTGGGAGGGATAGAGCCAGATTGTTGGTGTCGGTGGGGGGGATAGAGCCCGATTGTTGGTGTCAGTGGGGAGGGATAGAGCCCGATTGTTGGTGTCGGTGGGGAGGGATAGAGCCCGATTGTTGGTGTCGGTGGGGAGGGATAGAGCCCGATTGTTGGTGTCGGTGGGGAGGGATAGAGCCCGATTGTTGGTGTCGGTGGGGAGGGATAGAGCCCGATTGTTGGTGTCGGTGGGAGGGATAGAGCCCGATTGTTGGTGTCATTGGGAGGGATAGAGCCCGATTGTTGGTGTCATTGGGAGGGATAGAGCCCGATTGTTGGTGTCATTGGGAGGGATAGAGCCCGATTGTTGGTGTCGGTGGGAGGGATAGAGCCCGATTGTTGGTGTCGGTGGGAGGGATAGAGCCCGATTGTTGGTGTCGGTGGGAGGGATAGACCCCGATTGTTGGTGTCGGAGGGAGGGACAGAGCCCGAATGTTGGTGTCAGTGGGAGGGATAGAGCTCGATTTTTGGGCTCTATCCCTCCCACTTACACCGATTGTTGGTGTCAGTGGGAGGAATAGTGCCCCATTGTTGGTGTCAGTGGGAGGGATAGAGCCCCATTGTTGGTGTCACTGGGAGGAATAGTGCCCCATTGTTGGTGTCAGTGGTAGGAATAGCGCGCAGTCATATATTCATGATAGTGTCAGTGGAAGGAAGTGTCCCATCATTTGAGCACTATTCCTGCCACTGGAAATAGTTCCCCGTCGTTGGCATTAGTGGGAGGAATAATGCCCCATGATTGTGGTCAGTGGGAGGCACAATGCTCAATTGTTTATACCTATTGGAGGAATAATGCTCCATCATTGGTGTCAGTAGGAAGAATTATGCACCATGGGAGCAATAATGTTCCACTGTTCAAATCAGTGGAAAGAATGGTTCCTTGTCTTTGGTGTCAGTGGGAGGAATATGGCCTCCCATCAGTGGGAGAAATTGTGCCCCTTGGGCCAGATAAAGGCAAACAAAGAGCCGCATCTGGCCCGTGGGCTGCAGTTTGGAGACCACTGATCTAAGTGAATGTTTACTATTGTTCGTCAATTTCCCTCTGTTGCCTCTGGATATATATGCTCCACCAGCAGCCAAAACTTCCTAGATACACTGCAGAACCTACAGGGTGCTACAAGTCAACTTGACCCAACCCCAGCTGTCCCAACCAGAGGCTTCTTTGGCTCTAGAAAAAATGCACTGCTGTGCAAAGGAAGGCAGAAGGACGTTCCTCAAACTCCAAAGTATTTCTCTGGAGTGCAGGTCCCTTAAGCACTTGATAGTAAGGGCACCACCTAACTAAATGTGGCAGAGCTTAATTGTCCTGGAGATTAAGCAAAGGGCAATTCAAATATTTTTCCTGTATTTTAGTGCCTAATATTTTTACATGTAGGATGGCTTACATTTATCAACCCCCCCCCCCCCACAATAACAAAATATATCTATACAGTAAGATGTGCTTTAGGGCAGGAATCACACGTTCTATACATCCAATCAACAAATCCATACATTTAATGACTGTGTATGCCTAGGGCATTGTATAGACATGGTGAACACATGCTGCCAATGTCATGTAGATAACATAAAAAGAAAATCTTTATTTAGATAGAAAATGACTGCCTGCATGAAGGCGAACGATGGATTTTTGAAGTGCCTTCAGACAGAAGAAATTGTGCATGTCTTATAGATTGTTCCAGCTGTTCTCTTCCAGACACTTTCAAGCCAAGTTATCCTTCATTCCAGAGAATAGTACAGTTTGTTCTTTATAGTTTTGAGTTTAAAAACCCAAAGTCCCCTTCTTTGTCAGGGCAAAATTAGTGGTATTCCTCTTTCTTTACTGTGGAAACCCGCCAAATCCTAATCTCCGACACCAAGACGTTGTGCCCAATCCGCTCAATTGTTCACAAGGCTATCAGAATCCAACAGTAGGACCTTAATTTTGTCAAGGAGGATTCTGACCACTGGATGGTTCAGAGGGAATTCCCCTGGATACTACCTTCTCCCACCAGCTTTGTAAATGTCTTTGGTTTGTGCATTGTCCCAGACATAACTTCAGAGACCTTAACACATTCTTTATACATGGCTAGATGCTTCCAAAACTAATGTATGGTGCAGACTTGGGTTTCTATATTTTTTATGAGCAGATATGTGCTTTTTTTTATCATTCTAGTTTTTATTGAAGCCAATATTGGATATATGCCAACAGCCCATGCTTGCTGGCCTTGCCTGTATGATCAAAGCTCTGGGCAGTACCGGGAGAGGTTTATCCAGTGCCCAGGGTAAGGATTCAGACCTGCACCCCCTTCTGCCAATGCATGTCATAGAATAGGTGTACTGCCCTGTATCCCTTGTTTTTCTGCCCCCTTGCCTCGGCTGGCATTGGTTCTGCACTGCACATGTGTGGCCAATCGTTTGCTTTGTAGCAGCTAGTAGGTAGTTGTGCATGCACAGTGTGTTTTTCATATCTGCTTTGGGGGGGAATGGGTGGAAAATGGGCATGTTGGAGCCACTTATATGGAGCATGTGTGCAGTGAAGAGGTGCCTCTCCTACTGCTGTGCCCAGGGCAGCCTCCCCTCCGGCCCACCCTTTTTCACGGCCCTGACTCTGGGGGAACATCAGGTGCCGCTCCAGGGGCTGGATTGGTCTTGGCTTTCCCATTGGTTTAAATTGACTTTGTTTACCACCCCACCCATTAAGTTTTCATCCATCTTCAATTCCTGCCTGTTACCACCCCACCCATTTAATTTTCATCCATCTTCAATTCCTGCCTTTGTCTAGTAAGAATATGAATGAACACTGGATAGATCATTTGTCCTTGCCTTGGAGTCAATTTGCAGCCATTCATTAGGTAAACATACGGCAAGAATTGGTTTTATAGGAAGCAGAATCAGACATTAGGATGTTACTGTTGTGTGTAACAGGTCTCTAGACCACCCTTTCTTAACCATTTCAACACCTAGGAACCCTTAAAACGACTTTGCGTTCTTAGGGAACCCCTGCTAAAAAGGATATCTACAACCCACGATACATTAGTTTGATGGTCAGTGGGAAGAATGCTCCTTCCATGGGTGGTCAGTGGGAAGAATGCTCCCTCACATTGGTGGTCATTGGGAAGAATGCTCCCTCACATTGATGGTCAGTGGGAAGAATGCTCCTTACATTGGAGGTCAGTGGGAAGAATTCTCCTCACATTGGTGGTCAATGGGAAAAATGCTCCTCACATTGGTGGTCAGTGGGAAGAATGCCCATACACTTTGGCTAATTCTTCCCATATAACACTTTACATATAGCAATAAAGATCAATGGTGTCAGTGGGAACGTAGCTGAGAGGCAGAAATTACTCCTTGCTTAAGGAACCCCTAGCAATCTCTGGAGGAACCTTTGGGATCCATGGAACCCTGGTTGAAAAAGCCTGCTCTAAATCTTGGATGGTTCAGACCTGAACAGACTTTTTTTTTTTTAGTAATTCTACTATTTTCTGAGGCTATACAGTAGGTGGCTTATTAAAAATACCAGTTTTTATACTTAGGACCCCTTTGAAATAGGTCTTCGCACATTCTTGTAGCTTCATCAGGTTCATCCAGTATCTTACTGCGTCTGGGTAGGATCCCTCATTAGTGTAGTCTTCGGACCTGGAATTTTACTGTCATTTGCTCTCTAAACAAGTATCTGACTTGTTGCTATCTGTTTTCTTCAGGACACTTTTGAGCCAATCTTGAATACATGTCAATAACCTCTAGAACAGGGGTGTCCAGCCTGCGGGACAGGAGAGTTCAGCATGGGCCCAGGCATGTCTCGAGGAACGCTGTGCAAGAATAGAAGCCACAGGCACATATAGGGGGTGACGCAGGGGATGCCGTATATGCATAGAGGCTGCAGGGGCCAGCACAGTTTTACAAAAGCCTCACAGAAGTCTTTGACTCTCAGGATAAATGGAAAAGCTTTCCAGAAAGAAGAAATACTAAAACATCCAGAAATAAAGGCCACCATGACCCTGTAGTGGCATTAATGTTATAATATTCTTAAAGCTTATCTCGCGGAGGAAACAAATAACCCTTTCCAATTTACCTCCTATACCTATTCTATAGCTTTGAAAAAAAAAATCAGAAGCCCCAATACTTACATAAAATTGCAGTCATGTGACAGATTAGGTCTTCTGATCCCTGATGTGGGGGGAGGGTCTGGTCTACAGTGCCCATGTCTCTTTATGGTGACGTGGGCAGTGCCCTATTGTTGTCAAAAGAGTCCACCACAGGATCCGTCAGCATTCATCGATGAAGTCATGGGTGATAAATGTATTTTCTTTGCCCTGGGCTTTTAAGAAAACAAAGAATGGCTCCTCAAACAAGATCAGCTCCTAGGAAGTTGGCCTTTGCCTTTATATTGAATGTTCTTTTTTCTATTGTTTTCCCTGTCTAAGATGGTCCTTTCTTTAATATTTTTCATATTTAATGTGGACAATGTAATGTCAATATGCCCTTGCTGCAGGTTGCTTAACAGTTCGATAAGGGATCAAGACCTGGAAGATGTATGCATAGACTTTCCTTTCTTGTTTCTCTTTCATTCCAGGGATAGGGGCCTTAAGTCTATTCCTTCTTATAACTAGTGATGAGTGGAAGCTTCTGGATGTTTGTCTCAATCCTAAATCCAAATTTTAAAGTGATTCCATAATACTGAGCTTTAAGGCCCGTACATACGATAAGAAAATCTGAAGGGAAATTTTGTCCGACGACCGATCTGCCAATTTTCGGATTGTTAGTATGGTGCTTTCGACAGCTGACTCCGACTGTTCGGCTGACAAAATCCTGATGTGCAGGCTATAAAATTTTTTTTTGTTGTCCGTAATACAACGTCCGATTTTCGTCTCATTAGTACAGATTTCGACTGAACATGCCTAGTCTTGCTCTTAAGATTTTTTTCCGAGACGAAAGAACACATACAAAGCAATCCAACACATGACATCACTTCTGAAGTAGAATTCTGTCATACGGGAAAATTCGTATGAAAAAAACCTCTTCACTTTCCACATCGGACTAGCATGCCACAAAAAACGGACGACAGATCTTTCGATAATCTGATCGTGTGTACGGGGCTTTAGTTTGCATTAACATGAACAGATATCTACAGGCTGTCCTTGCCTATTGATGTTCCTCATCCACCAGTGTTTGGTCTGGTCCAGAGGCCAGGAGATGAGAGGTTGATGGCCACCGACTCGGATACCTTTCAAAATTACTTATAAGCATTTATTATAGCAAGTACTATTTTAGTCGAACGGGTACTTTTTTTTTTACCACGGGTTCTTTTCTACATGAAATAAATCGTTACTGCTTTTGCAGGTTAAAAAACAATCTTTAAAACAAAGGCGGTCCTTATTACTTCCAGCGGCGGTCTCTTTCTTCTTCCCATCAATGTCTGACAGCTGGTTGGCTCTACCTGTAAGATACAGAATCTTCTTCTTTTTTTTTTTTTTTCGTATCTTCTGAAGATTTTTAGAGCTGATGCCAGCCTTCCCAGATACCTGCATTCATTTCAAAGTGTTCTAGACGGCTAAGCCGCTTCTAATGATGCAGGAAGTGGCAGGCTGAGTAGGTGAAGAGCCGGATGAACGGAGCCTTCAGATGAAAGATCACAGCCTTGGGGAGGAAATACAAAACCGAATTACTGAAATGTTTTGCACGCCGTTGGAGTCCACACACTACATATAACTTGTTAGGAGACCCCGGGATCCCCTTAGGCCTCATTTGCACAGACAGAATCCATTTGCAAGCTGAAGCATCAGATCTTGTGTCTAAAGGTTTACTTAGTTCCCTTTTCACACTTTAGGGTTTTAAAGCAGCCCTGCCAAGGCAAATGGAAGATCTTGTCTTTTGCCAGCTCCCATTTGTATCCTAAAATGTAAAACTACTCAAGTAGTTGTAAAAGGTGTTTCAGCCTATTACCTTGTGTTTTCTGTGCGTTTCCTAAATTTTCAGCTAGGCAGTCAAAGCATTTAGCACAACTACAAACATCCACTGATATAATGAAGCCGGCTACTCAGTAACATCCATTAGAATGATTTTTTTCAGTGGCTACATAGCAGGATACAGCAGTAACATGCTAACACATGTCGGCTAAAGTCTTACTCATGCTGAAACGCGTTACCATGTTACTGCTGTATTCTGCTATGTAGCCAATAGAAAACTGTTCCACTGGATGTTTCCGAGTAGCCGGCTTATATGTATCAGAGGAATATTGCTACAGTTCAAAGGGCCCAATTTGGGCCAGATCATCGGTTCCCAGTCGCCCAGGTAATCAGCGTAATGCCTCGTACACACGCAATGATTATCGGCCAACCGATCGGCCGTCTTTTGTCCAGTGTTGTTGTGTTGGTTGGAATGTGCTCTAGACTGCACATGAATTTTCTCGGCCAACAAAAATCAACTTCAGAAGTGATGTCATGTGATGGTTTACTTTCCGTGTGTTTTTTTTCTTCTCTGAGCATACCCAGTCTTGCTCATCAGATTTTTGTTTGCCGAAATCTGTACTGACTGACGGAAAATCGGCCGTTCTGTTGACGGCCAACAAAAATTTTATAGCCTGCACACCAGATTTTTTTCGGCCGAAAAGTCGGAGTCGGTTGTCGAAAGCATCATACTAACAAGCCGAAAATCGGCCGATCGGACGTTGGCTGAAAATTCACGGCCAACTATCGATGCGTGTGTACGAGGCATTAGAGTATGCTTTCTTTGTGGACTCATAATTAACATACCTGTCTCTATGAAGTGGTGGTAGCCAGTTTTCAGCAGTGTGGGATTAATCAGGACTGTGAGCATTCCCCCATCCCTACCCAACCACTCTCCGAGAACTAGGCAGGTTTCAGAAACTCCTATTTCTGTGTTACCCTCTAACACAGGTGCTCCAGGCAGCATGTACCTACACCAATTATTTAGGGGAGCGAGGAGATGATTAAACAGGAACTTTTCTTCCAACTTTACCTCTGGCTAATTGCACTTCATGAACAAACTATAGGTGGAAGCATAAAAGCTTAACTTTTGAGGGTGCAGGGGGCACTAAGTGGACATCCATGGCAACAAGAACCTCTTTGGAGACACCAAAAGTGCTCACCTTGTTGGCCAAGGAGTCTCTTATGCAGCCAGCCAGGTAGGGCCTACAGACATAAAAATCTTCCTCAGTCCAACCATTAATAGCAAGGTTAGTCAAACATTCTGTGTTGTATGACAATGCATCCATAGGCAAACGGTACAACTGGTGGCTCCTATTTTAGACCTGGCGATCCCGCTACTTAACTCACCAGTCTCGTTCTCTCTCCAGATGGAGCTTAGCCTCCTCCAGGATACAAGTCACGTCTTTTTGTCTGTTCTTTAGATATTATTTTAATGAATCTTGCCGTATGTTTACCTAATGAATGGCGGGCTCATTCCCAGGGGACCGAGAGCCATCTGCCGCTTCTAAATCTACAAAATTAAAACCTTTATCGTCAACAGAAAGCTGCATCGGCATTGTCTGGACACGATGATTTCAGAGGGAATGTTGATAACTGTTTATTATGGAATTGATTTTTCTGTGCTGCGCTCAGTTAAATAGACCTGATTTTCATTTTGTTTACCATGTATGGTGTCAGCTTTAGGCATCTGGAGGGGCTTTAGACTTTTTGTGGGGAGTTTCATGGTCCTCTGGTTTCATATTCTTTGCAGTTATTTTTTGAGCAATTTTTGTATTCAACCTGTTTTTTGGAACCATCTTCTGACTGCCTCGTTACGTGCCAGGGTCCTCCTTCTTCTGTTCCAGAGTTGGCAGTGGGTGTTTCTGAGTGATGCACAGAACATCACAACAGCACCTTTCCTTGCATCATTCTTCTTTAAGTCCAGAATGTGTGATGATGACAAAGCCCTTATGGATGGGTCCGTGACACTCTGGGATAACAGAAAATAGGTTGAATGATGATGGGCGTTAAATGATGATTGGCGTTATTCATCTGGAAGACAAGCGGCATCCAGGACTGAAGGAGGGCTTCTTTGGCAACCTTTCTTCCTAAAGTTGGGGGGGGGATATAGATTTTTTTTATATAAAAAGAGATTATTCCTTATATTCAGGGGTGATAAGCCCCTTGAGTTAAAGCGCGTTAAATAGGTTAGAAAGTTTAGGGACCCCTGCTTTGGACAAACAATGTTACCCATGTGGCCCTAGCCTAGCAGTCTAAAGGGCAGTTTTTCTGTCATTTAGAATTTGGGGGGCCGGACTGTGGCAAGTGGGAGTAGAAAATGTTTCAGTTGTGATGGCCAGTGGGAGTTTAAAAAAAAATATACTAATGAAAGGGCACTATTCCTCCTTCGGCTGACCACAGGCACTATATGAGTGGAGGGGATAATGCCCCAATGGTGTCAGTGGGAGGAATAGTGCCCCATTGTTGGTGTCAGGGGCAATTATGGTGCCCTGTCATTGGTGTCAGTGGAAGGAGCAGTGCCCAATTGTTGATGTCAGTGGGAGGAATAGTGCCACATCATTGGTTTCAGTGGTAGAGGAACAGTGCCCCATCAGTGTCAGGGGAAGGAGCAGTGCCCCATCATTGGTGTCAGTGGAAGGAAGAATGCCTCATCTCCGTGGGTAAAACAGTGCCCCAAGGGGCAGATAAGATAACAATCAAAGGGCCGCATTTGGCCCATGGGCCAAAGTTTGTGGACCACTGGTCTAAAGGAATATTTATTGGTTTGTCTAGGTTTCCTTTAAAATACTTAAGGATGAGGTCTAAACCAACCTTGCCCTCACCATAACTGGGATACAAATTGTCACCTGGAAGGGCTTCTGAACAAGAAAGCAGCAATCCCTCTACATGTGGGATGAAATGGAATGGTGATAACTGATCATAATCTGCTGTTTGAGAGATTGGGAAAGCAGGTCAGAGATTGTAAGCGAGTCCTAAGCCCTCTGGCAATTTTGGCCCCCGAAGGCTGCTTTATCCAATGTATCTCAACTCATTGCAGCGGCCTTGCATCTGCTCTTCACAAAAAGACATTGCGGGTGATCATACAACATATTGATGTTTCCTAGTCTGCTTCCTAAAAAATCCCTCTTCTAAAATATTCTTGAGAAAAAATTTACAGAAAAATTATCTTTGGACTTGAAGAATAGCTTTTTTTTTTTAAGGAGTTTAGCAAACTTTGCTGATTTTTGCCTGCCTCTGTTCCTTTTGAATTAATACAGTCCATTTAGCACTGAGGGGAAGGGATCTGTGTTGACTTGCAGTATGGCCTATGTTGTGTAATGTGACTAAACTATAAATTTAGCTGAAAAAAACCCTGCAGATTAAATTACGGGTAAATAGACAGCTGGAGCCTAGAGAAATCTTCACTGCAAGGATGCCTTGTCCTCTTCCTGTCTCTGAACTTCAGGCGCTGTAATGGTTAACGGCTGTGGGTCTTCAGGCAGAACAGCAGTACACATGGTCTGATGGGGGACAAGCCCCCTTCTTCCCCTATTGGGAAAATTTATTTCAATGATTACCCTGTCTATAACACAATCTCTGCATGGTGAAGCAATTCCTGTAACTCACTGGACTCTCCTTATTATCAGAAGCTTTTGCATTGATTATACTGCCTGCAACACTATCTATGTGAAGAAGGATGTCCCAGTCCCCATTGGACCTTCTGTACGGCTGTTATGTGTTGACTTTTAAATCTTTTATTTTTTTCAGCTAAACTTCAAGTTTAGTTACATCACTTACTGGTAATGAAGTATGTCCTACGATCGTAAAAACAGCTGAAACCTTGAGAAATCTTCACTGCAAGGATGCCCTGTCCTCTTCCTGCATGGTGAAGAGATTCTTGTGACTGACTGGACTCTTCCCTCTCACGTATCTTGTTTCAAGCAGTGGAATCAATCAAAGAACTTCTCAGTAAAGAAGGAGGAGGATCTCCCCATTGAATCATCTGTACTGCTGTTCTGTGTTGACTTTAAACTTGACGTTTAGCAGAAAAAAAAAACTTACATATATTTGGTCACATTACTTACTTGTCTACACAACATGGGACATACTTCATTACAAGTAAGTAATGTGACCGAATATGCAAGTTTTTTTTTTTCTGCCTAACGTCAAGTTTAAAGTCAACACAGAACAGCAGTACAGATGATCCAATGGGGACATCCTTCTTCTCCATTGATTACACTGCCTGCAACATGATCTGTGAATGGGGAGAGTCCAGTCAGACACAGGAAACTCTCCACCATGCAGAGATTGAGAAAAGTTCCTTCAAGGATTACCCTGCCTAAAACACAATGTAGAAGGAAGGAGGGGGTTTGACCCCCATCAGACCATCTGTACGACTGTTCTGCCTTAAGACCCAAAGCTGTAAACCATGACAGCACCAGAAATTCAGAGACCAGAAGAGGACGGGGTATCCTCATAGTGAAGACTTCTCAAGGATCCAGTTGTCTACACAACATGGGACATACTTCATCACAACTGGGTCCTTGAGAAGTCTTCACTATGAGGATGCCCCGGTCCTCTTCAAGTCTCTGAATTTCTGGTGCTGTCATGGTTTACAGCTTTGGGTCTTAAGGCAGATGGAAAGAGGAGGATTTGACCCCATCAGACCTTCTACATTGTGTTTTAGGCAAGGTAATTCTTGAAGGAACTTTTCTCAATGTAGAAGGAAGGAGGGGATTTGACCCCATCAGACCATCTGTACGACTGTTCTGCCTTAAGACCCAAAGCTGTAAGCCATGACAGCACCATAAATTCAGAGACCGGTAGAGGACGGGGTATCGTCATAGTGAAGACTTCTCAAGGATCCAGTTGTCTACACAACATGGGACATACTTCATTACAACTTGATCTTTGAGAAGTCTTCACTCGGAGGATGCCCGTCCTCTTCCGGTCTCTGAATTTCTGGTGCTGTCATGGTTTACAGCTTTGGGTCTTAAGGCAGAACAGTCATACAGATGGTCTGATGGGGTCAAGCTCCCTCCTTCCTTCTACATTGAGAAAAGTTCCTTCAAGGATTACCCTGCCTATAACACAATCTCTGCATGGTGGAGAGATTCCTCTGTCTGACTGGACTCTCCCCATTCACAGATCATGTTGCAGGCCATGTAATCAATGGAAGAACTCAGTGGAGAAGGAGGATGTGCCCATTGGATCATCTGTACTGCTGTTCTACCTAAAGACCAAACGCTGTTAACCATGCAGGAGGTGCAGAAGCAGGACGAGGATGGGGCCTTCACAACATGCAGGGATGACGCTCTTAATGCAGTAAACCCAAGGACATTGTTGGAGAAACCCAAGGACATTGTTGGGGAAGCCATAATATGTTGTTTGTAGTTTGGGTTTCAGTTACATGCAGACTTGTGGGAAAGGTAGCAGGCAGGAACAGGTGGGATGAGGATTTTACAAAAATATATATTGGAGTGTTCCTTAAAGGGGGAGAAAAACCTGAAATAAACACATCAGGGTCCTACTATAGAATTATTGTCTAAAATGAAATGGGCACTCGCATGTCCTAACGAGTCAATCTCTGGACCAGAGGTGCTTACACTCTAATGTCCCCCAACAGTCAAACACTTCTTATACATTTATATAGCTCTGACATATATCACAGGGCTGTACAGGGAACACTGAGCCAGTCACATCAGTCTCTGTACCAGAGGAGCTTACACTTTCATATGCCACACATCTATATAGCTCTTACTTATACTGCAGCGCTGTACACAGAGCACTGAACCATATCCTGGTTTAATGAAATTTCAGGAAGGCCAAACTAAGTGTCAGTTGCGGTCTCCTATGAATGACCCCCCAACTCGGCCCGCCTGTGTCTGGAATATTAACACTGGTGTAAAAATGAGGGTGTGCGGCCAGTCAGAACACACTATACGCATTTCTTATCATTTTTCCGGCTTCTGCCTCCGCTCGCTCCGTTTTGCTTTCTCCCTCCCCCAAAAATAAATGCGTTTCCTATTGCTGTTTTCCATCCACTTGGTGTAGAATATTGCCTTAACCCCTGTAGAGTCAGAGTGGCCTCAGAGCATGCTGGGAAATACTGGACAGCGCTAGCTGGGCCTGGAGGAGCAAACCCAGGCAGCTCCACGCCCTCCTGCTCCCGAGGAGCTACAAGTGTCCCCAGGAGGACGCCCGGTGACTTCTAACCCCTCAGCAGCAGGAGGGCGGCGACAAACCTTGATGCGGGTTTACCTCTTCATGCCTGGCTGAGCGGCACATTGTTTGACCTCACGCGGCCCTGTGGCACAGGAGAGGTTACATGTAACTTTAATTTCTAATTATTTTTTAATGTATTATTTATTTGAAGACAGAATGTGTGTTTTTATTTTCTTTTGAACTCTGTAAAACATGTATAATATTTTTTTAACATTTCCATTGCAGTATTTATCAATGTTACTGGTGTGTGTAGTGTAATATGACGATATTAAAAGCATATCTATGAAAGCTTGTCCCGTCTCTTTGTCTCGGCAGAATCTAATGACTGGTGAGTGGCATATATCTTATACAACTACAGCCACTTTATTAGGTAGATCTTGCTAGTACCAGGTTGGACCCCCTTTTGCCTTCAGAACTGCCTTAGTTCTGAAGGCAAAAGGGGGTCCAACCTGGTACTAGCAAGGTCTAGCTATTCCACCAAGAATTAAGGCAATTCTTCGTGGCATAGATAGGGCAGTTCTGAAGGCAAATGGGGGTCCAACCTGGTACTAGCAAGGTCTAAGGCAGTTCTGAAGGCAAATGGGGGTCCAACCTGGTACTAGCAAGGTCTAAGGCAGTTCTGAAGGCAAATGGGGGTCCAACCTGGTACTAGCAAGGTCTAAGGCAGTTCTGAAGGCAAATGGGGGTCCAACCTGGTACTAGCAAGGTCTATCTATGCCACCAATAATTAAGGCAATTCTACGTGGCATAGATAGGGCAGGTCTGAAGGCAAATGGGGGTCCAACCTGGTACTAGCAAGGTCTATCTATGCCATGAAGAATTGCCTTAATTCTTGGTGGAATAGATAGACCTTGCTAGTACCAGGTTGGACCCCCTTTTGCCTTCAGAACTGCCCTAGAACTTGCTAGTACAAGGTTGGACCCGCTTTTGCCTTCAGAACTGCCCTAGACCTTGCTAGTACAAAGTTGGACCCCCTTTTGCCTTCAGAACTGCCTTAGACCTTGCTAGTACAAGGTTGGACCCCCTTTTGCCCTCAGAACTAAGGCAGTTCTGAAGGCAAAAGGGGGTCCGACCTGGTACTAGCTAGGTCTATCTATGCCACGAAGAATTAAGGCAATTCTTCATGGCATAGATAGACCTTGCTAGTACCAGGTTGGACCCCCATTTATTGAATCTATGCCACAAAGAATTAGGGCAGATCTGAAGGCAAATGGGGGTCCAACCTGGTACTAGCAAGGTCTATCTATGCCACAAAGAATTGCCTTAATTCTTGGTGGCATAGATAGACCTTGCTAATACCAGGTTGGACTCCCTTTTGCCTTCAGAACTGACTTAGTTCTGAGGGCAAAAGGGGGTCCAACCTTGTACTAGCAAGGTCTATCTATGCCACGAAGAATTAAGGCAATTCTTGGTGGCATAGATAGACCTTGCTAGTACCAGGTTGGACCCCCATTTACCCTAAGAACTGCCGTAATTGTTTGTGGCATAGATTCAATAAAGTGTTTTGCAACATTCCTGGTCCATATTGACATGATTGGCTTATTGGATGTGCAGCCGAATAATCTGCAGCAACTGCGTGATGCTATCTCCCATTCTACCACATCCCAAAGGTGCTCTACTGGATGGAGATCTGGTGACATTGGAGTACAGTGACCTCATTGTCAGTGGTGAGATGATTGGAGCTTTGTGACATGGAGCATTATCCTGCTGGAAGGAGCCATCAGAAGATGGGGACACTGTAGTCATAAAGGAATGGACATGGTCAGCAACAATACTCAGGTAGGCCGTGGCATTTAAACGATGTTCAATTGGTACTAAGGGGTCCAAAGTGTGCCAAGAAAATATCCCCCACACCATTACACCACCACCAGCCTGAACCGTTACCTCCTCCCCCACACCATTACACCACCAGTCTGAACCGTGATACAAGGCATAATATGGCATGCTGCAATATAGTACAGGATTGCTTTATATAAAGAAATGGCGAAATCTGGGCAGGTTACGGTGTCAGGATATAACTCAGTGCTGGTGAGAGTGGTGGAATCCTGCTAATGTCCGCTTTTACATATGCTAACATTAGCTCAATGAGCATGATGTTATACTACCTTGAATGTGCAAGAAATACATTATGCTAAAATAAGAAAATATAAATATATTTAATAAAAAAGGATTACATTAGGATTTAGCTAAGAAACGCATAAAGATTTCTATCAATTTCAAACCAGGACTGCTGATTGTAACATCAGTTGTATTAAGAACACGGCAATCAAATGTGACTAGCATTGCATTCGGCAATCAAATGTGACTAGCATTGCACTCATTTTTGACATTTTAAACTGTCTCAACAGTGAAAAAACAAATAGATCATTCTCACATTTATAGATATTGTCCTATCGAGGTGCACTCCGCCTGGTGGTTAGAGAGGTTTTTAACATGTCCTTTTGTAGGTAAGTGTTCCCTCTGGTGGACAGTCAAGTAATTACAGCTCTGACAACATACACTATATTGTCAAAAGTATTGGTACACCTGCCTTTACACTCATATGAACCACTGCAGTATCGAGCACTTTCACCCCCTTCCTGCCCAGACCTATTTCCAGCTTTCAGCGCTGTCTCATCTGGGTAAAGCATTGCATGACCATGCAATTGTCATTCAAAGTGTAATTTTCATAATTTTTTTTTCACACAAATAAAACTTTTTTAAAACACTAAGAAAATGTTTTTCTTATTTACAAAATTTACTGACAGAAATTATGTAATTTTTCTCCTTCACTAATGTGCGCTGATGAGGCGACACTGATAGTGCCACCACATCAGCGCCCAATATGCCGCATTAATTGGCACTGACGGGCAGCACAGATGAGCAGGCACTGATTGAGGTCACTGGTGGGCACTGATTGGTCTCACTGATGGGCACTGTTTTTTTCTTTACTGTAATCAGAGAATTTCAAAGGCTATGAGGCTCCTCCTCATGTAATCAGGGCACTATCACAGAACGAGAACAGGGGATAACTGAGGTTGGGGTCAGACCCCCATTTGGACGAGAACAGGGGATCACTGAGGTTGGGGTTAGACCCCCATTTGGAGGAGAACAGGGGATCACTGAGGTTGGGGTTAGACCCCCATTTGGCCTAGTTCCCGGTTTCTCTCTCCTGTTTTTTGTTTCCAGTGTTCACAATATATTAGCGGTTCCAAAGACAACCTCCCCTAGCCGTTCCAAAGACAACCTCCCCTAGCCACATCCTATATTTCAATTGGTTCTCGAGACCCACACTGTGCTTGTGGGCTTCCGTCAGCATACCACTTCTTCCAGTCTGAACATAGATATCAAATATTCTAGCTGCCCCCATACAAAACTAGCCATAACTTAGCTTGTAAAGGTCTGGAACCTTTATTGAACAAACTCACACCGAATATATACCTCATCAGGTCAGGTAAGCCTGATCACACCGAATATATACCTCATCAGGTCAGGTAAGCCTGATCACATTATCATATGCAGATTATTTCAGGTTAAGCATGTTTCTGTATAAAATTTAATTACCTATCCATCGGGACAGAAAAGCTATATGAATGGGAATCCAGACCCAGACAATGTCATCATTAACATGTTAAAATATATTACATATTATCCTGAGTTAATTGTTTTTGCCTTGTTACAGTGGTAAGTATAAACACAGAACCCACAGTAGACAATAGTTGATATAATTAGCACAATCAACAATGTGTGGAAGACAGGTGGTTGAGCTGATGATATTAGCATCTGCTATGGGTCTGACTGTGTGGAGCAGTCTCTTATTGGCAATAGGCAGCTAGTCCTTCAACATAAATCCTAGGCCTAGAGTCTTCATATATTCCTTGAGATATATTGCTGACAGATATTACTGTCCCATTTGAGTAATTCAAACCATATTCTCAGTGTCCATCAAGTCTAGGGAGCTGACAGAGGGATTTTTCAACCTCTCGAAGGTAAGCTGCGTTCTACGAGCCCCCCAACCAAAGTGACCCCGGGCCACAGACCTGCATTGCTTTAGTGCATTGGGATGCCATTAAAAAGAAATGGCACCATAATGTGCCAATTCACATAGCGTGCATTGCTTTAACACGCGTGTTCACATGTGTCCTACCGGAATGCACAGCAGCAGATAAATGTCCTTCAGCTTTTAGGGATTACATTATCCTAACACAACCCCCAAACTTCCCCTCTGCTAACCTTGTTGGCGCTGAAAACGCCAGATTTATCCTTCCCCAGTGGCCAGGGCCGATCCTGGGCGGGTGCACGGCACCCAGGCGCCGCGAGCTGAGGCAGAGGAGGGGCGCCGAAGCGTCAGTGGCAGAGTCCTCCCCTCCTCCAGCGGCAGTGGTGTACCAGTGGGCAGGCGGGGGTGTGTGTACGGCCGGTGTCCTGCCCGCATCTCAGTGTGAAGATGATGGCAGCTCCTTCAGTCCACGCTGCTCGTGGGGCGGGGGCAGAGCCGCAGCAGGAAGAAGGTGAGTGCCCGAGTGTGTGTGCTGTATAGGAGGGGGACTGGGATGGGGCAGCTGCATATGGAGGAATTCATCTTTCCCTATTCTTCCTGCAGCCGCTGAATGTCTCATTCTCCTCCTCTCAGCGGTTGCAGCAAGAATAGGGAAAGGTAAATTCATCTATATGCAGCTGCCCCATCCCCCTCCTATACAACTTCTTTTTCTGGCCCCCCAGTGTTCTCCAGCCCCCCGCCCCCAGTGCTCTTAACCCCCCCTCAGTGCCCTTAACCCCCCCTTCAATGCTCCTACCCCCCCCATTGCTCTTAACCCCCCCAGTGCTCTTAACCCCCCTCAGTGCTCTTAACTCCACCTCAGTGCTCTTTACCCCCCACCTCAGTGCTCTTAGCCCCCCCCCCATGCTCTTCAGCTCCCCACAGTGCTTTTCATCCCCCCCATGCTCTCTGGCTCCCCCAGTGCTCTCCACCCCCCTGTTCCCCCTGGCTCCCCCTCAGTGATTTCCAGTTCCCCCCAGTTTTCTCCAGTTCCCCCCCTCCCCCCGTGCTCTCATCCCCCTGGTTTTCCCTGCCCCCGCTCCCAGTGCTCTCTGCCCCCCCTGCTCTCCACCCCCTGCGCCTTCCAGCCCCCCTGCAATGCTTTCCAAACCCCCCCTTAATTCTTTCCAGTCCCCCCATTCCCCCCTGCCCTTCAGCTCCTCTAGTGCTCTCTGCTTCCCCTGTGCTCTCCGGCCCCCTTAGTGCTCTTCTATCTTCTATCATGTCTGCAGTCTCTGACCTTCTCTTGTATCACGTCCGCAGTCTCTGACCTTCTCTTGTATCATGTCCTTAGTCTCTAACCATCTCTTGTATCATGTCCTCAGTCTTTGACCAAGGACATGATACAGGAGATGGTCAGACTGCAGACATGATACAAGAGATGGTCAGAGACTGCGGACATGATACAAGAGATGGTCAGAGACTGAGGACATGATACAGGAGATGGTCAGAGACTGCAGACATGATACAAGAGATGGTCAAAGACTGAGGACATGATACAAGAGATGGTCAGAGACTGAGGACATGATACAGGAGATGGTCAGAGACTGCAGACATGATACAAGAGATGGTCAGAGACTACGGACCTGATACAGGAGATGGTCAGAGACTGAGGACATGATACAGGAGATGGTCAGAGACTGCAGACATCATACAAGAGATGGTCAGAGACTGAGGACATGATACAAGAGATAGTCAGAGACTACGGACCTGATACAGGAGATGGTCAGAGACTGAGGACATGGTACAGGAGATAGTCTTTGACCATCTCCTGTATCATTTTCTTGGGTGCCAGATATAGGATCCGCCCCAGGTGCCAAATGCTCTAGGTACGCCACTGCATAGTGGGCATCTCCCACTGTGACATGGAGCTTGAGTGTAAAAGGCCGGGCGGCCACTGTAACAAAGTCCCGCCCCCTTGACTGGCTCCTGCGACAGGCGGCACTGATCCAATGCCAGGAAATTAAATCAGTATGACGTGTATCATAGGAGCCGGTCTAGGAGGCGGGACTTTGTTACAGTGGCTGCCCGGGAAATTCAAAAGCTCTGTGACACAGCGGAAGATCACAGCTCTGTAATCTAGGCACCGGTAAGCTACATTTGGTGGGCACTGGTAATCTGCATTTGGTGGGCTCTGGTAGGCTGCATTTGGTGGGCACTGGTAGGCTGCATTTGGTGGGCATTTGTAAGCTGCATTTGGTGGGCAATGGTAGGCTGCATTTGGTGGGCACTGGTAAGCTGCATTTGGTGGGCACTGGCATTTGGTGGGCACTGGTAGGCTGCACTTGGTGGGCACTGGTAGGCTGAATTTGGTGGGCACTGATAAGGCTGCATTTGGTGGGCACTGGTAGGCTGCATTTGGTGGGCACTGGTAAGCTGCATTGGTGGGCTCTGGTAAGCTGCATTGGTGGGCACTGGCATTTGGTGGGCACTGGTAGGCTGCACTTGGTGGGCACTGGTAGGCTGCATTTGGTGGGCACTGATAAGGCTACATTTGGTGGGCACTGGTAGGCTGCATTTGGTGGGCATTGGTAAGCTGCATTGATAGGCTCTGGTAAGCTGCATTGGTGGGCTCTGGTAAGCTGAATTTGGTGGGCACTGGTAGGCTGCATTTGGTGGGCACTGGTAGGCTGCATTTGGTGCGCACTGGTAGGCTGCATTTGGTGGGCTCTGGTAAGCTTCCTTTATGTGGGCTCTGGTAGGCTGCATTTGGTGGGCTCTGATGAGGCTGCATTTGATGGTCACTGATGAGGCTGCATCAATACATTGATCTCTTGTATCATATCCGCAGTCTCTGACCATCTCTTGGATCAAGTCTGCAGTCTCTTACCATCTTATGTCTGGGGGCTCTGTCTAACAGATGCCCTCTCTGTGTCCATTAGAGAGACCCCCCCTCCAGTTCCCATTAGAGTAATCTGCTTCTCTTACTGTAATTTGTTTATTGTTAAGAGATCGTGGGAGGGTCCCGGGGTAAGGAAGACTTCTTAGGGGAGCATCTCTGTGTTTGAGCCATTGCCATAGAAACATTTGTAAAGGGGAGGAGTTAGTAAGATGACCACGCCCATGTGGGGGCGCCAGAAAAATGTCTGCACCCAGGCGTCTGTGACCCTAGGATCGGCCCTGCGGCCGTGCCATTACCTATCAGTGCTCAGGTGTTGGCACTGAAAACCACTATTTCCGGAAAAAGAGCGCAGAAATTTCCAGAAAAGCTTATTACCAGGCAAAACAGCCGTTATCAGCATTTCCAATCAAAAAAAAAGGGAAAAGCATCTTATTTCAGCCTTTTATAAAACATCTCCATTGATGCGCAGGATCCGCCGAGTTCTCCCCGGAGAGGCGCTCCGACCCCTGAGGGAAATGAGCTGGCGGCAGCCCTGCCTGGTAATTGCTCCGAGTCTGCCGGCAAAGTCTGAACAGAAATCTCTCAGCATCCGCCACAGATTAATATCCGCCACAGCGCCTGACGCTCATTCCTCAATTCATCATTTTTATGTCGGCGCTTCTCTCTCCGTGCCCACAGACGCTCCCCAACTCCCCGGGTGCCATTCAGATACTGTTACTGCCTCCTTTCCTAATGTGCTAAATAGGATCTGTCTGTGATCCCCTCTGCTCCATGCAAGGCTGAACATTTCATTCTGCGGCTCTCCTTGTCCTGCGCAGATTTGGTTCGGATTGGCTGCATGGAGCAATACATAGACACATACAGTGCCTTGAAAAAGTATTCACACCCCTTGAAATTTTTCACATTTTGTCATTTTACAACCAACCAAAAACGTTTTTTCTTGGGATTTTATGTGATAGAGCGACACAAAGTGGCACATAATTGGAAATGGTAAATGTTTTTCAACATTTTTTACAAATAAATATGTGAAAAGTGTGGCTGCATTTGTATTCACCCCCCAGAGTCAATACTTTGTAGAACCGCCTTTCCCTGTAATTACAGCTGCAAGTCTTTTTAGGGATGTCTCTACCAGCTTTGCACATCTAGAGTCAGTGGTGTATTTTGGTTTTGTGCTGCCCTAGGCAAGACTAAAATTGGGCGCCCTGCTTCTCCCCCTGAATGTAAATTTGCCCCACTCCTTTTTTAACGGATGTGACTCCCTCCAAAATTGAAGGACTACAAGTCCCATGAACCCCTGAGATCTCACAAGAGGGGGGGAGGGGTGAGAGGGGGTGGGAGAGAGAGAAGGGTGAGGGAGAGAGAGAGGGGGCTGGGTGAGGGAGGGAGAGAGAGAGGGGGCTGGGTGAGGGAGGGAGAGAGAGAGGGGGAGAGACAGGAGGGGATGAAAGAGAGGGGGGTGAGAGAGAGGGGGGGATCAAAGAGTCAGAGAGAGAGGGGGGGATGATAGAGAGAGGGGGGTGATAGAGAGAGGGGGGATGAGAGAGAGAGGGGGTGAGAGAAAGTGGGTTGAGAGAGGGATGAGAGAGAGAGGGGATGAGAGGGGGGTGAGAGAAAGAGAGAGAGAAGGGGGTGATAGAGAGGGGGTAAATGAGAGAGAGGGGGGTGAGAGAGGCAGCTCTAGCAACCAGTGGCCAATAGAGTCTCAGGTAGAGGGGGGGGGGTGACTTTTTTGCTGCCCCCCTGCAAAGTGCCGCCCTAGGCCTGGGCCTTGTTGGCCTAGGCCAAAATACAGCACTGTCTAGAGTGAAATTTTTGTAAAAACAAGTTGTAATGGAATCGCGACCCCACAATGCGCTTGTGGGCTTCCGTCAGAGTACGGCTTCCTTCAGTCTTGAACATAGATATCAGATTTTACAGCGCCCCATACATAACTAGACAAAACTTTGTTCAATAAATGTTCCATATCTATACAAGCTAACTCACAAACCATATTTACCACACAGGAGGACATTCCCCTCCTGATCAGGTTACCCCACCAGGTCAAGTGCCTGATTACATTATCCTATGCAGATGAAATTGTGTACAGAAATACAAATAACCTGAACTAATTACCTAGCCATCTGGGCAGAAACAATTATAACATTTTCTAGATATGGATTCCCATTCACCTATTAACATGTTAATTAACTCAGCACTGCAGTGGGTTCCATGTACTTCAATGTAGGGGTCGGACAGTCTGCTACTGGGGTCCTCTGCTATTGTCAGGATAAACACAGAACACCTTATGATAATGTGTAATGTATTTTGTTTTAGCCTTGTTTATACTTTGTATAATAAGTTGTTCTGTGTTTATCCTGACAATAGCAGGAGACCCCAGTAGCAGACTGTCCGGCTCCTACATTGAAGTACATGGAATCCACATCTAAGCAATGGTTTCATTATTTAGGGGTCGCAGACTTCATGGCAACAGGCTATAGGTCTCACAGTGTAAAGTGGGATTAAATCTTCATATATTTCTTGAGATATATGGTTGATAAATATTGCTGTCCCATTTGAAGTAATCCAAACCATATTCTCAGTGTCCATTAAGTAGCTCTCCATCATTTTCTAGGTCACCCTGTGCCCCTAATAGACACAGGGTGACTTACACATAAGAGGGGCCTAGGGAGCTGAGAGAGAGATTTCCCAACCTCTCTAAGGTAAGCTGGGTTCCACGGGCCCATAGTCAGTAGGCAAGAGGCTAGCCTGCAGTCCCCTCCAAAAGCCCCTGTCCTGAGTGCACTGAGAGTTTATTTACTTGTGTGACAAACTCAAACATAGAATATTAAAAAAGCCTCGGTATAAAAATGTCTATCTAAAAAGGGAGGGGAAAGCTATAGGAATCCATTGGGTAATCCCATAAAAGGTTTCACTTTTGTTAACTGCTGCTTCACTTCTTTTGTGAGGGTATTGAAACCTCTGGCAAACCGTAAAGATAAATGGAACAAGAACACACCGCCTATTGTGTGACGCCATCACGGCCCAACGCCGGTTGGACACCATTCTCATACCGGCTTGCCTTCCAGCCTGGTCACAGCTCCTAGCCACACTGCTTTCTCCCCTTGTACGGCAGCCAGTTCGGCTAACGCCTCCGTACATTACACCTTGGGGCTTGCTCCATTCTTGGAGATCCAGAGCTGTCTACTTGCAGGGCTACTCCACACAGACCAGCCATTTGTGAGTCCACCGGATACAGCAGGAAGCGAACCCTGATATCCACATGATCTACATGATTGTCATCTGGTTTATCTGGAGGAGGATGAGAGCTTTGCTTGCCCAATTTCTACACATTGTGAGTGCAATCCTGTTTCATTACATGTGTTTCATTAATAAATAAATGGAACAAGGGGGCGTGGTCTGGACGCGCTAGAAGATGGCAGCCTGAGAACGGAGCTCCCGCCGCCTCGAGTCCTTACAAGCCTCGCTCAGGGAACACACTGCAGCTAGATTGCTGGTGAGGATGGCAACGACTGCCCGATCCTCCTCGGCCACCCGCTCCCGATCCCCGCGGGATCCGGCAAGTAAGCTGAGCCCCAGCATCCCGGAGCTCTTTCGCACTCAGGCCGCAACCCTGTCTCAGCCCGGGCTTTCCTCCACCTCTACCTCTCTCCCCTCCTCTCCTGCCCGCTCCTATGCGGAGGCCGCCTCGGGGGGGGCAGAGTCGGCTTCCGCTCCTCCACCTGCACCGAGGCAGCTCTGCATGGAGGACCTCCACCTCATCGCTGCAGATATCAAAAACACCCTGGGAGCGGCCATCTTGGAGCTGAGGGAAGACATCCGCTCCCTTACAGGCCGGGTGCAGGAGGTTGAGCATACCACTGCACAGCAGGACGTTGCCATTAGAGACTTGTACCTTAAATCAGACTCTCACCTGTTGCAGATGCGGGATATGCAGCGCCACATGGAGGACCTAGATAACCGGGGTCGGCGCCATAACCTGCGGATCCGGGGCTTACCGGAGGCGGTGGAGGGAGAACACCTTACCCCCACAGTGACTGCACTTTTTAACTCTTTGCTGGACAGGCCTCCACTGTCCCCCATTGATATGGAGCGTGTTCATAGAGCTTTGCGGCCCCGGGGACGGGAGGGTGAACCTCCACGTGACGTGGTGTGTTGCTTGGTGGACTATCGTCTCAAGGAAGATATCTTGCGAAAGGCCAGGGGAAGGCAACTTATAGAATGTGAGGGGACCCCTGTACAACTTTACCAAGACCTGTCTGGAATAACTTTGCAACGCAGACGTGAACTTAGGCCCCTGCTGGATGTCTTGAGAACGCGTAATATAACCTACAAGTGGAAGTTCCCCTTCTGCCTGGCCGCTTCCCTGCAGAATCGCACGGCTCTCCTTAGGGTGCCTGAAGACCTCCCTCATTTTTGCTCCACTCTGGGGATCCCTTTCATGGCACTTCCGAATTGGTACGCCGAATTCAGGAATGCGGCTGACCTTGATCCGCCTCAGGTGGGTGAACCAATGGAGGCTCAGGAAATTCGCTTTCGCAGGCCCCGCTCGCCCTCTGGGAGCAGACCGACAAAAGATGGAGCTGGACCCGCTCTTGTTTACAGTCCTACCAAACCTCCCCAGCGGAGTAAGGCTCGGAGGAATAACTGATCTGCTGTGACTGATTTGGGGTGTTAACCCCTGTTGAGGCACTTGGATTTCCATTGTTCTTTGTTAACCTATTCATCCCCTCTCCTCTTCGTTATAATGGAGTGCTAGTTCCACGATACCCTATGCTGACACCTCTTCCATTTCACTCAGGAGCACTGACGGAACCTGACGGAGCCCTGGAATGACTCTATACCCTCTCCGCAACTAACGGCATAATTGGCCCTGGTTTGTCACCGTTTCCCTGGATTGCTGTTGGAACTGGTAACGTTTCCTCTCTGCCTCTTCCTACGGTGTTTGCTGTACTTTGAACCCCTTTGGTGCTTACAGACTGTGACTAGGTGACTTCCCACCCTCGCCCCCTTGGTCACCTTAGGCTAACTGCCTTTGTTGTGGGACTCTGGCACCGGCCCTAGGGTGCTACCTCAATGACTAGAAATCTTTTGCTAGCCTTTCATAGCCACTGGTCCTTTGCCTGCTTGCAATGATCCCGTTGTGCTACGATGGAACGATTAGATGGACACGATGGGGTCTTTGTGGGGTGGGTTAGTAGACAAGTGACGCTCTGGCATATCCACTGTAAATCCTTTTTTTTTTTTTTTTTTTTTTCTCCTGCCTATGTTGGGGTTCATAATTTACAGATGCTCTGTTGTTTTACTGTGTTTCTGAAAATGTCCGCTGCCACACGTTCGTTTGGACTGCACGATTCCGCTCCCAGGGTATATTGATGTGGTTGCGGTGGCGTGCAGATCAGAGGTTCGTGTCGCTTCTGTAGACAAATTGGAATGGGGGTGGTGTGGACGTGTGCCCCTATAGGGGTCGCCCTCCGCATCGCCTCTGTGCCTCTGCGCCCTCTGTTGGCACCTATTGCTGCCATATGCTCGCGCCCCGGGAAGAGCTACCGGCGGGGTTTTTTTTTTGCCTGCTCCCGCATATTTCTGCGGGCAGGTGGCTCTCTTGGGGCGGGATGCCCGGGTGGGTGCCCCGGAGGCTGCAGTTGTTTTCAATGCCTGTTGGGTATAGATTTTGCCTCGTGGTTCATATGAGCGAGCTCTGGCCGCTTAGGGTTTTGTTGTTTTATTGCTTAACCGTCTAGTAGACCATATTTACGGTCCCGATTGAGTTTCTAATTTTTAAGATTCCCTCGGGCTCCCTTCCCTCCCTGTCCCTCCCATTTTGGGCCCCCCTTCGGGATTCCTGGAGGGGCACTCTAGGTCTCTTCCTCCCCGCCCCCTACCTTCCCTAGCTGATGGATTGGGGATGCTGGCCTATGGCGGGATGGGGGGCGGGAGGGGGGTCTTCCGGGGGCGGCGGCTGTCGATCTCTCCTTCTCGCTGTTCACCTGTCCTAGCCGGGTTAGTTCACGGGAGCCCATATGGTGACCGTGTTCCCTAGATTGGGTACATTCCCCCGTCACTCTTCCGACATGTTGGAATAAGTTCCCCCTCAGGGAGGCGGCCTAGACCGCAAGTTTATCACTGTTGTTGCTTATGTTGTGGTTATTATTGCTATCTTCGTTATTATAGTTGCTATGGATTCCTCTCTTCCCTTACTGGTTTTAGCATACCGAACGCTCTCTGAACATGGGCTCCTGACATTCTGGACTCGAGGACGGGCTCTTTTCGGTGAGTAATTGGTTTTCACCCCATCTTCTGGTTTGTCCTACTCCAACCCCGCTTAGCGGTTGTTGTCCTGTATCAATTTGTTTAACACTAACGCTACTATCCCCTACCGCTGAATTTCTTTTTGTTTCTGTCTCCCCACCTGACCACCTTCCCCGGATTCTGACAGTTGAGTCTGGTGGTGGTCCCTTCCCAGTCCTCCACCTTTTTACCCACCCCTCCCTCTCCCCGGTGTGTACTTTCCTTCCCCCTTTACCTCCCAGTCGTGTTTGTTTGTCCGCCCCATACGTTTTCGCCTGTGCTGCTCCTCGTCCTTCCTTTTCACACTCTTGTTTATCTGTTATGGATACTTCCCTGAAAGTATACTCCCTCAATGTGAGAGGACTGAACATCCCTGAAAAGCGTTCCAGGCTTCTCCTCACCCTTCGACGGACGAGGGCTGATGTGATTTTTATACAAGAGACTCATTTTCGCTCAGATGGTATCCAAAAGCTTTATGCTAAACAGTATCCTACGGTTTATCATGCGACCTCTGGGGATTCTAAATCCAAGGGGGTCTCCATACTCTTGTCCAGGAGCTGCCCCTTCGCGGTATCTGAGTCCTTGGCGGATGAGAATGGGCGCTTTCTCTTCCTTAAGGGCTCCATCCATGGCAGGGCTATGACGCTGGCTAATGTGTATGCACCTAACAAACACGTAGTCCCATTTTTTCGCTCTACTCTTCAGCGGTTGTCAGACTTTTGCTCCGGCCAGATCATATTGGGCGGGGATTTTAATGTAGCCATGTCCCCTCTCTTGGATACTTCTTTGGGTTCCTCCTCCATCCCGTATGCGGCCCTGCGCTCTATCAAGCAGTCACTCACTACTCTACTTCTCCACGATTCGTGGCGTACCCTCCACCCAAGTGTTAAGGATTTTACTTTTTTTTCTTCCCCACACAACCGGTACTCGCGTATCGATTATATTTTTGTCTCCCAGGATTTATTGCCGGCCCTTTCTTCTGCGACTATCGAGCCAATGCTCTTGTCTGACCATCACCCCATCAGCGCTACCCTCTCCTTCGCGGCTCTGCCGCACCGCTCCGGAGCGTGGCGCCTGGATGGCTCCCTTTTAACTGATCCCACTTTTGTTAAGGCTCTCTCTGACCGCCTAACGCTGTATTTCTCGGAGAACGCGTCCCCAGAAATCAGTCCTGTCACTTTGTGGGCAGCACACAAGTGTGTGATCCGTGGCGAACTCATGGCTCTAGCCTCTAAACGGAAGAAGGAACGGGTGGCTCACACAGAGGCGCTCCTGTCCAAGATAAGTTCGTTGGAACGCTCTCATAAATTATCTTTGGCATCTGATACCCTAGAGGAGCTCACTAAGACCCGTCAGGAGTTGTTGGAGGACCTTGGTAGATCGGTTCGCAGGCACTTTGCCCTCTCTCATGGCTTCTTCTACGAGCATTCCAACAAGTCGGGCAGGCTCCTTGCCAGAGCTCTCCAAAAGCGTAGGGCGACCAACACCATCCATTCCATTTCCGACTCTTCGGGCAAGACGCACGCTTCTACCCCCGATATAGCGGCCCAATTTGTCCGTTATTACACGGACCTGTACAATTTGCCACGGGTGAACACGCCTGAACCTTTGCAATCTAGGACACGCGAGATTCGCCAATTCTTGTCCCAACACTCTCCTCCGCCACTCTCGGAGGAGGTGTTGGTCTCTCTCAATGCTCCTATATCAACCACGGAAGTTTTGACGGCCCTCAAGCAGTCCAAGCCCGGGAAATCCCCTGGTCCGGACGGATTGACGGTTGGTTACTACAAGACGTTTGCAGATCAACTGATTTCACACATGGTGGGGGCCTTCAATGCCTTCTCCGATGTACCTACCTTGGGACCGGACTTTTTGGAGGCCCATATCGCTGTCCTCCCCAAGCCTGGGAGGGACGCGACGTTGGTACCAAATTACCGTCCCATATCTTTACTCAATGTGGACATCAAATTGTTTGCGAAAGTGCTAGCTAACCGCCTTCTTCCCTCCATTCCCGAGGTGGTGTCCCTTGATCAGGTTGGTTTTGTTCCCGGACGTGAGGCGCGGGACAACACTACTAAGGCGATTCATTTACACCACTGGTTGTCCACGTCGCGTACGCCTGGCTTCTTTTTGTCCCTCGATGCGGAGAAGGCGTTCGACAGGGTGGCCTGGGACTACATGTCCGCTGCGCTTGAGGCCCTTGGCCTAAGAGACAGGTTCTTGCGCTTTGTCTCTATCCTTTACTCCAACCCCTCTGCTAGGGTCAAGGTGAATGGATCCCTGTCGGACGCCTTCTCCGTGTCGAACGGTACTAGACAGGGTTGCCCGCTATCTCCCTTGATTTACATCCTCACTTTGGAACCCCTTTTGCGCCAGATTCAGGCTAGTTCGGACATCAAGGGGGTTTCATTGAAGGGAAAGACATACAAGCTAGCGGCATACGCTGACGATGTCTTGCTCTTCCTCACTGATCCTCTGCTTTCGGTCCCCAACCTCTTATCCGTTCTTGCGCGTTTCCAAGATCTTTCCAATTTGAAAATCAATTACTCCAAATCTCGGGCCCTCAACATTTCCCTTCCTCCCTCTCTCCTACAACTTTGTCAATCCAATTTTCCATTTAAATGGGACCCCCACTCCATCACATATCTCGGCGTCCAATTGCCTAGCTCCCTCTCCGACCTTTATTCCAAGAACCACCTGGCGATCTTAAACGCAGTGGAAAAAGACTTACACTCCTGGACGCAGGGTCGTTTTTCCTGGTTTGGGAGGGTCGCCATTGTCAAGATGAACATCCTCCCCCGCTTGCTCTACATCCTCCAAGCCTTACCCATACGTATACCGCCTGCCTTCTTTAAATCTTTTAGGCTCATGTGCGCTAGATTTCTGTGGTCCTCCAAGAAGTCCAGGCTTAGTTGGGATCTGCTTACCCGCCCTCAACAGGAGGGCGGATTGGGATTCCCTCATTTACTCAAATATTATCAGGCTTGCCGTTCCCTGACATCTTTGGAACGTCTCTGTGATGCCCCTGGTCCGCACCGGCATATGGTTTCGATCTTATATTCTATGCTGTTCCCTTCCTCTCACGCGCCTACGGAGGCTCTTCGGGCGCGATGGACTCGGGAGTTGGGAGTGGACCTCTCGGAAGAAGACTGGTCTCGGGTGCTTTTTCACATGCATAAGGGTTCCCTGAATGTATTGACCCAAGAAACTGGTTATAAACTTTACTCCAGGTGGTATAGGACTCCAGATCTTCTGAACAAATTTTCTACCTCCAACTCTCCGCGGTGCCGGAGGTGTCTGCAACATAAAGGCACCCTACTACATGTATGGTGGGACTGTCCCGTTCTGCAACCGTTTTGGAAGGAGGTTCAAGCCTTAATCTGCCGTATTACCACGTACACGCCGGACTACTCGCTGGCGCAATACCTTCTGCACCACACCTCACTTTCCTACGCCAGCTACAAAAAGTCCCTGACCTTACATCTGATCAATGCAGCCCGGATGTGCGTGCCGTGCCATTGGCTGTCCACCACACCTCCGTCGGTTGCTGAATGGCTTCGCAGGGTTCGGCGGGTAGCAGAGATGGAGGACATCGTAGCCCAAGCCAAGGACTCGCACCATCAGTACCGCACAACTTGGGCACCCTGGACGCACTTTCAATCGTTGCCAGAATTCCAAAACTTGAGCACTTGAAATCACTGGCTATTTTGTAACCCTTTTGTTTTGTACTGGGGATGCACCCCTTATTCTGGGGTACTTTCATGGATGTTCAGTTCGTTATACCTCTTTTGATGCTTGTCTCCGGCCGGAGTGTACTGCCCCTTTTTTACATGCTACCCTTCCCCTCCTCCCTTTTGTGTTTTCCCTCATTTGCCCTACCTGGCCCCTTTCCTATACTCCTCCCAAACCCCCCTCACTCATCCCCTCCCTCCCTCTTAGGCCTCTCACTAAATTACTCAGGGTTCTCCATTTAGCACTCTGAGGTGGCTCTAGCTCCGCCGATGACAGTTGTGGCGCCCATGTTCAGAGATGTTCATACCGGATTCCCCACTCTTCTGCGGTGGGTCCCCCACTCTCTGACACAGGTAGCTCCCTTTAAGGGGTGTCGGGTTTGGGGGAACCACTAGGCTTTCTCATAGGTAACCTTCATACTCCGGTTCCCACCAGGTGGGAGGGTGCTCTACCCAACGAACCCTTTCAATAGACCCATATTCACCTGGCACTCCCACGGGCTCTTGGTGCCACATGTCACTTTATGGGTTTGCCTATGATCTCTTATTATCCCTTACATGCATTGTACTACTTACCTGTATATCACTCTTGTACTTGCTCATTTTTGTGGGCTTTGTTAAATGCCCATTACTGCTTTGTTCTTTTTTTTGTACTATGTATGCTTTTTACCTTAATAAACTGTTTGGAAAAAAAAAAAAAAAAATAAATGGAACAAGAAGGTGCAGCCATCTAAGTGTATCTATATTTAGATTGAAATTTTGGCCCATTCTTCTTTGCAAAATAGCTCAAGCTCTGTCAGATTAGATGAAGGGCATCCGTGAACAGCAATGTTCAAGTCTTGCCACAGATTATCGATTGGATTTAGGTCTGGACTTTGGGCCATAACACATGAATATGCTTTGATCTCAACCATTCAATTTTAGCTCTGGCTGTATTTTTTAGGGTCATTGGCGGAGGATCACTTTCCAGCAGGACAATTCTCAAGTCTTTTTTCAGGGTGATGTGCAGTGTTCGTTTTCCGCCACACATTGAACTTTTTGGCCTAAAAGCAAATTACTATTTGGTCCCATCAGATCAGAGCACCTTCTTCCAAATGTTTACTATGTCCCCCACATGGCTTCTCGCAAACTGCAAATGGGACTTCTTATGGCTTTCTTTCACCAATGGCTTTCGTCTTCCACTCTTCCATAAAGGGCAGATTTGTGGAGCGCACGACTAATAGTTGTCCTGTGGACAGATTCTCCCACCTGAGCTGTGGATCTCTGCAGCTCCTCCAGAGTTCCCATGGACCTCTTGGCTGCTTCTCTGATGAATGCTGTCCTTGCCTGGCCGGTCAGTTTAGGTGGACGGCCATGTCTTGGAAAGAGTATAACACAGCTGCAAACCTACAATTTTTGGATTATGGATTAAACAGCGCTCCGTGAGATGTTCAAAGCTTGGGATATTTTTTTTATAACCTAACCCTGCTTTAATCTTCTCCACAACATTATCTCTGACCTGTCTCGTGTGTTCCTTGGCCTTCATGTTGCTGCTTGTTTAAGGTTCTCTAACAAACCTTTGAGGGCTTCACAGAACAGTTGTATTTAAACTGAGATTAAATTACACAAAGGTGGACTCTATTTTAGTAATTAGGTGATTTCTGAAGGGGTAATTAGGTGATTTCTGAAGGCAATTTGTTCCACTAGATCATTTATGAAAGGCAATTGATACCACTAACTAAAATCTAGTGGAACCAAAGTAATGCTGGCCATACACTACTATACAAAAAATCTTTGAGCTCATTTTCGAAAAAACGAACACTCGGCCGTGAGAGCAGACGATCGTACCATCATGTAATGCCCGATAAATCGTTCAATGGACATAAATTAATCCGTTTTTTGTTCATTTTTTCACATATACCTAGTGCAAACAGTTTGGAAATTTTCTGCCGAACAAACGATATATGGAAAAGGGTAATGTGTTTCTCGTCCAAACTTGTCCTTCGTATTTTCGGCTCAAAAACGTCACATAGTTTCCTTCGTATTTTTGGCTCAAAAATGTCATATAGTTACATAGTTAGTCAGGTTGAAAAAAGACACAAGTCCATCTGGCTCAACCAATAAAAAAACAGTAAAAAAAAGACACAAGTCCATCTGGCTCAACCAATAAAAAAACAGTAAAGAAAACCCAACCACACAATCCTATACCCACTGTTGATCCAGAGGAAGGCGAAAAACCCCCAGCAAAGCATGATCCAATTTACTCCAGCAGGGGAAAAAATTCCTTTCTGACCCCCCGATAGGCAATCAGATAATGACACTGGCAGGGAAGGGTTAACCTAGGGGTGATCAAAGGGTTAATTGTGAGCCTAGGGGAGTGTTTTCTAACTGTGGGGGCGTGGCTTGTGAAATGATCATAGAGACCTGTGATCCTATATACAGTAGAATGATCACAGACGCTCTGGGATTGTTTCAGAGAGAAGAACGGTCAGATGTGTCCTTCTCTCTCAGCGGGGAGCGATCGCGGGTGCCCGGCGACAATCGCGGCCACCGGGCCCCGTGCTATGGCATCCCTGCTGCCTAGTGGGGGCGGGAGCACGCCGCCAGCGGCACGCGCTCGCACCCCAGCACCATTACTGCGAACTGACGTACCAGTGCGTTTATTGGCGCAGCCGAGCCAGCCTGCCACAGCATATATGTAGTGCGGTCGGCAAGTGGTTAAAGCAAGCTAGTGAGCTGGACAGAACCACCTCTGGAGGGAGTCTATCCCACATTTTCACGGCTCTTAATAGGCACGAATCGGTAATCATTTTCTTCATAGTAACTGGCCGAAAAACCAAAGAACTGTCCAAATGACCGAATTTCGGCCAATTTTTTCATATAGTGTGTGGCCACCATTAGGCTGGGTTCACACTGAATTCAGAGCGGCTCGCAGCAGGGAGTCCGGTGCGCCCCCCTGCACTCACCCCCCTGCACTCACAGAAGGGAGTCTGGTGCGCCCTCCTGTACTCGCAGCAGGGAGTCCGGTGCGCCCCCCTGCACTCGCAGCAGGGAGTCCGGTGCGCCCCCCCTGCACTCGCAGCAGGGAGTCTGGTGCGCCCCCCTGCACTCGCAGCAGGGAGTCTGGTGCGCCCCCACCTGCACTCGCAGCAAGGAGTACGGTGCGCCCCCCTGCACTCGCAGCAGGGAGTCTGGTGCGCCCCCCTGCACTCGCAGCAGGGAGTCTGGTGCGCCCCCACCTGCACTCGCAGCAAGGAGAATGGTGCGCCCCCTGCTCTCGCAGCAAGGAGTCCGGTGCGCCACCCTGCACTCGCAGCAGGGAGTCTGGTGCGCCCCCCCTGTACTCGCAGCAGGGAGTCCGGTGCGCCCCCCTGCACTCGCAGCAGGGAGTCCGGTGTGCCCCCCTGCACTCGCAGCAGGGAGTCCGGGGTGGATGTGAGAAAACCTGAATCTAATTCGCAACAGTGTGAACCCGGCCTTAAGTCCCGTACACACGTGCAGATTGTCGGCTGAACGATCGGCTGTCTTTTGTCCAGGGCTGTCGTGTCTGTTGAAAACTGCAAAAGACTGCACACAAATTTTGTCGGCCAACAACAGCCGACTGCAGAAGTGATGTCATGTGATGGTTAACTTTCCTTGTCTTTTTTCTTTTCTGAGCATGCCCAGTCTTGCAAATCTGCGGTCTGTCGGCCGAATTCTGTACTGACTGGCGAACAACCGGCCGTTCTGGTATCGGCATACAAAAATTTTAATGCTTGCACGACAGATTCTGTTCGGCCGAAAGTGCGCTGTCGGCTGTCGGAAGCATCATACTAACAAGCCGAAAATCGGCCGATCGGTCGTCGGCCGAATCTTTTCGGCCGACAATCTGCACGTGTGTACGGGCCTTTACTCAATACAAATGCACGCCACACTTCTCAGATATTTATTTGTAAAAAAATTTGGAAAAACATTTATCATTTTCTTTCCACTTCACAATTATGTGCCACTTTATGTCATGTTACATTTACGTTTTTGGTTGTATTTTATTGGGATTTTATGTGATAGACCGAAACAATGTGGAATATTTCAAGGGGTATGAATACTTTTTCGAGGCGTTGTAGAATGACAGCAAGGGAAGACCAAGAGGTCCATCAAGTCTGAGGTCTATCAAGTCTGCCCCTTTTTTATTTATTTTAAACTTTTTGTCTGAGTATAGAGCTAAGTATGTTTGAATTTGCTTACTGTTGACGGACTCACCTCTGCTGGAAGTCTGTTCCAAGCATCAACTACTCCCTCGGTAACAAAAAATAGCAGAAGGAAAGTTCAAAACTATCCTGGGAAAGTATTAACGACTTGAGCGTCTGATGATTTACCCCCCTTCATGACCAGGCCATTTTTTGCGATACAGCACTGCGTTACTTTAACTGACAATTGCGTGGTCGTGCGACGCTGTACCCAAATTAAATTTAAAAAAAAAAAAACGTAGAGGTAATTTGGGGAAAAAAATACGTATGTAAAAAATACATTTTATTTTTATCCAAGTGTTGCATTTTTACTTTTGTTCAGTGTATTTTTGGTAAAAATAAACACCAATAAACGTAACTTTTGCACAAACCTATATAAATATTGTTTCTATGCAAACCAATTGATATATTGATTGGTTTGCGTAGAAAAGATATATTGTTTCTACAAACTTTGGGATATTTTTATATATTTTTTACTAGTAATGGTGGCAAGCAGCGACTTATAGCAAAAGTGCGATATTGCGGAGGACATTCTGACACCAACTGACACTTTGTAGGACGATATTGCGGAGGACATTCTGACACCAACTGACACTTTGTAGGACGATATTGCGGAGGACATTCTGACACCAACTGACACTTAGTTGGTGTCAGAATGTCCTCCGCAATATCGTCCTACAGACACCAACTGACACTTAGTTGGTGTCAGAATGTCCTCCGCAATATCGTCCTACAAAGTGTCAGTTGGTGTCAGAATGTCCTCCGCAATATCGTCCTACATAGTTGGTGTCAGAATGTCCTCCGCAATATCGTCCTACAGACACCAACTGACACTTAGTTGGTGTCAGAATGTCCTCCGCAATATCGTCCTACAAAGTGTCAGTTGGTGTCAGAATGTCCTCCGCAATATCGTCCTACAGACACTTTGTAGGACGATATTGCAGAGGACATTCTGACACCAACCGACACTTTGTAGGAAGCAGTGACTCTAATACAGTGATCAGTGCTAAAAATATGCATTGTCACTGTACTAATGACACTGGCTGGGAAGGGGTTAACATCAGGGGGGATCAAAGGGTTAAATGCGTGCCTAGCCTGTGTTTTACTGTACTGTGTGAGGCGCTTTTACTTGGGGAAGCTCTGAGGAAGGGGGCCAGACCCCCGAAACGCGTTAGCGGTCCTGACTGAAGGACGTGTCCCAGTTCACACATGGTGGATTCTTGTAACATGTTTTTATCTTTACGTCTGTGAGTATGCATTTGGCATTTTTTATTAAACAATTTGCAAATTGACCACGGGTAATGCACTAGGTGTTTGCACCTCCTCTTTCTTTTTTTTTTTCTATAGAGCAATCAGAACCTCCTTCCTCCTGCTGGTGACCCTTCTAGTGATTTTAAAGATCTTTAAAGAGGAATCATAGAGGGGTCACCAGCAGGAGGAAGGAGGTCCTGATTCCTCTATATAGATCTTTATATCACTAGAGGGGTCACTAGCAGGAGGAAGGAGGTCCTCATTCCGCTATATAGATTTTTATATCACTAGAGGGGTCACCAGCAGAAGGAAAGAGGTCCCGATTTCTGTGATATAAGTTATAGAGGAATCGGGACCTCCTTCCTCCTGCACATTGGCATGAAGTGGCTACAAAAGGCTAAAGAAGATTAGCAGCTCTGACATGTAAAAAAAAAGGTGAAAAGTGATGAATACAATAACTTATAAAGTAGCAATTTATTTTGATACAATATCATTTGATTAGGGTTTACATCTACCCAAACAGCAGTAATGGTATCTCTTCCAGCTGATGTCTCATTGCACAGTCCTTGGAATATAAGATCACTTGCCCAGTCTTTATATTGATATTTTTAATAGGGAGTCCCTGAATTCCAACTCAGGACTGGGAAATGAATTGTCCGGTAACGAGGAGAGCCCAGACATAGATGAGCAGATAATTAGGTCTGTCACAGGATTACGGAGGGATTAGACAGATGGTGTCACTGGGACAATGAGCAAGTAGCGAGGTGACACTCTGTCTCTGCACTCTCTAGACTCGTCATGGGGGACTCCAGCACCCAGCCTGGCCCCGGGGCCCCCAGGATAATGGCGGTGATACTCCTGTTTGCTCTCTTCCTTCCCAGGATCCCAACGTTGGAGTTTCCAGTCTATCGGATGCAGCAATACAGCCTGGAGGGACACACACACGGTAAGTAAGTAGGATGAGGATGTGACCCACTGACCGGAATATGCCTCCCCCCCCCCTCCCCCACCTGCACTGACCCTGTGTGACAGGTCCTCACTGTGTAATGATAACAACCTCTGATCACAATGAATGCTTTATTTAGAAGAGTTACAAAGTCAAAGTAAAGATTAAATAAAATAAAGAGTTTAGCGGTGGGGTTCCAGCAAAGTTGATTTTGCAGAAACCAGCATCTTCATGGAAACTGCCTGAAAAAGTTTGCATTTCCATGAAGACCTCCCTAAAACTTTACCTTTAAGAATTTGCACCAGCCGCACACATAACATATTCAGGAATTACAAGAGATTTTCATTTTCTGGTATTTTGGAACATCCTAACACATGCCTGGCTGTACAATATTAGGAGACTGACATTGTGACAACACATCGCAACAACTGCAAAGTACAGACCTTTCCATCAAGAGGATCTGTTACATAAAGACTCCCAACATTAGCATATAAGCACTTACAATTATTTAGCAAATTTAACTAAACAATATTTTCATTTAACTATTTATAAAATCATCAAAATAATTTTGACGGTACTCACCGTCACTATGAGTGAAAGACAGATAAGTAATGGTTTGGATTGCTTCAGTATTTGTCAGCAAAATCTTCATATAGAAATATGAAGATTTAACCACTTAAGCCCCGGAAGATTGTACCCCCTTCCTGACCAGGGGGTATTTTGGGATTCGGCACTGCGTGATTTTAACGGACAATTGCGCAGTCGTGCGATGCTGTACCTAAACGAATTTGGCGTCCTTTTTTTCCCACAAACAGAGCTTTCTTTTGGTGGTATTTGATCACCTGTGCGATTTTTTGATCACGGGCTATAAACAAAAAAAGAGCGTCAATTTTGCAAAAATAGCAATATTTTTCACATTTTTTTATATGAAATTCCCCCCCAAAAAAATGTAAAAATCAAAATTTTTAAACATTTTCGGCAAATTTGTTTTATGCTACCTATGTTTGGTAAAAAAAAAAATCACAAAAAGCGTATTTTGATTGGTTTGCGCAAAAGTTATCGCGTTTACTAACAAAGGGAAAGATTTTTGTCATTTTTGTTGTTTGTTTTTTTAACGCGTAATGGCGGCGATCTGCGATTTTTTTTGCGCTACTGCGACATTGCGGCGGACAGATCGGACCCTTGACTGACATTTTTGACACTTTTGGGGTTACCAGTGACATTTCTACAGTAATCAGTGCTATACATATGCACTGTTACTGTAAAAATACACTGGTAGTGAAGGGGTTAACTTTATTTGGGAGGGAGGGGCTGTGTGCGTCCCTAGGGGCGTGCTTTCTACTGTGATTGGCTGTGGCTTGAGCTGTAAGGACACTGATCAACGGATCTACATAGTAGATCCGTGTGATCAGTGTCTTTACACCGAGGAGAATGACAGGTGGCTTGTTTACACAAGCTGCCTGACATTCTCCCTCTCCCCCCCTGATCGCAGAGTGGCCGGCGGACATCGAGTCCGCCGGTCACACGCGCGGGGGGGTCCGTGACCACGCGGGAGCGCGCCTCCGGGGGCGCACGCTCGCTCCCTAGACCCTCACAAGCAAGCGACGTAGACCTACGTCAGTTTGCCTGTGAGGGGCTGACCGCCACCGTAGATAGTTGTGCGGCGGTCGGCAAGTGGTTAATACCACCTTACACAGTGTATTCCATGCTTGGTTGTGAGAGAGACACAAAGACTGTCATTCGCAGACTTCCCTATTGTTTGTGTATTGGGAGGGAATGTGGATTGCCCTGTCTCATGGTTAAGTATTAATGACCTACCATTTTTCTGTCTGTCTGACTTAAGAGAAACTTATTATGGGATGTATATAGGTATGTGGATTGGATGCTAAGGGGGAGGGGGGATTTTCCCACATTGTATATTTTTGTGTTCACTATATGAGAGTGTAAAACTCTGTTCCTATTGGATGGTGAATGTTACGTCCAGTCTTCAACAAGGTCCACCTGGGTGATAACCTTGTGGGTGAAAACTGTATATAAGTCTGTTTTCTTGTTTAGATTGAGGGTGAAGTAACTCTAGAACAACTTTATTAGAGTCCTGTCTCTTATTGGGGGAATCTGCTGCAAGAGATTGCTATGGTCTTCCATACTCCCTTAGATAATCCCTAAGCTCTTGTAAGAGCTTGTGTAAGAGCTTGTTCTGCCGCACTCTCTGGGGAAAGAGAGGTTCACCCACAGGAACCTGGAGCCTTGTCGTAGGTCCAGGGTGGGTAGGAGACGGCGAAACCCCAACCAAGCCGCGGCAGTTCGTGGGGTCTGAAGTTGTTACGGTGTCTGGTGGAGTGCATGGAGCCCTTGGGAAGCACTAGTAGCATCTGTCAATGGAGGTACCCAGTACAGGGGTGTCCTGTTCCGTTACATTCATTTTTTGGAATGAGTTTTATTTTCTTTTTGAATTCCATTAGAATTTTCCAAATATGGTAAAATTCAATTAAATTCGACTGATTTTGAAAAATTTGAATTGAATTAGAATTATGGTTATACTGTATACTGCGCCAACCCCAAATATACAGCAGCCAGCAACAACACATGACAATTTGTGAAGACAATAAAAAGCAAAAACTTGCAGCGCTGTTAGATTGTGTTATAAAGTGCAATGGTGCTAATGCATATAAATATATGCTAACCAAAAAAAATACGTGATATTGCACATAGTTTATGCACTTTATAAGTTGCACATTTCAGCACTGTAATTAAAGTATCTAAATACTTCAATACATAAAGTGTAAAATTGCAAAAGGACCATAAAATCACTGCAGTACTAGGCAATAAAGTGCAAAACTAGATATGGACCACAAAATCATAAAAACATATACATAAAAAATATATAAAAGTGCAAAAGCGATAAAGTAGCTGATATCCAAATTCATAATAAAAGTCCAAGAAATTCAAAAAGTCCAAATTTCATGTGCAAAAAGTGCAAGGTATAACCTTAAGTGCCACTTAAGTGCTGGATTATTGTGCAAAATATAGTGATAAAGGTGCTCCTATGTACTGTAAGTGCTGAAGTGCTCCAAGGATAATCACTGGTGCCAGGTGACTTGATCCCCTTGAGAAACCCCACTCACCAGAATGGATGGACCCTTGTCAGGGGTCAGAAAACACTTGTGTGTTCTTACTAACAAGGGAGACAGTTTGGAGGAACCCTTTGACCACAACGTGGCAAATCCTCTCCTTGATAGAAAGTGCAATGTGCTGGAACGTATGCCCTTTCAGTGTAATGGCCTTGGGCAGTAGCTGCCAGTGTCCCCTCCTTCACACTATTTATGTGAAAGACGTCCACCTGAAAGACAGAGAAAATCTCTTGACATATATTCCTTCAACGGCCAATAAGCTTCCAGTTCATTATACAGACCAATATGGGAGTTACCATGTGTCAACGTCCTCCCTCCGGACCTCTCCAACACCGCCACTGCCGTCCATCTCTACAGCCTACTAATCCCGCCTACTCCGCCCCACATCGGCCACTCCTCCTTACACCGGCCACTTGTGGAGTGGCCGGTGTGGGGCGGAGTAGGCGGGATTAGTAGGCTGTAGAGATGGACGGCAGTGGCGGTGTTGGAGAGGCCTGGAGGGAGGACGTTGACACATGGTAACTCCCATATTGGTCTGTATAATGAACTGGAAGCTGATTGGCCATTGAAGGAATATATGTCAAGAGATTTTCTCTGTCTTTCTGGTGGACGTCTTTCACATAAATAGTGTGACGGAGGGGACATTGGCAGCTACTGCCCAGGGCCATTACACTGAAAGGGCATACGTTCCAGCACATTACACTTTCTATCAAGGAGAGGATTTGCTACGTTGTGTGTTCTTACTAACCAGGGAGACAGTTTGGAGGAACCCTTTGACCACAAGCGTTTTCTGACCCCTGACAAGGGTCCATCCATTCTGGTGAGTGGGGTTTCTCAAGGGGATCAAGTCACCTGGCACCAGTGATTATCCTTGGAGCACTTCAGCACTTACATAGGAGCACCTTTGTCACTATATTTTGCACAATAATCCAGCACTACCAGCACTTTATTCTTAAGTTGCACTTAAGGTTTTACCTTGCACTTTTTGCACATGAAATTTGGACTTTTTTAATTTCTTGGACTTTATTATGAATTTGGATATTATAGGCACTTTATAATATATTTGTAAGCGCTGTGTTTTTTCTGTTTTACTATTTTGTCTAAGTTTTTACTTGGTGAACAGCAAATGTGATGCAATTTATATATTCACATTTACACTTGATATTTGACACCTCATTCGTTTAGCGTGGGGTTTAATCACCAATTCACATAAAGTGGCTGAAGCTGTTAATGAGAAATGCTCATCATAGCATAAAGTCCACAAATCCCACCATAGATGTGCAAAGGTGCTGATAAGTCTTGTGAATTCAGGTGCTTGACCACCGTCTTGTGAATTCAGGTGCTTGACCACCGTCTTGTGAATTCAGGTGCTTGACCACCGTCTTGTGAATTCAGGTGCTTGACCACCGTCTTGTGAATTCAGGTGCTTGACCACCGTCTTGTGAATTCAGGTGCTTGACCACCGTCTTGTGAATTCAGGTGCTTGACCACCACCAACAGGACAACTGTAATGAAGGCTTACCAGATGTAGTGGACCCAATAAAGTATACACCTTTTGGGTCATTCAGGCTTCTAAGAAATAGATTGGATATATTTCTGGTATAAAGCCCAAGATCAATGGCTCAATCCTTCAACGTCATCCACTAATATGAAATATTATAGCCACTGGCAGTATGAGCAGCAAGAAATCCTCTTCCGGACGCTCAAAAAATAAAAAGCTCACATAGGTTGTATCTTTTTTAAAACATTTAATAGGAAAAAAGAAGAAACACACTTACACAGATTTGATGGTATAGCGCTCATTCAAGTAGATAAAAGACGGCATTAGCAGTAGACCCGACGTGTCTAAGTAAACATCATCTGAGGTAAGTAGACATCACCTGGGGAATAGGTATGGTAATCCCTCACCTAGAACACTGAAGATAGGTCATGGATGGGTCTTCCAGAATGACAGGCTGAGGGTTATCATCTAAGATTTTACAATACATGGCCCCATCCATTGGCCCCTCAATGAAGCAAAAGTCAGCCTGCACCTTTAGCAGAGAAACAGCCCCAAAGCATCATGTTTCCACCTCCGTGCTTGAAAGGTATAGTAATCTTAGGGTGAAAGTCAGCATTTTTTCTCCTCCAAACCTGGTAACCAACTATAGGAAATTTCTATAGGAAACCCTTGTTGGCAAGCACAAAGACATTTCTTGTAGTTGGTTACCAGAGGAGGAGGAGGAAAAATGCTGACTATGACCCTAAAATCACTATACCTATCAAGCACGGAGGTGGAAACATGATGCTTTGGGGCTGTTTCTCTGCTAAAGGTACGGGCTGACTTTGCTGCATTGAGGGGCCAATGGATTGGGCCATGTATTGTAAAGTCTTGGATGAGAACCTTCTTCCCTCAGCCAGAACACAGGTCATGGATGGGTCTTCCAGCATGACCGTGTTTAGGGTGAGGGAAGAAGGTTCTCACCCAAGATTTTACAATACATGGCCCCGTCCATTGGCCCCACAATGCGGCAAACAGTGGCGGCTGGTGCTCAAAATTTTTGGGGGGGGGGGGGGGGCGCAAAAAGAAAAATGTAATAGGTATTGCTTCGCGCCAAAAAACGCAGTAAAAAATTGCGTGACTTTGAAGTCATGGTACAGGCATGGCACAGGTGATGGTATAGGCATGGCATAGGTGATGGTACAGGAGATGGTATAGGCATGGCACAGATATGGTATAGGCATGTCACAGGTCATGGTACAGGAGATGGTATATGCCCCCTTTAATGCAGAGATCAGCGTGCGTGCCCCCTTCAATGCAATGAACACTGTGCTGTGCCCCCTTTCAATGCCGAGACCAGCGTGCGTGCCCCCTTCAATGCAATGAACACTGTGCTGTGACCCCTTCAATGCAATGAACACTGTGCTGTGCCCCCTTCAATGCAATGAACACTGTGCTGTGCCCCCTTCAATGCAATGAACACTGTGCTGTGCCCCCTTCAATTCAATGAACACTGTGCTGTGCCCCCTTTCAATGCCGAGACCAGCGTGCGTGCCCCCTTCAATGCAATGAACACTGTGCTGTGACCCCTTCAATGCAATGAACACTGTGCTGTGACCCCTTCAATGCAATGAACACTGTGCTGTGCCCCCTTCAATGCAATAAACACTGTGCTGTGCCCCCTTCAATGCAATAAACACTGTGTTGTGACCCCTTCAATGCAATAAACACTGTGCTGTGACCCCTTCAATGCAATGAACACTGTGCTGTGCCCCCTTTCAATGCCGAGACCAGCGTGCGTGCCCCCTTCAATGCAATGAACACTGTGCTGTGCCCCCTTCAATGCAATAAACACTGTGCTGTGCCCCCTTCAATGCAATAAACACTGTGCTGTGCCCCCTTCAATGCAATAAACACTGTGCTGTGCCCCCCTTCAATGCAATAAACAATGTGCTGTGACCCCTTCAATGCAATAAACACTGTGCTGTGACCCCTTCAATGTAATGAACACTGTGCTGTGCCCCCTTCAATGCAATAAACACTGTGCTGTGCCCCCTTCAATGCAATAAACACTGTGCTGTGCGCCCTTCAATGCAATAAACACTGTGCTGTGCCCCCTTCAATGCAATAAACACTGTGCTGTGCCCCCCTTCAATGCAATAAACACTGTGCTGTGACCCATTCAATGCAATGAACAATGTGCTGTGACCCCTTCAATGCAATAAACACTGTGCTGTGCCCCCTTCAATGCAATAAACACTGTGCTGTGCCCCCTTCAATGCAATAAACACTGTGTTGTGACCCCTTCAATGCAATAAACACTGTGCTGTGACCCCTTCAATGCAATGAACACTGTGCTGTGCCCCCTTTCAATGCCGAGACCAGCGTGCGTGCCCCCTTCAATGCAATGAACACTGTGCTGTGCCCCCTTCAATGCAATAAACACTGTGCTGTGCCCCCTTCAATGCAATAAACACTGTGCTGTGCCCCCTTCAATGCAATGAACACTGTGCTGTGCCCCCCTTCAATGCAATAAACACTGTGCTGTGCCCCCTTCAATGCAATAAACACTGTGCTGTGACCCCTTCAATGCAATAAACACTGTGCTGTGCCCCCTTCAATGCAATAAACACTGTGCTGTGACCCCTTCAATGCAATGAACAATGTGCTGTGCCCCCTTCAATGCAATAAACACTGTGCTGTGCCCCCTTCAATGCAATAAACACTGTGCTGTGCCCCCTTCAATGCAATAAACACTGTGCTGTGCCCCCTTCAATGCAATGAACACTGTGCTGTGTCCCCACAATGCAGAGTTCAGCGTGCATGCCCCCTTCAATGCAACTGTGCTGTGCCCCCTTCAATGCAATAAACAATGTGCTGTGCCCCCTTCAATGCAATGAACAATGTGCTGTGCCCCCTTCAATGCAGAGTTCAGTGTGCGAGCCCCTTTCAATGCAGAGTGCCACAGCATTGTCCCCAATGATGCAGAGCGCCACAGCATTGTACCCCAATGATTGCAGAGTGCCCACAGCATTGTACCCCAATGATTGCAGAGTGCCACAGCATTGTACCCCAATGATTGCAGAGTGCCACAGCATTGTACCCCAATGATTGCAGAGTGCCACAGCATTGTACCCCAATGATTGCAGAGTGCCACAGCATTGTACCCCAATGATTGCAGAGTGCCACAGCATTGTCCCCAATGATTGCAGAGTGCCCACAGCATTGTACCCCAATGATTGCAGAGTGCCACAGCATTGTACCCCAATGATTGCAGAGTGCCACAGCATTGTACCCCAATGATTGCAGAGTGCCACAGCATTGTACCCCAATGATTGCAGAGTGCCACAGCATTGTACCCCAATGATTGCAGAGTGCCACAGCATTGTACCCCAATGATTGCAGAGTGCCCACAGCATTGTCCCCCAATCAATGCAGAGACCAGCGTGCGTGCTCCCTTCAATTTACACTTACCTGGCGGCGGCGGGTTCTCCCCTCCTCGATCCAGTTCGTCCTCTTCTGCGGCGGCGGTCCTCCGAGCGGCGGTGACGGTGAGTGACGGACGCACGCACCGGCACCGCCCCCATTGTGACGTCACGATCGGATGTCCTGGATGATGATTGGTCCAGGCTGGAGACTGGACCAATCACAGCCAGGATATCACGAAGGTGGGGGTGGCCAAGCGCTCTTTCCTGCGCCCAGGTTACGCCCCCAGAAGGCAGCCAATCGGCGCCTTTCTGGGTCGTAAACCCCACCCTCCTTTAGCCACCACATAGGCCGGCGAACCGATTTTTTTTTTTCTAGAACTTTATTGTTCTTTTTTGTCTTTTTTTTCCCCCTTCTTTTAAGGGGGGCGGCGCCCTGGCGCCCCCTATGCACGGGACGCCACTGGCGGCAAAGTAAGCCCATACCTTTAACAGAGAAACAGCCCCAAAGCATCATGTTTCTACCTCCGTGCTTGATAGGTATAGTAATCTTAGGGTCATAGTCAGCATTTTTCCTCCTCCAAACCTGGTAACCAACTACAAGAAATGTCTTTGTGCTTGCCAACAAGGGTTTCTCGATTAAGTACTAAGACATCTCTTGTAGTTGGTTACCAGGTTTGGAGGAGGAAAAATGCTGACTATGACCCTAAGATTACCATACCTATCAAGCACGGAGGTAGAAACATGATGCTTTGGGGCTGTTTCTCTTCTAAAGGTACAGGCTGACTTTGCCGCATTGAGGGGCCAATGGATTGGGCCATGTATTGTTAAATCTTGGATTAGAACCTTCTTCCCTCAGCCAGAACACGGTCATACTGGGAGACCCATCCATGAGCTATCTTCAGTGTTTTGGTTGAGGGAAGAAGGTTTTCATCCAAGATTTTACAATCCATTGGCCCCTCAATGCGGCAAAGTCCGCACCTTTAGCAGAGAAACAGCCCCAAAGCAACCTTTTTTCACCTCCGTGCTTGATAGGTATGGTAATCTTAGGGTCATAGTCAGCATTTTTCCTCCTCCAAACCTGGTAAAACTACAAGAAATGTCTTTGTGCTTGCCAACAAGGGTTTCTTGATTAAGTACTAAGACATCTCTTGTAGTTGGTTACCAGGTTTGGAGGAGGAAAAATGCTGACTATTACCCTAAGATTACCATACCTATCAAGCACGGAGATGGAAACATGATGCTTTGGGGCTGTTTCTCTGCTAAAGGTACGGGCTGACGTTGTCGCATTGAGGGGCCAATGGATTGGGCCATGTATTGTAAAATCTTGGATGAGAACCTTCTTCCCTCAGCTAGAACACTGTCATGCTGGAAGACCCATCCATGACCTATCTTCAGTGTTCTGGCTGAGGGAAGAAGGTTTTCATCCAAGATTTTACAATACATGGCCCCGTCCATTGGCCCCTCAATGCGGCAAAGTCCGCACCTTTAGCAGAGAAACAGCCCCAAAGCATCATGTTTCTACCTCCGTGCTTGATAGGTATGGTAATCTTAGGGTCATAGTCAGCATTTTTCCTCCTCCAAACCTGGTAACCAACTACAAGAAATGTCTTTGTGCTTGCCAACAAGGGTTTCTTGATTAAATATTAAGACATTTCTTGTAGTTGGCTACCAGGTTTGGAGGAGGAAAAATGCTGACTATGACCCTTCGATTACCATACCTATCAAGCACGGAGGTGGAAACATTATGCTTTGGGGCTGTTTCTCTGCTAAAGGTACAGGCTGACTTTGCCGCATTGTGGGGCCAATGGATGGGGCCATGTATTGTAAAATCTTGGATGAGAACCTTCTTCCCTCAGCCAGAAGACTGAAGATGGGTCATGGATGGGTCTTCCAGCATGACAATGACACAAAACTTACCGCCAAGGCAACAAAGAAGTTGGCTCAAGAAGAAGCACATTATGGTCATGGAGTGGCCTAGTCATTCTATAAGATTAAGGTCTGGAGGGAGGTGAAACTTCGAGTTGCCAAACGACAGCCAATAAACCTTAAGGATTTAGAGAAGATCTGTAAGGAAGAGTGGACCAAAATCCCTCCTGAGATGTGTGCAAACCTAGTCACCAACTACAAGAAACGTCTTACTGCAGTACTTGGTGGAGAAACCCTAGTTGGCAAGCACAAAGTCATGTTTTGCTTGGGGATCAAATACTTATTTTACTCCTTGAACTGTAACTTCATTTATAGCATTTGTTTTACGTGTTTTTTTTTCTGGATTTTTGGATATGATATAAGTTATAGACCCTTAATTTCTTTGTAGGTGGGCAAACTTACAAAATCTGAGGGGGAGGTGTTATGTCCTAGGACAGGAAATATGTCACTGACAGGAACATCAGGTAAAAATAAAGGTGAAAAAAGCCAGAAGAAAGAAAACTAATGAAGCCACCACATCTACAGCAATATATTACATTTATGCTCTTAGGTTAAGATATACAATACCTTAAAGGAAACCTGACAGGAGAGGATTAATGAAGCTTGCTGTGCAGTAAAGAGTGTGTTACAGCACACATGACTGATGCATATGAAACCGTATATACTGTATCTATATTTCTTCTGGTTCAGATCTCTGACTTTTCTTTGACTTTCTGATCTGTGTGTTTGTTCTGGGGCAGTGGGCCACAATGTATTGATTGGGAAGGATTTCTCTACAGTGTGAAAAAAGAGAATCGGCCCCAGTGCCCATTACTTTGTACCCCTGCTGAGGCCATCATATGAATGGCACGACCCATTGGGCAGCTCTGATGGAATTTTGGATTCTTGGATTCTCTTTGCAGGTTGTAAGTCGGTCCAGGTGAACGCAGAGAGCCGGACGCTGGAGGCGGAGATACTGACCAGGCGCTGTGTGCTCTTGAGAATCGCAGAGTTCTCCGTGGAGAGGTGGAGCCGGGTCCTGGCCCAGTCCGTGGCCACAGTGCTGATACTGGTCCCCCCTGAGAGCCCAGCAGAGCTGCAAGGACCAGTACAGGTATGACACCAGGGGGGACATTAGAGTGTAAGCTCCTCTGGTGCAGAGACTGATGTGACTGGCTCAGTGTTCTCTGTACAGCACTGCAGTATATGTCAGAATTATATAAATGTATAATAATAGTGTGTGACTGTGGGGGGACAGTCTCTGAAGCAGAGGAGCTTACACTCTAATGTCCCCCCACAGTCACACACTATTATTATACATTTATATAGTTCTGACATATACCGCAGTGCTGTACAGAAATCACTGAGCCAGTCACATCAGTCTCTGAACCAGAGGAGCTTACACTCTAATGTCCTCCCATAGTCACATCAGTCTCTGTACCAGAAGAGCTTACACTCTAATGTCCCCCCCACAGTCACATCAGTCTCTGTACCAGAAGAGCTTACACTCTAATGTCCCCCCACAGTCACACACTATTATTATTATTATACATTTATATAGCTCTGACATATACTGCAGTGCTGTACAGAGAACACTGAGTTAGATAAATGTATAATTATATTAATAATTAAATAGTCTCTGTACCAGAGGAGCTTACACTTTTTTCTCCACCCACAGTCACACACTATTTAATTATTAATATAATTATACATTTATCTAACTCAGTGTTCTCTGTACAGCACTGCGGTATATGTCAGAGCTATATAAATGTATAATAATAGTGTGTGACTGTGGGGAGACATTAGAGTGTAAGCTCCTCTGGTACAGAGACTGATGTAACTGCGAGGGGACATTAGAGTGTAAGCTCCTCTGTTGCACAGACTGATGTGACTGTGGGGGGGACATTAGAGTGTAGGTTCCTCTGGTGCAGAGACTGATGTGACTGTGGGGGGACATTAGAGTGTAAGCTCTTCTGGTACAGAGACTGATGTGACTGTGGGGGGGACATTAGAGTGTAAGCTCCTCTGGTACAGAGACTGATGTGACTGACTCAGTGTTTTCTGTACAGCACTGCGGTATATGTCAGAGCTATATAAACTGATACATTCTCCCAGTCCATATCTCTGAGATTTGGTGACGTTCTGTGTGTTCTGCGCAGGAATTTGTGGAGCGGGAGATGGAAATCCTGAGGAATGAGACGCTCTTTCCCGTCTATTTTGTGGTGGAGAATGCGGCTCTTCTGGAAATGTATGAAGAGACGAGGTCTGTGTCTCTATCTCTGACCTCAGCCTCAGCCTGGGAAGGTGAGTGTTACAGACCCATCACTATATTACATGGGAAACAGCAGGAAATGGCCAAATAAAATATTTAAAATATTTAACCCAAACAATTGGCCTGATTGGTAATAACAACTTAATTTTGTTATTTTATTGACTTTTTCAGAGTCAGAAAGAAAAGAATGCATAGATCAGTTAGGTGATTGCTTGATCCAGGTTAGTGTCAGTGTCACACACACACACAAACAGTGACACACTTGGGGGGGGGGGGGGAAATAGTGCCCCAGGGGCTGGATAAAGGCAAGCAATGGGCCCCCCATCCAGCCCTTGTGCCACAGTATGGAGACCACTAATCTAGACCTCCACCAGTGGCCCATTGAATGCCGGAAGTTGATAAAACACCCCCAATGGAAGAGATTTCTATATACTAGACATGTGCAGAATAAAAAAATGTGTTTAGATTCGTCACGTTTATTCGAATTGAATTCAAATTTTCCGAAATGGGTCGAACAGAAATCAATTCAACTGAATTCGGAAAATTCTAATGAAAATTGAATTCTAATCGAATTCCATTCAAATTTATTCTATTCGAAATTCAAATTTTGGAAGATGGTTATATTCTTTCTATTCCATTCTATTCTATTCTACTCTATTGTTTTTTTTCTATTACATCCTTTTCTATTCTATTTTCTATTCTTTCAATTTCTCTTATATTCTATTTGTTTTCCATTCTATTCGAAATTCAAATTTTGGGAGATGGTTATATTCTTTCTATTCTATTGATTTTTTTTTTCTATTCTGTTCAAATTTATTATATTCAAAAATTTGAATTTCAGAACATGTTTTTTTATTTCCATTTCATTCTATTCTGTTTTTTTTTTTTTTTCGATTTTGTTCTATTCATTATTTTCTATTCTATTCTATTATATTCAAATGTATTCCAATAGAATTTTGGGAAATGGTTATATTCTTTCTATTCCATTCTATTCTATTCTACTCTATTGTTTTTTTTTTCTATTCTATTTTTTCTATTCTGCTCCAATTAAAATGTATTCTATTTGAAATTAAAATTTCAGAAAATGGTTAGATTCTATTTTATTCTATTCTTTTCTATTTTATTCTATTCTTTTCTATTTTATTCTGTTTTTATTTTTTGTTGAGTTTTACTCTATTCTGTTCTATTTTATTATTTTTGTTTTTTCCATTTTATTTTTTTCTATTCTTTTCCATTGTATTTTTTTTTTCTTTTCTATTCTTTTTCATTCTATTTTTTTCTATTCTTTTCTATGTATTCTGTTTTTATTTTTTGTTGAGTTTTACTCTATTCTTTTCTATTTTATTATTTTTGTTTTTTCCATTTTATTTTTTTCTTTTCTATTTTTTCCATTCTATTTTTTTCTATTTTATTCTATTCTTTTCTATGTATTCTGTTTTTATTTTTTTGTTGAGTTTTACTCTATTCTTTTCTATTTTATTATTTTTGTTTTTTCCATTTTATTTTTTTCTTTTCTATTCTTTTCCATTCTATTTTTTTTTCTTTTCTATTCTTTTCCATTCTATTTTTTTTTCTATTTTATTCTATTAAGAAATATAAATTAGAATTCAATTCAAATTTAGTACAACATTTTGTTCCTTTAAATTCCTTACTATTGTAATTAGAAAATTCAGATACATGTGAATTTCCCACAAATTTCTCCGAATTTCAATTTGGAACTAAATGAACCACACATTTCTATTATATATGAAAATTATTACAATTCTAGGCAAGCCGGCTACATTTTTATAACTCTTACTTTACAGAAACGTACATGTTTCCATACCTTCACCTTGGTCCTTGTACTGACCAACACCCCAGGTGGACTTCTGCCAGAGACTATAGCAGCTTGCCGACCGCCTAACATACATGTGCCGAGGCAAAGCAGCCTCCCTACGCTGGACCACGTACCTAGTACGTGATCGGCGCGCCCAGGCAGGGGGCGTGCACGTGTGCCCGCCCACCCACCGGGCTGTGCTGTATTTTGTCACAGCACAAACCGATCTCAGCCAATGATTGGGTGCCGGCCCCCCTCTAATCGGGTCAGTGATTCATGGAAACGGTAAAACAATACAGAGCTTTTTTTTGTAGATAGTTATGTGAGCAAGCCAGGATTAGCTTCTAATTAAATAGCACCAACATCCCATAATATTGTGGACAAAAGAAAATCGAGATGCGGGACTTTAAAGGTGCTGGAATTTACCTATTAAATTCACTAACATAAATAAATAGTAATATTTTAACAGTGATGTAACAAAAAGTAACTCAGTTCCATAAAAACAATGGAGTATCAATATGTCATCACATGACATTGCAAAGTTTGGAGGTTGTTATGATGTTTTTTGTGCTCTCATTTCGACATGTTTCGCCATACCGGCTTCTTCAGGAAACTGCGCAATACCTTCCAATTTTGCATATATATATATATATATATATATTTATACTTTTGTTTTCTAGTTAGAATTTGCCAATACTGAGTTACTTTTTGTTACATCACTGTTAAAATATTACTATTTAGTGATGTAACAAAAAGTGGGTGTGGCCAAATTTCACTAACAGTGAGAGGGTCTTAAAAAATCATTAAATACCAAGAGTGCGGAGTTCGGGGGTGTCTAGGTACATAGTGCAGAGTCCAGGGGAGCGCTGCATACAGAGTGCAGAGTCCAGCGGTGCGCTGCATACAGAGTGCAGAGTTCAGCGGTGCGCTGAATACAGAGTGCAGCATTCAGGGATGTGCTGCATACAGAGTGCAGAGTTCAGGGGTGCGCTGCATACAGAGTGCAGAGTTCAGGGGTGCGCTGCATACAGAGTGCAGAGTTCAGGGGTGCGCTGCATACAGAGTGCAGAGTTCAGCGGTGCGCTACACACAGAGTGCAGAGTTCAGCCTTTTTCCACAGCTTCTTACCTCTGCATCCCTACTCCATATCTCACTTTCAAACCTCTTCATCTCTGACCACTGCATGCAACCCCCCTCTTCCTCCACTGCCCCCATCTTCTCCCCACCTCCTCAAAAGCTCCACCATCTTCCACATGTCTTACTTTTGTTGCTGTATTAAACTGAAGCACCCAGTTGGCTCTAGTACCTACCCGCACACTGTAGCTGGCTCCACCCAGTGGCGTAGCGAGGGAGGTGCTGAGGGGGCCACTCGCACCGGGCGCAACATTTAGGGGGGTGCATCCCACGCCCGCCATCTGCGGGTTAATAGTGTCCCTTTATTCTGATGTGTATCCTCTTGGTGGATGTGGTGGTCTGTTGCAGCACTGTAGTAGCCAGTTTGTGTACTTCCATTCACTTTGCTATATTGGACTTCACTGAGACTTTATTCCAGTGACTCTCCATCTCTGTGCTATATTTCTCTGTGCTATATTTCTCCTCAGAAATATAGCACAGAGATGGAGAGTCACTGGAATAAAGTCTCAGTGAAGTCCAATATAGCAAAGTGAATGGAAGTACACAAACTGGCTACTACAGTGCTGCAACAGACCACCACATCCACCAAGAGGATACACAGTGGACGTACGATCTAGCTCCTCTAGGTCAGTGGAACGGATACTCATATATATTCTAGTGGGATTTACACAAGGGAACGGTTGTGGAAAAATTGGGAACCATTCTAAAGACCATTTACCCAAGCTAGACCCCAAGGGGTCATCTGGTAAGTGGGTGCATTACTCGGTGACGGATTCCCCCCCAGTGTTTGATCCTGCATGTGGACATCCCTTTGCACTGAGCACACAGCACTTTGGAATTGTTTTGAATTATTGCACATTTGCACTAGCATTTATAATTGAACTATTATCAAGCACGGACACTTTAAGTTTAGCACTCTGAAGAACTAGTTGGGGGTTCACTTTTCATATGATTTTTAAGTGCATTTTATAATCTATATGACTTATATATAATTTGTACTAGATGGTGTATATTAAGACACTTTAATATCTTTGAGCGCTGTCTCCCCTTCCAAAATTCACAGGGTAGTGATCAGGTCGGTTAGTGCAGGAATCAGGTAGGTCTCTGTAGTGGTCAAATAGGTCTCTGTAGGTGTCAGTATAGTGATCAGGTAGGTCAGTGGAGGAAACAGGTCGGTCAGTGTAGTGGGCAGTGTATTGGTCAGGTAGGTCTGTGTAGTGGTCTGGTAGGTCAGTGTAGGTGTCAGTATAGAAATTAGGTAGGTCAGTGTAGTGATCAGGTTGGTTAGTGCAGGAATAAGGTAGGTCAGAGTAGGTGTCTGTGTAGCGGTCAGGTAGGTTAGTGTAGGTGTCAGTATAGTGATCAGGTAGGTTAGTGCAGGAAACAGGTAGGTCAGTGTAGGTGATTAATGAACAGGTAGGTCTGTGCAGTGGTCGGGTAGGTCAGTGTAGGTGTCAGTAGAGTAATTAGGTAGCTTAGTGTTGTGATCAGATCGATTAGTGCAGGAATCAGGTAGGTCGGTGTAGGTGTCTGTGTAGTGGTCAGGTAGGTTAGTGTAGGAATCAGGTAGGTCTCTAGTGGTCAGATAGGTCTCTGTAGGTGTCAGTATAGTGATCAGGTAGGTTAGTACAAGAAACAGGTAGGTCTGAGTAGTGGTCAGGTAGGTCTCTGTAGTGGTCAGATAGGTCTCTGTAGGTGTCAGTATAGTGATCAGGTAGGTTAGTACAGGAAACAGGTCGGTCAGTGTAGTGGTCAGGTTGGTTAGTGCAGAAATAAGGTAGGTCAGTGTAGTGGTCAGGTAGGTCAGTGTAGGCGTCAGTATAGTAATTTGGTAGGTCAGTGTAGTGATCAGGTTGGTTAGTGCAGGAATAAGGTAGGTCAGTGTAGGTGTCTGTGTAGTGGTCAGGTAGGTTTGTGTAGTGGTCAGGTAGGTCAGTGTAGGTGTCAGTATAGTAATCAGGTAGGTCAGTGTAGGTGTCAGTATAGTAATCAGGTAGGTCTGTGTAGTGGTCAGGTAGGTCAGTGTAGTGGTCAGGTAGGTCAGTGTAGTGGTCAGGTAGGTCAGTGTAGGTGTCAGTATAGTAATCAGGTAGGTCAGTGTATGTGTCAGTATAGTAATCAGGTAGGTCAGTGTAGGTGTCAGGTTGGTTAGTGCAGGAATAAGGTAGGTCAGAGTAGGTGTCTGTGTAGCGGTCAGGTAGGTTAGTGTAGGTGTCAGTATAGTGATCAGGTAGGTAAGTGCAGGAAACAGGTCAGGTAGTAATCAGGTAGGTCAGTGTAGTGGTCAGGTAGGTCTGTGTAGGTGTCAGTATAGTAATCAGGTAGGTCTGTGTAGGAATAAGGTAGGTCTCTGTAGTAGTCAGTTAGGTCAGTGTAGGTGTCAGTATAGTAATCAGGTAGGTCAGTGTAGGTGTCAGTATAGTAATCAGGTAGGTCAGTGTAGGTGTCAGTATAGTAATCAGGTAGGTCAGTGTAGGAATAAGGTAGGTCTCTGTAGTGGTCAGTTAGGTCAGTGTAGGTGTCAGTATAGTAATCAGGTAGGTCAGTGTAGGTGTCAGTATAGTAATCAGGTAGGTCAGTGTAGGTGTCAGTATAGTAATCAGGTAGGTCAGTGTAGGTGTCAGTATAGTAATCAGGTAGGTCTGTGTAGGAATAAGGTAGGTCTCTGTAGTGGTCAGTTAGGTCAGTGTAGGTGTCAGTATAGTAATCAGGTAGGTCAGTGTAGGTGTCAGTATAGTGATCAGGTAGGTTAGTGCAGGAAACAGGTCAGGTAGTAATCAGGTAGGTCAGTGTAGTGGTCAGGTAGGTCTGTGTAGGTGTCAGTATAGTAATCAGGTAGGTCTGTGTAGGAATAAGGTAGGTCTCTGTAGTAGTCAGTTAGGTCAGTGTAGGTGTCAGTATAGTAATCAGGTAGGTCAGTGTAGGAATAAGGTAGGTCTCTGTAGTGGTCAGCTAGGTCAGTGTAGTGGCCTGTGTAATGGTCTAGTAGGTTTGTGTAGGGGGGGCGCAAATTACTTACCTTCCCCCGGGCGCTGACAACCCACGCTACGCCACTGGCTCCACCTCTCTCACTTGTAGGGAGATCATCCAGTGGGGGTGTCAGCATCTGCACTCCACCCCGGGTACCTGCATCTCCATTGTCCCCATCATGCACTCAGTGGATGCCACTCAGGAGATCAGATCTGTGCGAGCCGTTGGGAGAAAAACTGTCACTGATAAACACAGAACCCGGACTTCTGTGTTTCCAAGTGATAGTGGTGAGCAGGGAGCAGAGGGCCTGAGCCAGACGTGGTGGAACGGAGTTCCACCAAGTTCCTGTTGAAAAGAAGCCCTGACTACTCTACTATTTTGCACCGTGAAATTGCATCAGCTTCAAATTCTTGTATAGATGAAAAAGTTTAGTTTTTCTCAACAAAATTTTGTCAATCTACATCAAATCAATGGCCTGCCATCACTGGCTCTACTGTGACTTGCCTAGCCAGCCTTTCTCAACCTTTTCAACACAGAGGAACCCTTGAAATAAATTTCTGGTCTGCTAAAAATGAAAAATCTACAAATCATGACACATTAGTGTGACAATCAGTGGGAAGAATGCTCCTTACTCATCATCATTGGGAAGAATTACCCCCTTACAGAGAGCTAAAAGGAACAATGGTGTCAGTGGAAACTTATTGGAGAGGCAGAAATTGCCCATTTCTCAAGGAACCCCTAGCAGCCTCAGGAGGAACCCTGCTTGAGAAACCCTGTGCCAAGCTGTCCAAAGTCATCTCTGTGAATCTTTAGGGTTTCAGGATTATAATTCTCTCTTTTGTAGTCATGTTTGGGATGGTGATGGGAAGCGGCTTCCAGGTGACGACCAGCGAGGTACAAAGCAAACCCATCGTTCACCCCGTCATCATCACCCTGGAGGTATGTGGCCCCCCGCTGTCAACTCCCATGTGCAAAAATGAATGCCATTCTGGCTCTGCAAGAGAGGTCATCTTGTCTATTTACACTCGGAGCCACATTAATATCAGTTATGAATTTCACAGGGACAACTGATGGGACGCGGTGGTGATGCTGCTGAGCTGCCTTCCATTGTGATTGTTGCCCATTATGATTCATTTGGAGCCGCTCCGGTAAGTGACTGATGGGATAATAACATACACTATATTACCAAAAGTATTGGGACGCCTGCCTTTACACGCACATGTACTGTAATGGCATCCCAGTCTTAGTCCATAGGGTTCAATATTGAGTTGGCATTATGGTTGCCCTTAAAGGGCTGGTTGTATCTGTAAGACTAGATGTCCAGAGCACCCCCCCCCCATCTCCTTTACTTCAGATATCAAGAGCCAACCCACAATCACAAGTCAAGAGTCACCCAACCCTCCCTTACATCACAGTGCTACTCCCTGCTGCCAAGAAGAAGCTAAAGGCTGAGCTGGGAAAAACAGTGAGTGCAGAGTCTGAAGGAGGACCAGAGCAGGGCTGGAGTCAGCTGAGTCCCGAGAGCAGGGAAGGCAGAGATAAGCCAGCTACTGTGGGGATCTCCTCCCCAATTGCTACTAGAGTAATCCAGCTTTAGTGAGGTGCCCCTGGGTTCTCGGGATTCCTCCAGCATTTCACCTGCGTTACCAGAGGGTAACTGGGGTTCTGCGGCTGCACAGAGAAGCACAGGATCTGTAGGAGGAGTTCTCTTCTGCTCTCTCTGCAGAGACAAGGCGGGGGCAAAGATGAGGGGGGGTGTCGGAGCTGCAGGAGAGCTAAGAGGGCCAAATGAAATGGACTGAAGGGCCAGATTTGGCCCCGGACCTTGTGTTTGACACGTGTTATAGAGGCTATGTAAGTTATTACTGTGTAATTTTTCATCCACTTGGAAATATTGAGCATTAGATCCTTCCTTAGCAGAGTTACTGTAGGAAACCCTTCCTATTATTTTACTGTCCGGAGTTAAGCTTTAAAGTACACCCTGATTCTAAGCCAAAAAATAATCAGGCTGAAATTCCTAACAAAAATCAATCGACCTTGGGTAGAGGCCATTGGACCAGTGACCAATGCCTATGAGATGACTTGTTGCTGGAGTAGGGCATTCCCATGAACGAATTTTGGTAACTCTATATCTCATCTCTTTGATATCTCTGGCAGTACTTGGCTTACGGAGCGGACTCCAACGGCAGCGGGGTGTCAATGCTTCTGGAGATGGTTCGCCTTTTTCATCTTCTGTACAGTGACTGGCGGACTCAGCCCAGGTCTGCAGAGTTTTTTTTTTCTTTTTTATAGGAATAGTTCCCTTTAGATTGATAGATAGGGTAGACACAATTATAAATATTGATGTACATAGATGGGCAGGCTTGGACAGATAGTCAACTGAGATACACATGTACTTGTTTATTTGAGGTTTAACATGGTGTTCGCTCTGACCGGAGGAGGGAAGTTCAATTATCATGGAAGTAAGCGATGGATAGAAGAACATTTGGACCATTCTGGTAAGTGATGCTGCTAGAGTCTTGCACCTGGGGTATTCTGTGGGGTGCTCGGAGTCTCCTTTGCAGTAAATATTTTAGTGATGGTTCTTAGACAAATACATCAATCTTTTCATTTCTGAATTTTGGTTTATACATTTTTATTTTTTTAAGCAATGATGATGCATTAATATCTGACCTCTGGCCTTCCCTTCAGTCAAGCACAGTAGCACTGGCTTCCCTCCGGTACTGAAATGGCTTACTCTGATTTCACTGCACACTGTGAGCTTCTCATATGCAGAAAATCCACATTGTCTCAGCACTTCAGACTTTGTTTTGAAAATACATTTTCTCAATGAGCAAGGAAACAGCTCAAGACAGTTTTAATAACTGGATTTGGACAGTTTTTGTACTTATAAAAGAAAAGTAACAATTGTGTCCTTTTTTATAAATATAGAGCCCTACTGACCAGATGAATAGGCTTACCTATACATTTTGTTTGCAGTACGAGTGAGGTGTTTGGAGACACAGAGGGGACTGAAATAGAAGAAATGAAATCTGCTGGCTTGGGTTTAAACCAACCATATCTATTGCCTAGGTTGGGGGTCCATAACTGCAGTGAGACAGGGGCCAGAGAATTTTTTCAAAAACATTCCATGTCTCAACAATTTACCATATCTGTTACCACGAGCAGAAGTTCTCAGTCTGAGTGAGACCAGGGACTGGTAAATTCTTCCAAAACCTTCAATTTCCCAACAAACAACCATATTTGTTGCCTAGAACAGAGGTTCTCAATCTGAGTGAGACCAGGGCTGGGCGAATTCTTCCAAACCCCTCCATGCCCCAACAGTCAATGATATCTGTTGCCTAGAGCAGGTGTTCTCAACCCTATTAAGACTGGGGCCCATGAATTTTTTCCCCGAACCCTCCATGCCCCAACAGTCAACCATATATGTTTCCTGGGGCAGGTGTCCTCAACCCTAATAGGACTGGGGCCCATGAAATTCTTCCAAAACCTTCCATGCCCCAACAATCAACCATATCTGTTGCCTGGGGAAGGTGTCCCCAACCCTAGATGGACTGGGGCCCCTGAAATTCTTCCAAAACCTTCTATGCCCCAACAATCAACCATATCTAACACCTAGGGCAGGTGTCTTCAACCCTAGTAAGACTGGGGCCAATTAAATTCTTCCCAAACCCTCTATGCCCCAACAATCAACCATATCTGTTGCCCGGGGAAGGTGTCCCCAACCCTAGTGGGACTGGGGCCCATGAAATTCTTCCAAAACCTTCTATGCCACAACAATCAACCATGTCTATCACCTAGGGCAGGTGTCCTCAACCCTAGTAAGACTGGGGCCCATGACATTCTTCCAAAACCTTCTATGCCCCAACAATCAACCATATCTATCACATAGGGCAGGTGTCCTCAACCCTAGTAAGACAGGGCATGGAGGGTTTGGGAAGAATTGAATGGGCCCCAGTCTTACTAGGGTTGAGGACACCTGCCCTAGGTGATAGATATGGTTGATTGTTGGGGCATAGAAGGTTTTGGAAGAATTTCATGGGCCCCAGTCCCACTAGGGTTGAGGACACCTTCCCAAGGCAACAGATATGGTTGATTGTTGGGGCATAGAAGGTTTTGGAAGAATTTCATGGGCCCCAGTCCCACTTGGGTTGAGGACACCTGCTCCAGGCAACAGATATGGTTGATTGTTTGGGGCCCATTCAATTCTTCCCAAACCCTCCATGCCCTAACAACCATATCTGTTGCCTGGAGCAGGTGTCCTCAACCTTAGTTGGACTGGGGCCCATGAAAATCTTCCAAAACCTTCCATGCCCCAACAGTCAACCATATATGTTGCCTAGAACAGGGGTCCTCAACCCTAGTGGGACCAGGGCCCAGGGCCCTTGTTGCTGGTTAGATAGTGGCCCTCAGAAGAATACCTCTTTAAATCATTGGTGTCAGTGGTGGCTCCCAATGGAGAATAGCCTCCAAATCTTTGGTGTGAGTAGGATAGAGTCTCCTAGGGGAAGAACGGCTCTTCAAATTAATGATGTCAGTGGAATAATGGTCCCAAGTGAATATTGCCCCCGCTCAAATCATTGGTGTCAGTAAAATAGTGGTCTCCAGGGTAGAATGGCCCGCAAATCCTTGTTCTCAGTAGGGCAGTAGGCCCTAGGGCAAAATAGCACCTCAGATCATTAATGCCAGTGGGATAGCTCTCAAAATAATTGGTGTTAGGGGGACAGTGGACCACTTTCCGAGCCTGATGTGACAGCAGTAACTGCTAGAGCAGACATAAGGCCATTGACCGGAAGGGGGTAGCGCCGAAAATGGAGTGGCAATGGGAATCTATGTGTAAAGTCAAAGTTCTGGGAATTCACAGTCTTTGTCAAGCACATCCCTTTTCCCCCCTCCCATTTAGAATGGTTGCTGCAGCTAGGAGGACTGATGAAATCAATTGCAAAAATGGCACTGTTTAGGTTACTAAGACATATCATCAGCTGTTTGATTTGTCCATTGCCATGACTATTGGATTCTCTGATTTGAGGTAATGTACTGTACTCTGATACTTTCTCTCCTAGAAACAAGCGTCCTCCATGAGAACGTGGCGTTCGTCCTGTGTTTGGACACCCTGGCCAATGGTGACTCTCTCCACCTTCACGTCTCTCGGCCACCACCAGAGGGCAGCGCACAGTGGAAGTTCCTGAGGCAGCTACAGCTGGTACACCAACCATTTCCATTATGTGATTAGTCGCACTAGCAGATGACTGGGAAATGTCACCTTGCCCCCCTTTTTTTTTTTTTGGAACACCTAAAAGCTGAGCCTGTAGATCTGCAAGCCAGGGATTCCCAATTCCAACTCCACCCATCAGTGTCCCTTTACTAACTATACACACCTTAATAAACCATTAGGGCAATACTGACACCTCAACTTCATTACAGCCTGCTGGAAATATTGCTGAGAGTATAAATGGTAAGAAGTTGCACTCCGATCCAAAAGCCCTGCCTAATCTACCATTGTGGGACATTGACAGCGGGCAAAATAAGTATTGAACACGTCAACATTTTTCTAGGTAAATATATTTCTAAGGGTGCTATTGACATAACATTTTCACCACATGTCGGCAACAACCCATGTAATCCATACATACAAAGAAACCAAAACAAATAAAGTTCAGAAATTAAGCTATGTGTAATAAAATGGAATGACACAGGGAAAAAGTATTGAACACATGAAGAAAGTGAGGCGCAAAAAGGCAAGGAAAGCCAAGACACCAGATGAAATCTATGAGTAATTAGAAAGCAATTCTGCCCCTTGTCAGTGCAAATTAATATCAGCTGGTTCAGTTTAACCGATGGCCTATAAAAAGGTGTCTCATTATCAAGGTGTCCCACAAGAAACATCTCATGATGGGTAAAAGCAAAGAGCTCTCTCAAGACCAGGGATTTTTTTCAGCTGGAAATTGGTGGAACAGAGTTCCACCACCTTCGGCTCAGGCCCTCTGCTTCCTACCATCACTTGTAAACTCAGAGGTCTGGCTTCCTGTGTTTTCAAAGTGCAGTATGGGGACAAAGGAAATGCCGGTGCCTGGGGTGCAGTGTGAATGCCGACACCCCCACTGGATGATCTCCCTGCAAGTGAGAGAGGCAAAGCCATCTACAGTGTAAGGGGAGGTACTAGAGAAGAAGAGGGGTAAAAGTGAGATGTGGATGTGGGATGCCGAACTATACAGCTGTGGAAGAAGGCTGAACTCTGCACTCTGTGTGTAGCGCACCCCTGAACTCTGCACTGAATCCGTAGCACACTCCTGAACTCTGCACATAGCATACCCCTGGACTCTGCACTCTGTACATAATGCACTCCTGGTACTTGATGCCCCCTTTAAGACCCTCTCACTGTTCATGAAATTTTGACTAGTTTGGGGAGGGGGTTTTGGGGGGGTCGTGGTTGAGTTCCTGCACCTTTCTTCTGAGAAAAAAAGCCCTGCTCAAGACCTTTGCAACCTTGTTGTTGCAAAACATACTGGTGGCATTTTTTACAGAAGGATCTCTAAACTTCTGAATGTTCCAGTGAGCACTGTTGTGGCCATAATCTGGAAGTGAAAAGAACATAATTTTACTATTAAACTACCAAGAATAGGTGCTCCTTGCAAGATTTCTGACAGAGGACTGACAAGAATTATCAGAAGAGTTGTCCAAGAGCCAAGGACCACTTGTGGAGAGCTTCAGAAAGACCTGGAATTAGAAAATACAATTGCTTCAAAGAAAACTTTAAATAATTTGCTCGCTCGCCCGCCATGGCCTGTATGCACGCTCACCACGCAAGACTCCATTGCTGAAGAAAAAGCATGTTGAAGCTTGTTTAAAGTTTGCTGCACAACATTTAGACAAGCCTGTGAAAATACTGGGAGAATATAGTTTGGTCAGATGAGACCACAATTAAACTCTTTGGATGCTATAATAGACACCATGTTTGGAGGTCAAATGGCACTGCACATCACCCCAAAAACACCCCCATACCAACAGTGGGGTTTGGAAGTGGGAGCATCATGGTGAGGTTTGGGAACATCATTGTGGGGCTGTTTTTCAGCATACGGTACTGGCAAACCTCATATCATTGAAGGGAGGATGAATGGAAAAATGTACCAAGACGTTCTTGATAGAAATCTGCTGCCATCTACCAGGATGATGAAGATGAAACGAGGGTGGACATTTCAGAAAGACAATGATCCCAAACACAAATCCAAGGAAACTCCCAATTGGTTTCAAAGAAAGAAAATAAAGCTGCTAGAATGGCCCAGCCAATCACCTGACTTTAATCCAATAGAAAATCTATGGAAAGAACTAAAGATCAGAGTTCATAGAAGAGGCCCACGGAACCTTCAAGATTGTTTGTGTGGAAGAATGGGCCAAAATCACATCCGAGCAACGCATGTTACTAGTTTCTCCATACAGGAGGCGTCTTGAAGCGGTCATTACCAACAAAGGATTTTGTACCAAGTATTAAATATATTTCAGTTAGCGTGTTCAATACTTTTTCCCTGTGTCATTCCCTTTTATTACACAGAACTTCATTTCTAAACTTATTTGTTTTGGTTTCTTTGTATGTATGGATTGGATGGGTTGTTACCGACATGTGGTGAACATTTCATGCCAATAGCACCTATAGAAATATATTTACCTGGAAAAATGGCGACGTGTTCAATACTTATTTTACCCGCTGTATATGGCAATCCCATAATACAGCCTTATATGTGAACAAAACACATGGGAGCAAAACACACTTAGGGCTCCATTTATATAATATTTTATTTTTCACTGAAGATTCACACAGCTTTCAACAAATTTTTCAAATTAAAAAACAATTAAAAAATGTGTGATTTATGGGTGAAATTTGTGTGGATCCTGGATAAAAACATTTATAATTAGACCCCTTATTATTAAACACGTATGGAAGAGCTGAAAATGTAAAATCTGCAGGTGGCAACTCTTTCTTTTTAGGTTATTTTAACTGTCTCTGATTGGATCATTTAGCATTATTGTCCAAAGACAGGATAAAAAAAATGATAAAACCATTTATATAAAACATTTTTTTTAAAAAAATGATAAAACCATTTATATAAAACATTTTTTTATACATGTGCTGTTTTTTAATATTTAGATATTTAGATTTCTTCAAACCTCAAAAAAAAAAAAAAAATAGAAACATATGCCAACATGTAAAAATAAAAACAGGTGCTGCATTTTCTATTCTTAGATATTTAGATCCTGAAACTTTGAAAAAAAAAAAAAAATACAAGTGCAACAAATAGATAAAACCTTGACTATAAAAAAAAACATTTTATTTTATTCTGGTGCTGCTTTTTATAGTATATTTAGATTTCTTCAAACAAAAAACTACAAATGTGTAAAACATACAGTATATATAGTGTGTGCGTGAGTGTGTGTATATATATATATATATATATATATATATATACACACACACACACAGTATCTCACAAAAGTGAGTACACCCCTCACATTTTTGTAAATATGTTATTCTAACTTTTCATGTGAGAGCACTGAAGAAATGACACTTTGCTACAATGTAAAGTAGTGAGTGTACAGCTTGTATAACAGTGTAAATTTGCTGTCCCCTCAAAATAACTCAACACACAGCCATTGATGTCTAAACCACTGGCAACAAAAGTAAGTACACCCCTAAGTGGAATTGTCCAAATTGGGCCCAAAGTGTCAACATTTTGTGTGGCCACCATTATTTTCCAGCACTGCCTTAACCCTATTTGGTATGGAGTTCACCAGAGCTTCACAGGTTGCCTCTGGAGTCCTCTTCCATTCCTCTATAGGACGACATCACGGAGCTGGTGGATGTTAGAGACCTTGCACTCCTCTACCTTCCATTTGAGGATGCCCCACAGATGCCCAATAGGGTTTAGGTCTGGAGACATGCTTGGCCAGTCCATCACCTTTACCTTCAGCTTCTTTAGCAAGGCAGTGGTCATCTTGGAGGTGTTTGGGGTCGTTATCATGTTGGAATACTTCCCAGTGGCCCAGTCTCCGAAGGAAGGGGATCATGCTCTGCTTAAGTATGTCACAGTACATGTTGGCATTCATGGTTTCCTCAATAAACTGTAGCTCCCCAGTGCCGGCAGCACTCATGCAGCTCCAGACCATGACACTCCCACCACCATGCTTGACTTTAGGCAACACACACTTGTCTTTGTACTCCTTACCTGGTTGCCACCACACATGCTTGACACAAACCAAATAAGTTCATCTTGGTCTCATCAGACCACAGGAGATGGTTCCAGTAATCCATGTCCTTAGCCTGCTTGTCTTCAGCAAACTGTTTGCAGGTTTTCTTGTGCATCATCTGTAGAAGAGGCTTCCTTCTGGGACGACAGCCATGCAAACCAATTTGATGCAGTGTGCGGCGTATGGTCTGAGCACTGACAGGCTGACCCCTCACCCCTTCAACCTCTGCAGCAATGCTGGCAGCACTAATACGTCTATTTCCCAAATAGAACCTCTGGATATAACGCTGAGCACGTGCACTCAACTTCTTTGGTTGACCATGGCGAGGCCTGTTCTGAGTGGAACCTGTCCTGTTAAACTGCTGTATGGTCTTGGCCACTGTGCTTCAGTTTCAGGGTCTAGCCAATCTTCTTATAGCCTAGGCTAACTTGATGAAGAACAACAATTCTTTTTTTCAGAGTCTCAGAGAGTTATTTGCCATGAGGTGCCATGTTTAACATCCAATGACCAGAGAGTGAGAGCGATAACACCAAATTTAACACACCTGCTCCCCATTCATACCTGAGACCTTGTAACACTAACGAGTCACATGACACTGGGGAGGGAAAATGGCCAATTGGGCCCAATTTGGACATTTTCACTTAGGGGTGTACTCACTTTTGTTGCCAGCGGTTTAGACATTAATGGCTGTATGTTGAGTTATTTTGAGGGGACAGCAAATTTACACTGTTATACAAGCTGTACACTCACTACTTTACATTGTAGCAAAGTGTCATTTCTTCAGTGTTGTCACATGAAAAGATAGAATAAAATATATACAAAAATGTGAGGGGTGTACTCACTTTTGTGAGATACTGTATATATAGGCATTTTATTTTATACAGAATCTATTTTTCATTTAGATGCTTTTTATACACATATTTCTTTCATATGCATAGTTGTATCTATTTTTATAAATTTTCATTAGCTCCATCCAAGGATATACTCACATAATTTAAACTAATGTGCCTATATTTCTATATTGGATTTTTTACTTAGCCCGTAAAGAGGGGGGCAGCTTAAGCATTTTAATACATGGTGGCATTTTTTTTTCTTTGAAGATTTAAATGAATACGATGACTAAAACTCTATCCTTCTTCAGACTTTTACTGATCGGTGCTCCTATGCTTCAACCTATTCAGATCTACAAAGCCTCAGACAAAGCACACCTCAACGTAACCTCAATGACTCTCAGGGGCGGGCACAGCCAAAGCACACTCCTTGATGGCTCTCAGGGGGCTGGCACGGACGAGGCTTACCTCTCAATAACCGCATAGGGGTGTAGGCATAGACAAAGCACACATCTCAATAACAATCATGGAGATGGGCTCAGATAAAGCACACCTCTAAATTATTCTCAGGGGGCAGGCACAGCCATAGCACACTTCTTGATGGCTCTCAGGGGGTGGGCTTGGACAAAGCACACCTCTCAATAACTCTCAGGGGAATGGGCTCTGACAAAGCCCACCTCTCTATGACTCTCAGGGGATGAGCACAGTCAAAGCATCTTCTTGATGGCACTCAGGGGACCAACATAGACAAAGCCCACCTCTCAATAACTATCAGGGGGTAGGCACAGCCAAAACACACCTCCCAATGACTCTCAGGGGGCTGGAGCAGTCAAAGCAGACTTCTTGATGGCTCTTATGGGGCGGGCACAAAAAAATCTCACTTCTCAATGACTCTCAGGGGGCGGGAATAGTCAAAGCAGACTTCTTGATGGCTCTTATTGGGCGGGCACAGAAAAATCTCACCTCTCTCAATGACTCTCAGGGGAATGGGTTCCGATAAAGCACACCTCTCGATGACTCTCGGGGGGCAGGCACAGCCAGAACACACCTCGCAATGACTCTCAGGGGAAAAGCAAAATCAAAGTACACCTCTCCTTGACTCTGAGGGGATGAGCATAGTCAAAGCACACCTCTCAATGACTTTCCAGGGATGAGCACAGCCAACACACATCTCCTAATAACTCTCAGGGGACAAGCACAGTCAAAGCACACCTCTCATTGACCCTGAGAGGCATGAGCACAGCCAAAAAACACCTCTCAATGACTCTCAGGGGGCAGGCACAGCCAAAACAAACATTTATTTGACTATCAGGGGGCAGGCACATCCAAAACACACCTCTTCATAACTCTCAGGGGACAAGCAAAGTCAAAGCACATCTCTCATTGACTCTGAGGGGATGAGCACAGTCAAAGCACACCTCACAATTACTCTCACGGGGCAGGCACAGCCAAAACACACCTCTTAATGACTCTTAGCGGAAGAGCACAGCCAAGGCACACTTCTTAATGGCTCTCAGGGGGCGGGCAGAAACAAAGCCCACCTCTCAATACCTATCAGGGGGTGGGCTCAGACAAAATACACCTTCCAATGACTCTCAGGGGGCGGGAACAGTCAAAGCACACTTCTTAATGGCTCTCATGGGGTGGGCACAGCCAAAACACACCTGTCAATGACTCTCAGGGGGTGGGAACAGTCAAATCAAACTTCTTGATAGCTCTTATGGGGCTGGCACAGAAAAATCTCACCTCTCAATAACTCTCAGGGGGCAGGCACAGCCAGAACACACCTCTCAATGACTCTCAGGTGGACAAGCACAGTCAAAGCACATCTCTCATTGACTCTGAGGGGATGAGCACTGTCAAAGCACACCTCCCAATGACTCTCAGGGGATGAGCACAGCCAAACCACGCCTCTCAATAACCCTCTGGGGGCAGGCACAGCCAAAACACACCTCTCTTTAACTATCAGGGGGCAGGCATAGCCAAAACACACCTCTTATTAACTCTCAGGGGACAAGCACACTCAAAGTACACCTCTCATTGACTCTGAAGAGATGAGCACAGCCAAACCACGCCTTTCAATGACCCTCGGGGGGCAGGCACAGCCAAAACACACCTCTCTAACTATTAGGGGGCAGACACAGCCATAACACACTTCTTAATGACTCTCAGGGGGAAGAGCACAGCCAAGGCACACTTCTTAATGGCTCTCAGGGGGTGGGCACAAACAAAGGCTGCCTCTCAATACCTATCAGGGGGTGGGCTCAGCCAAAACACACCTCCAAATGACTCTTAGGGTATGGGCACATCCAAAGCACACTTCTTGATGACTCTCCGGTAGTTAGCAGAGACAAAGCTCACTTCTCAATGATTCTTCGGGGGTGCTCACAGACAAAGCACACCTCTCAATGACTCTCAGGTAGCATGCTCAGAAGAAGCACACCTCTCATTGATTCCCATGGTGGCAGGCACTGATAAAACATGTCTCTCAATCATTTTCAGGGGGTCAGGCACTGATGAACCTCTCCTCTCAACGGTTCTCACCGGCAGAGCACTGACAATAATTTACTCTGGTTCTCTGGTTTTGGAGAACAGCTCATTTGCAACCATCCCAGTTTCAGCAATGGAAACAAAACTGTTCATAGGTTACATTTAAAAATTTACACTTTCATTAGGAGCCATAAAAAGTTTATTATTTTTTTATTTTTTTAGCTTTGGGAGAAAACTGAGTGAACTTCCAGACTGTAGCTTAGCGGCAGTTTTGTCTTTCACTGATTGTCTTTTTCTTGCACCTCTTATTCTTGTACTGACTTGTCCCCTTTGCCATTTTCCAGGTCACACAGTCTCCTCCATTTCTGGGACTGAACTTTTCACTGATCCACAAAAAGATTAATTTAGGGGAGAATTTCCTGGTGTGGGAACACGAGCAGTTCAGCTTGCGCCGTCTCCCAGCTTTTACTGTGTCTCATCTGCGCAACCACAAGAGCGGGATGAGGAAGTCTATACTTGACACCAGGTAATCCACTGTAATAGTTATGGATACCACAGCATGCAGCCAGGGAATGAAGTGTAACTGCAGCATTTATGATATATTTATTATTGGAGATTCAGTATCGGCTTTCTAAGGTGTAGAGTCTAGGAAGCATTGCCAGAAACCCCTAAAGGAGGGTATGGATTTCAATGTATGATGTTTCCTAGCCCCCACCCATAGGCTTGACCCTCTAATGACTGAGAAGCGACTAAAGTATCAGTTCTATAGGCAAGAGCTTAGTCAAAAACAAGAAGCAATGCAAATGGAGTTGTACACCAGTATGTCTCAAATCAGATAATGTGTAGGCTGATCAGGACAAGCGGGGTGCAGGCCAAACTGTAACACAGGTCATGTCTGGCAATATATAGCCAGCGTCTATACACAGGCCAGGTCAGGCAATGTTCAGGTAGAGTCATAACACCAGTTCAGGCAATGTTCAGGCAGAGTCATACCACAGGTCAGGTCAGGCAATGTTTAGGCAGAGACATAACACAGGCCAGGTCAGGCAATGTGCAAGCAGAGTTATAACAAAAGAGCAGGTCAGGCTATGTTTAGGCTGAGTTGTGACATAGGTCAGGTCAGGCAATGTTCAGGTGGAGTTGTGACACAGGTCAGGCCAGGAAAAGAGTCGTAAAGCCAGAACAGGTCAGGCAATGTTTAGGGATAGACATAACACAGGTCAGGTTAGGCGATGTTCAAGGAGAGGCAAACACAGGTCAGGTCAGGTAATGTTCAGGCAGAGTTGTGACACAGGTCAGGTATAGCAATGTTCACACAGATTCATGACACAGGTCAGGTAATGCAACGTTCAGGCGGAGTAGTGACATGGGTCAGGCAATGTTTAGGAAGAGTCATAAAGCAGAACCAGGCCAGGCAATGTTCAGGGAGAGTCACAACACAGGTTTGATCAAGCCATGTTCAGGCAGAGTCATGACACAGGGCAGGTCAAGCAATGTTCAGGCAGAGTCATGACACAGGGCAGATCAGGCAATGTTCAGGCAATGTTCAGGCAGAGTCATGACACAGGGCAGATCAGGCAATGTTCAGGCAGAGCTGTGACACAGGTCAGGTTAAGCAATGTTCAGGCAGAGTCATAACACAGGTCAGTTCAGGCAGAATCAATGTTTATTGAGCTGGGTGATGTTGGTTAGTCTATTAAGCACAGTGATGTTGGTTAGTCTATTGGGTGGGGTGGGGTGGTGTTGGTTGGTCTATTGAGCGGGGTGATGTTGGTTAGTCTATTCGGTGGGGTGTTGTTGGTTTGTCTTTTGGGTGGGGTGGTGGTGTTTGGTTTTCTGGGTGAGGTGGTGTTGCTTAGTCTATTGGGTAGGGTGTTGTTGGTTTTTCTATTATGTGGGGTGGTGTTGGTCTATTAGATGGGGTAGTGTTGGTTTGTTTTTTTCGTGGGGTGGTTTTGGTTAGTCTATTCGGTGGGGTGGTGTTGATTAGTCTACTGGGTGGGTGGTTGTTGGTTAATCTATTGGGTGGGTTGTTGTTGGTTAATCTATTGGTTGGGGCACTGTTGAATATTGGATGGGGTAGTGTTGGTTTGTCTTTTGTGTGAAGTGGTGTTGGTTAGTCTATTGGGTAAGGTGGTGTTGATTAGTTTATTGGGTGGGGTGGTTTTGGTTAGTCTATTCAGTGGGGTGGTGTTGATTAGTCGATTGGGTGGTTGTTGGTTATTCTATTGGGTGGGTTGTTGTTGGTTAATCTATTGGGTGGGGCGCTGTTGAATGGTCTATTGGATGGGGTAGTGTTGGTTTGTCATTTGTGTGGGGTGGTGTTGGTTAGTCTATTGGGTCGGTGGTTGTTGTTTATTCTATTGGGTGGGGTGCTGTTGAATAGTCTATTGGATGGGGTAGTGTTGGTTTAGGCAAAAAATTTGGGGGAGCATACCCATGTATTTCTAAAGCTGCTGCAGCTATGAACCAAAAGACATGTATATTAAAAAAGAATAGCGCGCAAATGCAAAAGAAATTACTACCAAATCTGAAGAGAGTCCATAAATAAAAATGGGGGTTTGGTCCCACCATATGGCCATATCGTGCTCAAGCCCACTACTGCGTCAAAGTACCCCATTATCAGTGGGTCCTACACTATCCATGAAAAAGAGATGAATCCAGCCTTTCTAACCCTTGGAGATAATACTCCTTGCTGGGAAAGATGTGCAAATGCACTACAGGGGACTCCTCCTATATCCACTTGATGGTGGACACTGATTGAGTACAGGTGTGTGTGGGGGGTGGGGAGGGTTGCTCAACCTCGGTGGTCTGGTCAGACCGAATACATAATAACCAGGCAAAAAATTTGGGGGATTTAGTGTTGGTTTGTCTTTTGTGTGGGGTGGTGTTGGTTAGTTTATTGAGTAAGGTGGTGTTGATTAGTTTATTGGGTGGTGTGTTGTTTTGGTTAGTCAATTTGGTAGGGTGGTGTTGATTAGTCTATTGGGTGGGTGGTTGTTGGTTATTCTATCAGGTGAGTTGTTGTTGGTTAATCTATTGGAAGGGTTGCTGTTAGTTAAGCTGGATACACACTATACAACTTTTGTTGTTCGATTTCCTTTAGATTCACCTTCAACTATGTAGTGCAAGGGCCTGCCTGATTGCATACAAATTGAAAGTGTTTATATTTGACCTCATATTATAGGGTTTTGGTAAATCTAAAGGAAAAAATCTAAAGAAGATCGTATAGTGTGTATCCAGCTTAATGGGCCATACACACTAAGATTTTTTGAAGACTTTTTCCTTTAGACTTACCAAAACCATATAATATGAGGTCAAACCTAAACACTTTCAAATTGTATGCAATTGGCAGGCCCTTGCACTACATAGAAAATGTAAATCTGAAGGAAATCTAACCACAAAAGTTGGATAGTGTGTATCCAGCTTTAGTCTATTGAGTGAGGTGGTGTTGATTAGTATATTGGGTGAGGTGATGTTTTTTAGTCTGTTGGATGGGGTGATGTTGGTTGGTCTATTGGGTGATTAGTGGTGTTGGACGAATTATACTTTTTTTTTCCTTGGTGGGGGTTTTATGTATTTAAAATGTTTTAATCTTTTCTTAAAGAAAACCTATCACGTCCATTGTACTATCACATTGTTGGCTTGTTAGTCTCCCTTGTAGTGGAAAAAAAATAAAAATAAACTTTAAATATGTAGTTAAATCAAATAAATTAAAAACACCCAAAATATATATTTTTTTTAACGCCCCCCTGCTCCCATGTTCATATGCTCACCCAAAATATATTTTTTAACGCCCCCCTGCTCCCACGTACATGCTCATATAAAAAGGTACAAGAGTGCCTATGTACGAAAATGACAATTGGGTCACACATATTAGGTATCACTGCAATTGGGTTTAATAAACTGTCGCACTAACATTATGCAACATAAAAATTGCAACTAAAATCAATTTATTCTTCACAAAATATATCAGGGTTTTGGGGTTTTAACCTTCAAGCCTACATTTTTTTTGTGTGCAAAAAATAAAATCTGCTCTTGCAGAGAAGGAATTAAAGCTGTCTGCCATGGCGCACGGCTGGTTATAAATGAATTCACATCGGTGCCGGTTGTTATTATTTAATTTCCTCCCTGCTCTGGAAATGCCGGGAAGACAGACCGTCACCATGTAATGACAAATTCCCCCGGCCTGGAGTCTCCGGGAACATACACTGATAAAATAACCCCATGTGATATACGGAGAATGGCGACTACAAATCACACACAGGATGTAGAAGAGACACTCGGAGCGCTAATAAAAGGAACGTGTTTATACGCTACGTGCCAACCGCTGAGATCAGGAGATATTTATTGGAAGCACTGTAGCCAAGGGCCAGTGTATAGGGAAACATTGTATACAGATTGAGAGACTCTCTACAGGGAGGCATCTATTATGATACCAGTGGACGGATGGACAGACAGATGCATTCATATATTAAGATAGAGATACCTTATGTAGACATATACTTTACAACCAAAACACTACTGATACCTCTCCATCACACATATACAAGTGTATCACTACTCCCTTGGGAGCTGCTTGAAGCGGATTCCCCTGGGTTACCCATAGCAACAACTTATCGATTCTTTAGTGCTTTAAGTGTTTGGCTTAGTCAGGAAACAGTCCAGGGGATTTGGTTTTTGTTGTTTTTATTTTAGAACTTGGGATGGGAGAAGGGTTGAGTGGGATACTCCAACTGGATGAACTATGGACAACTTGAGGACTAGCTATGTTGAGTGCGGCAAGGCTGCTGCTTCACCTTGCCACTATAGTGAAGTACTTGATAAGCCAACTGTATAGTGAATTACTCTTCAGGGCCCCTCTTGGCACCCCCTTTACCCTTACTCTTTAGGGTTATACTTGGCACCCCCTTTATTCTTGCTAACTGTGTGAGCTGACCTATCTTCTGACTTCTCTGTAGTGGTCCCCCTTCCTTGGCAGACCCCTTGGCAAGCACCCCTGGTATCCTTCAGGCTCAGCTCCACATCTGGCTCACCAGGCCGACTGCCTGTGACCACCTTCCTCATACAGCAGGAGGAGAGACAGCCGTCACCCTCCTCCTGGGACTCTGCTTCCCGCCAAAGACGCCCTGTCACATGTACCCTTGGCTTTTATGGTGAATCCCAGGATGCACTGCAGTGGTTCCCTCCCACTGGCCAGGTTTCCTCCACTGTCCAACAGGCTCCCCTATTGGATACAGTGGGGACACTTCCTCAGACCAAGTGACTCACACCTGGACACATGTAACAGGCATAACTAACCGATTAGGCTCCCCAGATAAGCAGATGGAGCTTAACAATGCTTTTAACCTAGCACCTACCTAGGAGGGTGCTACATAAGATTATAATAATGGGCAGGATTTTTGTATGGAATGTCCAATAAAAGTTCCTTCCCTCCCCCATGGGCATTAAAAAAAAGTTGATCCCCTTTGTAGTTACAACACTCTCCTTATTTCTGGAAAGGCTTTTCTCAAGTTTTTTGGGTATGTCTGTGTAAGAATGTGAGCCCATTGGTAAGCTCAGGTATTATTGTTGGATACGAAGGCTTGGCTCGCACACCAAGCCCCACATTGGGCGGCAAAAAAAATTCCTGGCTTGCAATTAGTGTTCCAATTCATCCCAGAGATGTTTTGTACATTTGAGTTCCTCCACACCAGATGATGGATGAGAATACCTGGCTCACAATTGACATTCCCATTCATCACAAAGGTGTTGAGTAGGGATGAGATCAGAGACAGGACACTCAAGTTCCTCCACACCAAACTGGTCCAACCATGTCTTTATGGTGCTGGCTTTGTACACAGGGGCACAGTCGTGGTGGAACAGAAAAGGGTCTTCACCAAACTGTTACCATAAGGTTGGAAGTGCAAAATTGTCTACAATGTCTTTCTATCATGTAGTATTAACAGTTCCCCTTCACTGGGGACACCTGATCTCCATTATTTGGAGGAGCGTCAATGACAGTAATGATGTCAAGGCATCCCCAAAAGATCATTTTGTTTGTGGATGTCAGAATTCCATACACCCCCCAGCAGGCATTCCAATAAACATTCTTAGAGGTTCCTAAAGCCAGCAGTATCATAAATCCCACCACTGCACCAATATGTGACAACAGCATCTGGGATCTGACACCACTGTTGTCACAGAGTCCATATAGTTTTGGTCATGTATTTTGGTGGCTTTTGAGCATAGAAGTAGGTGTGATGGGCAGATGTACACCATCCTCTGGCTCTATGGTGTATACAAATACAGTGGACCATTCTTTCCTTCTGATGTATTGCAGGCCTCGGGTGGATATAAAGAGACTCAGGAGGAACACAGAGGTCCTGTGCGAGGCTCTGGCTCGGGGTCTGTACACTGACACCGCAAAGGTAAGATAGAATTGTTGATATCCCATCTCTCTTCATGTGCTAAACAGGAACATGCTGACAGGAGGAGAGAGAAGAAGGTCTCATTGATCTCATTAGTCTGCTGCTGTTCCTTCACAGTCCAATCACAGGCTAGGGGCCGGTAGGTGACCAGCCATGTTGCTTAACTGCAGTATATAAAATCAGGTCACCAGGCTGGCTGTGCAAATCTCGGAACTGGATGGACAGAAAAATAAATCCTGTGACAGATAAAACAACTCCTGTATATCTATTGCATCAGACTGCTTAGCTCAATGGTCTCCAAACTGTGGCCTTGGGGCCGGGGCAGCCCTTTGCTTGCTTTTGTCTGGCCCTTGGGGGAACAATTTCACTCACTGGCACCAATGAAGGGCACAATTCCTCCTAATGACACCATTACAGGGCAGCCATCATAAAATTTGGGGCCCCTTACACAGCTTTAAGCCTGGGCCCCCTCTGGCCTGACCACCAACATTTCCCAGGGCCCGCCCACTGGCCATTCCACCAAATACACCCACTGGCCATCTTACTGCGTCCTTCGGTTCACCCACTTTTTTTTTTAATACCCTTACAACTTAGTATATGAAAATGAACCCAATCCAGCAAAGAGATGGTCCCATATATTCAGCAAAGAGATGGTCCCATATATTCAGCAAAGCAATTGCTGAATATATGGGGATGTCTCTTTGCTAAATATATGGGGCTATCGCTTTGCTGAATATATGGGGCTGTCTCTTTGCTGAATATATGGGGCTGTCTCTTTGCTGAATATATGGGGCTGTCTCTTTGCTGAATATATGGGGCTGTCTCTTTGGTGAATATATAGGGGAAGTCTCTTTGCTAAATATATGGGGCTAAGAGACATCCCCCATATATTCAGCAAAGAGACAGCCCCATATATTCAGCAAAGAGACAGCCCCATATATTCAGCAAAGAGACAGCCCCATATATTCAGCAAAGAGACATCCCGATGTAGCAAAGAGACATCGGCTCCCTCTGCAGCCACCTTGCTTTAGCAATTGCTAGTTACTACAGCAACGACTCGGTCTTTCTGGTTGGGGCCTGGGTGGCTGGGCCCCTTGGGACACCAGGGCCCCTTACATGTGTATAGGCTGTCCTCCCCTGATAGTTGCTTCGGTCACCAACAATGGGGTACAGTTCCTACCAAGGATACCAACAATGACCCCAATGATGGGGCACAATTCCTCTCAATGACACCAATGATGGGGTACAATTCTTACCAATGACACCAGTGACGGGCGCAACTCCTCCTACAGACACCAATGATGCCGTGGCGGAGCCAGAGGGTTAGCTGGGGTGGCAATTGACACCCCAGAAGAAGTCCTTGCCACCCCTGTTGCCACCCCAATCCTGGGTGGGTGGGTGCATGACAGCGCCGCAGCGGAGGAATCACAGGGGATCGCCGTACGGGAGCTGCGGAGGGAGGCGGATCGGATGGAGAGCTGGTAGGCAGTGGGAGGGAGGCGGAGCGGAGGAATCACAGGGGAGCGCCCTGGGCGGTACCATTTACTAGAGGAGGGAGCGAGCAGGTGAAGTGCTCGCACTCGCAGTCCGCAGTACACTGTGTGTGTGTGTGGATGACTACACTACACACCATCCGCTATGTAGCTGCAAGCCTGCAACGATGTGCCGAGTGTGCTCCTGCACTGGGCACAAGCCTAGAACAGCAGAGCCCTTCCCCTTCCCTGTCAGCAAAGACACTCCCCCCTGACGTGACGTCACTGAGATGCCGGCGCCGGCGGGATGAGAGAGAGAGGACTCAGAGGAGAAGAGTGTGCTGCCAGGGTTGCCAGAGGAGTAACCAAGTTAGTAAGGCACAAGTAATACTTAGGATTGGGGGGGGGCTTGGGGAGAGAGAGACTGAGGCTGTGGGGAGGTTCATTGCCAATGATATTTGTAATATGCAGCATGAGGAGGTAATTCATTTCCACTGGTCATTGATGCATTAGTGACCGACCAGTGGCTGTTAATTAACCCCAATTTTCTGCATTAGTGGCACCAGTGTCAGTGTTAATACTAACATTGGTGCCACTAATGCAGCACAAAGGGGTTAATTTACTGCCACTGGTCGGTCACTAATGCATCAATGACCAGTGGAAATGAATTACCTCCTCATGCTGCATATTACAAATATCATTGGCAATTAACCACTTGCTGACCCGTTGCAGTATATGTACTGTGATGGGGTGTCAGCTACAGGCGTACGTCCCTGCCCCTTCAAGGTTTCTGGCACATGCCCCCACCCACTTACTCCCCTGTGATTTGACACAGCAAGAGACTGTCAGCAGATCTCAGCCAATGATTCACGGCCGAGACCTGCTGATCGGCTGTGTCAAATCACAGCCCAGAGCTCTGTGTTGACAATCAATACAGGGCTCTTTACAGAGGGAATGATCACTTTTTCTTTCTTTTCCCTGCAAAGCAGAGAAAATAAACAAATCAATCTGTAGTAAAAAGCAGCACATGTTACACATTGTTAGGCACACAATTAGCCCCTTGCCCCTAGATGTTAACCCCTTCTTAGCCGGTGTCATTAGTACAGTGACAGTGTATAGTATTATCACTGATCACTGTATATGTGTCACTGGTGATGTGGCAGTTAGTTCCCACAAAGTGTCAGGCCCGTGTCATGATCACAGTCCCACTATAAGGGTCCTTTCACAAGAATGATCTGATCAGATCCGCCTGTACGTTTTTCAGGTGGATCTGATTGGATGCTCCATGCATCCCTAAGGGGCAGCGGATGACACCCGCTGCTATCCGCTTCCGATCCTATCCGTGAAATCCGGCCGGATGGAAACCCTATTTTCCATCCATCCAGCGGATCGGATGAGAATGGACAGACGGTCCATTCTCATCCGATTCCCCCATAAAGGAGAGCGGGGATCTGACACCTCGGTCTCCACACACAGAGCGGAGACGGAGCGGTCATCCGCCTGCTCAGCGGGGATCGGCGGATCGTTCCCCACTGAGTAGAACGGACTCTGTCGGCGGATGCGGACCATGTGAAAGGACCCTAAGTTGCTGATCACCACCATTTCTAGTATATATAAAAAAATTCCATTATATATCTCATTTGTAGGCATTTTAGCTTTCACACAAACACATTAATATACACTTATTTTTTTACTAAAGACAGCAGATTTCATTTTGGTCTAAATTATGGAAGAATTTTTTTTTTTTTATTGGATGTTTTATAGCAGAAAGTAAAAAATATTTTTTTTTTCAAAATAGTTTTTTTCTTTTTTCATTCACATAATAAAAGCGAACACACACCAGTGGTATGCAAATACCCTCAAAAGAAAGGTTTTTTTTTTTTTTTGTGTAAAAAAATTACATACATTTTATTTGGGTACAGCGTTGCATGACGGGGGTAAAATCTTCTAGAGCTCAAGTGGTTAATTAACCTCCCAGAGAGTTAACCACTGCAGCCAGTTCACATGGGGATCGCAGTCACTGCCATCAATGCTGGGGGTTAATAAATAAGCTAGCACCGTTGCTGGGGATCATTGTTGCAGAAACTGAGGCGAATGCTGTGGATTATTATTGCGTAAATTGGCTGCTGTTTTAAGTATTTTCTTGTTTTGAAATGACACTAAATCTTTCTTTACACCTGGGGGGGCAGTTTGCCACTGCATCCTGTCCGCATGCTGTATCCTGTCCGCCACCTGTATCCTGTCCGCATGCTCTGTCCGCCACCTGTATCCTGTCCGCATGCTCTGTCCGCCACCTGTATGTATTTATTCTGCCACATATTTTTTGTAAAAAATCCTAAGTGTATTTTGATTGGTTTGCAAAAAAGTTATTACATCTACAAACTATGGAACTTTTTACTAGTAATGGCAGCGATCAGCGATTATTAGAGGGACTGCGACATTGCGGTGGACAAATCTGACACTAAATGACACTTTGTATATTGACCCCCCAAAATAATATCTTGCCACCCCTGTTTTAAAAGTCTATCTCCGCCACTGCAATGATGGGAGATTGTTTACTCCCAATGGCCACAGTCTGCCCCCCTCCCCCCCCTAAGTCTGAGGGACAGTAAATTTACTCTTTAATTAAAATGTTTGGAGACCCCTGGCTTAACTGTTATCTAACCCTTTTAACTCTTGGCTCCTGATGGCCCTTTAGGAGTGTGTAAGGCTTCTTGGTCATGTGATCACTGATATTGGCTGTCCCAATGATCACATGATCGGAAGCCTATGCTACCGACTCCTGATCATCACCATGTGACAAGATGCTGTTGGTGACAACGCAGTGACGGTGCTGAGGGTCCATGACTGAGCAACTCTTAGCACACTCAATAGACAGCACAGAATAAAGGGCAACTCCATGCATTCACCTTCTAGCAACTACCTCTGAAATATCAGTTTCGGGTGGAGTGATGCTTTAAGTGCTTCCTGCAGGCAGCGTTCTCTCTGCCCCAGTTCCTATAAATACAGTCAGTGCTCCCCCGATAACCCCTCATGCTTTTTTCTCTTTTCAGCTTCATAAATCCCATTTCAGATCCATTTCCAGATATTCCGCAATAAAAGAAAATCGTGTGATGACGCAGAACAGCAGAGAGATCAAACTGCCTCTCTGCATGGCCGTGCCCCCATCTCACAGCTCATTACCCTCCCGAGAACAGCAATAAATGAACGGTTTGAAGTGTTATAATGACAAAAGTGGAGGGAGTGAGATGTTCTGATGAATCTTCAGCAGTACATGACACCAAGTGTATCTACTGATCGCACTCATCAGTGCTGGGGAAAGATAATGGAGGTCCCACAGCACCCCCTGGTGGTGGAGATCAGTGTGACAAGTAATGAAGCCTCTTTAACACTTTTGGGGTAATTAAAGCATCCAAACGCTCAGCCAGAGCTTTGAGGGACCTCCAGAGATTTCTAGGGGTTGTTTGACATGTGGCTGATTGCGCCCCCCCCCCCCCCATTTGGGGGTGCCTGCAAAGTTCTGAGGCCAAAGCAACATGCCAGATTCAGTGGCAGGACACCAATATTCTTTTTAGCTTTCTGTGAGGGGGGCCAGTCAGACCACCACTAAAGGGGTTTCCATTCTTCTCACTGACCCCCAATGTAAGGAGTATTCTTCCTACTGATCACCAATATAAGGGGCATTCTTCCTACTAACCTCCAATGTAAGGAACATTCTTCCCACTGACCACCAATGTAAGGATCATTCTTCCCACTGATCACCAATGTAAGGGACATTCTTCCCACTGACCACCAATGTAAGGAGCATTCTTCCCACTGACCACCAATGTAAGGAGCATTCTTCCCACTGACCACCAATGTAAGGAACATTCTTCCCACTGACCACCAATGTAAGGAGCATTCTTCCCACTGACCACCAATGTAAGGAGCATTCTTCTCACTGACCACCAATGTAAGGAGCATTCTTCCCACTGACCACCAATGTAAGGGACATTCTTCCCACTGACCACCAATGTAAGGAGCATTCTTCCCACTGACCACCAATGTAAGGAGCATTCTTCCCACTGACCACCAATGTAAGGAGCATTCTTTTCACTGACCACCAATGTAAGGAGCATTCTTCCCACTGACCACCAATGTAAGGGACATTCTTCCCACTGACCACCAATGTAAGGAGCATTCTTCCCACTGACCACCAATGTAAGGGACATTCTTCCCACTGACCACCAATGTAAGGAGCATTCTTCCCACTGACCACCAATGTAAGGAGCATTCTTCTCACTGACCACCAATGTAAGGAGCATTCTTCCCACTGACCACCAATGTAAGGGACATTCTTCCCACTGACCACCAATGTAAGGAGCGTTCTTCCCACTGACCACCAATGTAAGGGACATTCTTCCCACTGACCACCAATGTAAGGAGCATTCTTCCCACTGACCACCAATGTAAGGAGCATTCTTCTCACTGACCACCAATGTAAGGAGCATTCTTCCCACTGACCACCAATGTAAGGGACATTCTTCCCACTGACCACCAATGTAAGGAGCGTTCTTCCCACTGACCACCAATGTAAGGGACATTCTTCCCAATTTTGTTTATTAAAAGTCTTGCAATCAATAAGCATAAAATCAATATACATAAATAAATATATACATATTTACATGAAAAGGGGAAAAAAAAATACATAGCAAATTCTGCTCTCAAATAAAGACTGCCTTTACAGCAAAAACAAAACTCACATCATGAAACACATCATTACCGGGAAAAATAATCTTAATTAGACTCACACCACCACACCAGACATCAAACCTGCGAGGTCAAGAAACAAAAACCACTCCCATTATGCATGCAGCCCTTCTTCAAAAATGAAGATATTAACTAACAAAAGCTAAGGGTGTGAAAGAAATAGCATAGGAAAAAAGCTTTTCACCCAGAGATGGACAGTTCACCAAAAGCAGGTCTGATATTCCTCCACGCCCTTATCCAGACCGCTCGAGGCTCCCTGCCCTTCTCAAGACCCCGAATCTTCCCAACCTCACCCAGAATATCGTACACCACCACCTCGACAGGGAGGACTTTCTTCCGCAGGGTAATCTGGCACCGTGCATTCCACGTGAAGTAACGGACAACTATACTAACTAGAAAAAGTGTATCCAAATCAAAATCCCAGCGAGTCGGGAATGCCCCATACACCCACTCCGCATAACTCATGCGATAGAGAAAGGGGATGCCTAGAGCCCTCCCCACCCTTTTATACACCTCTATGTTAAAGGGACACTGGAGCAAAAAGTGGTCCATAGACTCCACTTTACCAACACACTCCGCTCTAGGACAATCCCGATCATCCACAGGGCGATGCTTCAGGTTCCCTCTCACATAGAGCCTTCCATGGAAAGCGAGCCAGGCTTGATCCCTAAACTTCAAAGGGATTCTTCCTAAGTTAATTAAATGCAACCCCTCCCTCATTACGGGGCCTGGGCAATCCCTTAAGGTCAGCGACACACTGAAAGCAGAGCCCAAAATCCTCTTCTCCAGAAGCTTTCTGGGGAGGGACTTGATATCCCCCACTGTCACCTGCCACTGCCTAAGTATTTTCAGACACGGGGCAACATAAGCCGGAAGCTTGCCATGTCGGACTCTCAGACTTTTCACTGGCCCGCCATCTTCCCAGCATCGCAGAAAAGGCCTAAACCAAGATTGAAAAATACCCACCCATCCCGGCGGGGTCTCTGCTAACATATTACCAAGATTATACTTTAAAAAAAGCAGAGAAAAGAAAACTATAGGGTTGACCATTCCTAGACCACCCTCCCGCCTGGACAGGTAAGTTACATTGCGTTTGATCAGGTTCAGCCTATTTCCCCATAACAGTTGGAAAAAGCAGCTGTACACCCTTGCATAGAGAGATTCCGGCAAGATACAGACAAAGCTGACATATAAAAAGATTGGGATCAGGTAAGTTTTAATCAAGTCAACCCTTTCCCTCAAGGAAAGTTTCCATTTCTTCCAGCTTGCCACCTTGGCATTGGCATTCAACAACCTGCTTTCCCAATTTCGATGACCATAGTCACCAGGACCAAATTTGATGCCCAACACTTTAATTTCCTGCTGGGGCTCTGGGAAGGCATCCGGAAGTTCGAAGCTTTCACCCTCCTCACCCATCCAGAAAACTTCACTCTTTTCATGATTGATTTTAGAGCCAGAAGCCTCAGTGTACTGCTCTATCACAGAGACCACCTCCTGCGCCTCCTCCATCCCAGAGATAATAACAGACACATCATCGGCATAGGCCACGACCTTCAAAGGCGGCACACCAGCAATGCCCAAAGGCACCCCACACAACGACCCACTCTCTAACCTTCTTATGAAGGGGTCGATTGCGAATACATATAGCAGGGGGCTCAAAGGACACCCCTGGCGCACACCAGAGCCAACCTCAAAAGGCCGTCCAACCCAACCATTAACAACTGGGAAGCTCTCAGCCCCTTTATATAATGTTTTCAGCCAATCAACAAACCTCCCCTGCAGGCCGTATCTACCAAGTAGCAAATACAGGTACTCATGATTGATTCGATCAAAAGCCTTCGCCTGATCCAATGCCAGCAAGTACTTTCTCCATCCAGCAGCCCTGCATCGCTCCAAAGCCTCCCGGACAGCTAAAATTGCTGAAAAGGTACTTCTGCCCTGGACCGAGTAGTGCTGATGATTGGACAACAAATCGCCTGCTACTGACGACAAGCGCCAAAAAAGAATCTTCGCCAAAATCTTTCTATCAACATTGAGAAGACTGATGGGGCGCCAGTTCTCAATTATTGAGGGGTCTTTACCTTTTGACAGAAGAATCACAGCGGATTGCCTCATGGAGAGAGGGAGAGAACCCTCTTCTAAACAGCTGTTATAAACCTCCGCTAAAAAGGGAGCCAGAATGGACTTAAAACACTTGTAAAATTCAGCTGTCAACCCATCTGGCCCAGGCGACTTTTTGGTAGCCAGCTTCTCTATAGCACGAACTACCTCACCCGCTGAAATTGGTTCTGTCAAATCCATCAAAGGCAATGTATCATTTCCCAATCCTGGAGTAGAATCCAGAAAGCTTTCCATCCTGTCCCGACTAAGGTCCTTTCTTCCCAGAAGGTCTGCGTAATATGACCTGAAGATCTCCAGGATCCCTGATCTGGACTTCACCAGGGAACCCGTACTATCCCTCAGACCTATGACCGTCTTAACTGCTATGCCTTGCTTACAGTTCTGGTAAGGATCAGGCGAGTGATATTTCCCATAAATCTCTCTCCAGAACCAAGGAGGCATGCCGGTCGTATTGACACTTCCTAAGAAGAAGCTTTACCTCCGAGATCTCCCCTGGATCTCCTCCATACGAGACAAGACGATCAAGCTTCCTCCGCAAATGCTGGTAGGCAATATACATACCAAGCTGCTTCTTCTTACTTATGGCCTTGAAAAGTCCAATCGTCCTTTGTTTCACAAGCTCCCACCACTCTGACTTACTGCTGCAAAAGTCCAGAATAGAAACCTGTGCCTGAAAAAAATCCTCAAAGGATTGTCTTACCTCTACATCTTCCAGGAGAGCCGAATTCAGTTTCCAGGTACCCCTTCCCCTGGGTGGAGTGTCCGAGGCATTCAGAGTCACAGACAGCATACAGTGGTCAGAGAACTCCACCGCCCTCAACTCAGGAGCCGAGAAAGCAGAGTTCTCCTTTAAAAAAAACCTATCTATCCTACTCTGACTATTCCCTCTCTGAAACGTGAATCCCGTGCTGCCAGGGCAGTGCTTAATGTGCACATCTACCAGGCCTGCTTGTCTAACCATATCTCTAAGAAAAACGCTATCATAACCCAGCCTGTCTATGGAGACCCTCCTGTCTTCAGGCCTAATTATGGTGTTAAAGTCACCTCCAAAGACAACCTGCTGGGATGGAAGGGCTTGATCTTTGTGAAGAGGCATTTCCTGTCCCATTTTGACTGCGGTCCATAGATATTGATCAGGCGTAGGTCCTGCCCCCTAACAGAGACGTCTAAGACCATGCATCTCCCCATTTCTACCTCAATTACCCGCCGGCACGTTACCATATCGGTTTTAAAAAGAACCGCAACTCCGCTGCAAGGCTCAGCCGCAAGAGACCAAAAGGAGGGACCGTATCTCCACTCCCTTTTTGCTAGATGGACATCAGCCAAAGTATTGAGCCAGGTCTCTTGCAAAAATAAAATCTCAGCATCAAACTCACTGAGCAAAAATAAGGCAATATCACGAGCTCTTGCAGATTTCACACTGGCAACATTAATGGTCGCCACCTTTATCAGAGCGGGCACTGCCATCAGGATGATTGGGGTAGTCGTTTCTTAACCTCCACCACACTCTCATCACCCGAGACAGCTCTTTTTACACTATGTGACTCCCCCTCATCCATAGATGATAAAGAAATGCATAAATTGGATACTAACTCCTCCCCTGATAACACAGAAAATGAGTTGCCAAGAGGAACCCCTCCTGGCTCTAACTGTAAGGAGGAAACGACCGCTTTACTGGTTTTCCTCTTTTTCTTTTTCTTCCTCCTTGTCCTCTCCCACCCCTCCTCATCCGAATCCTCCACAACAGAGGGTGAGACATGGGACATGGACACCCCTCCCTCCACCCCATCGACCCCACCACCATCCAGCACCCCTGCACCCTCTTGGCCGCATTTGCGGTGTTGAGAGACAGGGACTAGAGGTGGAGTAGGCCGAGGGGGAAGATCCACTATACCCGCCCCCCCAGCAGCTTCCGCTAGTCTGGAGGATCTACGCACAGTAGATGTAGGAACAACCACAGGAGGGACAGACTCAGGGACCACATCACCAGGGGAAACAAAATCTGACACAACAGACACAGGAAGGACAGACTCAGGGACCACCTCACTAGGGGAAACAAAATCTGACACAACAGACACAGGAGGGGCAGCAACAATTTCCTCTCTAACTTCAGCTGCTTCATCTTCTTTATCAAGCCTCTGCAGCTCAGTCTCCAATCCTGGCAAGTTATGCAGTGCCTCTGGGCACTGGCTATATGGATGACCCAGCTGCTGGCACAAATTGCACCGAATCTTGGTGCATTCTCTGGCCAAATGGCCTAAATCCTGGCACAGTGAGCACTTCTTGTGGGTGCAGGACGATGCAAAGTGGCCTTTATCACCACATTTATTGCACACCTTAGGCTGACCTTGGTAGAAAATGGTCAGCCTATCCCTACCCAGAAAGGCTGAGCAGGGAAGGTGCTGAACTACATCGCCCAGCACCCCCAATTTTAGTGACACTGTCCAGGCCCCTGTCCATATCCCACGCTCATCAAGGACCTTCTGCAGTGGAGTGAGGACCTCGCCATATTGGCGTAACCATACTAATAAATCAGCCTCTGGTATGGATTCGTTACGCACCAAAATGGTCACTGATTTTATCAGAGGCTGCCTTGAGATCACTTTTGGCACCAAACTACTCCACTGCTGAAGGCCCTTGCACCTCCTAAATCTCTCCCAGAAGAGATCCAAACTTTCAGGTTTTACAAACGACAAATCAAATTCATAACTCCCCACCGGGCAAATTAAAGCAAAAATATCACAAGCTTTAAACCCCATTTCCAAAATCAACTCAGCCACCCTCCCCCTTACTGGTGGAGTTCCATCCCCCTCCCACCTCAACTGTACCACATTCCTCCTCCTATACCCACCAAACCTCCCTGAATTTTGACTAAATAACAGAATTCCCACCACCCACCCTGGTGTGACTCCCCAAAGCTGAAGCATAGCTTCCAACATTCCTCCCAGCAGAAAATCCATCAGTTTTTTTTAAATTATCTGACACACACTTAGCAGATAACGATTCGGGATTGATCTGTGCAATCGAATCTTTCCTCTGCTGAGCAGGAGGAGAAATGTCATTTTTATTTTTCCCAGCATTACTAACCCCTTCACCACCACCCACCACATTCATTGCTTTAACATTAATGTCATTTTTTATACTTGCTGGGATATTTATTATTCCTGTTGTCTTCACAGCAGAATCCATAGCTGCTGCTGCACTGGTAAGAACTCCAGCTGTCATCTTCTCTTCCACTAGGACAGGGTTTTCAGTTGTAGAAACAGAATCCTGTTTTAACACAGCAGCAGGTAAAGCATTGCAGGATATTTCCATTGCTACTTCCATTCCACTCGCAGCACCATGTTGATCCCCTCCCCCACTAGCAATCAGCTGGTCAATCAGCCCTGGAACACTGGGAAACTCAGCTGAAGCAAACTCTATGGAGTTTGCAGCCATTTTGCTTGCAGAGGGACTACTGGTCTCAGCAGGAGCAGAAAAATCCATGCCTGGGGTGTTAGATGCAGGTCCATCCACATTTTTCTCACAATCTGGTGATTCGGTCAGGGATTTACCCTGCATGTCTGCACCGGATTTATCCTCAGCAGTAACTCCAATATGCAGTTCCTTCTCACCTGGGACACCATCCACTAAAGCAGGTGGGGCAGACATGCTGGAAGGCAACATGATGTACTGGGATTTCTCCACCAGTACTGGCTTTGCTGGCTTGAATCTCCTCTGCCCATCCTCAGGGATTTCTGATGGATCATCAGAAAAGACAAACTTGTCTGCTTTCAGGGGTGACTCCATCTGCTGGATGAATGTCAGGGATCCATGTCCACTCTCAATCCCCTGGCTGGTTGCCGCTGGTGATTCCCAGTTCTGGCATGGGGGGAGAGGTGCAGAGGCAGATGGAGCCTGGTCATCCATTAACTGAGGCTGCTGATCCACAGAACTTGCTGATGTCTGGCTGGTAAATCTCCTCTCATTATCAAACTTTTCTTGAAATGCTCCACTTCTGTCTTTCAGCCTTTCCAGTAATAAAGATTGTTCCTTTACCTTTTCCTCCAATTCCTGTAACTCAGGCTTCATGGCTGTGCGATTTTTACTCCAGGCCTGGAAATACTTGGTTTTGAAGGATTTGTGTTCAGCCTTCAAAACTTTAAGTTTTTCTTCCGCTCTCCCAATCGCCCTAAAACGATTGATAACCTTCTGGCTGAAGACATCCGCATTCTCACCAGGGCCTGGACCCACAGACAGGTCCTCCACCTCCTCCTCACTAGGCCCCGTGTCATCAGGAGGATCCCTCCCAGGGCCTCCCCCAGGATCAGGCATTGTTCCTGGGCCAAGCTAGCAAGCAAGGCCCAGGCTTGAAAAGGGCTAGATCTCAGAGAGAGCTCCTTGGGTGTGTCCTCCTCCTTCTTCCCACTGACCACCAATGTAAGGATCATTTTTCCCACTGACCTCCAATGTAAGGAACATTTTTCCCACTGACCACCAACATAAGGAGCATTCTTCCCACTGACCACCAATGTAAGGAGCATTCTTCCCACTGACCACCAATGTAAGGAACATTCTTCCCACTGACCTCCAATGTAAGGAACATTCTTCCCACTGACCACCAATGTAAGGAGCATTCTTCCCACTGACCACCAACATAAGGAGCATTCTTCCCACTGACCACCAATGTAAGGGACATTCTTCCCACTGACCACCAATGTAAGGAGCATTCTTCCCACTGACCACCAATGTAAGGGACATTCTTCCCACTGACCACCAATGTAAGGAGCATTCTTCCCACTGACCACCAATGTAAGGAGCATTCTTCCCACTGACCACCAATGTAAGGAGCATTCTTCCCACTGACCTCCAATGTAAGGAACATTCTTCCCACTGACCACCAATGTAAGGAACATTCTTCCCACTGACCTCCAATGTAAGGAACATTTTTCCCACTGACCTCCAATGTAAGGGACATTCTTCCCACTGACCACCAATGTAAGGAACATTCTTCCCACTGACCTCCAATGTAAGGAGCATTCTTCTCACAGTAAGTCTTCATAAAGCATGAGTATTTTTTGGAGAACTATCATTTAAAGTTAAAGCGGAGTTCCGGGCACAAAAACGATATTTTTTTTTGTGCCCCTCCGCTAGGTAGACCTGCCCTGAAAAGGAATTGGATAGTTAGATTTTTTTTTTTGTTCACTCACCTTTTAATTGAAGATCGGAATTACTCACCTCAGAGTACTTCCTCCCTCGGAGCCGCGGCTCACCACGTCACTTCCTGTCTCGCTATGATTCCTGGGAGCTAAACGTCATAGCTCCCAGGAATCAATGCGACTGCACCGGCCCCGGCCCCGCTCGTCATTTCCGGGGCGACGCCGCATTCCCCTGCTAAACAGCTTCGCACCGGAAGTGACGAGAGGGGCCGGTGCAGGCGCATTCTGGGACAAGAAGATGCGGAAGAAGACACAGAAGAGGACCGCGCCGGCTTCAGCTGCCCACAAGAGAGATGGAAACGCTGTGGAAGAAATTTTATAAGTAAGTATTTCTTCTAAAAGGTAAATGCGAACCGGGACAGATCAGAGGCTATCCATTGTGGAATGTGCTAGCCCTGACTGTCCCGGGGGTATGCTTATTGAAAATTGACTTCTGTGCCCGGAACTCCGCTTTAAGGGGAGTGCGGCTATAAAGACCATTAGGTCTCACATTGCCCCCTAGTGCTCATATTGCAGTATGCCCTGCTACAAAGACCCTGAAGTATCACACTGACCCCTAGTGCTCATATTGCAGTATGCATCAGTAGTCTGTTATTCTATTGATTTGTTGTGGTTTTTTTTTTTTTTTTTCCAGGGACATCTGGAGAACCTGCAAATCTTTAAAGGGGCGCTGGTATGTTATATATTACCATTTTCTAATAGAAAGAAGTGCACCCTTATTTATTTATTTTAGCATTCCCTTTTTATTACAGCTAATATATTACTAAAAGTTAAAGTGTAACCCTTAAACAATGATCTTCTCTTATTTTCCCCATTGGTCTGTTATAATAAAACACTTTCAAATGTATATTTATCTGTTCAATAAGTGAAAAAAATGCCTGTTGATCCTGCCAGAAACCTTGTGAGCTGATGACTTCCTGTCCTGTACTCTCTGCCTTTGCTGCACTCCTATTAGTTACATTGTTCCAGCTATTGCTGCACTCCTATTAGTTACATTGTCCCAGCTATCTCTAAGGTAAGGTTATCAGATTTTCAAAAAATAAATTCAGGGTCACCCTACTAAGAACTCCCCCATTTATAGACACACCCATAAAACCACAACCCTGTTGGAAGACAGAGTCACAAAACCACACCTCCATTTTAACCCACCCTAAAACAATGCATCAAAGTCTTTCAGAACAAGTGGCAAGCATTTAAGAATGCCACAATGAATTGTGGGTGTGGTCAAATTTTTGTAGCAGGAGGGGTTTAAAGGGGAATGGTTAATGAAAACCTGAGCCTACTCTGCTCTGGGTCAGGAGTATGTAACACGGGGATCAAAGGTCAGGAGTAAGTAACAAAAAGAATGCAGGGGTCAGGGGTAAGCAACACACAGGCAGAAGAGGTCAGGGTAAGTAACACAGGGAAAGCAGAAGTCAGGAGTATATATTGCACAGAGAGAAGATGTGAGGAGTAAGTAAGGCAAGGTGTGCAGGGGTCAGGAGTAACTAATACACAGGGAGCAGAGGTCAGAAGTAAGTAATGAACAGAAAGCAGGGGTCAGGAGTAAGTATTGCACAGAGAAAAGATGGGAGGAGTAAGTAAGTAAGACAAAGAGTGCAGGTGTCAAGAGTAAGCAATGCACAGAGAGCAGAGATCGGGAGTAAGTAATGCACATAGTGCAGGGGTCAGAACTAGGTAAAATTAGCAGAACAGAGGTCAAGAGTGAGTAAAGCAGAAACAGCAGAGGTGCAAAGGTGTGCAGGTGTCAGGAGTAAGCAATGCACAGAGAGCAGGGGTCATGAGTAAGTAATGCACAGACAGCAGGGGACAGGAGTAAGTTATGCACAGAGAGTGGGTGTCAGGAGTAAGTTATGCACAGAGAGCGGATGTCAGGAGTAAGTTATGCACAGAAAGCAGAGGTCAAGAGTAAGTAAAGCACAAAGGGCAGGGGTCAGGAGTAATTAACGCATGGAGAGCAGAGGCCAGAAGAAATATCACATGTGGAGAACAGAGGTCAGAAATAAGTAACCCACAGAGTGCAAGGGTTAGAAGTAACACATGGAGAGCAGAGGCAAGGAGTAAGTAAAGCACAGAGAGCAGGGGTCAGTAGTAAGTAACGCACAGAGAGAAGATGTGAGGAGTAAGTTAGGAAGAGTAAGTAAGACAAAAAGTGCAGGGGTCAAGAGTAAGTAAAGCACAGAGGGACGGGGTCAGGAGTAAGTAACGAATGGAGAGCAGAGGTCAGAAGTAATAACATATTTAGAACAGAGATCAGGAGTAAGTAACGCACAAAGTGCAAGGGTTATAAGTAACACATGGAGAGCAGAGGCGAGGGGGGTGTAATGCACAGAGAGCAGGGGTCAGGAATAAGTAACGCACAGAGAGATGATGTGAGGAGTAAGTAAGGAAGAGTAAGTAAGACAAAAAGTGCAGGGGTCAGGAGTAAGTAAAGCACAGAGGGACGGGGTCAGGAGTAAGTAACGAATGGAGAGCAGAGGTCAGAAGTAATAACATATTTAGAACAGAGATCAGGAGTAAGTAACGCACAAAGTGCAAGGGTTATAAGTAACACATGGAGAGAAGAGGCGAGGGGGGTGTAATGCACAGAGAGCAGGGGTCAGGAGTAAGTAACGCACAGAGAGAAGATGTGAGGAGTATGTAAGGAAGAGTAAGTAAGACAAAAAGTGCAGCTGTCAAGAGTAAGTAACATTAGAAGAACAGAGGACAAGAGTGAGTAAAGTAGAAACAGCAGAGGTGTGCAGGTGTCAGGAGTAAGCAGTGCACAGATAGCAGTGGTCAGGAGTAAGTTATGCACAGGGAGAAGGGATCAGGGGTAAGTTATGCACAGGGAGAAGGGGTCAGGAGTAAGTTATGCACAGGGGTCAGGAGTAAGTTATGCACAGGGAGCAGGCGTCAGGAGTAAGTTATGCACAGGGGTCAGGAGTAAGTTATGCACAGAGAGCAGGGGTCAGGAATAAGTTATGCAAAGAGAGCAGGGGTCAGGAGTAAGTTATGCAAAGAGAGCAGGGGTCAGGAATAAGTTATGCAAAGAGAGCAGGGGTCAGGAGTAAGTTATGCAAAGAGAGCAGGGGTCAGGAATAAGTTATGCAAAGAGAGCAGGGGTCAGGAGTAAGTTGTGCAAAGAGAGCAGGGGTCAGGAGTAAGTTATGCACAGAGACATGGGAGGAGTAAGACAAAGTGTGCAGGGGTCAGGTAATGCAGACAGAGTGGAGGTCTGTATTAGGTAGTAGGTGCCAATAATAAAAAAAAACAATTGCAGCACAGGATAATAACAGAAGATGGTCAGCAGAGAAGATGGGTAGGATGGAAGTCAGTCCTAGAACCTTGAGAAAGCAGATGCAATGTAAGTAATATATTGCACACTTGCCTTGGTCACTTACAAATGGCTCTGTGGGACTTCTTGGCCAAAATCCACAAAATAAACTCCCGCCTGCCGCATGAGTATTGCCGAGCATAAACAACTGGCTGCAAAGTTCAGCAGCTCCATCATTTGGGTGACTGATGCACCTGCACAGTGTAATCCTTGCACCGTACTGCATCGTTGCTGGGGACGCTCGTTTCTGGGGGGGGGGGGGGGCTGAGTTAATTAACATGTTAAATATAACATTGTCTAGATGTGGATTCCCATTCACCTATTGTTTCTGTCCAGATGGCTAGGTAATTAGTTCAGGTTAATTATGTGTATGTACACAACTTCATCTGCGTAGGATAATGTAATCAGGCACCTGACCTGGTGGGGTAATCTGATCAGGAGGGGGATGTCCTCCTGTGTGGTATATATTGTGTGTGAGTTTGTTCAATAAAGGTTCCAGATCTGATACAAGCTATTCTCGTTTTGTATGGGGGCGGCTAGAATATCTGATATTTATGTTCAAGACTGAAGGAAGAGGTATTCTGATGGAAGCCCACAAGAACATTGTGGGTCGCGGTTCCGTTACAACTCTCTCTGGCCAAAACTTTTTTTTGCCATCTAATATTGAACAGGGAAGGTTTTTTAGCCTCTTTTAGGTTTCTATTGTAATCAGTGCCCCTATTAGGATGATGTCAGAGCAGGAAGTGACAGGAAATATCTCCAATAGTCTCTCCAAAGATAAAAACACATTCATAGCAGAAGAGTTAGAGGTAAAAGAGTTAAAATTTCTGACAATTATTTCATTGCTGTCTGTACTTTCTTACCCCAGTGACACTCATACCCCAGTTTCTTAAACGGATATCACAGGGCCAGGAAGTGGAGGAACATCTCCCCAGTGGGGTCAGATTAGAAAACGTTATCGATGTTCTGATCCTTAACTAGGAAAAAAAAGGTTTTGGTTTGGGTAAAAGTTTTGGCCTTGGAGCTAGAAAATCATAGATTGGGATCCATATCTCCGTGAGATGGACAATCCCAAGTGTTTGCAATAAGGTTGTGTAGAAACAAAAGGTGTAACGAGGGTGCACAGGGTTTAGACTGGAGACACAGGGGTGCGAGGGGCACAGCTGCAGGCATGGGGCGCTCTGGAGACATGGGGGCACAGAGGGGCACTGTGGAGAAAGGGAATGAGTTAACACACTGAGGCACTGGAGGCACAATGTCTCTGAAAAATTCCAGGACTGGGGGTTGGCTATACTATGTGGAAAAAAGCCAAACGTAGTGGGAGATGCAGTCCCATATCTTGATACTTGAGCTCCAGTGAAGAATGTGGAGCCCTGAAACATCTCTACCCCCCTCCCCATAACCTTCTGTACCTAAACCCCCCCCCCCCAACCTTCATAATCCTCCAACACACCTAACCCACCTCAACATCTCTATTCCCCCTCCCCATTACCTAAAACCTCCCAACCTCCATAACCATCCAACACACCTAACCCACCTCATTATCTATACCCCCCTCCACCATTACCTCCCACACCAAAAACCCCCCAACCTCCATAGCCCCTCTGCACACCTAACCCACCTCAACATCTCTACCCCTCCTCCCCATTACGTCCTGTACCTAAACCCCCCAACCTCCATAACACTTCTGCACACCTAACCCACCTCAACATCTCTACCCCTCCTCCCCATTACCTCCTGTAACTAAATCCCCCAACCTCCATAAATCTCCTGCACACCTAACCCTCCTCAACCTCTCTATCCCCTCCCCATTACCTCCCGTACCTAACCCCCCCCCAACCTCCATAACCCTCCTGCACACCTAACCAATCCCAACATCTCTAACCCCCTCCTCATTACTTCCTGTACCTAAACCCCCCAACCTCCATTAACCCTCTCACATACCAAACCTACTCCCACATCTCTACCCCCCCCTCCCCATTACTTCTTGTACCTAAACCCCCCAACCTCCATAACCCTCCTGCACACCTAACCAATCCCAGCATCTCTAACCCCCTCCCCCATTACTTCCTGTACCTAAAACCCCCAGCATCAATAACCCTCCTACACACCTAACCCACTGCAACATCTCTACCCCCTCCCCCCCCATTACCTCCCCTCCATAAAACTTCCAACATCCATAACCCTCCTACACACCTAACCCCCCTCCCCCATTGCTTTCTGTACCTTAAACCCCCCAACCTCCATAACCCTTCTGCACACCTAACCCACCTCAACCTCTCTATCCCCCTCCCCATTACCTCCCGTACCTAAACCCCCCCCCCAGCCTCCATAACCCTCCTGCACACCTAACGTACCTCAACATCTCTATCCCCCTCCCCATTACCTCCTTTACCTAAACCTCCCAACCTCCATAACCCTCCTGCACACCTAACCTAACCAATCCCAACATCTCTATCCCCCTCCCCAATACCTCCTGTAACTAAACCCCCCAACCTCCATAAATCTCCTGCACACCTAACCCACCTCAACCTCTCTATCTCCCTCCCCATTACCTCCTGTACCCAACCCCCTCCCAGCTTCCGTAACCCTCCTGTACACCTAACCCACCCCAACAGCTCTATCCCCCTCCCTATTACCTCCTGTACCTAAACCCCCAACCTCCATAACCCTCCTGCACAAGTAACCCACCTCAACATGTCTACCCCCTCCCCATTACCTCCTGTACCTAAACCCCCCAACCTCCATAACTCTCCTGCAGACCTAACCCACCTCAACATCTCTATCCCCCTCCCCATTACCTCCCATACCTAACCCCCCCAACCTCCATAACCCTCCTGCACACCTAACCAATCCCAACATCTCTAACCCCCTCCTAATTACTTCATGTACCTAAAATCCCCCTCCTACATACCTAACCCGCTGCAACATCTCTACCCTCCCCCTTCCCCATTACCTCATATACCAAAAACCCCCAACCTCCATTAACCCTCTCACATACCAAACCTACTCCCACATCTCTACCCCCCCCCATTACTTCCTGTACCCAAACCTCCTAACCTTCATAACCCTCCTACACACCTAACCCCCCCTCCCCCATTGCTTTCTGCACCTAAATCCCCCCAACCTCCAAAATCCTACTTCACACGTGACCCACCTCAACATCTCTATCCCCCTCCCCATTACCTCCCATACCTAACCCCCCCAACCTCCATAACCCTCCTGCACACCTAACCAATCCCAACATCTCTAACCCCCTCCTAATTACTTCCTGTACCTAAAACCCCCCTCCTACATACCTAACCCGCTGCAACATCTCTACCCTCCCCCTTCCCCATTACCTCATATACCAAAAACCCCCAACCTCCATTAACCCTCTCACATACCAAACCTACTCCCACATCTCTACCCCCCCTCCCCATTACTTCCTGTACCCAAACCTCCCAACCTTCATAACCCTCCTACACACCTAACCCACCCCAACATCTCTATCCTCCTCCCCATTACCTCCTGTACATAACCCCCCCCAACCTCCATAACCCTCCTGCACACCTAACCAATCCCAGCATCTCTAACCCCCTCCCCATTACTTCCTGTACCTAAAACCCTCAGCGTCAATAACCCTCCTACACACGTAACCCACTGCAACATCTCTACCCCCCCCCCCCATTACCTCCCCTCCATAAAACTTCCAACATCCATAACCCTCCTACACACCTAACCCCCCTCCCCCCACTGCTTTCTGTACCTAAATCCCCCCAACCTCCAAAATCCTACTTCACACGTAACCCATCTGAACATCTCTACCCTCTTCCCCATTACCTTCTGTACCTTAAACCCCCCAACCTCCATAACCCTTCTGCCCACCTAACCCACCTCAACCTCTTTATCCCCCTCCCCATTACCTCCCGTACCTAAGCCCCCCCCCCCAGCCTCCATAACCCTCCTGCACACCTAACGTACCTCAACATCTCTATCCCCCTCCCCATTACCTCCTTTACCTAAACCTCCCAACCTCCATAACCCTCCTGCACACCTAACCAATCCCAAAATCTCTATCCCCCTCCCCATTACTTCCTGTACCTAAAACCCCCCAGCGTCAATAACCCTCCTACACATCTAACCCACTGCAACATCTCTACTCCCTCCTCCCCATTACCTCCCCTCCATAAAACTTCCAACATCCATAACCCTCCTACACATCTAACCCACTCCGACAACTCTACCCTCCCCCTTCCCCATTACCTCATATACCCAAAACCCCCAACCTCCATTAACCCTCTCACATACCTAACCTACTCCAACATCTCTACCCCCCCCTCCCCATTACTTCCTGTACCCAAACCTCCCAACCTTCATAACCCTCCTACACACCTAACCCCCTCCCCCATTGCTTTCTGTACCTAACCCGCCCCCCCCCCAACCTCCAAAACAGTGTTAATTTCGTCGACTAAAAGTGACTAAAACGTTTTCGTCGACTAACACAATTCAGATGACTAAAATACGACTAAAACTAAAATGGCATTTTAGTCTTAAGACTAAAATATGACTAAAACTAAAATGGCATTTTAGTCAAAAGACTATAACTAAAACTAAATTGAAATTTGCTGCCAAAAATTAACACTGGTGCATGCTCAAAGCATAAATAATAACATATTAGATTTTTCACTCCAGGACCAGCAGTAGTATATAATGAGTTTGGAAATTGTAGAGAAATGCTTAAATAATGCATTACAAATTACAATTGAACTTCACCCATTTGATTATAGATGACTAAAATGAGTTTTAGTCGACTAAAATGTAGGGCGTTTTAGTCGACTAAAATATACTGGAGTTTTAGTCGACTAAATACGACTAAAACTAAAACACTGGCAGAAGACTAAAATGGGACTAAAACTAAAATGCCATTTTAGTCCTAAGACTAAGACTAAAACTAAATTGAAATTTGCTGCCAAAATTAACACTGCTCCAAAACCCTACTTCAAACGTAACCCATCTGAACATCTCTTCCCTCTTCCCCATTACCTATACCTTAAACCCCCCAACCTCCATAACCCTTCTGCACACCTAACCCACCTCAAGATCTCTATCCCCCTCCCCATTACCTCCTGTACCTAACCCCCCCCCCCCCAGCCTCCGTTACCCTCCTACACACCTAATCCACCCCAACAGCTCTATCCCCCTCCCCATTACCTCCTGTACCTAAACCCTCCAATCTCCATAACCCTCCTGCACGCCTAACCCACCTCAACATCTCTATCTCCCCCTTCCCATTACCTCCTGTACATAAACCCTCCAACCTCCATAACCCTCCTGCACGCCTAACCCACCTCAACATCTCTATCTCCCCCTCCCCATTACCTCCTGTACCTAACCCCCCCAGCCTCCGTAACCTGCCTGCACACCTAATCCACCCCAACATCTCTATCTCCCCCTCCCCATTACCTCCTGTACCTAAACCCCCCAACCTTCATAACCCTCCTGCACACCTAACCAATCCCAAAATCTCTACCCCCCCCCCCCATTACCTCATGTACCTAAAACCTCAAACTTATATAACCCTCCTGCACACCTAACCAATCCCAACATCTCTATCCACCTTTCTGTACCTAAAACCCCCAACCGCCACTAATTCTCTCACATACCTACCCTACTCTAAAATTTCTACCCCTATACAATTACCTCCCCTCCATAAAACTCTCAAACTCCATAACCCAAACGTAGTTGGAGATGCAGCCACATATCGTGATACTTGAGCTTCATTGCAGAATATGAACCGGGGCCCCTAAGCTTCAATCTTCTACCCAATAAATAACGCCTCCAACCCCCATAACCCATGCTGCTAACATTCTGCCCTATTACCTCCTGTACCTAAACCCCTAACCTCCATAACCATCCTACTCACCTAGCCCACTCCAACATCTCTATCCCCCCTCCCCATTACCTCCTGTACCTAAAACACATAACCTCTACAGTGCGGTTGTCCAGTTCTGAGATGGCATCCATGGACATCTCCCAGAACCACGCCCCCTGCCTGCCCCCTGCAGCGCGCATCTGGCCCTCTCTGTGATCCCTGTATCCTTCTGACACAGCTGATCACAGAGCGGGGTAAAGGGCCAATCACAACGGCCCTTTACCACGCAAGCAGCTGTGTCCAATCACAGCTGATCACATGTAAACAAACTTGCTGGTTATCGGCATTCCTTTCCTCACGCGCTGTCACAGTGCGAGGAGAGGAGAGCTGGTAACTGACATGTGTGACTGATCATCCGTGTCCTGAATACCAGTGCAGCCTCAACAGTGCCAATCAATGCCTATCAGTGCCCATTAGTACCTCATATCAGTGTAACCTTATCAGTGCCCAATCATCAGTGCCTATCATTGCAGCCTCATCAGTTTGCAGCCTCATCAGTTCCCATGAGTGAAGGAGAAAATTTCTGTTATAAAATTTTGTAATTTAGTATTAAGAAAAACATTTTTTTTTTTCTTTTAAATTTTTTGGTCTTTAGCAAAAAAAAAAAAACAGTGGTGATTAAATGCCACCAACGGAAAGCTCTATCTGTCTAAAAAAAAATGCTAAAAAATAAATTTGGGTACAGTGTTGCAATACCGCGCAATTGTTGTTCAAAGTGCGACAGCGCTAAAAGCTGAAAATTGGCCTGGGCAGGAAGCGGGTGAAAGTGCCTGGTATTGAAGTGGTTATCACTGACACGGGTGCTTACAATGATCAGTTTTATTTTAATTATATAAAACATTTATCCCAAAAGGACCAAGCTGTTGCTGTAAGTGCTTATGAAGTATTAGCTGGAGTTTGTTAGTGTAAATAAATCTGCTAGTACATCTAAAACTCCTCTCCCCCAAGACTGACAATGCTGCTGTCCAAAGCTGCCCCCTGTGCTCTCTGAGCCTCATCAGAGGACTAGAAACCAGAATGAACACAATATTCATTATTGACCATTAGATGGCAGCATTACCCAATATATGGAACTTCTGAACATTATCAGACTGCCAGGATCCAGGATGAATAAAATAATCATGAATTACAACTAGATGGCAGCATTGCACCCAGTATAGAATATCAGAATGCAATCAGACCACTACAGAGCTGAATGAACACAATAGTCATTATTGACCGTGAGATGGCAAAATTGCACCAGATATGGAATATTTCTACACTATCAGACTCCTAGAAACCATAATGAATGCACTAATCAAATAAATAACACTAGGTGGCAGCATTACACAAGATTTTAAATTTCTTAACACTATCAGACTGCTAGAAACCAGAATGAATACAATGATCATTACTGACTGCTCAAGGGCAGCATTGCATCATACTTGGGACATCAGAACACTATCAGACTACTATAAACCTGAATGAACACCATATTCATTACTGATCACTAGATAGCAGCATTGCACCATGTATAAAACATCTTAACACTATCAGACAGCCAGAAACCAAAATAAGTGCAAAAATCATAATTGACCACTAGATGGGAGCATTGCACCAGATACAGGACATCTGAACACTATCAGACCACTACAAACCGATATGGACTTAATAATCATAACTGACCACTGTGTGGCAGCATGGCACAAAAATGGGACATCTGAACATCAACAAATTACTAGAACAAGGAAAGAATGCAATAATCACAATGGCTGGAATGCCTGAGTAGTGATATAACCCATATGCTTACTATGGGCCATCTGTTGTCAGAGCTCCCTCTTCCCCCCTGAAGCCGCTGCTAGCTGAAAGAAAAAAACAGAACACATGATCAGACCGGAGCAGCTTGAGAATAGGTAAGTATAAGCATCTTTATTTTACAGGGTAGTTAGTATATGTGTTAAAAGGGGGTGGGAGCAGTTGTAAGCTATGCCTTAGTATTAGCCTGGAGTTCCACTTTAACATTACATGGCAGCAATACCCCAGATATGGAACATCTTAACACAATCAGATCACTAGAAACCAATATGGACACAATAATCGTAATTGACCACTAGATGGCAGCAGGGCACCAAATATGTGACATCTGAACATTACCAAATTACTAGAAAATGGAATAAGTGCAATAATCACTATTGACCATTAGATGGCAGCAATACACCGGATAGGAAACATCTGAACACAATCAGACAGCTATGGTACCAAATATGGGACATCTGAACATTATTGCATTCATTCCATGTTCTAGTAATTTGAGATGTCCCATATTTGGTGCCATGCTGCCATCCAGTGGTCAGCTATGATTATTGCGTCCATATCAGTTTCTAATGGTCTGATCAGGCTCAGATGTTTCATATCTGGTGTATTGCTGCCATTTAATGGTCAGAGGTGATTAACAAATACTAGAAAATGGAATGAATGCAATAATCACTATTGACCATTAGATGGCAGCAATACACCGGATAGGAAATATCTGAACACTATCAGACAGCTAGAAACCAGAATAAGCGCAAAAATCATAATTGACCACTAGATGGCAGCATTGCACCAGATACAGGACATCTGAACACTATCAGATCACTAGAAAGCAGCATCACATCAGATAGGGAACATCTTAAAGCAGTATTAAACCCGAAATTAAACATTTATTACACCGCAGCTTACCAATTCCTAAATGTGGAGCCTGAATTAGTTTTCTTTTTTAAGCTTTCTTTCCTTTATTTTTACCTGTTGATCCTTCCAGTAAGTCTGTTATTTTTCAACAGAACAAGCTCTCTTGCAGATGTAGCAGTTAGCGGGTTGAGACAAACCATTTAAAACCGACAGTGGTGCTTACAATTTTCATCTTTTATTTATGTAAAACCTTTATCCCAAAAGGAACAAAACTGTTACTGTAACTGTTTAAAATGTGTTAGCTGGAATTCAGCTTCAATTTGTTAGTGTATCTAAACCTGCTAGTACATCAAACAATACCCTCCCTCCTCCAACGGTATCTCTGTGCTCCTTCATCCAGAGTGGGGGCACTCTAATACAGGAGGTGTGTTACTGGCCAGATCAACAGGTAGAAAGGGGGGAAAAAAAACTGTCTAAAAAAAGAAGAAAACAAATGCAGCAACCAGATCTAATGCTTGGTAAGCTGTAATACAGTATATTACATTTTTGGTTTTGGGTTTAACCACTTGCTCACAAGTACATATACTGCGGCGGTCAGCCCCCCCCTGGGCAAAGTGACATATCGGTACATCACTCGCCCGTGAAGCCAATAGGGGCGCCGCCGGGGGCGCGCTCCCGCCCCGGCTCGTTCCCTGACATCCCCACACGTGTGACCGGCGGCTCCGATGTCCGCCGGTCACCCGCGATCTCCCGGTGGAGAGGGAGAAAGGCAGGCGGCTGATGTAAACAAAGCCGTCTGTCATTCTCCCTGGTGTAACTGCAGAGATCATACGATTCTGCTATGTAGGATCGTATGTCTCTGTGGTTACATCAAAAGCCACGCCCCTTTACAGTTATAATCACGCCCCTAGGGACACACTTAACCCCTGGATCGCTAATAAAGTTAAATCCCTTCCCTGCCAGTGTCATTATTACACTAACAGTGAATATTTATACTTTACTGTAGTAATGTCACTGGTCCCCCAAAAGTGTCAAAAATGTCAGTCAGGGGTCCGATCTGTCTGCCGCAATGTCGCAGTCCCGCAAAAAAAAAAAAAAAATCGCAGATCACCGCCAATACTAGTTAAAAAAAAAAAACACCAAAAATTACAGAAATCTTTCCCTTAGTAAACGCAATAACTTTTGCGCAAACCACTTATTGTGATTTTTTTTCACCAAAAATATGTAGCAGAAAACAAATTGGCCTAAAATGTTAAAACATTTTGATTTTTACATTTTTTTGGGGGGAATTTCATATAAAAAAAAAGTGAAAAATATTGTTATTTTTTTCAAAATTGACGCTCTTTTTTTGTTTATAGCGCAAAAAGTAAAAAATCGCACAGGTGATCAAATACCACCAAAAGAAAGCTCTGTTTGTGGGAAAAAAAGGACGTCCATTTCACTTGGGTACAGCGTCGCAGGATCGCGCAATTGTCAGTTAAACTCACGCAAATCGCAAAATAGGCCCTGGTCTTTGAGCAGCCAAATCCTCCGGGGCTTAAGTGGTTAATACCATTTTAACACTAGTAGACTGCTAGAAACCCGAATGGACAGAATAATCATTATAGGGCAGCATTGCACCAGATAAAGACCATTAGACTGCTTTCAATAAATGAACTCAATAATCATTATTGACCACTAGATGGCAGCAATGCACCAGATACAGAACATCTGAACACTATCAAGAGCATTAAAAACAGGAATGAACACAATAATCATTATTGACCACTAGATGGCAGCAATGCACCAGATACCGAACATCTGAACACTATCAAGAGCATTAAAAACCGGAATGAACACAATAATCATTATTGACCACTAGATGGCAGCTATACACCAGCTATGGAACATATAATAATATAATATATATATCAAATTGCCTGAAAACAGCAGGATTGCCAAGTGTCAGTAGGTTCATGGACAGTTTGTAAAATCAATGATTTTTACATCTGTCCATGAATGTTCATTACGGACATGAAGTCTGCATGTCCGTAATGGACATTCACATGATTATAAAGTGCCAAGTGCATGAAACTTCAAATATTTAAATAACATGATAAGTAAAAGTGAATACATAAAAAAGCAAAATGCATAAAACATGAAATGCATAAAAAAATTTAACCTGTATACAACTTGAATTGAATCAGGATAAGTTAAAAAGTTAATGACAAGTCCATAGATGAGCATGAAAATATTCAAACAAACGTGCAATGTCCAATAAATAAATAAATAAATAAATAATTAATATGTGAAAAAGATATAAGAAATTAATTCAGTGATCCAAACCACCATAGATCCCAATGTGCATATAGAAGAAGTTTATTCAGTGATCCATCCACCTGACGTGTAACCACAAACATATAATAAAGGAATGGCTGCTTACCAGTGGCCTCCATAAAGGAATGGCTGCTTACCAGTGGCCTCCAAACTAATGGAAAAGACCCACAACACTTTTGTCAGGTAAGTATTTGTTTTTTCATGTATTCATTTATACTTATCAGGTTATTTAAATATTTGAAGTTTCATGCACTTGGCACTTTATAATCATTTTTAATAGTTTTTAGCAATTTTTAACACTGCACTTTATTTGTATATCTTGCATGGGTTTGTCTGTTGGCCTGTGTTGTATTTTTTGTTATTTATTTAGCGCAGGTTTTGCTGGTTTTTAAATGCACATTCACAGACAGATCACGGATTTCACAAACTGTCTGTGAATTTACTGACAGTTGACAACCCTGGAAACCAGTATGAATAGAATAATCATTCATTACAACTAGATGGCAGCATTGCACTAGATATGGGACATCAGAGCACTAACAGACCACTAGAAACCAGATCAAGCACAATAATCATAACTGACCACTAGATGGCAGCATTGCACTAGATATGGAACATCAGAGTGCTATCAGACCTGTAGAAACCAGATCAAGCACAATAATCATAACTGACCACTAGATGGTAGTATTGCACCAGATATGGGACATCAGTGCGCTATCAAAGCACTAGAAACCAGATCAAGCTCAATAATCATAACTGACCACTAGATGGCAGCATTGCACTAGATATGGGACATCAGAGCACTATCAGACCTGTAGAAACTAGATCAAGCACAATAATCATAACTGATCACTAGATGGTAGTATTTCACCAGATATGGGGCATCAGAGTGCTATCAGACCTATAGAAACCAGATCAAGCACAATAATCATAACTGACCACTAGATGGTAGTATTGCACCATATATGGGACATCCGAGTGCTATCAGACCTATAGAAACCAGATCAAGCACAATAATCATAACTGACCACTAGATGGTAGTATTGCACCAGATATGGGACATCAGAGCGCTATCAGACCTGTAGAAACCAGATCAAGCACAATAATCATAACTGACCACTAGATGGTAGTATTGCACCAGATATGGAACATCAGAGTGCTATCAGACCTGTAGAAACCAGATCAAGCACAATAATCATAACTGACCACTAGATGGTAGTATTGCACCAGATATGGGACATCAGAGCGCTATCAAAGCACTAGAAACCAGATCAAGCTCAATAATCATAACTGACCACTAGATGGCAGCATTGCACTAGATATGGGACATCAGAGCACTATCAGACCTGTAGAAACCAGATCAAGCACAATAATCATAACTGACCACTAGATGGTAGTATTTCACCAGATATGGGGCATCAGAGTGCTATCAGACCTGTAGAAACCAGATCAAGCACAATAATCATAACTGACCACTAGATGGTAGCATTGCACCAGATATGGGACATCAGAGCGCTATCAAAGCACTAGAAACCAGATCAAGCTCAATAATCATAACTGACCACTAGATGGCAGCATTGCACTAGATATGGGACATCAGAGCACTATCAGACCTCTAGAAACCAGATCAAGCACAATAATCATAACTGACCACTAGATGGTAGTATTGCACAAGATATGGAACATCTGAGCACAATCTGACTCCTAGACACCGTAATGAACACTATATTCATTATTTAAAGTAGAATTCAAGGGCCATATTATTTTGGGGGGAAAAAAAAACTGTTTTATTTTAAGCTTAGTTAGTAATTACCTAGGTGTATGCAGGATCGGACTGAAGCTGCATCTCTCCCCTGCTTACTCTAAGACTGAGAATCGAACGATCAAACACTGCAGATCGCTCAGTTCTCAGGACTCCCAGAGCAGAGAGCTGGTGACTGTCAGTCATCAGCTCTCTGCTCTGCCCCCCCCCCCCCCCACTTCATTGTCGAGCCTGGACCGGCTCTGTGATGTCAGCTGACAGCGAGCTTCAGCCCGCTGCCTGCTGAAAATTGGTCATAGGAGTGCAGAACGAACTACACTCTGTGATCCACAGTACAAGTGGCTGTACTTCTCCTTTAAAGCAATATTAAATCCACAAGCAAAGATTTATTATATTGCAGCTTAACAATTCTTAGAAGAAGATAAGAAAACAAAAAAAATAGTAATGCAGCCATTACATCTATTTTCACCTTATGATCCAGCAAGTAAATCTGTTTTTCAAAAGAACAAGCTCTCCTGCAGTTAGAGGGATGAGACAGCCCATTTACCACTGGCAGGGGTGCTTACAGCGATCAGCCTTAATTTATTTGGGAAAATCCTTTATCCCAAAAGGAACAAAGCTGTTGCTGTAATTGATTATAAAGTATTAGCTGGAGTTTGGCTCCAATTTGTTACTGTATCTAAATCTGCTAATACACCCAACACTCCCCTCCCACCAGACTGACAATGCTGCTGTCTGCTGCTTCTCCTGTGGTCCTTCACCCAGAGTGGGGGCACTCTAATACAGGGGGTGTGTTACCGGTCATATCACCAGGTGAAAACAGAGGGAAAAAAGCTTTAAAAAAAAAACACAAATGCAACCACCACATCCAGTGATTGGTAGGCTGCAATATATTACATTTTTGGTTTGGGGTTTATTACCACTTAAAAACTGCCCCCACCCCCTTCTATCTCCTATACCCACTACCCTGTGGAAGAAAGGTGCATATACTACCTATTCTCCGGCCACTCCGGTCTGGTCATGTACAGGGGAGAGGAGAGATTGATCCGACAATGGCTGGAATGCCTGAGTAGTGACATCACCCATATGCATACTATGGGCCATACATTGTCAGAGCTCCCTCCTCTCCCCTGAAGTCGCTGCTAGCTGAAAGAAAAAAACAGAACACATGATCAGACCGGAGCAGCTTGAGAATAGGTAAGTCTATGCATCTTTGTTTTACAGGGTAGTTAGTATACGTGTTAGAAGGGGGTGGGAGCAGTTGTAAGCTTAGTTAGTATAAGCCTGGAGTTCCACTTTAACATTACAGGGCAGCAATACCCCAGATATGGAACATCTGAACAGGATCAGATCTCTGGAAACCACTATGAACAAAATAATCATAATTGACCACTGGATGGCAGCATGGCACTAAATATGGGACATCTAAACATCACCAAATTACTAGAAAATGGAATGAATGCAATAATCACTATTGACCATTAGATGGCAGCAATACACCAGATATGGAACATCTGAACATGATCAGAGCACTAGAAACTGATATGGAGGCAATACTCATAATTGACCACTGGATAGCATCATGGCACCAAATATGGGACATCTTAACATTATTGCATTCATTCCATGTTCTAGTAATTTGTAAATGTTCAGATGTCCCATATTTGGTGTCATGCTGCCATCCAGTAGTCAGTTATGATTATTAAGTCCATATCAGTTTCTAGTGGTCTGATCATGTTCAGGTGTCCATTAAGTCCATATCAGTTTCTAGTGGTCTGATCATGTTCAGGTGTCCGTATCTGGTGTATTGCTGCCATCTAATGGTCAAAGGTGATTAACAAATTACTAGAAAATGGAATGAATGCAATAATCACTATTGACCATTAGTTGGCAGCAATATACCAGATATGGAACATCTGAACACTATCAGACCAATAGAAACCGATTTAGACTTAATAATCATAACTGACCACTGGATGACAGCACCATATATGGGACATCTGAACATCAGCAAATTACTAGAACATGGAATGAATGCAATAATCACTTTTGACCATTAGATGGCAGCATTGACCATTAGATGGCAGCAAAACACCAGATATGAAACATCTGAACACAATCAGATCACTAGAAACTGATGTGGACGCAATAATTATAATTGACCACTGGATGGCAGCATGGCACCAAATTTGGGGCATCTGAACATTAACAAATTACTATAAAATGGAATAAATGCAATAATTACTATTGACCATTAGATGGCAGCAATACACCAGATGTGAAACATCTGAATACGATCAGACCACTAGAAACAGATATGGACACAATCATTCATAACTGACCACTGGATGGTAGCATGGCACCAAATATGGGGCGTCTGTTGTATTCGTTTCATTTTCTAATAGTTTGTAAATGTTCAGATTGACCACTGGATGGCAGCATGGCCTCAAATGTGGGATGTTATGATTATTGCGTCCATATCGGTTTCTAGAGGTCTGGTCGTGTTCAGATGTTTCATATCTGGTGTATTGCTGCCATCTAATGGTCAATAGTGATTATTGCATTCATTCCATGTTCTAGAAGTTTGTAAATGTTCAATCACTATTGAGATTGCAGAAACACACCAGATATGAAACATCTGAACACGATCAGACCACTAGAAACTGATATAGATGCAGTAATCATAACTGATCACTGGATGGCAGCATGGCACCAAATATGGGATATCTAAACATTACCAACTTACTAGAAAATGTAATGAATGCAATAATCACTATTGACCACTGGATGGCAGCAATACACCAGATATGAAACATTATTATTGCGTCCATAGCAGTTTCTGATGTTCTGATCATGCCATCTAATGGTCAAAAGTGATTATTGCATTCATTCCATGTTCTAGTAATTTGTTGATGTTCAGATGTCCCACATTTGGAGCCATGCTGCCATCCAGTGGTCAATTATGATTATTGCATCCATATTGGTTTCTAGTGATCTGATCGTGTTCAGATGTTTCATATCTGGTGTTTTGCTGCCATCTAATGGTCAATAGTGATTATTGCATTCATTTCATTTTCTATTAATTTGTAAATGTTCAGTTGCCCCATTTTTGGTGCCATGCTGCCATCTAGTGGTCAGTTATGATTATTGCGTCCATAGCAGTTTCTGGTGTTCTGATCATGTTCAGATAACTGACCACTAGATGGAAGCGTGATACCAAAAATGGGGCAACTGAACATTTACAAATTAATAGAAAATGGAATGAATGCAATAATCACTATTGACCACTGGATGGCAGCAATACACCAGATATGAAACATTATTATTGCGTCCATAGCAGTTTCTGATGTTCTGGTCATGCCATCTAATGGTCAAAAGCGATTATTGCATTCATTCCATGTTCTAGTAATTTGTTAATGTTCAGATGTCCCACATTTGGGGCCATGCTGCCATCCAGTGGTCAATTATGATTATTGCATCCATATTGGTTTCTAATGATCTGATCGTGTTCAGATGTTTCATATCTGGTGTTTTGCTGCCATCTAATGGTCAATAGTGATTATTGCATTCATTTCATTTTCTATTAATTTGTAAATGTTCAGTTGCCCCATTTTTGGTGCCATGCTGCCATCTAGTGGTCAGTTATGATTATTGCGTCCATAGCAGTCCATAGTGTTCTGATCATGTTCAGATAACTGACCACTAGATGGAAGCGTGACACCAAAAATGGGGCAACTGAACATTTACAAATTAATAGAAAATGGAATGAATGCAATAATCACTATTGACCATTAGATGGCAGCAATACACCAGAAATGAAACATCTGAACACAATCAGACCACTAGAAACCAATATGGATACAATAATCATAACCAACCACTGCATGGCAGCATGGCACCATATATGTGACATCGGAACATAACAAATTAGTGTACTAGAAAAGGGAATGAGTGCAATAATCACTATTGACCATTAGATAGCAGCAATACACCAAATATGGAACATCTGAACAGCTGTAGAAAAATGTAAAAAAAATTAAAAATAAAGCTATCAATTTTTTTTTCTCTTCAGAGTTTACTGGTTCTCATGTATCACTGATGTCCATCCAGATTCCTTCCTCTACAGTAAAATGACAAGCTAATTATTATTATATCTAAACAACAGATTTTTTTTTTTTATTTATTTATTTTTTTGTAGTGTAACTTTTGGCAGAATAAAAAAATTCCATATATACAATAATGAGGTGTGTCGGTGACATTCGGGGGGCTCATTAATTCTCCTCTGTCCATGTTTCTGGTTGCAGAGCGTTGATGAAGAGCGGTTATCCGCCATCTTGGACTGGTTGGCGTCCCAGCCTCGTGCTGCTCAGCTCATTGACCGGACGCACCCGGTACTGTCCACCGCCGAGCATCTGTTCAAGAGGCACCTGAGAGACGTCAGACGCCACGTCTTCAAACCGGATGAGAGGTACAGAAAATCGCACCAACCTGTGCTGTGGCAGCTTGAGTTTTTTTGCACATGTTTAACCACTTGCCGACCAGCCGCTGTACATATACGGTGAAAGGCTGGCTCTGTACCGCGAAATGACGTACCTGTACGTTGCTTCACAGGACCGCTAGCTGGGGCGTGTGCACCCATTCACCACAGGGTAAGCTGATTCGCAGGTCTGGCGGCCGCGATTGCCACCAGGCTCCCCTTTGAGACAGAACGATGGTCCGCTGCTCTGTCAGTGATGAACACAATAAACACAATGATCTTCCTATTTAGGAACACAGGTCTCTATGTTCATCCAGTGAGCCCATCCCCCACACAGTTAGAAAGCACCCCCTAGGGACACATTTAACCCTTTGATTGCCCCTGGGTTAACCCCTTCCCTGCCACTGTCATTTATACAGTAACAGTGCATATTTTTAGCACTGATTACTGTAGTAATGTCACTGGTACCCCCAAAAGTGTCAAAAATGTCAGTTAGGGGTCCGATCTGTCCGCCGCAATGTCGCAGTCCCACTAAAAATCGCAGATCCCCGCCATTACTAGTAAAAAATAATTAAATAAAAATGACATAAATCTTACCCCTAGTTTGTAGATGCAATAACTTTTACGCAAACCAAACAAAATACACTTATTGGGATTTTTTTTTTTACCAAAAATATGTAGCAGAAAACAAATTGGCCTAAAATGATGAAAGAATTTGATTTTAAATGTTTTTTTCTTTGGGAATGTTATATAGCAGAAAGTAAGAAATATTGTTGTTTTTTTTTCAGAATTGTCGCACTTTTTTGTTTATAGCGCAAAAAAAAAAAAAAAATCAAACAGGTGATCAAATACCACCAAAAGAAAGCTCTATTTATGGGTAAAAAAAAAGGACATCAATTTTATTTGGGTACAGCGTCGCACGACCGCGCAATTGTCAGTTAAAATTACGCAGTGCCGTATCGCAAAAAATGACCTGGCCATTAAGGGGGCAAATCTTCCAGTCCAGAAGTGGTTAAAAAATAATAATTTTAGGCCTGAAGATTTGTTAAAACCCCCAAACATTATATATTTTATGAACGTAGACACCCTAGAGCAGTGATGGTGAACCTTGGCACCCCAGATATTTTGGAACTATATTTCCCATGATGCACTCTGCAGTGTAGTTGACCATCATGGGAAATGTAATTCCAAAAACATCTGGGGTGCCAAGGTTCACCATCACTGCTCTAGAGAATAAAACAGCGAGGTGTTCCAATTTTTTATGTCTCATGATATTTGCACAAATGGTTTATCAAGGCATAATTTCAGTAAAAAAACATGCATTAAATGTAATTTTAGGGCAAAAAAAATGTAATATATTACCCAATTTTTTGCGTAAAATATAAAAGATGAGTAAATAAATAACCAACATGCCAGGTTTTAAACTTATACGTGCCTGCAAAACAATGATGAACTGCAGTACCCCATATTTTCCATAAATTTTAAGAAAAAAAAAAAAAACTGTGCTTAGTGCTAAAATTATTTACCATAAAACAAATAAATCCATAAATTAAATCCAGCAAAAGAAAACAGAGAGCCTTCAAGAGTGCTAAACCGCTTGCTTTATTGCTATAAGTATTGTATATTCACTTACAATTTTTCCAATATTAAAAGCGTGTCAAACAGTATACAGCTCCTCTGGTTCCGTCTCCAGCGTGCATGAGGACGTCAGCACAGGCTCCACCCCGACGCGTTTTCTCCGAAACGGACGTTCTCAAGGGTGCTGTATACTGTTTGACACTCTTTTACTGATGGACAGTTTGTAATTGCCGGATTAACATTTATGGAGTGAAATCAGGGACAGAGCGAAGTCTCCCCGTTGATGCACCCTGTGGTTCCCTGATTGGTGGATGTGCCCTGCGGTTCCCTGATTGGTGGATGTGCCCTGCGGTTCCCTGATTGGTGGATGCGCCCTGCGGTTCCCTGATTGGTGGATGCGCCCTGTGGTTCCCTGATTGGTGGATGCATCGGCAGCAGTAGAGTCCACGCACCTCAAAGCACATAGAGACCACCTATAATCTGGGCTCTTATGATTTGGTAGGAGGCTGTGTGTGTCAAGGTGGTGGAATGCACTGGGGGACACATTAAGCTGATTATTTACCTGGATGGACTTTTTGGGACTTTTTGTCTATATTTTCACCAATGGTGTTTACAGAATTTTATGCTGATTTATTTATTTACATTTGTTTTCAAGATTTAAGGGTACAGCCCAACAATATTGTAGAGTTATATTTTGCATAGGCAACACTTTAAAAGCACCTACAGGTCATCAGTTGTTTAGACATACAGTGCCTTGAAAAAGTATTCATAGCCCTTAACAGCCTCCGGACTGCCAGCCACACATACTGCAACAGGCTGCCTCTCCTGCAGGAACTGACGTAGCCCTACGTCGGTCACGTGCTTGGTGCTGGAGGACGAGCGTGCACCATAGGCAGTGCACTGACACCCCCCCCCCCCGTTAGGTGGTGGGATTGCCGATGCACGGGGCCGGCGGCCACGATTGCCGTCAGGCACCCGCGATCGCTCCTTGCTGAGAGAGAAGGATGGTCAGCTGTTGTAAACACAGCCGACCGTTCTTCTCCCTGGGATGATCACAGAGCTCCTGTGATCCTTCTATATAGGATCCCATGTCTCTATGTTCATTTCACAAGCCCATCCCACCACAGTTAGAAAGCACCCCTCAGGCACACTTTTGATCTCCCCTTGTGTTAACCCCTTTCCCTGCCGCTGTCATTAGTACAGTAACAGTGCATATTCTTAGCACTGATTACTGTAGTAATGTCACTGGTCCCCGAAAAGTGTCAAAAATGTCAGTTAGGGGTCAGATCTGTCCGCCGCAATGTTGCAGTCCCGCTAAAAATCGCAAATCGCCGCCATTACTAGTAAAAAAATAAATAAAAAATGGCATAAATCTTTCCCCCAGTTTGAAGATGCGATAACTTTGGCCAAACCAATCAAAATACGCTTATTGGGATTTTCTTTTTATCAAAAATATGTAGCAGAATAAAAATTGGCCTATAAGGATAAAAAATTTAGATTTTAAATTTTTTTTTTTTTTGGGGGGAATGTTACATAGCAGAATGTGAAAACTACATATATTCTTTTCAGAATTGTCGCTCTTTTTTTTGTTTATAGCGCAAAAAATAAAAATCGCACAGGTGATCAAATACTACCAAAAGGGATTTTATGTGATAGACCGACACAAAGTGGCGCATAATTGTGAAGTGGAAGGAAAATGATAAAAGGTTTTTAAATATGAAAAGTGTGGCTGCATTTGTATTCACCCCCCTGAGTCAATACTTTATAGAACCGCCTTTCCCTGCAATTACAGCTGCAAGTCTTTTTGGGGATGTCTCTACCAGCTTTGCACATCTAGAGAGGACATTTTTGCCCATTCTTCTTTGTAAAATATCTCAAGCTCTGTCAGATTGGATGGAGAGCGTCTGTGAACAGCAATTTTCAAGTCTTGTCACAGATTCTCAATGTGATTTAGGTCTGGACTGTGACTGGGCCACAATTTTCAAGTCTTGCCACAGATTCTCAATGTGATTTAGGTCTGGACTGTGACTGGGCCACAATTTTCAAGTCTTGCCACAGATTCTCAATGTGATTTAGGTCTGGACTGTGACTGGGTTACAACTTTCAAGTCTTGCCACAAATTCTCAATGTGATTTAGGTCTGGACTTTGACTGGGCCAGTCTAACACATGAATATACTTTGATGTAAACCATTCCATTGTAGCTCTGGCTGGATGTTTCGGGCCGTTGTCCTGCTGGAAGGTGAACCTCTGCCCCAGTCGCAAGTCTTTTGCAGACTCTAACAGGTTCTCTTCTAAGATTGCCCTGTATTTGGCTCCATCCAACTTACCACCAACTCTGAGCAGCTTCCCTGTCCCTGCTGAAGAAAATCATCCCCATAACATGATGCTGCCACCACCATGTTTCACAGTGGGGATGGTGTGTTCAGGGTGAGTTTTCCGCCACACATAGCGATTTGCTTTTAGGCCAAAAAGTTCAATTTAGGTCTCATCTGAGCAGAGCTCCTTCTTCCACATGTTTGCTGTGTCCCCCACATGGCTTCTCGCACACTGCAAATGGGACTTCTTATGGCTTTCTTTCCCAATGGGTTGTGCAGCATATTGCATTAGTATGTGCACCCCTTAGCTCAAACAGACATGGTGTGTAGATAAATATATGGCACACACACTCTTATAAATAAATATAAACAAACATGTTAAATGTATTAAAACATGGACGGTTTCAGGGTGTCAGTAGGGCAGTGGACGGTGTCAGTAGGGCAGAGATTGGTGTCAGTAGGGCAGAGATTGGTGTCAGTAGGGCAATGGATGCCGTCAGTAGAGCAGTGGACGGTGTCAGTAGAGCAGTGGACGGTGTCAGTAGAGCAGTGGACGGTGTCAGTAGAGCAGTGGACGGTGTCAGTAGTGCAGAGATTGGTGTTAGTAGAGCAGTGGATGGTGTCAGTAGAGCAGAGATTGGTGTCAGTAGAGCAGAGGATGGTGTGAGTAGGGCAGTGGACGGTGTCAGTAGGGCAGTGGATGGTGTCAGTAGGGCAGTGGACAGTGTCAGTAGGGCAGAGATTGGTGTCAGTAGAGAAGTGGATGGTGTCAGTAGAGCAGAGATTGGTGTCAGTAGGGCAGTGGATGGTGTCAGTAGGGCAGAGATTGGTGTCAGTAAAGCAGTGGATGGTGTCAGTATGGCAGAGATTGGTGTCAGTAGAGCAGTGGATGGTGTCAGTATAGCAGTGGACAGTATCAGTAGGGCAGTGTATGGTGTCAGTAGGGCAGTGGACGGTGTCAGTAGGGCAGTGGACGGTGTCAGTAGGGCAGTGGACAGTGTCAGTAGGGCAGTAGACAGTGTCAGTAGGGCAGTAGACGGTGTCAGTAGGGCAGTGGACGGTGTCAGTAGGGCAGTGGACGGTGTCAGTAGGGCAGTGGACGGTGTCAGTAGGGCAGTGGACGGTGTCAGTAGGGCAGTGGACGGTGTCAGTAGGGCAGTGGACGGTGTCAGTAGGGCAGTGGACGGTGTCAGTAGGGCAGAGGACGGTGTCAGTAGGGCAGTGGACGGTGTCAGTAGGGCAGTGGACGGTGTCAGTAGGGCAGTGGACGGTGTCAGTAGGGCAGAGGACGGTGTCAGTAGGGCAGAGGACGGTGTCAGTAGGGCAGAGGACGGTGTCAGTAGGGCAGAGGACGGTGTCAGTAGAGCAGTGGACGGTGTCAGTAGGGCAGTGGACGGTGTCAGTAGGGCAGTGGACGGTGTCAGTAGGGCAGTAGATGGTGTCAGTAGAGCAGTAGACGGTGTCAGTAGGGCAGTAGACGGTGTCAGTAGGGCAGTAGACGGTGTCAGTAGGGCAGTAGACGGTGTCAGTAGGGCAGTAGACGGTGTCAGTAGGGCAGTAGACGGTGTCAGTAGAGCAGTGGACAGTGTCAGTAGGGCAGTGGACCGTGTCAGAGCAGTGGACCGTGTCAGTAGAGCAGTGGACCGTGTCAGTAGAGCAGTGGACCGTGTCAGCAGGGCAGAAATTGGTGTCAGTCAGTAGAGCAGTGGACGGTGTCAGTAGTTTTTTACTTTTATTATGTAATTTCTTTCTTTTTACAATTTTATTATTTAGTATTTTTTTTACATCATTACATTTTATTACATAATTACATAGAGTTAGTCAGGTTGAAAAAAGACACCAGTCCATCTAGTTCAACCAATTAAAATAAACTACATGGTTTTCTGCTTATCAGGAGTAAATAGAGCTCTGTGACAGCCGGGCTTTGTTCTCCTCTTACCAGGAGTAAATAGAGCTCTGTGACAGCCGGGCTTTGTTCTCTGCTTGCCAGGAGTATACAGAACTCTGTGACAGCCGGGTTTTGTTCACTGCTTACCAGGAGTAAATAAAGCTCTGTGACAGATGGGCATTGTTCTCTACCTCTCAGGAGCATACAGAATTCTGTGACAGCCGGGCATTGTTCTATGCTTACCAGAGCATACAGAGTACTGTGATAGCCGGGTGTTTTTCACTGCTTTCCAGGAGTAAAAGCTCTGTATACTCCTGCTAAACAGAGAACAAAGCCCAGCTGTCACAGAGCTCTATTTACTCCTGATAAGCAAAGAACAAAGCCCGGCTATCAAAGAACTCACCCTGTGATAGCCTGGCATTGTTTTCTGCTTATCAGGGATAAATAAAGCTCTGTGACAGCCGGGCATTGTTCTATGCATACCAGAGCATACAGAGTACTGTGACAGCTGGGTATTGTGCACTGCTTACCAGGAGTAAATAAAGCTCTGTGACAGCTGCACATTGTTTTCTGCTTATCAGGAGAAAGTAGAGCTCTGTGACAGCCGGGCATTGTGCTCTGCTTCCCCGGAGCATACAGAACTCTGTGACAGCCGGGCTTTGTTCTATGCTTACCAGAGCATACAGAGTACTGTGACAGCTGGGCGTTGTTCTCTGCTTATCAGGAGAAAGTAGAGCTTTGTGACAGCCAGGCTTTGTTCTCTGCTAAACAGAAGTATGCAGAGCTCTGTGACAACCGGGCTTTGTTCTCTGCTTACCAGGAGTAAATAGACCTCCTTGAAAGATGGAGTTTGTTCTCTGCTTACCAGGAGCATGCAGAACTCTGGACACACCTGGCGGCTGTCTAAATCAAAGAACACATTTGTGATGAATTAGAGTGGAGACTGTGAGCCAAGCCTTCTCATCCCACATCAGTGCCTGACCTCACAAAAGTGCTTCTGGAAGAATGGTTAAACATTCCCATAGACACTCCTAAACCTTGTGGACGGCCTTCCCAGAAGAGTTGAAGCTGTTATAACTGCAAAGGGTGGGCCAACTCAATATTGAACCCTACAGACTAAGACTGGGATGCCATTAAAGTTCATGTGCGTGTAAAGGCAGGCGTCCCAATACTTTTGGTAATATAGTGTATGTATACATATGGGGGGCACAGATCACCAGAACTGTGAGAGTGTATAGATGTATGGACTCAAAATTTTGTGTTTTGCATATTTGAGTGAGTTACTCACCCAATATACATGTGCAAAAGTGATAATATATTTATATGCATGATGCCAGTGATTGCTGTATAATAACTGGACACATTTGTGTCTTTTCAGACATCCGGAATTTGTGTTCTATGATCAGATGAAACAGACCATGACATCACACAGGTGAGATGGGGCTGTGGGCTCAAGTGATAGACTGATATTCCTTTAGGGTAGGGGTCTCCAAACTAAAGCCCACAGGCTGGGTATGGTCCATTGCTTGCCTTTGGGGCACTTTTCCTCCCACTGACACCAATGATGGGGCACTATTCCTCCCACTGACACCAATGATGGGGCACTATTCCTCCCACTGACACCAATGATGGGGCACTATTCCTCCCACTGACACCAATAATGGGGCACTATTCCTCCCACTGACACCAATGATGGGGCACTATTCCTCCCACTGACACCAATGATGGGGCACTATTCCTCCCACTGACACCAATGATGGGGCACTATTCCTCCCACTGACACCAATGATGGGGCACTATTCCTCCCACTGACACCAATGATGGGGCACTATTCCTCCCACTGACACCAATGATGGGGCACTATTCCTCCCACTGATACCAATGATGGGGCACTATTCCTCCCACTGACACCAATGATGGGGCACTATTCCTCCCACTGACACCAATGATGGGGCACTATTGATCTTTTATTGAAAAGAATCAAGCAACAAATTTTATACAAAAGTAAAAAACAGAACTATAGTACAATATTCCAACAGAAAACAAAGGAATACACATCCATGTGCAGAATATATACAATATATACATAATCCACTTCCAACATTCTTAGAAAACTATTTACATAAAGCAGCAGAGAGGGCCTAAGAGGCACAACCCATCACCTATGTATGCAGCCATTTATCAAAAACTAAGCATTAAGAAAAAATCTAGGGTGATAAGAGACAGAAAGCCACACCCGGAAAAGAGACTCCTGGCAGTCAGGGAGGCCTGAAACCCCTCCACGCCTTCAGCCAAGCCCTCTGACCCCACTTGTCTCTCTCAAGCGCCCGAATCTTCCCCACCTCATGCAGAATGTCACACACCACCACCTGAACAGGAAGGATTTTACGCCGAAGGGTGACCTGACACCGTGCGTTCCAGGTGTAATAACGGACTACTAAGCTAACTAAAAAAAGTGTATCCAAACAAAAGCCCCCACCAGTATTGAATGCTCCATACACCCACTCAGCATAACCCAGCCTGGAGAGGAAAGGAACACCGAGGGCCCGCCCCACCTGTTTGTATACCTCTATGTTAAAAGGGCAACGAAGCAGAAAATGGTCCATAGTCTCCTCCTCACCTGTACATCCCTCCCGAGGACAACCACGATCCATCCCACTGCGGAATTTCAAATTGCCCCGAACATAGAGCCTCCCGTGGAAGCACAACCAGGCCAGACCCTTCCCTCAAAATTGGGCCCGGGCAATCCCTTAAGGCCAGTGGGTCATGAAAGGCTTCGCTCAAGACTCGGCTCATAAGGACTTTCCTCGGAGCGGATCTGATATCTTCAGCCGACAGTCGCCACTGCCGCAGTAACTTCCGACACGGAGCGACATAGGCTGGGAGCTGACCACGATGACCCCTGAGATTCTTCACTTGGCCACCTTCTTCCCAAAGTCGCAGAAAAGGCCTAAACCAAGATCTAAACATGCCTGCCCATCCAGGAGGTTCCACTGCAAGCATACTACCAATGTTAAACTTGAGAAATAGCAGTGAAAAGAAAAGAACGGGGTTGACCATACCTAAGCCACCCTCCCTCCTGGATAGATAGGTGACATTCCTCTTGATGGGGTTCAGTCTGTTCCCCCATAGCATCTGGAAGAACACACTATAGATCCTAGCATAGAGAGACACTGGCAAGATGCAGACAGGGCTGACATACAAGAAGATCGGTATCAGGTAAGTCTTAATCAGATCAACCCTTTCCCTCAGAGATAACTTCCATCTCTTCCAGCTGACCACCTTAGTATTGGCAACTTCCAGCCTGCCTTCCCAGTTTTTGAGGCCATAATCGCCAGGTCCAAATTCAATGCCTAATATCTTAATTTTTTCCTGGGGCACTGGAAAGGTGTCCGGGAGATCAAACCCCTCACCTTCCTTTCCCATCCAAAAAACTTCACTCTTTTCCTGATTGATCTTGGAGCCTGATGCTTCAGAGTACCGTGATGTCAGAGAGACCACCTCCTCCGCTTCATCTGTCCCAGTGACAATCACTGACACATCATCCGCATAGGCAACAACCCTCAAAGGCGGCTCACCCGGGATTCCCACTGGTACCCCACACAACATGCTGCTCTCTAGCCTCCTGATGAAGGGGTCGATTGCAAACACATAGAGCAGGGGACTCAGGGGACAACCCTGGCGCACCCCAGAACCAACCTCAAAGGACTGTCCAACCCAACCATTAACAAGAGGGAAGCTTTCTGCCCCCTTATACAAGACTTTTAACCAATCGACAAAACCACCCGGCAGACCGTACTTACTAAAGAGCAACCACAGGTACTCATGGTTGACACGATCGAAAGCCTTTGCCTGATCCAATGCCAGTAAATACTTTCCCCAGCCTGCAGCCCTGCACTGCTCCAAGGCCTCCCGGACAGCTAAAACCGCTGTGAAGGTGCTCCTACCCTGGATCGAACAGTGCTGATGGCGAGAAAGCAAAGACTCTGCTACTGCCGATAGGCGCCAGAAAAGTATCTTCGCCAGCACCTTTCTATCGACATTGAGAAGGCTGATGGGGCGCCAATTCTCAATCATCGAAGGATCTTTACCTTTTGAAAGAAGAATCACAGCTGAGTGTCTCATGGAAGGGGGAAGCACCCCCTCAGCAAGACAACTGTTAAAAATCTCTACCAAATGTGGGGCCAGAATAGACTTAAAGGCTTTGTAAAACTCAGCCGTCAGACCATCCGGTCCAGGTGACTTTTTGATGGCAAGCTGTTCAATTGCCCTCGTCACCCCTTCAACTGTGATCTCTTCTGTCAAATTCATCAAAGGGACATCTCCACCATTTAGACCTGGAGTAGAGTCCAAAAAGCTTTCCATCTTGCCTCGGTCAAGCTCTTTCCTCCCAAGAAGTTCAGCATAAAAAGACCTCACGACCTCCAGGATCCCTGACCTGGACTTTGTCAAGGAACCTGTACTATCCTTAAGGCCAACGACCATCTTAACAGCTACACCCTGTTTGCAGTTCTGGTAAGGGTCAGGCGAGTGGTATTTCCCATAGTCCCGCTCCAGAACCAAAGAGGTATGCCGATCATATTGACACTTCCTGAGGAGGATTTTCACTTCAGAGATTGCCCCAGGATCTCCTCCTCTTGAGACAAGAATATCCAGCTTCCTCCGCAAACGTTGGTAGGTCATGTATCTATTAAACTGTTTTTTATTGGCTAGGCCCCTGAAGAATCCAGCAATCCTCTTTTTGGTCAGCTCCCACCACTCAGCCTTGCTGCTACAAAAGTCCAGGATGGTCACCTGTGCCTGAAAGAATTCCTCAAAGGATTGTCTAACATGTTCTTCCTCAAGGAGAGTCGAATTTAATCTCCAGATGCCTTTACCCCTCTGAGGGAAGTCTGAAGCATTCAAGACCACAGATAGCATACAGTGATCAGAGAACTCCACTGCCTGCACCACTGGGGGTGAGAAAGCAGAGGCCTCCTTCAAAAAAAAACCTATCTATCCTACTCTGACTATTACCTCGATGAAAGGTGAACCCTGTGTCATCCGGAAGGTGCTTAATGTGCACATCCACAAGACCAGCATCCCTAGCCATACTATTTAAAAAAACGCTATCATATCCCAGCCTGTCATTGAAGTCCTTCCTGTCCTTGGGCCTAGTCACAGTATTAAAGTCACCTCCAAAAACCACTTGCCGGGATGTAAAAAGAAATGGCTTGATCCTTGTAAAAAGGCATTTCCTGTCCCACTTTGTGTGCGGCCCATAAATATTAATTAGGCGCAGGTCCTGCCCTCCCACAAGGACGTCTAAGACCATACATCTCCCAATCTCCACCTCAATAACCTGCCGGACAGTTACCATGCCGGTTTTAAACAACACTGCCACCCCGCCGTAAGGCTCGGCCGCAAGAGACCAGTAAGATGGACCATACCTCCACTCTCTCTTGGCCATATGAATATCTGCCAAGGAGGTGAGCCTAGTCTCCTGCAAAAATAAAATTTCAGCATCTAATTGGCTGAACAAAAAGAAGGCCATAGAACGAGCTCTTACCGACTTAATACTGGCGACATTTATTGTCACAACTTTTAACGGAGGGGGAACCGCCATTTGGGTTATTGGGTGGATTGCTTCTTAGCTCCCCTCTGCTGCTCATCACCAGAAGCCTCTCTTTTTCTTGAGGCCTCCTCCAACTCCATTTCTGAGTCTGAATTTTGTTCAGAGGAAGCTCCAGATGAGGAAATATCCCAAGCGGAAGCCCTAGAACGGTTGGGGACAGACACTGGGGCTTCCTGTCCCTGTTCCGTCCTCACCGCCTGTCTCTTCCGCCTCACAACCCTCCTTCTCTCCTCCAGGTACTGCAGGTCAGACTCCGAGATGTTTTCATCTCTTGTTTTTTTCTTCAAAGTCTTCGCAGAAGAAGCAGCAGCACCCTTTTTGGCACATGCCACCGCTCCAGGTGGGGGGGGACCTTCCCTTAAGTCAGACCTAGGAGACTCATGGGGTAAGACTGACTCGGGGGGCACAGACTTAGAAGGTTCTGACACAAGAGGAGCAGGGACAGTAGGCTGGGGGGACACAGGGACAGACACAGAAGGAATACCTACAGACACAGGAGGGTTGGCCACAGAAACTGGGGAGGGATCCTGAACAGGACCTGGGGGGTCAGTCACCGCAGAGGAGGATGGTACACCAGGGGCCTCATCCTCCATCCTGTCCAGCCTCAACAGCTCATCTACTACCTCCTTCTCCATATTGTGCCAGGCCTCCGGACATCGGCTGTAGGGGTGGCCAAGGCGCAGGCACAGGTTGCACCTTATCGCCTGGGTGCAGTCCCTGGCCACATGACCCTGTCCCCGACATACCGAACATATTAAGGCTGAACAGGAGGAGCTAAAATGCCCCTTTTCTCCACAGCGGTGACACAGCTTTGGCTGACCAGGATAAAAAACAGTCATCCTATCCCTCCCTATGAAAGCCGAGGAGGGCAGGTGACGGACAACATTCCCATCCCTGGCCAACCTAACCATTACTGACCAACCCCCAGTCCAGATGCCACGTTCATCAAGGATTTTATTTGGCGTTGTCAAAACCTCACCATAGTTCCTTAACCAGACCTCCAAGTCCCGAGCAGGAACACTCTCGTTAGTGAGGATGATGGTTATTTTTTTAACCGTTGATCTTTGTGAAACAGCAACTGGTGCCAGATCTTCCCATTCGGGTCTTGACCTGCACCGAGCCTCATATCGTTCCCACAACAGGTCAAGACCCTCTGGCCTGGTGAAGCTGATTGTGTACTCCCGGCTCCCAGCTACATGTATTAGGGCATAAAGGTCATTCGCCCCAAAGCCCATCTCCAAAATCATATCCACCACCACACGCCGTGCTGGAGAGACTGCACCACCTTCCCATTTAAGAATGACTACATTACGCCTTGGACCCCCAGCAGAAGCCAGAGACCCAAGACCGGAACCAGGGGTGCTCAAAGTGGCAGTCTGTGGTGTAAATCTCTGCCTCTGCCTCATTGGCTGCAGCCCTGGCTTAATAATATTACCAGGTGCAGAGCGTACCACCTGAGCAAAAGAGGGCTTATCAGGGCCAAGGCCCCACACTGATGTAAGTTTAGCTGGTACATTACTATCCTTATTATTAATTGCTTGTACTGAGCCAGCAGGATTGTCCATTGCACACATATTGGCAGCACTATTCAGAACACCTGAAATAGAAAAATCGTTAGAAGAATCGTTACAATCACCATTCATTATCACAGCCTTTGACTCAGCAAAAGGGGGGTTAATGGGTTGTTCAGGCTCTTGTAGTTCCTTTGCTGCAATGTCATTTTTTAAACGCAGTTTTTCCTGCAAGGAAACATCAGCAGCTGAAATATTGCTGGATACAAAATTACCAGCCTGGGTGTCATTGGGCAAAACATCCGCATTAACCAAGGTGTTAAATGGCACAAAAATAGTTTTATCAGTCACTTGTGACTTGCTAGGCTTTACCTTATCAGGCACATTGTCAGGAAAGTTCTCCTCACCAAACACCAGCTGATTCTCCTGTAATGGAGACTCCACTGCCTGGATCACTTTAAGCATGCCTCCTGAGCCCTGAGAAGGCAACGGGCTGTTCACCTCACCTTGGGGAGTCAGGGGGTCAGAACTGGGGGTCTCCTCCACCTCCATCTTTGCCATCCTTGCAAATCTGCGGTCATTGCAGAACATTTCTTTAAAGGGCCCCTCTTTACCTTCCATCATGGCCACAATGGTTTCCGGGTGTTGAACCCGGACCTTTGCCAACTGGATTTCCGGATCCATAGATCCACGGTTGCGGCTGTGCAAACCTTCCCGTTGCTTTCGCAGGCGTTTCAACTCTGCTCTGAGCTTGTAGAGCTGGTCTCTCTCCCTATTCAGGACCTTGATCCCGGCCACCACTCGCTCCCGAATGGACTCGGTATCCTCATCCTCACCAGGGGCAGAGAGATCTCCAGCCATGGCTTGTCCAGGAGCAGGCATGTCATCCGTCAGCCCAAGGGATGGTTCAGAGCTTCCAGCAGGAGGGGCCCTGCTGGCCTGCATGGCCTCCCAGATAGGGGCCAGCAGGGCTGGGAGAGATTTTACCAGACTCCCCTCTCAAACAGATCACCTGGAGCAGCTCCAGACACACAGCCAGAGAACCTTGCAGCAGCCACACCCGAAGCTGAATGATGGGAAACTACTCCTCCCACTGACACCAATGATGGGGCACTATTCCTCCCACTGACACCAATGATGGGGCACTATTCCTCCCACTGACACCAATGATGGGGCACTATTCCTCCCACTGATACCAATGATGGGGCACTATTCCTCCCACTGACACCAATGATGGGGCACTATTCCTCCCACTGACACCAATGATGGGGCACTATTCCTCCCCCTGACACCAATGATGGGGCACTATTCCTCCCACTGACACCAATGATGGGGCACTATTCCTCCCACTGACACCAATGATGGGGCACTTTTCCTCCCACTGACACCAATGATGGGGCACTATTCCTTCCACTGACACCATTGATGGGGCACTATGCCTCCCACTGACACCAATGACACCAATAATGGGGCACTATTCCTCCCACTGACACCAATGATGGGGCACTATTCCTCCCACTGACACCAATGATGGGGCACTATTCCTCCCACTGACACCAATGATGGGGCACTATTCCTCCCACTGATACCAATGATGGGGCACTATTCCTCCCACTGACACCAATGATGGGGCACTATTCCTCCCTCTGATACCAATGATGGGGCACTATTCCTCCCACTGATACCAATGATGGGGCCAAAAGATAAACAAAAACAGCTTATTTCAGCATTAATATAAAAAAAAAGCCAATACTCCCGGTACACAAAACAAAAGTTCAGTTTATAGCCTGTAAACTTGCCCCTTAACAAGGTATTAAAGTCCCCACCTACTTCAGGGTCCAATGAAAAGGTCACCAATGTCTCAATGACATCCATCTCACACTTCATGGACACCTACTGGCAGCTTCCTGACATTTTCAGTCCTCTCTTACAGGCAGGTTAACCCTTCCATGACCAAAGTCCCTATAGTCAGGGTTGGACTCTTTCCCACCCAAAAGTCTCTCCAAGCCTACAACATTTCAGGTCCCATATTAACCACTTACGACCGCCCGCGGCAGTTATACTGTGGCAGGCAGCCGCTCCTGGGCAAATCGACATAGCTATACGTCGGTCGCGCGCAGGGCAGCTAGGGGGCGAGCACACGCCGCCGCCGGCGCACTCCCGCCCCCGCTTCTCAGTGGGGAAGCTGATGCACGGGGCAGGCAGCCCCGATTGCCGTCTGACACCCGCGATCGTTCCCCGCTGAGAGAGAAGAACAGTCAGCTGTTGTAAACACAGCTGACCGTTCTTCTCCCTGAAATGATCCTTCTATATAGGAACACAGGTCTCTGTAGTCATTTCACAAGCCACGCCCCCCAACAGTTAGAAACACTCCCCTAGGTACACATTTAACCCCTTGATCACCCACAGTGTTAACCCCTTCCCTGCCAGTGTCATTATTACAGTAACAGTGCATATTTTTAGCACTGATTACTGTAGTAATGTCACTGGTCCCCCCCAAAAGTGTCAAAAATGTCAGTTAGGGGTCCGATCTGTCCGCCGCAATGTCGCAGTACTGGCAAAAAAAAAAAATCGCAGATCGCCGCCATTACTAGTAAAAAAAAAATCTTTCCCGTAGTAGATGCGACAACTTTTGCGCAAACCAATCAAAATACGCTTATTGTGATTTTTTTTTTACCAAAAAATATATAGCAGAAAACAAATTGGCATAAAATGTTAAAAAATTTTGATTTTTTAATTTTTTTGGGGGGAATGTTATATAGCAGAATGTGAAAAATAAAAATCACAGCGCAAAAAATAAAAATCGCAGAGGTGATCAAATACCACCAAAAGAAATCTCTATTTGTGGGGAAAAAAGCACATCAATTTTATTTGGGTACAGCGTCGCATGTCCACGCAATTGTCCGTTAAAGTAACGCAGTGCCGAATCGCAAAATATGGCCTGGTCATTAAGGGGGCAAATCCTTCCGGTCCAGAAGTGGTTAAGACTTAACAATACTGGAAAAAACTGTAGGTCAGTTTTCCCCTCTCTACGGTATCACCCCAAAACCTCTCATCCTGCATAGGTGAGAATCCCCAAGTATTCCAAAATGTTTATTTCACCCCCTTTAAAGGGACAACAAACCAAATAGCGGGGGCGTGTATCTGTCATCCAGGACCCATCCCTGGGGTCCTGTACAATATGAAATACCATTAAAAAAAAAAAAAAAAGGGGGGGGGGAGCAGCAAACATAAAAATTTTACAGATGTAGCACACCTGCTGGTGAACTTTTAGCCCAGTTGGAGCGAGGGGAGCGGGAGATACCCCAAAACTAAAGACTTGAACACTTTGAGGACTCTTCTCTATCTTGCAGAGCTGCACAAAAATGTCCCACAGAATCTCCAATACTGACAGGTGACTAGGTCTGCTCATAGTCACCAACCCAAACAGCCACAGGATCATTGGCTGTCTCCCTACAATATCCATCAGGCTCTCTCCATCAAGGAAAAACACAAACTCACACCACCATAGGACAGCTGGACACCTTTCCTCCAACTTCCTCCTGGAACTTTCCAGTGAGCTTATTCAGACCCAAACAAACTCCGGGACTAGACCCCCTTAAAAGGCAACCTCAGTGTCACAAGTTAGCCTATAGTTTTGTCTGTATATACTTACCTCCTTGCTGCAGTGCTTCTGTCTGCCTCCCTTCACATGTGGTGTTTGGGCTTCTATGGGCGTCGCCTGCTCCACTGTTGGTTATATCCTGTTCCTGTCAATTACTTCCTGAGTCACCTCCCTGTGTGCTTCCCTATATATACACATGCTCAGTGCACTGCTCCTTGCTTGAGCAACATCGCTGTTCTCTGAGCTCCCAGTCGTGTATCCCTTGGCTATTGTATCTGATCTCCTGTGTACCGACCCGGCTTCGTTTCTCCATCTATGTTTGTCTGCTGCCTGTCCTGACCTCGGCTTGTCTCTTGGACCTCCTTATAGTCTCCTGTTTACCCTGCACATGCCAGTGGTCTCCACATCCTCAGCTGGGCCTACCTGGGGGCCGCGACCTGGTTCCAGTCTGCTGCAAGTCCATCCCCACCATCAGGGGCCCTGGTGAAGAACCAGGCTGGGGCTTAGACTCCGCGCCCTGGGGAATCCTGAGCTGGGGATCTATAAGGGCTCACTACCACAGACTCGTTGACACTCAGTTGTGAACTCAATGTTTTCTAGCTGGCACTTCCAGGAATCCTGCCCATGGGGCAGAACCCCTACACAGGGGTCTCCTCCAGTAGGAGTGAACCCAGGAACTCCGCTGCTCCTGTCCTCCAGCCCCACACCATTCATGGGCTATCCCATCACCCTCTGGGCTCACCTACCCAGGGATTGGCTGGAGTCTCACAAACACTCAGGCTGCTTACTCAGTTCTTCCTGCCACTATAATTCCAGAATCCTCTAGAATACAGGGGAAAGCAATCAGAGCAGCAGCATGTGATACACTGAGCAGACCTAGACAATCAACCCCTGCTTACAGAAGAGCCAGCCTAGACAATCAACCCCTGCTTACAGAGGAGCCAGCCTAGAGAATCAACCCCTGCTTACAGAACAGCCAGCCTAGACAATCAACCCCTGCTTACAGAACAGCCAGCCTAGACAATCAACCCCTGCTTACAGAAGAGCCAGCCTAGACAATCAACCCCTGCTTACAGAAGAGCCAGACTAGACAATCAACCCCTGCTTACAGAAGAGCCAGCCTAGACAATCAACCCCTGCTTACAGAAGAGCCAGACTAGACAATCAACCCCTGCTTACAGAAGAGCCAGCCTAGACAATCAACCCCTGCTTACAGAAGAGCCAGTCTAGAAAATCAACCCCTGCTTACAGAAGAGCCAGTCTAGAAAATCAACCCCTGCTTACAGAAGAGCCAGCCTAGACAATCAACCCCTGCTTACAGAAGAGCCAGCCTAGACAATCAACCCCTGCTTACAGAAGAGCCAGTCTAGACAATCAACCCCTGCTTACAGAAGAGCCAACCAAATGTTCCTATTAACCTGCACTACTCTAGAAGGGTGACACAGATATACAAATTATTTCCCGGTAGTTGTCACAATTAGGACAATGATAAATGTGCACTTACTGGGAAATACTACCACACTCAATAGGTGTGCAAGGTTAAAAAAAAGAAACAAATCCTTTGAGTTCAACCAGAAAAAAAATTATAAATAAATAAACATTGTCAGGTGCAATGGGCAGGATTCTCTCTGCATTCTAGTTGGACAACCCCAATACTAAAGGGTCACCCAGAATTCATACATTTTTCCGGTTGAATACAATTTAACCTCTTGCCTACCGGGCACTTTCACCCCCTTCTTGCCCAGGCCAATTTTCAGCTTTTAGCGCTGTCACACTTTGAATGACAATTGCGCAGTCATGCAATGCTGTACCCAAATGACATTTTTTATAATTTTTTCACACAAATAGATATTTCTTTTGGTGGTATTTAATTACCACTGGGGTTTTTATTCTTTGCTAAATAAACGATTAAAGATTGAAAATTAAAAAAAATAGTTTGTTATAAAATTTTGCAAACAGGTAATTTTTCTCCTTCACTGATGTGCCCTAAAGAGGCTGCACTGATGGGCGCTGATGAGGTTGCACTGATGGAAACTAATGAGACGGCACTGGTAGGCTGCACTGATGAGAAAAGACTTATGGGCACTGGCACGTGGTATTGTTAGGTGACACTGATGAGGAGGCACTGTGGGCACATCAACATTTATAGACCTCTATATGTCTAATTGACTTATTTGTGTTATCTCATATCGTAGGGTGAAGCCGGCTGTGTTTGATCTGTTTATGGCTGTCATTATTGCGGCCTACTTGGGGGTGATTCACAAAGCTGTCCAAGTAAGTGATACCCAACACACCAGAGGGTAACCCAACACAGTGAGATATTAGGAGCAATTTTCCAACGTATGAAAAATGCTGTAGACATTTTGTGCTGTTACCTAACCTGTATCACAAAGAAATATAATGGACTAGGGTCAATTTTATTCACAAATCTTTTTTTGTTGCTTTTTTTTTTTTTAACTATTTAAATAAAATCTTTGACTAAAAAAATAAATAAATATATAATAATTTCAAATGTTTGTTTTTTGGTATTCCAGAAAACTTGGGCAAATGTCTTTGTGCTGTGACCTGGCCTTTATCACAGAGAAACATAATGGATTAGAGTCAATTTTATTGAAACTTTTTTTTTTTTTTAAATAGTTTTTTTTTTTTAACTATTTGCATAAAATCTTTGACTAAAAAGATAATGTCAAATGTCTATTTTTTTGTATTCCTGAACATAATGAAGAACAATTAGGGTAAAGAACACAAACAAAACAAGCACTGCATAAAAACAGTTTTACCGTATTTTGTATATGGTACTAAAAATTCAAACACTGACAAAGCTGAATTTCATCTTCTAAAATGTATTTTACATAGAGTATTTTTCAGAGTTATTTTTTTTTTTCTTAACATGTTTTCAGGTTAAAAATAAATGTAAGGAGGCATTCCCTATGAAACAAATGTAAGGAGGCATTCCTTATGAAATAAATGTAAGGAGGCATTCCCTATGAAGATTTTGTGGTTCTTAAAGTGTGTCTAAATCTAAAAAAAAAAAAAAAAAAAATTAAATACTAATAATAAAAAAATATAATAAAAAAAATAAAAATAGATAAAAATATAATAATACACACACACATATATATATATATATTTTTTTTTTTTTTTTTTTTTACACACATGCTTGGGGGGGGGGGGGACATTTTAAAAAAAATTTTGGCATGAAGTAAAATTTAAAATCCATACCAGACCCTGATAAATGACAGCTTATATCCCCTAATAAATTACAATAGCTCTTGCTTACTATTGGCGAAAGTAATAATTTCATCAATAACTTTCTCTATTAGAAGGAAAAACAATTGTAATATTGACGCCTAGGTGACAGAGAGATTATTATATTCAATACAGCACATAATTCATATAGCTTTACACAAGAATAAAGCTTCATATTATATATAATATAAATCTTACTGCGCTAACTGACGTATAAACAAAGCTGCCAGCACATCAACCGACATAAAAGTTGTCCAAACAATTTTACAAAAAAGTGCAGCGCTAAAATGACTGATACATTCCAGTGATAGTGTATCAAAGATGATAGAAAAGTGAAAAAAGTTAATAATGGTGAGTCCCAAGTATTGAAGATTGAAGCATAAATGTGGAACCATCAAAACTTGCAAACGTGATCAAATAGGAGAGAATTTCCGCACCAACCAAGTGGATAGTGAATGCGCTCACTGGGGGGATATGGACCCAAGTGCCGTATAGCAAAATGGGTCAATCAAGCTTGAAAATTATCCATGGATCTCCCAAGAAATAGCTGTTCCAAAGGATGTTATCAAAAGGGGGCGATATACTCTTGAACAGAGATGGCCATGCCTCCCAGTATAGTATCCATATGTGGAAGCAAGCCAGACAACACGAACAAAGTGTGATACCGCTTACAAAAAAATTCCTCATAGGCTATTGAGTAAGATGTATATGACGAAACGCATCAGGGCCACGTTATCGGTCATCCACCATCATTCCTATCCTTACATGCTGGTTTACATGGATGTTTGTAAGTTGTTTTGATCCCTTTTTTTAATAAACATCCATGTAAACCAGCATGTAAGGATAGGAATGATGATGGATGACAGATAATGTGGCTCTGATGCGTTTCGTCATATAGGACTTCCTCAATAACCTATGAGGAATTTTATTGTAAGCGGTATCACTTTTTTGTGTTGTCTGGCTTACTTCCACATATGGATACTATACTGGGAGACATGGCCATCTCTGTTGAAGAGTATATCGTCACCTTTTGATAACATCCTTTGGAACAGCCATTTCTTGGGAGATCCATGGATAATTTTCAAGCTTGATTGACCCATTTGCTATACGGTACTTGGGTCCATATCCTCTGGTGAGCGCATTCATTATCAGCTTCATATTATAGCCATGTCATTTTTTTGAATCTCATTAGACTTCCCTGAAACTATCACTTTTTGAAAATAAGGATCCTTATCTCAGTGTGTTAGCTTTGTAAATTGAATCTGTAAGGTGAATATAATGAGCCTCCTTTCCCCTCTTTTCTCCCCAGAATTCCGGACCAGCATATAATGGGTTTGTCCTCCTTATTACAAAGCAGAAGAGGAGATGAAGAGGTGCCTGAGATCCACCATCCGTCCTCTTCATCACCAAATGGAACTCAACTTCTTATATCACAGCTGTCTGTTTTTTAAAAATAAATTGATAGAAACATTTTGTATTGGTCTGTGAACTCCCATGTCCCCTGTGTGTGTGGGCTCCACTGGAAGTACTATCCTGGAGTGTTGGGTTTTCATCATAGCTGCAGATGATTCACAAGCATTGCTGCTAAGGCACAGCACAGGCAAGGCACAGCTTAGGCCCTGTTCACACCTAAACATTTTTCAGCTCGTAAAATGCTCATCTCTGAAAATCCAAATTGCCCAAAAAGCAAAATCCAATTCATTTCAGTAGCCCCTGTTCACATCTAAGCGTTTTGTCGCCTGAAGCTCAAAAAATACACAAGCTTCTTTTTGGGTATATTACAAGCTTTTTTGGTCCTATAGGAATGAAACGCCTGAATAGAACCTTATGAGCATTTTACCAGCGTTTTTCAGCCACACAGTTGCTCTCCACCCCTTTTTCACATAAAGCACATGGTCAGCAAGATGGAGGACAGCAGCCTCCTGTATGAAGCAGAAAGTTTCATCGCTTTGGTGTGGGGACATCCCTGTGTTTATAAAAAAGTTATTGGGAGGGCACACCCTAAACGCACAATTCTCAGGTTGGTGCTGCTAAAAGACCAATATACAAATTGAACAATATATTAGCGCACACATATGGCGCTTTTCCACTGCATGGAACCGAAGGGTTCGGCGCGCTTTTGGGCTTTTCCGCTGCATGGTACGGTGTTGGAACGGTTCGGTGGCGCTTTTCCACTACATGGAACCGGACGGTACGGCTCGCTTAAACAGTACCACCTCAGTTGTGGTTCCAAGAGGACCGTAACGGTAACATATCCCATAATCCTTTGCATGCAGCCTTGACTGTTCGTGGTTATCCCACCCACTTACTACTTTAGTGGAAAAGCAAACTGTACCAAACCGTTCCAACACCATGCGGTACCATGCAGTGGAAAACCAAACCGAGCCAAGCAGGGCCGAGTGGAGCCGAGCCGGTACTTGCAGTGGAAATGTGCCAAAACACAGAAAAAAGTTGTTTTCAAATCTTGCAAGGCTATTTAAAACACCTGCTCAATATGGGGATTTGGTCTCACCATATGTATATATGTATAGTCCTGACCAGACTTATGGGCGGAGCACCCCACTCTCCCACACCAAAACCTCATTAGCATTATCCACCTGTGAGTAGTTCCAGGAGGGGTCCCTTCATTGCAGTTCTAGCAGAGGAATCTGCAGCCTGCAAACTTTTCCCATGACAGGAGTGAGTATTGCCCTATGGTTTTGAAAAGTGGGATTATCTTCTCTATGAATAGTGTAGAACCCACTGAAAATGGGGTACTTTGAAGTAGTGGTGGGCTTAAGCACAGTATGGCCATATGGTGTGACCAAATCCCCATTTTTACTTTATAAGAGCAGGTGTTTTTAAATAGCCTTGCAAAATTTGAAAACAACTTTTTTCTGTGTATGTGTGCGCTATTATATTGTTCAATCCCTGTGTTTATGACACCAAAGACCCAAAATATAAAAATCAGAACTTCAAAGCAAGAGCGTGGGAGGAAATCTCATCAAAAATTGTTGTCGGGTGGTGCAATCTGACACAAACCCAGAAGCATGATAAAAGGTAAAAGTTTTCTAGCTTTTTCTGTAGCCATATTGTGCCTTTGCCGTCTTCTCGCAGGTCATGTATTTCTTGTTGGCACTCCCATGCATGTGAAATCGCAGGGTGTGTCTGCGTCCTGCAGGAAAATCACATGGTTAAAAAGACCACACGATATCACTGTGGGTCCAGACCTTCAATTTTATGGGGGTGCCATTCAGAATGCGTGGCACCCCCCACACATGTGAAATCCCAGGGCGTGTCTGCAGCCTGCAGAAAAATCACACAGGATTCTAGGGGAAAAAAAACTTTATTATGCACAGCAATACAGGGAAATAGTACTGGAAGTCCTTTTTTTCAAATATATTTGAAATTGGCATATTATCAGTTTTCAATGGCTTCCCGTTGCCATGGAACCTGTCCAGTTGTCATGAAAAAAGTGTCAAACTCATCCCCGGATATGGGCACCACTTGTACACCCATGGCTCCCGCTCCATTGAGCCTTCTGCATAGGGTGCATTAAGGCATCTTCAAAGCAAACGCAATCCCGCTGCCTTACAAAATTGTGTAAGATACATGCTGCCTTCACTGCACATATGACGTTCTGCATATTTAGATTGATGGCGCTGTGCAAAAACACCATTTGTTTGAAAGCAAGCCAAAGGCACATTCCATCACTCTTCTTGCTCTAGTCAGCCTGTAATTGAATACCCTCTTTTCAATGTTTAGGTTACGACTTGAATAGGGCCTTAAAAAGTGCTCTCCTAATGCAAAAGCTTCATCCCCAACAAAAACGTAGGGTGCAGGTGGATGATTGGTTCCTGGAAGCGGAGAGTTTACAGGCAGGTCCAGATCATTGGAACACAGCATCTGGCCGAAGGTAGAATTGGAAAAGATGCTGGAGTCTGAACTACTTCCATAGGAACCTATATCGGAAGCAGTAGTTGGCATCCACAACCGCTATTAGGACAAAAGAAAAATATTTTTTGTAATGGAAGTGGAAGCAAATACTTCAATGTTTTCCGTCTACCGCTCCCACGCAGTTCGGAAAATTGCACCTCTCCCAAATCAAATTGGAGATTGATAGCCATTCCTTGTTCGTAGGCTTTGCCATCACCATATTGTGCATCACATCCCAAAGTGCACTGCACTTGTCCCGTATTCTGTAGCTCGCTGTTGATTTTCCAACCATGAAAGAAAAGTGCAAACTTCCCAATGATTGTCCAGTAGCTAAGTACCTGTGAAAGAAAGAAAAATGACATAATTTTCTTCTGTTTTGTTTTACAGTACCCCTCATGAAAAGAAAATGTAAAAGCCTCAAAGATGCCTATACAAGATATAGGAGACACTTGAGGGGGTTTAGAAGTGACCAGGCTGCCGAGGAACTTCTTAGCTACCTAGGCAATGTGTTCAGCCTTATAAAAAGAGGATTTTCTGAATACCTTTGTTCTAACGAATGGTAAATTACTGTTGCCTTATTATCAGTCTGCCATTTCTCCTCTGACTTGAGGGAGAGAAAGGAGGTGACTCTATTGTAATGTTATATACTAATAAAGCAGACAGTTCCAAAAAATGTTAAAAATATGTAGCATCCTCCTAGGTAGGTAAAAGGCTAGTATCTCCATCTGCTTATAAGGGAAGCATGTTGCCTGTGTCCATGTGTGATTCATCTGGCCTGAGGGAGTGTCCCCACTGTATCCAATCGGGGAGCCTGTTGGACAGTGGAGGAAACCCAGCCAGTGACACACAGGCTTTTGTAACTAGCCCATTGGGTTGGCACAAACAGTGGAGCATCCTGTTATAAAAGCCAAGGGCACATGTGACAGGGGTCTTTGGGCGGGAAGCCAGGTCCCAGGAGGAGGGCGACAGCTGTCCCTCCTCCTGTTGGTTGTGGAAAGTGGTCACAGGCAGTCGGCCTAGTGGACCAGGAGTGTGGTGCTGAGCAGGAGGTCCAGGAGACTGACAAGCGGAGTTGAGGCAGAAGCAACCTTGGGAAAAACAGTTTTTGTGAGTACCGGAAAGATTGCCAGGGGTCTGCCCAGGAAAGGGCACCGCCCCGGAAGAGTGTCAGTGAACAGGAGTTCAGCACACACAGCAAGTTAGAAAGGGGGTGCCAAGTTAGACCCTGAAGAGTAACTTAAACAGGATCATACTTTTATCTTCACTTCAGTGGCAAGGTGAAGCAGCGGCCTTGCCGCACACATTGCAGCTAGTGTCCTCAGAATTGTGCATAGTTCATAGTCGGAGTATCCCACTCATCCCTTCTCCCATCCCAGTTCCAAATAAAAACACAAAAACCAAATCCCCTGGACTGATTATTGTCTGAGCCAAGAACTTTAAATGCCGTTTTGCCTGCGATTGGTTGCTAATGGTAACCCAGGAGACCCGCACGGTGTAATTCTCAGAAGCCCTCTAGGGGTCAGTGCTACAATTAGATAAATGTTTACACTACAAGTACATGTAATGCAACATCTGTATTTGTGTCTCTTCTTCATAGAGGGTAGGGAAAAGAGGGGAAGAGGTTGGGAGTAGGAGATTAGGGTTGCAGGAGAGGAGGTTAGGGGTTAAGAATTTTTTTTTTAGAATTTTTTTATTATAAAATGAAAAAAACATTTTTTGAAGGCAAAAAAAAAAAAAAAAAAATGCATTTATTATTTTTGATTGCATACAGGAGCCTTCATTAGTGATCAGCAGATCATTGATGCCATGCAGGTCTCCTGCACACTGTATCAGTTTACCCGTACATCCCGTACAGGTGAGCTTACACTCGATGACAGGAAGGCCTACCACAGCGCACCAGTTCTTAAGAACTACCACTGTCTGGGCTTGTAGTCATTCAGATACATGGAGCTGTGTGTTTGAATGACATGGCCATGTGGTTTCAGCCCCACACCGCTGCACTGCTTTCAACTAGTGTCAGCTAATAAGGGGAAATTCTCCCCGTTGTAATGTTCTGGTACCACTGGTACCCTTGTTCCATATATTTCTCCTTTTCTAATTGCGTCTCATCTTGTTACACAAGAGACGCATATACCTTTAAGCCGGATGACATCATTGCCGAGCGCCGCTATGAGCGGCTATTTCAATCGCCGGCTTTCTCTCACTCATCGCTCGTTCAAACCACATGTTCACCGCACCTTCTCCTGTGAAGCTGTCAGAGCTGCTGGCATTTCCCTTTGCTGAACTGAAGCCGGAACCTCGCTGCTGATCCGTACCTCGCTACGGGATCACCTCTCACCATTGGACTCTATCCTTACTAACCTATCTATGTGATAAGTACCCCACAGGGGATTCCTTACTAACTGCACTCCTACTGTCATCTACTGCAACTACCAGGACTATCTATATCTATCTATCTCCTATCATCTGCATAAGACTGTTAGCTCTTGGGACTACCTACACTATCCTTGCACTAGGTTACTCTGTCTGAAGTATACTCCAACTGTGTCCTCTTACCATCTGCATTATACTTGACATCAGAACCTATCTGCCTATTATTACCACCTGCAACTCTCCTAAGTGCCCACTATACAATTGCCTGTCTCTCATCTATACTTCTCATATATTCTATCCCTCCATCTATACATCTGATTGAGTATATGTAAATTGTATACAGGCTGTGCACTATGATGAAGTCCTGAGAGTTGGATATGTTGTTCAACAGATCTCTACAAGGATACTGAGTGTAATAATTCTGCAGCTGTAAATCCATCCATTAACAAAAACGCATGAACGTTACACCCGTATGGCTGCCACTGGCTGTATTCTCGCCATATGGCTGCCACTGGCTATAACAAACAGTATACAGTGGGTACGGAAAGTATTCAGACCCCCTTAAATTTTTCCACTCTTTGTTATATTGCAGCCATTTGCTAAAATCATTTAAGTTCCTTCTTCTTCCTCATGAATGTACACATAGCACCCCATACTGACAGAAAAACACAGAATTGTTGACATTGTTGCAGATTTATTAAAAAAGAAAAACTGAAATATCACATGGTCCTAAGTATTCAGACCCTTTGCTCAGTATTTAGTAGAAGCCCCCTTTTGATCTAATACAGCCAGGAGTCTTTTTGGGAAAGCTCATCACCTGAGGACACTGAAATCTTTCTGGTGTTTCTGGGTACTTCGTTTATTACCAGCTGTACTCACACCTCGTAATTTGTCTGTAACTCCCAAAACCCTCAGTGTTTGCTGCACAGCCCAAATATGTGGTCCTCTAGCCAGGCAGTGTGAGCGCTGTATTTTGGGGGTGAGTTTGAGGCGTTTCCTGGATGGTTCAGCATTGATTTGAACTTCATCCCATGTAGTAGAATGTGGATAGACATGTGTCTGTACATTTCTGTACATTTACCCCAGACATGATATAAGATAAACCTGTGTGTAATGTGTGTGAGATCTCCGCCACATCCAGATTGCCTCCATCATGGAGAAGTCGATTATGCTTCTCTTTGTCCTCATCTCCATCCTCAGTATCACACAAAGTCACCCGTGTCTGATTCCTGTAGGACAGTCAGTGGATCCGCCGTGTTACCTTGACAGCTCCTCCTCCTTTATTTCCAGCTGTTGGATCATATCAGACAGTGATAGTGAGACCCGCTCTGCCTGCCCAGAGATCTCCCTCAGGACTCTCTTCTCCAGGTCTTCCAGTCATTTCCTCAGGTCTCTGAACAGGGCAATGACTCTCTTGGTTTCATCATCTGCTTTTCCTTGTACTCTCCTCCTGTGTTCCTGCAGACTCTGGACTCTTTTCTGTCTCCTTTCTCGCTGTCATCAGTTTCTGCAGAACATTTCTCAGTTTCTTCATTATTTCAGAGGCCTCATCCAGAGTCTCTGCCAGGTGTCCCCGATGTTCTCCATCCAGCCTGCAGGACACACAGATACAGGTGGAGTCCTCAGTGCAGTAATACTTCAGTAGTTCCTTATGGACGGAGCATTTCCTGTTCTTCAGGGAAGTTGTGGGGTCACACAAGATGTGTTCTGGGGACTTCCTGTGGACTCTAAGGTAATTGTCACACAGAGAAGCTTCACAATGCTAACAGGATTTCACAGCAGGTCCAGGAGTTCGAATACAGTAAGTACAGACTCCTGATCTGGCTGAGCAGACAGGAAATTCTCCCCTGTATTACGCAGTGTTATGTTCCTCTGCAGTGCAGGCCGCTCCTAGAACTCTTCTCTGCATTCAGGACAGGAATAACCTCCAGACCTCTCCTGTGTATCCAACACACGGCCAATACAGTCCCAGCAGAAGTTGTGTCCACATTTCAGGTTTACACGATCTGCATGCATGTGCAGACAGACGGAACATTCCAGCTCCTTCTTCAGATTAGCAGATGCCATCGCTGAAAGTAGAAGTGAGAAATGACAGTTAGGCCTCTTTCACACAGCCCGTCCATCGGATGGACTCCGTTTATCTCAGCGGGGGATCGATCCGCCGATCCCCCGCTGAGCAGGAGGATGACAGCTGTCAGTTCCCCATACATCTCTACGAGGGAATCGGATGGCAACGGACCATCGGTCCCATCCGATCCGATCGACAGATGGAAAATAGGGTTTTTTATCCGTCCAGATTTGACAGATCGGATGTCTCCGCTGACATCCGATGCCCCATAGGGATGCATGGGGGGAACGTTCAGATCCACCAAAAAAAAACAGACAGACGGATCTGAACGGTCCGCATGTGTGAAAGAGCCCATAAAGTCTCTGACACTCAGTAACCCATGTGACCAGTTCTGTACATTCCTACACAGGGTAAAACAGACTGAAGATGGCCATAGACCTACGTCGCCAGACAGTCCCCCTTCTCGGTGGCGCACGCGCACCGCCGGAGGCTCGCTCCCGCTGTATTCAGTCACAGCGGGAGTCGGGCCAGGGGAGGAGCAGCGCCGATCGCCGCTGCTCTTCCCCGATCGTCGGGGAATCGAGTCTGGAGATCCGCCCGCTTGTGTAAACAAAGCGGGCGGATCTCCTAAGTGACAGGCAGGGTCAGATTGCAGGGTTCAGCATAGCTGAACATGCGATCTGTCCTTGTGTCACTCAGTCACCTCCCCCCACACACGTTAGTAAGCACCAGGCATACATTAACCCCTCCCTCTCCAATAAAATTAACCCCTTCCCTGCCAGTGTCATTTTTACAGTAACAGTGCATAGCACTGATTACTGTAGTAATGTCACTGGTAACCCCAAAAGTGTCAAAAATGTCAGTCAAGGGTCCGATCTGTCTGCCGCAATGTCGCAGTCCTGCAAAAAAAAAAAAAAATCGCAGATCGCCGCCATTACTCGTTAAAAAAAAAAACATCAAAAACAACAGAAATCTTTCCCTTAGTTAGTAAACACAATAACTTTTGCGCAAACCAATGTTATTGCGATTTTTTGTTTACCAAAAAATATGTAGCAGAAAACAAATTGGCCTAAAATGATAAAAAATTTAGATTTTTACTTTTTTTTTTGGGGGGGGGGGGAATTTCATATAAAAAAATGTGAAAAATATTGTTATTTTTTCAAAATTGTTGCTTTTTTTTTGTTTATAGCGCAAAAAGTAAAAATCGCACAGGTGCTCAAATACCACCAAAAGAAAGCTCTGTTTGTGGGAAAAAAAAGGACGTAAATGTCGCTTGGGTACGGCGTTGCATGACCGCGCAATTGTGAGTTAAAGTCGCACAGTGCCGAATCGCAAAAAGTGGCCCAGACGTAAGACAGCAAAATCCTCTGGTGGTAAAGTGGTTAAGACAAGTCAGTCTAATGATCATCTTTTCAAATAGGAATAGTGGTGTAACCGGTTGCTGGCTAACTTTGCCTGTGTCGTCATGGGACATTCTGTAACATCAGCTGCAGTGAGCCAGTTTCCCTCTAGAGTTCAGCCTGGACAGTGTGGGGTTGATTTACTAAAGCCATGCAACATCAACTGAGGCGCACGGCACACTTTCCCATTTATGAAAGCGTGCGCCTATAACAGAGGCCAAACTTGATATTTACTAATTCAGTAATGGCACACAGGAGGATCGAAAAAGTGTGCTTCTACAGACATGGCGCAGAACGTCTCCAAATCAATAGGGTAACAAGGAATACGTTCATGCAAATAAAGTAAATATATGACTGGCTAAATGACAAACAGGATGAAAAACGGGGAACCAGTTAGCCGAAAACCTGTTGCACCTGGAAGTATGTCAAGAAGTGCGTGACCAAAACCTCTGCATTGCACATGTGCAGACCACTACAGCACGTATTGACATTGCACCTAATCTTAGTAAATGTCAAGCATGGTACATCAAGTCGCATGCATTGTAAAAGAGCCCATCAATCCTATTAGAGATACACGCAACTCAGACCTGTTTTGTTCTAGATATAACCTCAATATTTGACTCCTCAATGTATCCAAGTCAAATCAGCATGTTAGCTCTCTGACATGTGATATGGTTGACTTTCCCCAAAGATCCCCTGCTCCTGTAGCCCCCTTCTGTTGTGTGTTGTGGAGTGTGCAATGCTAATTTTTTGTTTGCAAAAAAATCAAGCGTCCTCCCCCCCCCCCCCCCCCCCGAAATGCATACCAGGCCTTTTGGTCTAGTATGGATTTTTATGAGGAACCCCTCGTCTAATTTTGAAAAAAATGGCATGGGATTCCCTCCCTAATCTATACCAGGTTCTTTGGGTCTGTTAGGGATTTTAAATGTGAACCCCACACCCAAATATATTTCAAAATGGCGTGGGCTCCCCTCCCCAATCCCTACCAGATGCTTTTGGCCTGGATTGGTTTTAAGGGGAACTGATCAGCTAAATTTGTGCCCAAAACAGCTGTGTGCTTTGGGTCATTGTCATGTTGGAAGGTAAACCTTATTTCCACCGACAACTTGCAGGCAGAGGGCAGCAGTTTTGCATAAAAAATCTGCTATTTGGCAACATCCCTTTCCCAAATCATCTCCCATGAGATATAGCGCCTCCTCCATCAAGAACAGAAAACGCATCACCAATACACTTTAAAAAGGAAGTCTCTCTGCTGAAGTGGTTAGTTTTTGTGTTTCCTCCGGCCAGGGGAGATGCATCACCTGTAACCTGGGTGAGGGAGGCCTCTATTTTTCTGGCTATCCTTTTCTTCCACCCACGCCTTCACCTATCTGGCTCCAGTGGGAGCAGCTAGTAGGTTTTTCTGCAAAATTGCACTTCAAGACCACTCCTCAGTATGGGAAGGAGGTAGCTTGGTTCCCTTTCACCTTCTGAGCCTAGGGAAGGCCATGTCTTGAAGTGGTATACCACTTTGACAGGGACTGGCACAGGCAGCATGAGTTCCCAGTCCAGGTGTCTGGGCACTTGCAATGTCTGCACTGTAGGGCACTTTCGGGTGGGGACTCGTGCAGTAGCTGCATTTGGTTTGTGTTCCTGTTTGACCAGATGATGTAGGGGCATTAATCCCGGTAAGGGGAAAAGTCATTTCCGGGCACTGGAGGCTCTGGTTCCAAGCCTCATTGTCAGCGAAGGGGAAGAGCTGGCTGGTGCCTTTTTATAGCGTTTCCTTCAAGCATGGGCTGTCAGGACGCTCCAGGTGGAGAAGGTAATACTGCATTTTGGATTCTTCAATGCAGACTACAGCTCAGGTGGATACAGGCGCCCCTGGCACTAGCAGGAAAAAAAGTCAGATTGTGTTTACGCCCAGGCTTTCACCTAGCCTGCAATGTTACTTGGCTGAGTGTTGAGCTTAATGTGACAGTGCACTGTTGGTGGTCTCTCCCTATCTACCACAGACGTGGTTCCCGAAACAGTTTGGCATGGTACCACCCACCCTGTGTTCCTGGGCAAATCCGGACATAGGGCAGATGCCCACTCCCCATCAGAAAGGGCTTCTGATAGGGAGTTGGGGGTAGATATGAGACCCCTGCACTACCTGGCCAGTGCCAAGATCCCCTGCTCCTGTGCGGTTGGCTGTAGGGGTTCCTCAGAAGGTGGATCTGGTTGGTGATTTACTGACCCCACTGCTCCTTCTCAGCTGGATTCATGTACAGAGAGGGAAAAAAGTATTTAATCCCCTGCTGATCTTGTATGTTTGCCCACTGACAAATAAATGATTAGTCTATAGTTTTAATGGTAGGTTTATTTTAACAGTGAGAGACAAAATAACGAAAATAACCAGAAAAATGCATTTAAAAAAGTTACAAATTGATTTGCATTTTTTTGAGTGAAATAAGTATTTGATCCCCTATCAATCATAAAGATTTATGTCTCCCAGGTGTCTTCTGTACAGGTATCAAGCTGAGATTAGGAGCACTCTCTTAAAGAGGAAGTAAACCCTCCTCTGACACTTTTACCTATAGGTAAGCCTATGATAAGGCTTACCTATAGGTACTGTAAATATCTCCTAAACATGTACCGTTTAGGAGATATTTACCTTACATGCAGCCAGTGACGTCACTGGCGCATGCGCTCTGAAGGAACGGCCACTGGTGCCGTTTCTTCAGAGCCCCGTGCCGTGACTGTCGGGTCCCGTGCGCGTGCGCGGGAGTGACGTCACTGCGGCTCCGGCCAATCAGATGGCCGGATGCCGCGATCCCGGAAGACGGGCGACTGGATATGTCGCCCGTCATACAGGTGAGCGGGCGGCACGGCGGGGGCTCGTTCTAAGGTAAGTATTTCATAATGAGCTAGTATGCGATGCATACTAGCTCATTATGTTTTTCTCTTACAGGTTGCAAAAAAAAAAAAAGTAATATGGGTTTACAACCTCTTTAAGCCCTCGTTGACACTGAACGCAGCTTTAAAATCGTGCAAGTTCATCTGAACTTGCACAATTTAAAAGCCGCATTTGAGTCTGACTTCGGGGGGCAACTACAAAGACATCTGTGCAGCTTCATGCGCAGAGGTCTATTGAAATCGCCCCTGAAGTCACCAAAAGTAGTGCAGGAACTAATTTTTTAAATCTGTGCGGTGCCGCAAAGTCAGCAACGCACCGACTGGGACACTCCCATTGCCGGCAATAGGCTGCGATTTGACCTGTCCACAGAAGCAATCAGATTCCAATCTCTCCACCATGGCCAAGACCAAAGAGCTGTCCAAGGATGTCAGGGAGAAGATTGTAGACCTACACAAGGCTGGAATGGGCTATAAGACTATCCCCAGCAGCTTGGTGCACTTATTGGTAAATGAAAGAAACACAAAATAACTGTCAATCTCCCTCGGTCTGGGGATCAATGCAAGATTTCACCTTGTGGAGTTTCAATGATCATGAGAACGGTGAGAAATCAGCCCAGAACTACATGGGAGAATCTTGCCAATAATCTCAAGGCAGCTGGGACCATAGCCACCAAGAAAACAATTGGTAACACACTATGCCATGAAGGACTGAAATCCTGCAGCGCCCGCAAGGTCTTCCTGCTCAGGAAAGCACATGTACAGACCTGTCTGAAGCTTGCTGATGACTATTTGAATGATTCAGAGGAGAACTGGGTGAAAATGTGTTGTGGTCAGATGAGACAAAAATCGAGGTCTTTGGCATCAACTCAACTCGCCGTGTAGGAGTAGGAATGCTGCCTATGACCCCAAGAACACCATCCTCACCGTCAAACATGGAGGTGGAAATATTATGCTTTGGGGGTGTTTTTCTGCTGAGGAGACAGGACAACTTCACCGCATCAAAAGGGACGATAGGCAGGGCCATGTATTGCCAAGTCTTGGGTGAGAACCTCCTTCCCTAAGACAGGGCATTGAAAATGGGTCATGGATGGGTATTCCAGCATGACAATGACCCAAAACACGTGGCTAAGGCAACAAAGGAGTGGCTCAAGAAGAAGCACATTAGGTCCTGAAGTGCTAGCCTGTCTTCAGACCTTAATGCCACAGAAAATATGTGGAGGGAGCTGCAGATTCGAGTTATCAAACGTCAGCCTTAAAACCTTAATGACTTGGAGAGGATCTGCAAAGAGGAGTGGGACAAAATCCTGGTGGCCAACTACAAGAAACGTCTAACCTCTGATTGCCAACAAGAGTTTTGCTACCAAGTACTAAGTCATGTTTTGCGAAAATGCAAATCCCTTTATAACTTTTTTTAAATGTGCTTTTTGGATTTTTTGTTGTTGTTGTTCTGTCCCTGTTAAAATAAACCTAACACCATTAACATTTTAGACTGATCATTTATTTACCAGTGGGCAAACGTACAAAACAGCAGGGGATCAAATACCTTTTTCCCGTCACTGTAGTAGGTCCAGCAAAAGAAAATCTTCCTCTAATTTAACCACTTAAGCCCCGGAAGATTTTACCCCCTTCCTGACCAGGGGGTTTTTTGCGATTTTTTACTGCGTGACTTTAACGGACGATTGCGCGGTCGTGCGACGCTGTACCTAAACGAATTTTGCGTCCTTTTTTTCCCCACAAACAGAGCTTTCTTTTGGTGGTATTTGATCACCTGTGCGATTTTTTGATCATGCGCTATAAACAAAAAAAGAGTGTAATTTTTGCAAAAAACAATATTTTTCACATTTTTTTATATGAAATTCCCCCAAAAAATAAAGTAAAAATCAAAATTTTTTAACATTTTCGGCCAATTTGTTTTATGCTACATATGTTTGGTAAAAAAAAAAAAAAAAAAAAAAAAAAATCGCAAAAAGAGTATTTTGATTGGTTTGCGCAAAAGTTATCGCGTTTACTAACAAAGGGAAAAATTTTTGTCATTTTTGGTGTTTTTTTTTTTTAACGAGTAATGGCGGCGATCTGCGATTTTTTTTTGCGGTACTGCGACATTGCGGCGGACAGATCGGACCCTTGACTGACATTTTTGACACTTTTGGGGTTACCAGTGACATTACTGCAGTAATCAGTGCTATATATATGCACTGTTACTGCAAAAATGACACTGGCAGGGAAGGGGTTAACTGTATTGGACAGGGAGGGGTTAAGTGTGTCCTAGGGGCGTGTTTCTAACTGTAGTGGGACAATGCTATTGGTAGAACCGTCTGATCTGCATTTTTACACAGGGAGAATGACAGGCGGCTTGTTTACGCTCTGTCTTTCTCCCGCTGTACCTGCGATCGTAGTGTGACCGGCGGACATCGGGTCCGCCGGTCAAACGCCCGCACTCCTCCCTGAACGAGCAGAGGCGGGCGCGCGCTCGCCCGCTATTGGCTCTAATAGCAGTGACAGGCGAGTGACGTAGATCTACGTCACTCTGCCTGGCCGGGGCTGACTGCCGCAGTAAATATACTGTGCGCAGTCGGCAACCGGTTAAGGAGAGGATAATGATTTCTTCTGTGAGTGTATTTGCTCATACCCTGGCAGTAAGGGAGAACAGTGGATGTCCTTTTTAGGGCTATCTAGTAGGCGTGACTTTCAGGGAAAACTGTTTTTTTTGCATGCTAGCAAAAGTTTTCTAATCCACTCTAGGCTCATTAATTAGACTTAATACACTGCTCAAAAAAATTCAAAGGAACACTTTTTAATCAGAGTATAGCCTCAAGTCAATAAAACTCCTGGTATATTATTCTGGTCAGTTAAGTAGCAGAGGGGGTTTTTAATTTCATTACCACCAAAAGTAGCTAAAACCGATTAACAGGTGGACTAGATGGGCAACAATGAGACGTCCTCCAAAACAGGAATGGTTTTACAGGTGGAGCCCACTGACATTTTTTTCCCCCAGCCAATCTTTTGTGACTGTTTTTCACTAGTTTTGCATTTGTCTAGGGTCAGTGTCTGGTAGCATGAGGCAATACCTGGACCCTATAGAGGTTGCACAGGCAGTCAAACTCCTCCAGCATGGCACATCAATATGTGTCATTGCCAGAAGGTTTGCTGTGTCTCCCAGCACAGTCTCAAGAGCATAGAGGAGATTCCAGGAGAACTGGACAGGGCCGTAGAAGCTCCTTAACCCATTGGAACGGTATCTGCTCCTTTAGGCAAGGAGGAAGAGGATGAGCACGGCCAGAGACCTACAAAATGACCTCCAGTTGGTGTGAATGTCTCTGACCATACAATCAGAAACAGACTTCATGAGGGTAGCCTGAGGGCCCAACGTCCTCTAGTAGGCCCTGTGCTCACTGCACAGCACCATGGAGCCCAAATTACATTTGCTGTTGAACACAAGAATTGGCAGGTTTGCCACTGGCTCCCTGTGCTTTTCACAGATGAGAGCAGGTTCCCACTGAGCACATGTGACAGACGTGAAAAAGTCTAAAGAAGCCGTGAAAAATATTATGCTGCCTGTAACATCATTCAGTATGACCTGTTTGGTGGTGGGTCAGTGATAACTGGGGAGGCATATCCATGGAGGGACGCACAGACCTCTACAGGCTAGGCAATGGCACCCTGACTGCCATTAGGTATAAGGATGAAATCCTTGGACCCATTGTCAGACCTTCGGTGGTGCAGTGAGTCCTGGGTTTCTCTTGGTGCATAAGAATGCAGGCCTCATGTGGCAAGAGTATGCAGCCAGTTCCTGGAGGATGAAGGAATTAATACCATTGAATGGCCCCCACGCTGTGTTGAACTAAATCCAATAGGACAACCTCTGGGACATTATATTTTGGTCCATTAGATGCCGCTAGGTTGCACCTCAGTCTGTGCAGGAGCTCAGTGATGCCCTGGTCAAGATCTGGGAGGAAATACCCCAGGACACTAACAGTTGTCTCATTGGGAGCATTACCAAGTCCATATCAGTATAGATATCCAGCATGAAATTTTTCCCCATTGAGATCTGATGTTTTTTCAAGTTTTTCCTTTCATTTTTTTTGAGCAGTGTCGTTTCTATTATCTGTTACCTGGGTGTGGATTGACTTCATACACATTGTACAATCTGCAGTCTGATAAAACAACTCACCTGGTAGATGTTTCATGGTACAATCTGCAGTCTGATAAAACAACTCACCTGGTAGATGTTTCATTCTACCTATCCCACAGAATCTTCTATTCCCACTTGTGCAGAGAGCATGAATTGTAAAGCCCCCAGCTCTTATTGGCAGACTGGTTACCTGGTATACTTTATCCACTCACTTAGGATCTCACTATACAAGCCTCAGTGGAGAGGTCGGTCTTAGTGTAATTTTACAGCCTTAGCACAAGTCTTCCTTTTGGGCCTAAAGCCTCGTACATACTCAACGAATTTCCGCCGACCGGTCGTCCATCTTTTGTCCAGAGTGGTGTTTTGTTGGTTGGAATGTGCTCTAGACTGCACACGAATTTTCCCGCACGACAGAATTCTACTTCAGAAGTGATGTCATGTGTTGGTTTGCTTTCTTTGTGTTCTTTCTTCTCTGAGCATGCCTAGTCTTGCTCATAAGATTTTTCCCTGTCGAAATCTGTACTGACTGCACGAAAATCGGACGTGTTTTGACGGAGGACAAAAATTTTATAGCCTTCACACCAGAATTTTTTCGGCCGAAAAGTCGGAGTCGGTTGTCGGAAGCATCATACTAACAAGCTGAAAATCGGCAGATCGGTCGTCGGACAAAAATTCCCGGCCGAATTTCGACTCGTGTGTACAGGGCTTTAGGCTGGATACACACTATACAACTTTTGATTTCCTTTAGATTTACCATCAACCTATGTAGTGCAAGGGCCTGCCTGATTGCATACAAATTGAAAGTGATTAGATTTACCAAAACCATATAATATGAGGTCAAACTTAAAGGAAAAAATCTAAAGAAACTTGTATAGTGTGTATCCAGCTTAAGGTTACCTGGGTGTGGCAGCATCACAAGTGTTTGGCTTGCCTTCCTACACATGGTACAATCAGCAGTCTGTTAACACAACTCAGCTGACAGAAGTTTAATCTCCACCTGTCTCACAGAGTTTCCTACTAGAGCAGAACTGGGAAGGATGAAGTGTAAACTCCTCAGCTCTTGATGGAGGATTGGTTACCCAGTATACTTTGTCCTCACTCAGTAGGGATCTGACTATGGAAGCCTCAGTGGTTATGTGGGGCTTATCTTTGCCATACACATTCTCAGTAATAGAGGTCCATCTCAGGGTAAATTTACAGCCTTGGCACAGGACTGTTTTTTTGGGCCTAAGATTTTATGTTGTACTTTGCATCTTTGGCCTGATGTGTGGTAACCTTTTTGTGCTACAAGTTTTTTATATGTGGAGCCACATTATGTTTGCATGGGACTCTTATGCTTAGACTTTGGCCAGCACCTTAAGAAGTTCAGGTCCAAGGTCTATTTACTCATCCTACTTCTGTGTTTCACCCCTGCTGCCTGCCACCCGTAACCTCTAAGAGGTACTCCAAAGGTTGGATGTTTCTCTGGATAATCGGTTAAAGCCAAGGCCTCTCATGGTTTTTGTTCATGGCCTCCAAGTGGGAGAATTCACATTCCTTTTCCACTTTTTAATGAGACCTCCATCTTCATTGACCTTAAACCCAGCTATAAAAATCCTAGGTGTATTATATTTACTATCTACACCACTTTTTTTGGGGTAGATGTTTTCTTTTACTGTGAGAGGGTCCCTTTTTTAGATGGATTCATTCATTTGTCAGGTACTTTATGTATCGTGTTTGATCTTCTCTTTGACCAGTTTCCACCTGGCTTTTTTATCCATTTTGGATTTTGCCCCTGATCCATATAGGGTCTGTGTTGTACCAAATTCTTTCCACATCGGGGGTGATTTGACATGCAAAATTGCATGCCAAATCGCAGCCCATTGCTGGCAATGGCCCCGTCCAAATAGGTGTGGCGCCGCACGGATTTTCTAAAGTAGTTCCTGCACTACATTTGGTGACTTCAGGACCATTTCTATAGACATCCGTGCATGAACTGGCACATATGTCTTTCAAATCGCCCCCAAACTCAAAATGAAATGGAGGGCTGAACTTGCACGATTTCAAACCTTTCAGCCAATGAGGAAGCGGATCCCGCTTCCTGATTGGCTAGGAGGAGGATCCGTGTGACAATAGCGAAATTTTAGCAAAATCTGTGACAGCGCCAGACTGCTGACTCTGCTCACTCGCTGCTAAACTGACTGAGCGAACTGTTATGTCAGAGTGCATAGGCGTGCACAGCCTATGGCATTAGGGTGTGCACCTCAAACACATGTGCGTGTGTGTGTGTGTATATATATATATATATATATGAATATATACACACACTTTTATAAATAAATGTAAACAAACATTTAAGCGGTATTAAAACATTTTTAATTTTTAATTAAATAAACAATTATCAATGTATACCATAGATCCCATTTAGAGCAGGGTCCCCATAGATCCCCCTTTAGAGCAGGGTCCTTATAGATCCCCCTTTACAGCAGGGTCCCCAAAGATCCTACTTTAGAGCAGGGTCCCCCATAGATCCCCCTATAGAGCAGGCCAGGGTCCCCATAGATCCCCCTTTAGAGCAGGGTCCCCCATAGAACCTCCTTTAGAGAAGGGTCCCCATAGATCCCCCTTTAGAGCAGGGTCCCCCATAGAACCTCCTTTAGAGAAGGGTCCCCATAGATCCCCCTTTAGAGCAGGGTCCCCCATAGATCCCCCTTTAGAGAATGGTCCCCATATAATCTATGGGGACATTTCTCTAAAGTGGGAAATCTATGGGGACCCTGCTCTAAAGGGGATCTATGGGGACCATGGCCTCCTCTAAAGGGGATCTATGGGGATCCTGCTCTAAAGGGGAGATCTAAATCTCCAAAATCTTTTCAGTGTTCTTCTCACACACAGTCAGTCAGTCACTACTAGCACAGGCACAGCCAGCCCAGTACTACTCCAGTCCAGTCCTGACTCCTACCTTTTTTTTCACCTGTCCCGATCACAGCAGGCTAGGTTTTCTCCTCTCCTCCTAGGATTTCCCTCGCCCCTCGTCCTGCAGCACCGTCTGACGTCGGCTCTCTCTTCTTCTGCTTCTGCCTCAGCTGAGCTGCCTGACCTGGTGGACGGTGGTTCTCTCCTCTCCCGTCCCGCGCTCAGTGCTACGCTGGGCGGCCGCTGCACCTTAGTCCCTCCCCCTCCCAGATAAGCCAGGCGTGCAGCAGGGACTGTCTCTCCAAACCCCCCCCCCCCTCTACACAGTGGGCGACCCGGCGGCTCGGATCGGGAACCGAGCTGCGCACAGCCAGTTAGTGAGAGTCAGTGAGTGAGCCAGCCTGGCCAGGGGCAGAGAGCGGCGGCAGCCTATGACAGAGTGTGAGTACTTCATGTGCGGAGCGGATGCGCCCCCCCCAGATGTTGCGCCCGGTGCGGCCGGCCCCCCCTGCACCCCCCACGCTACGCCACTGCTACCCGTGCCTGAAATGCTCCAGGAAAGCTCTTTTCATGCTAACCTTAGAAAAATGCCCACAGCTGATCACTCAAATTCCAATGGCTTTGTGTGCCATTGAGAAGATGATCATCTCCACCTGATTGATTTTTCCAGTCATTTCTAGGAGGGGGTGATCATTTGGCCCTAACACTGATTTGGTTATTTTTTGGGGAAATTATATGTTAGATTTATTTTTTTTGGGTGTTGCTCTGATTAAGTACACCTGGAAAACTCAAATTGTGACTGTTTCTATTTCAGGCTGCAAAGCAACATTGTTATTTTATTGCTAATGGCAGGGAATTCTGTCCTCTAAACACGGTATTTGTATAAACCCCAACAACTGTATCTGGTTTGCTTTGTTCCAAAGTTAGTCTCCAAACAATGGTCTACAAACCCTGGTGTGCCGTGGCAAAATGACCCCCAACTTGCAGCAATCTCATAAAAAAAAAGCCTTCCATTTAGTTGTGACAGAAGGGGCGGCTAAATTTCTTTCCCGCTGCCACATGCGCTCAGGAAGCTGGGCAGGCCTCCCGATCGCGTTTTGCCAACTGATGACGTCATCGGTTGCTATGGGAGGATCGGCATATAAAGTGCTTGCTGGGAGGTGAGAGTCGCGGGTCCTGGGAGCTGCTGGCTGGCGCGCTTTTCGCCGAGTTACAGCAGAGCGTGTGAGAAGAGGAGGAATAACAGGGAGGAGGCTCTTCAGTGATTCCTCTGGGCTTCATGAGTTACACAAATTGATATGTCATTAACTTTACCTGGTAAATGGTTATTGCTTTTGCCAATTTTTTTTTTTGTTTATGTAATATAAATAAGATATGTGGTTTTTAAATACTGTATTATTGATAATGGAAACTGCACTTTTTTTATGTTGTATTCCGCTTGCACATCTGCTTCATTTTGGCCGCAGCGCAAAATACCCGCGGTTTTCATGTGTGTTACCTGTGGTTTCTCATAAACTTCTACTATGTCCTACATTTTTGGTGCATTTTCTGAAAGAACACCAAAAATGAGGGACATAATAGAAGTCTGTGAGAAACCACAGGTAACGCACATGAAAACCGCGGGTATTCTTCGCTGCGGCCAAACTGAAGCAGATGTGCAAGCGGAACACAAAGCGGAACACAACATAAAAAAAGAAGTGTAGTTTCCATTATCAATAATACAGTATTTAAAACCCACATATCTTATGTATATTTATATTAAATAAAAAAAAAAAAAAAAATTGGTGATTACTTTTAAAAGCAAAAAAAAAAAGCAAAGGAGAGATTTGGGGTCTTTTTGGCCCCAGATCTCTCCATAAAGAGGACCTGTCATCCTTATTTCTATTACAAGGCATGTTTACGTTCCTTGTAATAGGAATACAAATGATAAAAAAAATTTATATATATATATATATATTAGAATTAAAAGGGACAGTCAGAAAAAATAAAAGATATAATAAGACCAAAATAATTTAAAGCCCCCCCCATTCCTCCGCGCTTTGCACATAGAGGCGAATGGATACGTAAGTCGCACACGCATATGTAAACAGTATTCGCACCACACATGTGAGTATCACCGTACATGTTAGAGGGAGAGCAATAATTCTAGACTTCCTCTTTAACTCTAAATAGGTAACCTGTAAAGGCATTTAAAGTGTCACCTATGGAGATTTTCAAGTACCATAGTTTGTCTCCATTCCACAGGCGTGCGCAATTTTAAAGGGTGACATGTTGGGTATCTATTTACTTAGCGTAACATCATCTTTTATTATTATTATACAAAAAAATTATGGTATATATTGTGTTTTGTTTAAACTCATTAAAGTGTTTTTTTTTCCAAAAATAAATGTGTTGGCAACACCACTACGCAAATATCATGTGGCCTACAAAATTACAACCATCGCCCCCCTAGGGTCTCTGCTAAATGAACAACTGCTATTTTCTACTGATCTGTGTTTGTAAATGCTATACTCTGAACGCACGGTTTGCAGTTCAAAATTTTGTAACGTGAAGTTCAGTAGTTTTTAAGGCAGACGTCTCTGCCTTACAAACTACTAAACTCTGAAATTTGTGTTACCAAATACTGGACTCTGCCTTAACAACTACTTACCTCTTCCTTACAAACTACTACAATCTGTCTTGCAAACTACTTGAACTCTGCCTTAAAAAATTACTGAATTCTGCAGAGTTTGTAAAACACAATTCAGAAGTTTTTAATGCAGAGGTCAGTAGTTGGTAACACAAATTTCAGAGTTCACTAGTTTGTTAGTCCGACTTCAGTAGTTTGTAAGGCAGAGTTCTCTGCCTTACAAACTACTGAACTTTGTGGTACAATGTACTGAACTCCGTACTCTGCATTACAGAATACAGAACTCTGTGGCTTCAAACTACTAGATGGTCTAGCATGGAACGTTTTTTTGCAAAGAAAGGCTCCAGTACCCAGCTCTAAATCTTGACCATCAACTTCATCATCCACAAGTATCTCAGCAGGGAGGGTAGTGGAGGCCAGCATCAAGATAAGGAAAATACAGTATGATGACAGAGACCTGTCATATGGTTTCATCTGTACAGGGGATTCATCATGCCCTCTCCCTAAGTGTGTGATATGTGTTATGAAATTATCAAATCAAGTAAACTTAAGCCACCTGACCACAAATCATCCATTACTAGCCAGCAAGGGACCAGAATATTTAATTTGGCTGAAAAATCAACACAAACGACAAGAGCAAGTCATGACGAAGAGTACAAAAGTGTCAGAGAAAGCACTGGAGGCTAACTATTGCTAAGAAGCCACACACAATAGTGGAAACAGTCATTTTGCCAGCATGCACAGCAATCGTCAACAAAATGCTAGGCCTTGAAGCAGCCAGTGGCGTACCTAGAGCATTTGGCACCCGGGGCGGATCCTATATCTGGCACCCCCCCCCCCCAACTTTAAAATGTAAAACCACCCACAAAAATTTGTAATGTTTTCAAGAAAATTTATTGCACAAATTTCACAGCCCCCCATCACAGTGACCCTTGCAGTCTGCCCCACGTCTCTCTAATCACAGTTCCCCCTTTTGCACTCTCTGCCTCCCCTGCACAGTCCTACCTTCAGCATAAATAGATAGCTAATATTATTAGCAATGTGTTGATGTTTGAGTAAGAGATTGGAGACTTGCTAAAGGAGATGGTCAGAGACTGCAGACATAGTACAGGAGACGGTCAGAGACTGTGGACATGGTACAGGAGATGGTCAGAGACTGCAGACATGATACAGTAGATGGTCCGAGACTGCAGACATGGTACAGGAGATGGTCAGAGATTGCAGACATGATACAAGAGATGGTCAGAGATTGCAGACATGATACAAGAGATGGTCAGAGATTGCAGACATGATACAAGAGATGGTCAGAGACTAAGGACGTGATACAGGAGATGGTCAGAGACTGAGGACGTGATACAGGAGATGGTCAGAGACTGCAGACGTGATACAGGAGATGGTCCGAGACTGCAGACGTGATACAGAAGATGGTCAGAGACTGCAGACATGGTACAGGAGACGGTCAGAGACTGCAGACATGATACAGGAGATGGTCAGAAACTGAGGACATGATAGAAGATAGAAGAGCACTAGGGGGGCTGGAGAGCACAGGCGAAGCAGAGAGCACTGGAGGAGCTGAAGGGTACGGGGGGGGACTGGAAGGCGCAGGGGGTGGAGAGCACTGGGGGGGGACAGGGAGCATAGGGGGGAGGGAGATGAAAAGCACCGTGGGGAGCTGAAGAGCACTGGGGGGGGTGGGGGCTACAGAACGGGGGGGGGGGGGGTCCAGTGCACTGGGGGGGGGGGTAAGAGCACTGGGGGGGATAAGAACACTGGAGGGGGGGTAAGAGCACTGGGGGAGCCAGCAAAAGAAGTTGTATAGGAGGGGGATGGGGCAGCTGCATATTAGATGAATTGATCTTTCCCTATTCTTTCTGCAGGAGGGAGAGCAGAATCAGTTCAGCAGCTGAAGGAAGAATAGGGAAAGATGAATTCCTCTATATGCAGCTGCCCATCCCTTTCCTATCCAGCACACACACTTGGGCAATGGGCACTCACCTTCTTCCCGACGAGGCTCCGCCCCTTCTTCCCGCCGCGGCTCCGCCCCCTTCTTCCCGCCGAGGCTCCGCCTCCCCCACTAGCAGCGCGGACTGAAGGAGCTGCCACTGCAGCTACCTTCACACTGCGATATGGGATCTGTCAGAAGAACGCGCCGGGCAGGACACCGGCTGACACCCCCCAGTGCATGGCACCCGGGGCGGGCCAACCCCCCCGCCCCCCCATTGGTACTCCACTGCAAGCGGCAAAAGTGCCATTGTCTCATAGTATGATTGGAAGGCGAATCAATGACATGTCTGCTGGTACTGAAAACCTTGTTTGTGAAAAAAATCAAATCTACTGGGAAATATTTCCTTATAAGTTGATGAATCCACTGACATAAGTGGGCATGCTCAGCTCTTGGCCAATGTTCGATTCATAGATAAGGACCATATCATGGAGACTTTTTTATATTTTATTTTGCAAACCGATACCTGAGAAAACAACTGGAGTGGAGATTTATCGTGTGACAACACAGGATCTTGAACAGGACGGATTAAGCAGAAAGAACTGTATCAGTGTCTGCACCAGTGGCGGCCGGTCGATAGGGGGCTCAGGGGCGCCGCCCCCCCCAATCAAGAAAAAAAAAATCATCTTCAAAAAAAATAAATGCGTCAGTCTATTACCGTCACCGCCCGACTCCATCACATTCCCGCCGGTTCGCCGAGAACGAAGAGGACTCGAGGAGAGGAGCAGCGCGCTGTGTGTCACGGTCGAGTGAGCCCAGGAGAGCAGGTAAGTGAGGGGACCCTCTTAAAAGCTTGTCACCAGGATCCACTGTATTTGGCATTTTAGGGGTTCCATCCAACTGCCCTGCGATCGGGAATGTCCAGTGTTCTATGTAGAGGTGCGGAGGGGGAGGCGCAGCATGGTGTATATGTATTGGTGTGGAGGGGGATGCGCAGCGCTGTATGTAGAGATGCGGAAACGTGGGAGGCGCAGTGTTTTCTTATAGAGGTGTGGAGGGGGATGCGCAGTGCTCTACGTAGAGTGAATGCTGATGATGATGATGAGGCAGTAGCTCTCTCTCTCTCCTGTCGGCTCTGCCCTGTGTTCTCCTCTCTCTGCAGCACATGGCATCTCACATCCTGCAGATTCTCCGCCAAGGTGTGTGGGCGGCATTGACCGGAGGATGGTACCACGATCCCGAAAACAGCCAGTTCAATAACATCTGTCACCTGTATCTCTGGGTCTTCCTCCTGCTGTTAACTCTGGCCATGCATCTGGTGAGTCCAGCCTGTGCTGGAACATGGCATGTATATAATAATATAGGAGGGTGTGTGATATTAATACCTGCATGAAGCTAGCTCATCTATCAGTCTTAGCTGATTGATTGTCCTTCTGACTATCAGGATTGGGACTTCACTGACTGCATACTTTTTCTGAGATAGTGGCTCAGGGTATTGAAGGTGTAAAGTCATGATATTCAAACAAACTAGAAAGGCTTTATTTATTACGGTTTTCAAGGTTTTAATTGGAAAGTGCGCAAACCTTGGGTGAAAGATGCATTTAAAATATTGAGTAAACCCCAGAAATGACCTGTGACATGCCTGTGCCATGACCTGTGCCATGCCTGTACCATGACCTGTGCCATGCCTGTACCATGACCTGTGCCATGCCTGTGACATGACCTTGCCATGACCTGTGACATGCCTTTACCATGACCTGCGCCATGCCCTTACCATGGCCTGTGCCATCGGGCATTTGGGTGCATCGGCCTCTATATCTGTCATTCCCACCCCCGTTAAGGTTGACACCATTAATGTATCTATACCTTTCCACAATCGCTATAGTCCATTGGCCAGGCATTGGCCAGGGATTTGGATGGTTTTATTAGGGAGGGTGGACGTCCTAAACTAACAAATACAGTTGACACCATATCCAACACTGAGACCAGTAACGATGGACTGGTTTTTCAGGTTCTGGCTCCAAGGGGTGCCATGAAAGAATGTAGAAGAGGAGGCTGTCGATCTAGGGAAAACAAGAAAGAAAGAATAGAGATGTTCTAGATTATGAAACTATAAAAATTTATAATCTATCCCCCTATGTGTTGTCCGAGGTAGACACATCTCTCCTTAAGAAAGGACTAGGTTTCTCTCCGTCTGTAGGGCCCAACGAATTTAATCTATTTAAAGATCTTAATAGATTCATTCCTCAGTTGACGATCAAAAGGCATTTTGCCAATAATCAGATTGATAAGCCAATATCTGATCCAATAGAGCCTTCTTCATCCCAGCCCTCAGGAGCTGGTTTACCGGTTACATCAGATGAACAGGCTCTGCAGATGTTGGAGGAATTATGGTCAGGTGATCTCACTCCGGAATCACCCAAGATGTTTTTTGTTGATCCAGAAAAACAAGCTCTAAAGGAGCTTACAGGTAATGAGGATATCATCGTGAAACAAGCAGACAAAGGGGGTAGTTTGGTGGTCCAGAATAGAACCGACTACCTTAGTGAGGCCAGTCGTTTATTGGCGGATACAGAGACTTATATGAAACTAATTGGCGATCCGCTTCCTGCATATCAACAGGAACTCAAATTCCTGGTTGAGAATGCACGGCACCAAGGCATTATAAATGACAGAGAGAGGACATTTTTACTCCCAGGAGAATGTAGCACCCCTTATTTTTATCACCTTCCAAAAGGAACATAAGTCACTTGTACAACCACCAGGGAGACCAATTGTAGCCAGTACCAACAGTTTTACCAGTGGAGTCTCCAAGTACATTGACTTTTTTCTCCAGCCATTGGTTTGGCAATTACCCTCATATATTAGAGATTCTTCCCAAGTGCTTGATGCCTTGAAGTCCTACGTATGGGATGACGACTACATGTGGGCTTCCCTCGATGTAACATCATTATATACATCAATACCCCATGAAGTAGGACTCCAGGCTATAACACGCTTTCTAACCCAATCAGGTTCCTTTAATTCACTGCAGTCCATCTTTTTAGTTGACTGCACTGAATTTTGTCTACGACACAATTACTTCTCTTACTTGGATCAATTCTATTTACAGACTAAGGGCACCGCTATGGGCGCCAATTTTGCCCCTGTGTACGCAAACTTGACGATGGGCCTATGGGAGGAACACTCCATCTGGAACAACAATCCTTTTGCTCGATATATCGTCTATTATGGACGATATATCGATGATGTTGTTCTTATTTGGAGTGGAGGTAAAGACACCTTTGATACATTTGTAGCCCATTGTAACGCCAACTCGTTGGGGCTATCTTTCACATCTGTGATTGATCCCAACGAGTTGGTGTTCTTAGACCTAGTGCTCTCCCACGAAGGCCCGTTAATTACCAGCAAGAATCATATTAAACCTACCAGTGGCAATTCGTATTTGCATTATGCAAGTTGTCACCATCCGGCGTGGAAACGGAATATTCCGGGGGGCCAGTTCCATAGACTGCGGCGTAATTGCTCCAAGAAGGCAGATTATCATGATCAAGGTGCCAGGATGAGGGAGTGTTTCTTGGACAAGGGGTTTCCGTTGCCCCTCGTCGAAGAAGCATTCCAAATGCACTTGGAGCCTGCACCAACTCGAAAGCCTATCAAAGCTGATAATATGAATACGGTGAGATTTATAACTGGTTTCAATGACCAATACAAGGCTATATCACGGATCATCAAGAGACATTTTAACATCCTCCACCTCGACAATAGATTGGCCCCAGTTTTACCTCCCATACCACAAGTCACTTTCAAACGGGCACGCACAATCAAAAACAATTTAGCCCCAAGTAAATTGAAATCCCAGGCTCGAGCCCTCTATGACATTAGGTCCTACTTTGATAACCGAACGGGGACCTTTCAGTGCAAGAAATGTGGATGTTTGACATGCCAATCGGTAGTCCATGCCTGTACTTCTATTGTCAACAGGGAAGATACCTTTTTCATCAAACAATTTATTACATGTTCTACCGAGTATGTAATCTATGTGCTGAGGTGCCCCTGCAGATTGGTTTACGTAGTACGTACTATGCAGACCCTACGTAAACGGATAGGGGAACACCGTTGATTTATCCAAAAGGGGTGCGATAAGCACAGCGTCCCACGTCATTTTTTGAAAATGCACAATAAGGATTTTAGAAAACTTGAGGTCATGGCAATTGACAGTATCCCAAAGGGTACTTTGACTGAGAACGAACGTTTCTCTCTTTATGTAAGAGAGAAACGTATTGGATTTACAAATTCAATTGCTTGACGCCCAATGGTCTCAATGAGGAGTTGGAGGTCAATTGTCTTGTCTGATTCTGGCTCGGGGCATAGTAGAGTGAAAGGCCGACCTGTTTTTTGTTCTTTTTTCTCTGTCCCCCCCCCCCCCTTTTCTTTGCCTCAAGGTTTAAAATAGTACATATATATATGGATTGATGTCTGGACAATGTTGAGATTCATTAATTAATATTTTTTATATATGTGCCCAACAAATCGTTTCGATGTGTATAAGGGTACTTATTAACAATTTTTAATATGGTATTAATTGATTAAGTATTTTTATATATATAAAATTCATGCTTTTCTTTATATCTTAGATTGTGATGGAATGTTAAATTATTTTTTTTTATATATTATTTTTTTAATTTTTTTTTTTTTTTAAAGAAGAAAATTTCTTTGGAAACATTGTTTTTAAGGAAATTTTTATTTACCATGGTACCACCCCCACCCTGTGTTCCTGGGCAAATCCGGACAAAGGGGGGATGCCCACTCCCCATCAGAAAGGGCTTCTGATAGGGAGATGAGGGTAGATATGAGACCTCTGCACTACCTGGCCAGTGCCAAGATCCCCTGCTCCTGTGCGGTTGGCTGTAGGGGTTCCTCAGAAGGTGGATCTGGTTGGTGATTTACTGACCCCACTGCTCCTTCTCAGCTGGATTCATGTACAGAGAGGGAAAAAAGTATTTAATCATTTATTTGTCAGCGGGCAAACATACAAAATCAGCAGAGGATTAGTCTATAATTTTAATGGTAGGTTTATTTTAACAGTGAGAGACAGAATAACGAAAATAACCAGAAAAATGCATTTAAAAAAAGTTAAATTGATTTGCATTTTTTTGAGTGAAATAAGTATTTGATTCCCTATCAATTATCAAGATTTCTGGCTCCCAGGTGTCACCTATACAGGTATCAAGCTGAGATTAGGATCACTCTCTTTGCTTTGGGGGTGTTTTTCTGCTGAGGAGACAGGACAACTTCACCGCATCAAAGGGACGATAGGCAGGGCCATGTATTGCCAAGTCTTGGGTGAGAACCTCCTTCCCCAAGACAGGGCATTGAAAATGGGTTATGGATGGGTATTCCAGCATGACAATGACCCAAAACACGTGGCTAAGGCAACAAAGGAGTGGCTCAAGAAGAAGCACATTAGGTCCTGAAGTGCTAGCCTGTCTTCAGACCTTAATGCCACAGAAAATATGTGGAGGGAGCTGCAGATTCGAGTTATCAAACGTCAGCCTTAAAACCTTAATGACTTGGAGAGGATCTGCAAAGAGGAGTGGGACAAAATCCTGGTGGCCAACTACAAGAAACGTCTAACCTCTGATTGCCAACAAGAGTTTTGCTACCAAGTACTAAGTCATGTTTTGCGAAAATGCAAATCCCTTTATAACTTTTTTTAAATGTGCTTTTTGGATTTTTTTTTTTGTTGTTGTTGTTCTGTCCCAGTTAAAATGAACCTACCACCATTAACATTTTAGACTGATCATTTATTTACCAGTGGGCAAACGTACAAAACAGCAGGGAATCAAATACCTTTTTCCCGTCACTGTAGTAGGTCCAGCAAAAGAAAATCTTCCTCTAATTTAAGGAGAGGATAATGATTTCTTCTGTGAGTGTATTTGCTCATACCCTGGCAGTAAGGGAGAACAGTAGATTCAATCTTCAGGGGTATTGTCCCCAGAAGATGTGGATGTCCTTTTTAGGGCTATCTAGTAGGCTTGACTTTCAGGGAAAACTGTTTTTTTTGCATGCTAACAAAAGTTTTCTAATCCACTCTAGGCTCATTAATTAGACTTAATACACTGCTCAAAAAATTCAAAGGAACACTTTTTAATCAGAGTATAGCATCAAGTCAATAAAACTCCTGGTATATTATTCTGGTCAGTTAAGTAGCAGAGGGGGTTTTTAATTTCATTACCACCAAAAGTAGATAAAACTGATTAACAGGTGGACTAGATGGGCAACAATGAGACGTCCTCCAAAACAGGAATGGTTTTACAGGTGGAGGCCACTGACATTTTTTTTTCCCCCAGCCAATCTTTTGTGACTGTTTAGGCCCATACACACATACCGATTGTCAGCCGAAAATGTTCGGCCGCCGAACGATCGGCCGATTTTCGGCTTGTTAGTATGATGCTTCCGACAGCCGACAGCGCACTTTCGGCCGAACAGAATCTGTCGTGCAAGCATTAAAAGTTTTGTATGCCGACACCAGAACGGCCGATTGTTCGCCAGTCAGTACAGAATTCGGGCGACAGACAACAGATTAGCAAGACTGGGCATGCTCAGAGAAGAAAAAACACACGGAAAAGTTAACCATTACATGACATCACTTCTGCAGTCGGCTGTTGCTGGCCGACAAAATTTGTGCGCAGTCTTTTGCACTTTTCAACCGACACGACAGCCCGGGGACAAAAGACGGCCGATCGGTACGTGTGTACGGGGCTTTTTTCACTAGTTTTGCATTTGTCTAGGGTCAGTGTCTGGTAGCATGAGGCAATACCTGGGCCCTATAGAGGTTGCACAGGCAGTCAAACTGCTCCAGCATGGCACATCAATACGTGCCATTGCCAGAAAGTTTGCTGTGTCTCCCAGCACAGTCTCAAGAGCATGAAGGAGATTTTAGGAGACAGGCAGTTACTCTAGGAGAGCTGGACCGGGCCGTAGAAGGTCCTTAACACATTGGAACGGTATCTGCTCCTTTAGGCAAGGAGGAAGAGGATGAGCACTGCCAGAGCCTTACAAAATGACCTCCAGCTGGTGTGAATGTCTCTGACCAAACAATCAGAAACAGACTTCATGAGGGTAGCCCGAGGGCCCAACGTCCTCTAGTAGGCCCTGTGCTCACTGCACAGCACCATGGAGCCCAAATTACATTTGCCATTAAACACAAGAATTGGCAGGTTCGTCACTGGCTCCCTGTGCTTTTCACAGATGAGAGCAGGTTCCCACTGAGCACATGTGACAGACGTGAAAAAGTCTAAAGAAGCCGTGAAGAATATTATGCTGTCTGTAACATCATTCAGCATGACCGGTTTGATGGTGGGTCAGTGATGGTCTGGGGAGGCATATCCATGGAGGGACGCACAGACCTCTACAGGCTAGGCAATGGCACCCTGACTGCCATTAGGTATAAGGATGAAATCCTTGGACCCATTGTCAGACCCTTCGGTGGTGCAGTGGGTCCTGGGTTCCTCCTGGTGCATAACAATGCCCGGCCTCATGTGGCAAGAGTATGCAGCCAGTTCCTGGAGGATGAAGGAATTAATACCATTGAATGGCCCCCATGCTCTGCTGAACTAAATCCAACAGGACACCTCTGGGACATTATATTTTGGTCCATTAGACGCCGCTAGGTTGCACCTCAGTCTGTTCAGGAGCTCAGTGATGCCCTGGTCCGGATCTGGGAGGAAATACCCAAGGACACTAACTGTTGTCTCATTAGGAGCATTATCAAGTCCATATCAGTATAGATATCCAGCATGAAATTTTTCCCCATTGAGATCTGATGTTTTTTCATTTATTTTTTTATTTTTTTGAGCAGTGTTGTTTCTATTATCAGTTACCTGGGTGTGGCTTGCCTTCATACATTTTGTACAATCTGCAGTCTGATAAAACAACTCACCTGGTAGACGTTTCATTTCCACCTGTCCCACAGAATCTTCTATTCCCACTTGTGCAGAGAGCTAGAGAGCAGGAATTGTAAAGCCCCCAGCTCTTATTGGCAGACTGGTTACCTGGTATACTTTATCCACTCACTTAGGATCTCTCTATACAAGCCTCAGTGGAGAGGTCGGTCTTAGTGTAATTTTACAGCCTTAGCACAAGTCTTCCTTTTGGGCCTAAAGCCCCGTACACACGCAACGAATTTCTGCCGACCGGTCGTCCATCTTTTGTCCAGAGTGGTGTTTGTTGGTTGGAATGTGCTCTAGACTGCACACAAATTTTCCCGCACGACAGAATTCTACTTCAGAAGTGATGTCATGTGTTGGTTTGCTTTCTTTGTGTTCTTTCTTCTCTGAGCATGCCTAGTCTTGCTCATAAGATTTTCCCCTGTCGAAATCTGTACTGACTGCACGAAAATCGGACGTGTTTTGACGGAGGACAAAAATTTTATAACCTTCACACCAGAATTTTTTCGGCCAAAAAGTCGGAGTCGGTTGTCAGAAGCATCATACTAACAAGCCGAAAATCGTCAGATCGGTCGTCGGACAAAAATTCCCGGCCGAATTTCGACTCGTGTGTACGGGGCTTTAGGCTGGATACACACTATACAACTTTTGATTTCCTTTAGATTTACCATCAACCTATGTAGTGCAAGGGCCTGCCTGATTGCATACAAATTGAAAGTGATTATATTTACCAAAACCATATAATATGAGGTCAAACTTAAAGGAAACAATCTAAAGAAAGTTGTATAGTGTGTATCCAGCTTAATGTTACCTGGGTGTGGCAGCATCACAAGTGTTTGGCTTGCCTTCCAAAACATGGTACAATCAGCAGTCTTTTAACACAACTCAGCTGACAGAAGTTTAATCTCCACCTGTCTCACAGAGTTTCCTACTAGAGCAGAACTGGGAATGATGAAGTGTAAACTCTTGATGGAGGATTGGTTACTCCGCTCTTGATGGAGGATTGGTTACCCGGTATACTTTGTCCTCACTCACTTGGGATTGGACTATAGAAGCCTCAGTGGTTATGTGGGGCTTATCTTTGCCATACACATTCTCAGTAATAGAGGTCTGTCTCAGGGTAAATTTACAGCCTTGGCACAAGACTGTCTTTTGGGCCTAAGATTTTATGTTGTACTTTGCATCTTTGGCCTGATGTGTGGTAAACTTTTTGTGCTACAAGTTTTATATGTGGAGCCACATTATGTTTGCATGGGACTCTTATGCTTAGACTTTGGCCGGAAACCTTAAGTTCAGGTCCAAGGTTTATTTACACATCCTGCTTCGGTGTTTCACCCCTGCTGCCTGCCACCCGTAACCTCTAGAGCAGGGATCTTTAAACTATGGCCCTCCAGTTGTTCAGGAACTACAATTCCCATCATGCCTAGTCATGTCTGAGAATGTCAGAGCTTTACAATGCCTCATGGGATGTGTAGTCCAACAGCTGGAGGGCCATAGTTTGAGGACCCCTGCTCTAGAGGTACTCCAAAGGTTGGATGTTTCTCTGGATAATCGGTTAAAGCCAAGGCCTCTCATGGTTTTTGTTCATGGCCTCCAAGTGGGAGAATTCACATTCCTTTTCCACTTTTAAATGAGACCTCCATCTTCATTGACCTTAAACCCAGCTATAAAAATCCTATGTGTATTATATTTTCTATCTACACCACTTCTTTTGGGGTGGATGTTTTCTTTTATTGAGAGAGGGTCCATTTTTTAGATGGTTTCATTCATTTGTCAGGTACTTTATATATTGTGTTGTTTGATCTTCTCTTTGACCAGTTTCCTCCTGGCTTTTTTTATCCATTTTGGATTTTGCCCCTGATCCATATTGGGTCTGTGTTTTACCAAATTCTTTCCAATTCTAAGCCCCTATTCACTTTGGGGGTGATTTGACATGCAAAATTGCATGCCAAATCGCAGCCTATTGCTGGCAATGGCCCCGTCCAAATAGGTGTGGCGCCGCACGGATTTTCAAAAGTAGTTCCTACACTACATTTGGTGACTTCAGGACCATTTCTATAGACATCTGTGCATGAACATGCACATTTGTCTTTCAAATTGCCCCCAAACTCAAAATGAAATGCAGGGCTGAACTTGCATGATTTCAAACCTGCCTCCAATGTTAACAAGGGCTAAAGAAGACTTCACTGTGCTTCTAGCCATTGCTGAAGCCTTTGAAATTGCTGGTTTTCTATATGCTGACTTGTGCCTGTTCAGAACTTTATCCTGTTACTGTTTGAACAGTGGCTTGGGACCCATATTTTTTAGGGAGTTAGTTTTTTTTTTTTTGCACTACCCGTGCCTGAAATGCTCCAGGAAAGCTCTTTTCATGCTAACCTTAGAAAAATGCCCACAGCTGATCACAGTAAAACTCCAATGGCTTTGTGTGCCATTGAGAAGATGATCATCTCCACCTGATTGATTTTTCCAGTCATTTCTAGGAGGGGGTGATCCTTTGGCCCTAACACTGATTTGGTTATTTTTTGGGGAAATTATATGTTAGATTTATTTTTTTTTTTTTTTGGGTGTTGCTCTGATTAAGTAAACCTGGAAAACTCAAATTGTGACTGTTTCTATTTCAGGCTGCAAAGCAACATTGTTATTTTATTGCTAATGGCAGTGAATTCTGTCCTCTAAACACGGTATTTGTATAAACCCCAACAACTGTATCTGGTTTGCTTTGTTCCAAAGTTAGTCTCCAAACAAAGGTCTAGATCATGGTTTCTCAACCAGTGTGCCATGTCACCCTGGTGTGCCCTGGCAAAATGACCCCCAACTTGCAGCAATCTCATAAAAAAAAAGTATTCCATTTAGTTGTGACAGAAGGGGCGGCTAAATTTCTTTCCCGCTGCCACATGCGCTCAGGAAGCTGGGCAGGCCTCCCGACCGCGTTTTGCCAACTGATGACGTCATCGGTTGCTATGGGAGGATCGGCATATAAAGTGCTTGCTGGGAGGTGAGAGTCGCGGGTCCTGGGAGCTGCTGGCTGGCACGCTTTTCGCCGAGTTACAGCAGAGCATGTGAGAAGAGGAGGAATAACAGGGAGGAGGCTCTTCAGTGATTCCTCTGGGCTTCATGAGTTACACAAATTGATATGTCATTAACTTTACCTGGTAAATGGTTATTGCTTTTGCCAATTTTTTTTTTTGTTTATGTAATATAAATAAGATATGTGGTTTTTAAATACTGTATTATTGATAATGGAAACTGCACTTCTTTTTTTATGTTGTATTCCGCTTGCACATCTGCTTCAGTTTGGCCGCAGCGCAAAATTCCCGCGGTTTTCATGTGTGTTACCTGTGGTTTCTCATAAACTTCTACTATGTCCTACATTTTTGGTGCATTTTCTGAAGCACACCAAAAAAAATGAGGGACATAATAGAAGTCTGTGAGAAACCACAGGTAACGCACATGAAAACCGTGGGTATTCTGCGCTGCGGCCAAACTGAAGCAGATGTGCAAGTGGAACACAACATAAAAAAAGAAGTGTAGTTTTCATTATCAATAATACAGTATTTAAAACCCACATATCTTATGTATATTTATATTAAATAAAAAAAATAAAAAATTGGTGATTACTTTTAAAAGCAAAAAAAAAAAGCAAAGGAGAGATTTGGGGTCTTTTTGGCCCCAGATCTCTCCATAAAGAGGACCTGTCATCCTTATTTCTATTACAAGGCATGTTTACGTTCCTTGTAATATGAATACAAATGATAAAAAAAAAAAAAATATTAGAATTAAAAAAGGGACAGTCAGAAAAAATAAAAGATATAATAAGACCAAAATAATTTAAAGCCCCCCCATTCCTCCGCGCTTTGCACATAGAGGCGAATGGATACGTAAGTCGCACACGCATATGTAAACAGTATTCGCACCACACATGTGAGTATCACCGTACATGTTAGAGGGAGAGCAATAATTCTAGCGCTAGACTTCCTCTTCAACTCTAAATAGGTAACCTGTAAAGGCATTTAAAGTGTCACCTATGGAGATTTTCAAGTACCATAGTTTGTCTCCATTCCACGGGCGTGCGCAATTTTAAAGGGTGACATGTTGGGTATCTATTTACTTAGCGTAACGTCATCTTTTATTATTATTATACAAAAAAATTATGGTATATATTGTGTTTTGTTTAAACTCATTAAAGTGTTTTTTTTCCAAAAATAAATGTGTTGGCAACACCACTACGCAAATATCATGTGGCCTACAAAATTACAACCATCGCCCCCCTAGGGTCTCTGCTAAATGAACAACTGCTATTTTCTACTGATCTGTGTTTGTAAATGCTATACTCTGAACGCACGGTTTGCAGTTCAAAATTTTGTAACGTGAAGTTCAGTAGTTTTTAAGGCAGACGTCTCTGCCTTACAAACTACTAAACTCTGAAATTTGTGTTACCAAATACTGGACTCTGCCTTAACAACTACTTACCTCTTCCTTACAAACTACTACAATCTGTCTTGCAAACTACTTGAACTCTGCCTTAAAAAATTACTGAATTCTGCAGAGTTTGTAAAACACAATTCAGAAGTTTTTAATGCAGAGGTCAGTAGTTGGTAACACAAATTTCAGAGTTCACTAGTTTGTTAGTCCGACTTCAGTAGTTTGTAAGGCAGAGTTCTCTGCCTTACAAACTACTGAACTTTGTGGTACAATGTACTGAACTCCGTACTCTGCATTACAGAATACAGAACTCTGTGGCTTCAAACTACTAGATGGTCTAGCATGTAACGTTTTTTTGCAAAGAAAGGCTCCAGTACCCAGCTCTAAATCTTGACCATCAACTTCATTATCTACAAGTATCTCAGCAGGGAGGGTAGTGGAGGCCAGCATCAAGATAAGGAAAATACAGTATGATGACAGAGACCTGTCATATGGTTTCATCTGTACAGGGGATTCATCATGCCCTCTCCCTAAGTGTGTGATATGTGTTATGAAATTATCAAATCAAGTAAACTTAAGCCACCTGACCACAAATCATCCATTACTAGCCAGCAAGGGACCAGAATATTTAATTTGGCTGAAAAATCAACACAAACGACAAGAGCAAGTCATGACGAAGAGTACAAAAGTGTCAGAGAAAGCACTGGAGGCTAACTATTGCTAAGAAGCCACACACAATAGTGGAAACAGTCATTTTGCCAGCATGCACAGCAATCGTCAACAAAATGCTAGGCCTTGAAGCAGCCAGTGGCGTACCTAGAGCATTTGGCACCCGGGGCGGATCCTATATCTGGCACCCCCCCCCCCCCAACTTTAAAATGTAAAACCACCCACAAAAATGTGTAATGTTTTCAAGAAAATTTATTGCACAAATTTCACAGCCCCCCATCACAGTGACCCTTGCAGTCTGCCCCACGTCTCTCTAATCACAGTTCCCCCTTTTGCACTCTCTGCCTCCCCTGCACAGTCCTACCTTCAGCATAAATAGATAGCTAATATTATTAGCAATGTGTTGATGTTTGAGTAAGAGATTGGAGACTTGCTAAAGGAGATGGTCAGAGACTGCAGACATAGTACAGGAGACGGTCAGAGACTGTGGACATGGTACAGGAGATGGTCAGAGACTGCAGACATGATACAGTAGATGGTCCGAGACTGCAGACATGGTACAGGAGATGGTCAGAGATTGCAGACATGATACAAGAGATGGTCAGAGATTGCAGACATGATACAAGAGATGGTCAGAGATTGCAGACATGATACAAGAAATGGTCAGAGATTGCAGACATGATACAAGAGATGGTCAGAGACTAAGGACGTGATACAGGAGATGGTCAGAGACTGAGGACGTGATACAGGAGATGGTCAGAGACTGCAGACGTGATACAGGAGATGGTCCGAGACTGCAGACGTGATACAGAAGATGGTCAGAGACTGCAGACATGGTACAGGAGACGGTCAGAGACTGCAGACATGATACAGGAGATGGTCAGAAACTGAGGACATGATAGAAGATAGAAGAGCACTAGGGGGGCTGGAGAGCACAGGCGAAGCAGAGAGCACTGGAGGAGCTGAAGGGTACGGGGGGGGACTGGAAGGCGCAGGGGGTGGAGAGCACTGGGGGGGGACAGGGAGCATAGGGGGGAGGGAGATGAAAAGCACCGTGGGGAGCTGAAGAGCACTGGGGGGGGTGGGGGCTACAGAACGGGGGGGGGTCCAGTGCACTGGGGGGGGGGGGTAAGAGCACTGGGGGGGATAAGAACACTGGAGGGGGGGTAAGAGCACTGGGGGAGCCAGCAAAAGAAGTTGTATAGGAGGGGGATGGGGCAGCTGCATATTAGATGAATTGATCTTTCCCTATTCTTTCTGCAGGAGGGAGAGCAGAATCAGTTCAGCAGCTGAAGGAAGAATAGGGAAAGATGAATTCCTCTATATGCAGCTGCCCATCCCTTTCCTATCCAGCACATACACTTGGGCAATGGGCACTCACCTTCTTCCCGACGAGGCTCCGCCCCTTCTTCCCGCCGCGGCTCCGCCCCCTTCTTCCCGCCGAGGCTCCGCCTCCCCCACTAGCAGCGCGGACTGAAGGAGCTGCCACTGCAGCTACCTTCACACTGCGATATGGGATCTGTCAGAAGAACGCGCCGGGCAGGACACCGGCTGACACCCCCCAGTGCATGGCACCCGGGGCGGGCCAACCCCCCCGCCCCCCCATTGGTACTCCACTGCAAGCGGCAAAAGTGCCATTGTCTCATAGTATGATTGGAAGGCGAATCAATGACATGTCTGCTGGTACTGAAAACCTTGTTTGTGAAAAAAATCAAATCTACTGGGAAATATTTCCTTATAAGTTGATGAATCCACTGACATAAGTGGGCATGCTCAGCTCTTGGCCAATGTTCGATTCATAGATAAGGACCATATCATGGAGACTTTTTTATATTTTATTTTGCAAACCGATACCTGAGAAAACAACTGGAGTGGAGATTTATCGTGTGACAACACAGGATCTTGAACAGGACGGATTAAGCAGAAAGAACTGTATCAGTGTCTGCACCAGTGGCGGCCGGTCGATAGGGGGCTCAGGGGCGCCGCCCCCCCCAATCAAGAAAAAAAAAATCATCTTCAAAAAAAATAAATGCGTCAGTCTATTACCGTCACCGCCCGACTCCATCACATTCCCGCCGGTTCGCCGAGAACGAAGAGGACTCGAGGAGAGGAGCAGCGCGCTGTGTGTCACGGTCGAGTGAGCCCAGGAGAGCAGGTAAGTGAGGGGACCCTCTTAAAAGCTTGTCACCAGGATCCACTGTATTTGGCATTTTAGGGGTTCCATCCAACTGCCCTGCGATCGGGAATGTCCAGTGTTCTATGTAGAGGTGCGGAGGGGGAGGCGCAGCATGGTGTATATGTATTGGTGTGGAGGGGGATGCGCAGCGCTGTATGTAGAGATGCGGAAACGTGGGAGGCGCAGTGTTTTCTTATAGAGGTGTGGAGGGGGATGCGCAGTGCTCTACGTATAGTGAATGATGATGATGAGGCAGTAGCTCTCTCTCTCTCCTGTCGGCTCTGCCCTGTGTTCTCCTCTCTCTGCAGCACATGGCATCTCACATCCTGCAGATTCTCCGCCAAGGTGTGTGGGCGGCATTGACCGGAGGATGGTACCACGATCCCGAAAACAGCCAGTTCAATAACATCTGTCACCTGTATCTCTGGGTCTTCCTCCTGCTGTTAACTCTGGCCATGCATCTGGTGAGTCCAGCCTGTGCTGGAACATGGCATGTATATAATAATATAGGAGGGTGTGTGATATTAATACCTGCATGAAGCTAGCTCATCTATCAGTCTTAGCTGATTGATTGTCCTTCTGACTATCAGGATTGGGACTTCACTGACTGCATACTTTTTCTGAGATAGTGGCTCAGGGTATTGAAGGTGTAAAGTCATGATATTCAAACAAACTAGAAAGGCTTTATTTATTACGGTTTTCAAGGTTTTAATTGGAAAGTGCGCAAACCTTGGGTGAAAGATGCATTTAAAATATTGAGTAAACCCCAGAAATGACCTGTGACATGCCTGTGCCATGACCTGTGCCATGCCTGTACCATGACCTGTGCCATGCCTGTACCATGACCTGTGCCATGCCTGTGACATGACCTTGCCATGACCTGTGACATGCCTTTACCATGACCTGCGCCATGCCCTTACCATGGCCTGTGCCATCGGGCATTTGGGTGCATCGGCCTCTATATCTGTCATTCCCACCCCCGTTAAGGTTGACACCATTAATGTATCTATACCTTTCCACAATCGCTATAGTCCATTGGCCAGGCATTGGCCAGGGATTTGGATGGTTTTATTAGGGAGGGTGGACGTCCTAAACTAACAAATACAGTTGACACCATATCCAACACTGAGACCAGTAACGATGGACTGGTTTTTCAGGTTCTGGCTCCAAGGGGTGCCATGAAAGAATGTAGAAGAGGAGGCTGTCGATCTAGGGAAAACAAGAAAGAAAGAATAGAGGTGTTCTAGATTATGAAACTATAAAAATTTATAATCTATCCCCCTATGTGTTGTCCGAGGTAGACACATCTCTCCTTAAGAAAGGACTAGGTTTCTCTCCGTCTGTAGGGCCCAACGAATTTAATCTATTTAAAGATCTTAATAGATTCATTCCTCAGTTGACGATCAAAAGGCATTTTGCCAATAATCAGATTGATAAGCCAATATCTGATCCAATAGAGCCTTCTTCATCCCAGCCCTCAGGAGCTGGTTTACCGGTTACATCAGATGAACAGGCTCTGCAGATGTTGGAGGAATTATGGTCAGGTGATCTCACTCCGGAATCACCCAAGATGTTTTTTGTTGATCCAGAAAAACAAGCTCTAAAGGAGCTTACAGGTAATGAGGATATCATCGTGAAACAAGCAGACAAAGGGGGTAGTTTGGTGGTCCAGAATAGAACCGACTACCTTAGTGAGGCCAGTCGTTTATTGGCGGATACAGAGACTTATATGAAACTAATTGGCGATCCGCTTCCTGCATATCAACAGGAACTCAAATTCCTGGTTGAGAATGCACGGCACCAAGGCATTATAAATGACAGAGAGAGGACATTTTTACTCCCAGGAGAATGTAGCACCCCTTATTTTTATCACCTTCCAAAAGGAACATTAGTCACTTGTACAACCACCAGGGAGACCAATTGTAGCCAGTACCAACAGTTTTACCAGTGGAGTCTCCAAGTACATTGACTTTTTTCTCCAGCCATTGGTTTGGCAATTACCCTCATATATTAGAGATTCTTCCCAAGTGCTTGATGCCTTGAAGTCCTACGTATGGGATGACGACTACATGTGGGCTTCCCTCGATGTAACATCATTATATACATCAATACCCCATGAAGTAGGACTCCAGGCTATAACACGCTTTCTAACCCAATCAGGTTCCTTTAATTCACTGCAGTCCATCTTTTTAGTTGACTGCACTGAATTTTGTCTACGACACAATTACTTCTCTTACTTGGATCAATTCTATTTACAGACTAAGGGCACCGCTATGGGCGCCAATTTTGCCCCTGTGTACGCAAACTTGACGATGGGCCTATGGGAGGAACACTCCATCTGGAACAACAATCCTTTTGCTCGATATATCGTCTATTATGGACGATATATCGATGATGTTGTTCTTATTTGGAGTGGAGGTAAAGACACCTTTGATACATTTGTAGCCCATTGTAACGCCAACTCGTTGGGGCTATCTTTCACATCTGTGATTGATCCCAACGAGTTGGTGTTCTTAGACCTAGTGCTCTCCCACGAAGGCCCGTTAATTACCAGCAAGAATCATATTAAACCTACCAGTGGCAATTCGTATTTGCATTATGCAAGTTGTCACCATCCGGCGTGGAAACGGAATATTCCGGGGGGCCAGTTCCATAGACTGCGGCGTAATTGCTCCAAGAAGGCAGATTATCATGATCAAGGTGCCAGGATGAGGGAGTGTTTCTTGGACAAGGGGTTTCCGTTGCCCCTCGTCGAAGAAGCATTCCAAATGCACTTGGAGCCTGCACCAACTCGAAAGCCTATCAAAGCTGATAATATGAATACGGTGAGATTTATAACTGGTTTCAATGACCAATACAAGGCTATATCACGGATCATCAAGAGACATTTTAACATCCTCCACCTCGACAATAGATTGGCCCCAGTTTTACCTCCCATACCACAAGTCACTTTCAAACGGGCACGCACAATCAAAAACAATTTAGCCCCAAGTAAATTGAAATCCCAGGCTCGAGCCCTCTATGACATTAGGTCCTACTTTGATAACCGAACGGGGACCTTTCAGTGCAAGAAATGTGGATGTTTGACGTGCCAATCGGTAGTCCATGCCTGTACTTCTATTGTCAACAGGGAAGATACCTTTTTCATCAAACAATTTATTACATGTTCTACCGAGTATGTAATCTATGTGCTGAGGTGCCCCTGCAGATTGGTTTACGTAGTACGTACTATGCAGACCCTACGTAAACGGATAGGGGAACACCGTTGATTTATCCAAAAGGGGTGCGATAAGCACAGCGTCCCACGTCATTTTTTGAAAATGCACAATAAGGATTTTAGAAAACTTGAGGTCATGGCAATTGACAGTATCCCAAAGGGTACTTTGACTGAGAACGAACGTTTCTCTCTTTATGTAAGAGAGAAACGTATTGGATTTACAAATTCAATTGCTTGACGCCCAATGGTCTCAATGAGGAGTTGGAGGTCAATTGTCTTGTCTGATTCTGGCTCGGGGCATAGTAGAGTGAAAGGCCGACCTGGTTTTTGTTCTTTTTTCTCTGTCCCCCCCCCCCCTTTTCTTTGCCTCAAGGTTTAAAATAGTACATATATATATGGATTGATGTCTGGACAATGTTGAGATTCATTAATTAATATTTTTTATATATGTGCCCAACAAATCGTTTCGATGTGTATAAGGGTACTTATTAACAATTTTTAATATGGTATTAATTGATTAAGTATTTTTATATATATAAAATTCATGCTTTTCTTTATATCTTAGATTGTGATGGAATGTTAAATTATTTTTTTTTATATATTATTTTTTTAATTTTTTTTTTTTTAAAGAAGAAAATTTCTTTGGAAACATTGTTTTTAAGGAAATTTTTATTTACCATGTTTACAGTGCTATATTTATTGCCACCATGAAGCACTCTGGATCCTATTATAGTCGGGAAATTTCAGGTACATGGGATTTTTTATACAGACATCATTTTGAATATATCCCCCCTTTTTTCCTTTTTAGATAAATATATATAATTTTTCAATTAATTTTTTAATTATTATTCTTTCAATATCATTTTTTCATGTTATTAAATATATTTTTCTTAATTTTTTAATATTTTCTTTCATTATTTTAATTTTTCATTCATTTGTTTGATTCAGCATTCGAGGGATTTTTATTGGCTGATTGGTCTAATCCCACCCACAATTTTAGCTTCTTAATGCCTCCAGTTGCCAATAGCCACAACTTGACAACGCTACATGGTAGCGAAACATGTAGTTGTGGCAACGGGAGGCGCCATAGAAGCGAGTGTACCACTTTCCCCATCCCGTCCGGCTTCCTGTCTGTCTCCACGCCTAACTTCCGGCCCCCTTTGGTGACGTCATCCGAGTGCGACTTCCGGTGTTCACGGCGGACACAGCGGGAGTTGAACACACTGGCCCCGGTCTCAGAAAGCGGCCGCATACTTGACCGAGCGAGCCTCCGACATTGGGGACCGTTTTTTTCCATCAGAGAGTGCCCCCCTTTTTCCTTGCATTCGGGATTTAGAGGTGCGTGGGTCCCATGATTTCCATTAGGGATTTCAACAGCATGTAAAAAGGAGACACAGAGGCTTCAAGGTTCGGCTGGAAAGTATGTAATTTGTTTTAAACTACCTTGGATGTGCTCAATAAATTTTCAAGACTATATATGTGAACTCTTTTTGGGGCAATTTACTTTTATTCATGCACGCTAGAGCGCCATCCTTTTTCCTCTGTTGAACCTTTCCATACACCATCCTGTGTTAAGGATTAGGTGACCAGCGGTGCAGTCCATACACTGGTATATCAATCCTTGGGTTAGGACTTCAAAGGAACATTGTGCCCAGGAATAGCGCCTAAACCCTTTTTGTGTTACTATGATGACCTGTGCCATGACCTGTGCCATGCCTATACCATCACCTGTGACATGCATGTACCATGACCTGTGCCATGCCCTTACCATGATCTGTGCCATGCCTATACCATCATCTGTGCCATGACCTGTGCCATGCCCTCACCATGCCTATACCATCTCCTGTACCATGACCTGTGCCATGCCTGTACCATCACCTGTGCCATGCCTATACCATCACCTGTGCCATGCCTGTACCATGACCTCAAAGTCACGCAATTTTTTACCGCGTTTTCTGCCGCGAAGCAATACCTATTACATTTTTCTTTTTGCGCCCCCCCCAAAAAATTTTGAGCACCAGCCGCCACTGGTCTGCACTGATGGCGCTGCGGCTATGATTGGTATGGCCAAGGGCTTCATCAGCAGAGTCAGAGTTCGGAACCCGAGTGTGTGAAACACTCACTGCTTTCTTCACAGGGAGGCACTAGTTGCAAAGACCCTGCCAAAAGGACTTTCAGATGTACTGGATGGATCAGTGAACATTGTCAATTATATGAAGGTGTGGCCCTTAAAGATACGTCTCTTCAATTGTGTGCTTTTCAATTCTGTGTGCAGAAATAGGAGCAGATCATCACAGCCTGTTGTTACACACCGCAGTCCGCTGGCTTTCACGGGGAAAAGTCTTGGACCGAGTATATGAGTTAAAAGAAAAAATTAGAACATTTCTAATAGGACAGAATTCTACATATTCAGAATTGATGGAAGAAACGCAATGGTGTACGAAACTTACCTGGCCGATTTATTTTTAGACATCTGAATGAACTAAATGATAAAATGCAAGGTAAATAAGAAAATCTTCTCACCTCTTCTGACAAATTCCATGGCTTCAGATCCAAGCTCACACTCTGGCACTCCTTTGTAGAACAGGGCAGTCTTGAGATGTTTCCCCTGTGCAATGCACATTCAAACAGCAGCACACTTTCTGATCTTATTTCTCAGCACCTAAATATTCTCGACGAAAGATTGTCACTATTTTCCATCGGACGCTTTTGCAGAGTTTGACTGGGTCCGTAACTCTTGGAGTTCATGTCCACTGGGAAGCTCAAAAGACTTGCCACTAGCGGCACAAGAGCAACTGGCAGAGATCAGGGAAGATCGCACATTACAAATAACATTTCAAGATGTGGCTTTGGATATCATTGAATAGTGAGTACTCAGTAGTTTCAAGTACCGCCACTATGCGATTTTCAAGGGCTCTTGGGATAGCGGCGTCATGTAACCCAGGAGCCCTTGCGAATCGCCTAGTGACTAAATCTTGCGCTATTTCCAGACCGGGAAATGACATGCACGGGAGGACCGGGATGTTATTGACAGGTTGTCAAAGCAACAAGGCAGGACCTTCTGCTGACGCCGCCATTGCTATGGCAACCTGTCAGGAAGAGAGAGCGCCGCTCAGTGGCTTCACTGCGCAAGACTGGGAGGTGCATGCTGAGTAGCCAGCTGCACCGAAAATACACAGGAGCGGGCTTCGGATGCCCACATCCTTGATGGCCACTGCCTTCTCCCAGATTAAGTAAGAGATTATAGATTTACAAGTAACCAGTATGGGGACAGTTATGCTAATATCCAAATAATATAGTACAAGTACTAGGAATCACAGGGGTGCTTATATCTAAAAATTGCTTAGGAGACTGGAGCTCCGCTTTAAGGTTGATCCAAGCTGCAAAAAGGTGGGTACATGAGTGGCCCATGCCCCCCCACCATCTCAATTTCATCACATTAAAGCTCCCTGACCAAACCCCTTCCTCCTCCCTGGATGCTCTGCCCACACAAAGAGATCCTTTCCCAACCCAGGAACTGCAGCCGGAGTGCAACACAGTGTAGAAAGTACATTCCTTTAACCACAGCCAGTCACCCACATTCACAGGCTAATGCAGCTACATTGCTGTGCTGAACATGGCTTAACCAATGTCAGAAGGGCAACAAAGCAGCTATCTACACCCCGTGAAGATTGTGGCTGACTGTGTGTTAAAGTGGATGAAAACCCTCACATAAACCCAGTGAAGTGAAAAGCCTCAGATGATACATAGAGATGAATCAAATCTTCCTACATAAGTTTTACCTGCATATCTTCTCTCTTCTGCATTCTGTATTCTTTAGAAAGTGAACATTGTGCTACAATTTTATTTTCCTTGTTAAGGAGTGGGTGGGGAGTCTAGGCATACACTGTGTGTGAGCTGATTGGAGGAAAGGCACACACCGCCCCTCCACATAGGCAGAGGAACAAAAACTTGCAGAGATGTGCTGTGAATAGACCAGCTCTCTGATTATCTGTCTTTAAGTCCCTTACCCGACAAATTTCTAGCAGCTTTTATCTCCAGTGTCAGAGAACTTTTTAGAAGTTATAATGCTGACAACAGAGGAACGGAGCGGCAGAAAGACACAGGACTTAGGGCTTTGGAGAGAGATAGGTAAACACTACAGATATATGTGCCTAGGTCAGATTTCATGAATGGGGTTTACATCCACTTTAACCACTTAAGGACCAAGCCTATTTCTCACACATGTTGTTTACAAGTTAAAATCCTTATTTTTTGCTAGAAAATTACCTAGAACCCCCAAACATTGTGTGTGTGTGTGTGTGTGTGTGTGTGTGTGTGTGTGTATATATATATATATATATATATATATATATATATATATTCTCCTTAGCAAAGGCGGTCGTTGCAAAATTATCACGCGGTATTTGCGCAGCGGTCTTTCAAACACTATTTTTTGGGAAAAAATACATTTCACCGAATTTAAAAAAACAAAACCGTAAAGTTAGCCCAATTTTTTATATATTGTGAAAGATGTCATGCCGAGTAAATAGATACCTAGCATGTTACAGTTTAAAATTGCGCACACTCGTGGAATCGCGAAAAACTACGGTACTTAAAAACTCCATAGGTGACGCTTTAAAAATTAATGAGTTAGAGGAGGTCTTGTGCTAGAATTATTGCTCTGACGATCGTGGCGATACCTCACATGTGTGATTTGAACACAGTTTACATTTGTGGGCGCGCTTTACGTCTTCGTTGCGTGAGCTTTAAATTTTATTTTTTTTCTCCAGTCGTCTGTCTAGGACAGCATAGGAGAGACAGGCTTCTCCTCCAGGACAGCATAGGAGAGACAGGCTTCACCCCCGGAGACAGGAAACACAAACCATCAGGTGAATAAAGGGCGGTCACCATCCCTCTTCCCCAGTCTTTTATGTTTCCTCCACCGGAGGAGGAGCAGGTGTGGAGCTCTGGAGCTGGTACTTATATCGGCTGAGTGAGGCCGATGAAGCTGCAGACCGGCTATCTCCTCCATGCAGCCTAGGGAGGGCTGGACATCTGCTGCCCGGCTCTCCCGGCGGGGAAACAGTTCTCTGCCAGAGCGGATGGGGGACGAGCTGAGCAGGGGGCGCGTATAGAGGCCTTGAGTTCCGGTCTTTGGAACGCAGGTGGAGGGCAGGGCTTCCGGGGCATCACTTCCGGTTCCGGGTCTCACAATGGTGAGGACGCCGGGGCCCTGTCGGCTTATTTAAAATGGCAGCCACAGGTAGGTGGCGGTCCTGCTCTGGCACTAGCACAACAGCGCAATAATGCAGGAGGAAGATGGAACCAGTGGTACCAACTGGCAGTGGCGCCGGCTCAGGTAGGCAGTCACAGAGGTGGATTAGCCTATAGGGGTGTGAGGGAGGTAGAGGAGCCCATCGGGTGGCCTTTTGGGGGGGGGGGGGGAAGATGTCCGGCCTGTGCATCTTATTTTAAGGAGGGCTAGAACAAACCACTCTGCAAGCCTTGTATAGACGAGTTAGTTTATAAAGAGGCGACGAGGGAGTGTAAGGACTTCATTACCAGAGTTGAAAAAGAGATGAAGGCAATAAATCTGTTGTCAAACACTGAGACCCCCCAAACAGCCAGTAAAAGTACCCCTCATTTCCGCCCCAGAGGAGGGTAGGGAAACGGGGGGAGGAGGACTCTGATTCCCTGGAGGAGCTGAGTGAAGGAATCTTCTTCCAGGGATGTTCTTGAGCTTGGGACAAAATCGCCTAGATACAAGCTTTCTCTTGAAGTGGAGGTCTTGCTAGGAGTGATTTATGAAACTCTGGATAACAACAGAGGAACAGGTTTGCTGGTCCCTGCATGAACAAATGTACCAAACCCTGAAGGGAGGTCAAACTAGGGTTTTCCTGGTACATAGCGCACTATCAAGAAAGAGAGTGGTTGGAGCCTGAGAAACAGTTTTTTCCAAAAAGTTTGAAAAAAAAGTTCCCCTTTAATGAAGATCCCTCCTGCGTTTGGAATAAAGTTCCGAAGTTGGACACAGCCTTCTCGCAATGTGCTAAAGCTACGGATCTCGCTTGAGGACATGGGAGTCCTTAGGGAACCCATGGACAAAAGAATGTAGGTTTTATTAAAGAGGTCATGGGAAGTAGTCATGGCTAATCTAAAACCTGCAATGGCTACAACAGTGGTGGCCTGAAATTTGGAAGTCTGGTTGGACCAACTTCAAGCCCATTTAGAAGGGGGGGACTTCTCTGAAAGAAATCTTGGATTCCCTACCAATGCTGAATAAGGTGGCAGGGTATATGGAGGATGATTCAGCGGAGTCTGTCAAGTTTTCAGCTAAAGCTGCAACCCTAGTAAATTTTTCCCGCCGGGCCCTATGGTTGAAATCCTGGTCAGGAGAGTCAGCCTCAAAAATAAGACTTTGCGGCATTCCATTCGATGGGGATCTTCTGTTTGGAAGATGTCTGTGATAACGCCCACTGGGAGGGGTGAAACGCGTCAACGCAATTTCCGGCTGACAGTAACGCCAGCAACGTCACTTCCGGTCCGAGTTGAATGCAAGCAGGAAGGTGCACACCGCAGCGTTCTCACCAGATACGGCCACTAGTTTACATAGCACTTGCCTGATGTCAAGGAATATAAGGACATGCAAATTTATGCCTGATGCTTTGTAAGTGTTACTCTGTTGCTATCTCATAAAACTTCTGAATGTATTACACTATTGGATTTCTCGGTTTTCCTTTGCCGTGAGTGACGTCCATTGAGGGACTATAGACAGTTCCAATATCTCTTGCCCTGCGTGACAATGAAAGAGGAATTTTAACCACTTGCCGACCGCCGCAAGTACATATACTGCGGCGGTCAGCCCCTCACAGGCAAAGTGACATATATATATATATATATATATATATATACATACACGTCACTAGCCTGTGAGGCTCTGGGGAGCGAGCGCCCGCCGCCGGCGGCGCGCTCCTGCGCGGTCACGGACCCCCCGCGCATGTGACCGGCGGACCCGATGTCCGCTGGTCACTCGGCGATCGTCGGTGGAGAGGGAGAAAGGCAGGCGGCTGATGTAAACAAGCCGCCTGTCATTCTCCCCTGTGTAGAAACAGTGATCATATGGTTCTACTATGTAGGACCGTTGATCAGTGTTCCTACAGCTCAAGCCACAGCCAATCACAGTCAGAATCCCACTCCTGGGACACACACAGCCCCTCCCTCTCAAATAAAGTTAACCCCTTCACTGCCAGTGTAATTTTACAGTAACAGTGCATATTTTTAGCACCGATTACTGTAGTAATGTCACTGGTAACCCCAAAAGTGTCAAAAATATCAGTCAAGGGTCCGATCTGTCCGCCGCAATGTCGCAGTCCCGCAAAAAAAATTGCAGATCGCGGCCATTACGCATTAAAAAAAAAAAAACAACAAAAATGACAAAAATCTTTCCCTAAACGCGATAACTTTTGCGCAAAGCAATCAAAATACGCTTTTTGCGATTTTTTTTTTTTTACCAAACATATGTAGCATAAAACAAATTGGCCGAAAATGTTAAAAAATTTTGATTTTTACATTTTTTTTTGGGGGGGGGGGGGTAATTTCATATAAAAAATGTGAAAAATATTGCTATTTTTGCAAAATTGACGCTCTTTTTTTGTTTATAGCGCATGATCAAAAAATCGCACAGGTGATCAAATACCACCAAAAGAAAGCTCTTTTTGTGGGAAAAAAAGGACGTCAAATTCGTTTAGGTACAGCGTCGCACGACCGCGCAATTGTCCGTTAAAATCACGCAGTGCCGAATCGCAAAATACCCCCTGGTCAGGAAGGGGGTAAAATCATCCGGGGCTGAGGTGCCAACACATACCAATCTCAAGTTTTATATACCCACATGCAGTATTGCTAGGGGGTCCACAGCATTTGGTAAGTGTATTCACAGGTGGGGTGTGGATCACAACAGATTGCATGAGAAGTCACCGATTGGCACAGTTTTTTAGAAGAGAGCACTGTGCATGCATAGTTGCCAACATTTAAAAAAAATTTCCAGGGACACTTTGCAGCACAGCTATCAATTACCACACCCCCTTCCCCGAAGCCCCGCCCACTCTGCATAATTAATCTCGCCTATTTATCAGATTATAGAGTCTTCTCAATATAGAGAGAATTACAGGAAATTAAAAAGGGAATTTCAAACTTAAGGCCACAGTATCAGAGTTGGAATAATTCTCCCATTCAGCTGCACTACTTCTGCGTAACATTTACGGGCAGCCCGATTAACAGGCGCTTCCAGGGACAATATAAATTACCCGGGACAGGCTGCTATTTGCAGGGACAGCTGGCAAGTATGTGCATGGAATATATAGTTGGTACGGAAAGTATTCAGACCCCCTTAAATTTTTCACTCTTTGTTATATTGCAGCCATTTGCTAAAATCATTTAAGTTCATTCTTCTTCCTCATGAATGTACACATAGCACCCCATACTGACAGAAAAACACAGAATTGTTGACATTGTTGCAGATTTATTAAAAAAGAAAAACTGAAATATCACATGGTCCTAAGTATTCAGACCCTTTGCTGTGACACTCCTATATTAACTCAGGTGCTTTCCATTTCTTCTGATCATCCTTGAGATGGTTCTACACCTTCATTTGAGTCCAGCTGTGTTTGATTATACTGATTGGACTTGATTAGGAAAGCCACACACCTGTCTATATAAGACCTTCCACATCACAATGCATGTCAGAGCAAATGAGAATTATGAGGTCAAAGGAACTGCCTGAAGAGCTCAGAGACAGAATTGTAGCAAGGCACAGATCTGGCCAAGGTTACAAAAAGATTTCTGCTGCACTTAAGGTTCCTAAGAGCACAGTGGCCTCCATTATCCTCAAATGGAAGACGTTTGGGACGACCAGAACCCTTCCTAGAGCTGGCCGTTCGGCCAAACTGAGCTGTCGGGGGAGAAGAGCCTTGGTGAGAGAGGTAAAGAAGAACCCAAAGATCACTGTGGCTGAGCTCCAGAGATGCAGTCAGGAGATGGGAGAAAGTTGTAGAAAGTCAACCATCACTGCAGCCCTCCACCAGTCGGGGCTTTATGACAGAGTGGCCCGACGGAAGCCTCTCCTCAGTGTAAGACACATGAAAGCCCGCATGGAGTTTGCTAAAAAACACCTGAAGGACTCCAAGATGGTGAGAAATAAGATTCTCTGGTCTGATGAGACCAAAATAGAACTTTTTGGCCTTAATTCTAAGCGGTATGCGTGGAGAAAACCAGGCACTGCTCATCACCTGTCCAATACAGTCCCAACAGTGAAGCATGGTGGTGGCAGCATCATGCTGTGGGGGTGTTTTTCATCTACAGGGACAGGACGACTGGTTGCAATCGAGGGAAAGATGAATGCGGCCAAGTACAGGGATATCCTGGACAAAAACCTTCTCCAGAGTGCTCTGGACCTCAGACTGGGCCGAAGGTTTACCTTCCAACAAGACAATGACCCTAAGCACACAGCTAAAATAACGAAGGAGTGGCTTCACAACAACTCCGTGACTGTTCTTGAATGACCCAGCCAGAGCCCTGACTTAAACCCAATTGAGCATCTCTGGAGAGACCTAAAAATGGCTGTCCACCAACGTTTACCATCCAACCTGACAGAACTGGAGAGGATCTGCAAGGAGGAATGGCAGAGGATCCCCAAATCCAGGTGTGAAAGACTTGTTGTATCTTTCACAAAAAGACTCCTGGCTGTATTAGATCAAAAGGGGGCTTCTACTAAATACTGAGCAAAGGGTCTGAATACTTAGGACCATGTGATATTTCAGTTTTTCTTTTTTAATAAATCTGCAAAAATGTCAACAATTCTGTGTTTTTCTGTCAGTATGGGGTGCTATGTGTACATTCATGAGGAAGAAGAATGAACTTAAATGATTTTAGCAAATGGCTGCAATATAACAAAGAGTGAAAAATTTAAGGGGGTCTGAATACTTTCCGTACCCACTGTATTCCCTCACTGGATATATGCTTATTTTGGACATTTAATACTACACGATGAGTACGGTGTGGGTCCTCAGGCCTGCCTTGAAAGTCTTGGGAGGGGGCAGATATGGCCTTCTGGCTTAGTTCGCCCTCTCTCATGGGGTCTCCCTTCGGGGGAGCCCCACCTAGTACTTGGGGTGGGCTGTTTCAGCAGTCCCCCTGGAGAACGGGGTTTGCCTGGTTTCGGCCAGGCAGACCATTGGAAGTACCTCAGTCCCTGTCAGGAGTCTTGCGCCCTGGGGGACCAGGGTCAGGGTCCATCCTCTTCGGAGGCCGGACCATTTCGCACACCCTGTGCAGTTGTGTTCTTCATATTTGTGTGTGTGTGCACTTTTTATGCACCGGGTGATAGTCTGAGTGTGTTCACACACAACGGGCTAAAGAAAAAAAAAATGTACTATTTCTGTTGATTTTTACATTTTGCACAGAAATTTCACTGGACTCATGCTTGCTAATATTTTGGTTTGAATTTCACTATTTTTTGGGGGGGAATAATTTGTTTGATAGAAACATTACACGTATGTTTGTTTTTTTTCACATAAAATGTATTCTATTTTGAGCACAAAAGGTTTATATAGAGTGAATATTCATTTTTTGTTTCACTGTTTTGCGCTGTATTTGTTTTTTCTTTTTTTGATCACATGGTTGACTCCAAACTAATAACCTAAAAAAGGCTTTAAATCCTCTCCTTTGGAGAATTTTGGGTACCCTAGTTCCATAGTTTTTTTTTTTTTTTTTTTTAACTATTTCACAGATGTGCTCAATTTTAGGACTTGACATGCTTGGTATCTATTTACTCTGTGAATCAATGACGCAGCCATGTGGGCGGAGACCCACATTTTTGCGCTGTTTTCAAAAAGTGACAGCTAGTACAGCAAACTTCTCCCTGTTCTGCTGCCACTCCCTAAAATCCAGTGTAACATGTTCCCTAAGGTAAATTTATCATTAACCACTTAAGCCCCAGCCCTATTTCGGACACTTTTTGTTTACAAGTTAAAACCAGTATTTTTTCCTAGAAAACTACTTAGAGCCCCCAAACATTATATATATATATATATATATATATATATATATATATTTTTTAGCAAAGACCCTGGAGAATAAAATGTCGGTCATTGCAATATTTTTTGTCACGCGGTATTTGCACAACGGTCTGTAAAACGCCATTTTTTTGGAAAAAAATTGAAAAATCACATTTCACTGCATTTAAAAAATAATAAACAGTAAAGTTAGCCCATTTTTTTGTGTATTGTGAAAGATGATGTCACGCCAAATAAATAGATACCCAACATGTTACGGTTTAAAATTGCGCCCCCCCCGTGGGATGGCGACAAACTACGGTCAATAGAGATCTCAATCTGCGACGCTTTAAATTTATTTAACGGTTACCAGTTTAGAGTTAGAGTGTAGCTCTTTTTTTTAAATTATTGCCCACGCTCTGGCGATCGCGGCGATACCTCACATGTGGGGTTTGAACAGCGATTTCATTCGCGGCTCGACTTGCATATACGTTTTTTTTTGTGCGTGAGCTAACGGTGACGGGAGCGGCTAAATTTTTTATTTTTTTTTCCTATTTATTTATTTATTTTTTTTTAACTTTATTACAGGTTTTTTGAAAAAAAAAAATCTGATCACTTTTATTGCTGTCACAAGCAATGTAAACATCCCTTGTGACACCAATATGTAGTGACAGGTACACTTTATGGAGGGATCGAGGGTCTAAAAGACCCTAGACCCCTCCACTACACTTCCCTGTATGCAAAACGCCAAAAACTGCATTTTTGCATACGGCCGTTTTTCAAATCTGCCGCCTTTTGCAGCACAGTAACCCGGAAGTGATGTCATGGACGCCGCCTCCGGGTTACGTCAATGGAGACCCGATCGATGCCGTTTCCGGCATTCATCGGGACTCCATCCAGCCGGTGGGTGCTCGGGGCTCCGGTGGGACGGGAGCCCCGAGCAAAGCTGCGGGAGGGGGGGGGGGGACATCCCCTCCCGCCCCCCCGGGTAACGATAGAGCGGCTCCCGAGCCGCATCGGTCGGTACCGACGGAAAGCCGACCGTCGGCTTCAAACCACGGTACCGGGATGATGCCTCTAGCTAGAGGCATCATCCCGGTATAACCCCGCAAAGTGTACCAACGTACCGGTACGTTAGTATGCGGTAAGTGGTTAAGGGCTCTTTCACACAGGCGGACCGTTCAGATCCGCCTGTCCGTTTTTTGGGCGGATCTGAACGGTCCCCCCATGCATGTCTATGGGGCATCGGATGTCAGCGGAGACATGTCCGCTGACATCCGATCCGTCAAATCTGGACGGATGGCAACCCTATTTTCCATCCGTCCAGCGGATCGGGTTGGATGAGAACGGACCGACGGTCCGTTCCCATCCGATTCCCCCTTAGAGATGTATGGGGAACTGACAGCTGTGTCTCCGCGCACAGTGTGGAGAACAGCTGTCATCCTCCTGCTCAGCGGATCGATTCCCCCACTGAGATAAACGGAGTCCGTCCGATGGACGGGCTGTGTGAAAGAAAAAAAACAATAATAGAGGAGCGCTAACAAAACCTCCAGCACATGAAGGGTAAATTAGTTGTGAAGGGTGGGGAGGGACAGGAACAAAGGGAATGAAAGGTGAGAAAACAAAACAAAAACCAAAACTGGAAAGAATACCATAAAACTGATGATTGAAAAAGTCCTGATGGAAAATGTCCAAGGCGCTGAGCTGCTCTCCACAGAAAGGAGGAATTCTGAACTGAACAAAAAAAGGAAGAGAGAGAGAGCGCTCTAAGTGCAGACAATCTTTAATAGTAACAAGGCATAAGTAATGTAACTCACTAGAAATCAAAGTCATCAAGCTGTGTTGAGTCACGGACATAAGATATTGACATTTTTACTTGTATAGACTTTCTGTTGGTAGAAAATTAATTAATATATATTCCACTACACGGTATACACCCCTATATGTATACGGGTGTATATACACTATATATTTTTTTCTGACACTTTTTCTTTCCCTTTTTTTTTTTTTTGATCATGGATCTCATTGGTGACATTGAATTTCACAAATATGATATATTAGATACCCTATATTCCATCTTCCCCACAGATCTATTTTCTGATGTGCCTATCAGAAAACGTACAGATCGTTATGTTTTATGTGGGATGTTCAAAAAATTGGAGAGATTAATGCATTCCGCCAATACTCAGTGGTGGGATATATTCTTTTTAAAGAAATATTTATCAGCCAAAATTTCCCCTAGGGGGCTTAGGATTACACAAACCTGTTCTTTTTTAGATCCCACTCACCTAAAAGAATGGCAGGATATTGCAGAATTTTGCACGTCCAAATGGCTAAGGCTTCTCGACACACAGCGACATATTAAATATGATTCACTTATACAAAATATTCAAATAATGATTCAGGACATCGAGAATTTTAAGATTCATATTCCCTTTGGTTGGCTTGACACCCTCAAAAGGAACACCAAAAGAAGGGAGGATCAGCTAATCCAAACCAAATTGGATAAATTTAGGAGAGATTTAGATGATTATAGTAACAATAAGGTTTTCGTATGGAAACGTAATCATCATATACCCCCACTAATGTCCATAGAGACCTTCCCAGTCCCGCCTCTAAGGACTGCATTTCCTCAACGTGGTGACAATACACGGCCTACTCCCAGCCATGGATGTATATCCATAGCTAGTTCCCACAGTAATCGGAGTACTACAACTGATAAACCTACTGACACGCAACGTGGCAGGAAAACTCCCTCTAGGTGCCTTCCCAAGAACTCACCCAAAAATATAAGTAAAAATAAAAATAATAACAACAACCAATATACAGAGATGGGAAATAACATAGTCGGCAACTCAGTTACCACGCGTAATAACAATGTTAGTAATAGACCCCTCAACATATCCGACCCTTCAGCAACTGCTGGGACGTCGACCAGCCCCGCGCCCCATCAGAGCCTTTCTAAACTATCTGCCAATGTGACAGAGTGTAGGAAGAACCCCATTGCTAGTCCTGCTGAGGTCACATCCACGGCATCTGGACTTAGCCAAGGTGTATCCTTTCCCGTTATGGTAAAAGAACTTGAGACGAACTCTGGTCCACTAGTCCCTCCCCCGGTGTCTTTTTTAGAGGGGGGCCCCTTGACAAAAGCCAGAAAGAAAAAAAGAAAACTTGTAGACGAGGATGTAGAGGAGGTAAACGAACCATCAAAAATAAATATAAAACAGCGGAGACTATAAAGATATTCAATCTTTCCTCCGTTGAGCTTAATTCAGATGATATATCTTTACTACATAAAGGTCTTAGTTTTGCCCCCACTTCTTTCCCCAATTCTTTTCTGCTATTTCGAGATTTGAACAAATTTATACGGAATCTCATGTTAAAACGATTTTTCAATATTCAGTCCAAACAAGCCAACACCAGCCCCCCATTGAGAATATAGAGATAAGTCTCCTCAATTCTGCAGAAGAAAGTATCCCGGGAAGCCCTTTCAGCATTTATGAGCCTTGCGAAAATGATGATATAGACCTGGACACTCTGCTATTCACACAACATCTCCCAGACTCGCCACATATCTTTCATACGGATTTGCGTCCAAAATCTGTGTTATACCCTACCCGGTCCAAAGGCCCATACCTTGAATCCTTTTATAGGACAGTGTTTTCCGATTTCCAAACATTGTGCTCAGATACACCCAAACAGAATAAATACTCCCATTTTAACCTTAACTATGGAGAATCTCAGGCCCTAAATAGGTTTACTGGTAATTCTGATCTAATCATAAATCTGCGTACAAGGGTGGAGGAATTGTCCTCCAAGACAAAACAGATTATGTGACTGAAGCAATTCGCTTACTAAATGATAAAAAAAACGTATTTGAGGCTCTCCAAGGACCCATTACCTTTATTTAAGATAGAAGTAGATCAAATAATACAGTCAGCACTACAGAAAAAAGTGATAAATAAAGATGAGTGTAACGCCGCCGAGTGCTCCGGGTCCCGTGGCTTCCCCGGAGCACTCGAGGCGTCCCGCGGGCTGTCCTTCCGCATCTGCACTACTTACCCGCCGGGTCCCGTCATCCTGGCCGCTCGGTACACGCCGGGTTCCTTCCTCCTCCCGGCGCGCGCGGCCCCGCCCCCTAAGGCGCGCACGCGCCGCTGCATTGAAATTTAAAGGGCCAGTGCACCATTAATTGGTGCCTGGTCCAATCAGTACCAAAACATATAAAAACCCACTTCCCCTTCCTGTCCTTGCCGTATCTTGTTGCCTTTTGTGCCTTGAGAAAGCTTTTGGTGTATTTTCCCTGCCTGTGTATCTGACCTTCTGCTGTTGCCCCTGACTACGAACCGTTGCCGCCTGCCTTGACCTTTTGCTCCGTCTGACCTTGCCTTTGCCTTGTCCTTCTGTACCGCACCTAAATCAGCTGTCTTTGAGGTTGAGCCGTTACCGGAGGATACGACCTGGTTGCTACCGCCGCAGCAAGTCCATCCCGCCTTGCGGCGGGCTCTGGTGAAAACCGGTAGTAACTTAGAACCGGTCCCCTGGTACGGTCCACGCCAATCCCTCACTGACACAGAGGATCCACCTCCAGTACAGTCACCTGCCGCCAGTCCGGACCCTGACAGTAGATCCGGCCATGGATCCCGCTGATGTGCCCCTGCCTAGTCTCGCTGACATCTCTACCGTGGTTGCCCAGCAGATTGCTCAGCAAGGTCAACAGTTGGCACAGTTGACCGCCATGCTGCAGCAGCTTCTTCCCGCACGGCAGCAGCCGCCTGCTTCTGCTTCCGCTCCACCTCCGCAGCCGATGGCCGCCACCTCCGCTAGAATCCTTTTGTCTCTCCCGGACAAGTTTGATGGGGATTCTAAGATGTGCCGGGGATTCTTGTCCCAATGTTCCCTGCACCTGGAGATGTTGGCCGACCAGTTTCCTACAGAACGGTCTAAGGTGGCCTTCATGGTCAGTTTACTGTCTGGAAAGGCCTTGGCCTGGGACCGCAACGATCCTGCCACTGCCTCTGTCCAGTCCTTCGTTTCTGAAGTTCGCAGTGTCTTTGAGGAACCTGCCCGTGCCTCGTCAGCAGAAACAGCCTTGCTAAACCTCGTCCAAGGAGACGCTACTGTAGGCGAATATGCTATACAGTTTCGCACTCTGGCCTCTGAACTGACCTGGAACAACGACGCCCTCTGCGCAACTTTTAAAAAAGGTTTATCCAGCCATATCAAGGATGCTCTGGCCGCACGAGAGATACCTGATTCCCTGACGGAACTCATCCAGTTGGCTACTCGCATAGATATGCGCTTCATTGAAGGACGCCAGAAACTTCGCCAAGAAAAGAATCTTGTTCGCAACAGGCGTTATCCACGCCTGGCACCTCTCTTCCAGCAACCATTGCAGCCGGTTGCTGCGCCTTCCGCCAAGGAGGTGATGCAAGTGGATCGGGCTCGCCTGACCCAGCAAGAAAGGTCTCGCCGGGGGAACGAGAATTTATGCTTATACTGTGCGAGTTCCGAACACTTCTTAAAGGACTGTCCAGTTCGTCCTCAGCGTCAGGGAAACGCTTGCACCTAGTGAACGTGGGAGAGGCGTCACTGGGTGTGAATTCTTCCTCTCCACGCTTGATTGTTACGGATTTCTTCTGCTGCTAAAGTCTCCTTCCCGGCAGACGCCTTCTTGGACTCTGGTTCTGCGGGAAACTTCATTAAAGCCTCCTTCATCAACCGCTTTTAATACCAGAGATGGCCACTTTGAGTATCTCGTCATGCCTTTCGGCCTGTGCAACGCTCCTGCAGTCTTTCAAGACTTTGTCAACGAGATCTTCCGGGACATGTTGTATACTTGTGTAGTGGTCTATCTTGACGACATTCTAATCTTCTCTCCCAACCTGGAGGAACACCGTCGCCATGTTCGTCAAGTGCTCCAGCGCTTTCGTGTCAACCACCTTTATGCCAAAATGGAAAAATGTCTTTTTGAGCGTAGCTGTCTTCCATTTCTGGGATACCTAGTTTCTGGACCGGGTCTTCAAATGGACCCCGACAAATTCTCTGCAGTCTTGGATTGGCCATGCCCCTCAGGACTTCGCTCCATTCAACGCTTCCTTGGATTCGCCAACTATTACCGCCAGTTTATTCCCCACTTCTACACTATCGTGGCACCTATTGTGGCACTAACCAAGAAAGAAGCGAATCCGAAATCCTGGCCTCCCCAAGCTGAAGAAGCCTTTACTCGCCTTAAAACCGCCTTCGCCTCCGCTCCAGTCTTAAATAGGCCCGATCCTCTGAAACCATTTTTCCTGGAGGTAGATGCCTCCTCTGTTGGAGCCGGAGCGGTTCTTCTTCAAAAGTCTGCTAAAGGAAAAAACGTCACCTGCGGCTTCTTCTCAAAAACGTTTTCCCCTCCTGAAAAGAACTATGCCATCGGGGACCGTGAACTACTAGCCATTAAGTTGGCACTAGAAGAATGGAGACATCTTCTGGAAGGATCCCTTCATCCAATCACCATCTTCACTGACCACAAAAATCTCTCATACCTTCAGTCTGCCCAGCGCCTTAATCCGCGCCAGGCCAGGTGGTCATTGTTCTTTGCCCGATTCACTTTCCAAATCCCTTTTCGTCCTGCTAATAAGAACATTAGGGCGGATGCCCTATCATGTTCCACCGATGCCTCCGAAGATGAAACCGTTCCTCAACACATCATTTCCCCTGAGTGTCTAATTTCAACTGCCCCTGCGTCACTAGCACCAGTCCCTCCAGGGAAAACATTTGTTCCTCCACGTCTTCGCCTACGGACTCTCAAATGGGGTCACTCCTCTCACCTGGCGGGTCACGCTGGAATTAAAAAGACGACACTGCTAATTGCCAGACACTATTGGTGGCCTTCCTTTGAAAAAGATGTAACGGAGTCCGTTCGGGCCTGTACTGTCTGCGCACGTGATAAAACTCCCTGCCAGAAGCCTGCAGGTCTTCTCCTTCCTCTGCCAGTGCCTGAACAGCCTTGGTCCCACATAGCAATGGACTTCATCACGGATCTTCCAGTATCCCATGGTAACACAGTCATATGGGTGGTTGTTGACAGGTTTTCAAAAATGGCACATTTTGTCCCGCTTCCTGGTCTCCCTTCTGCGCCACAGCTGGCGAAGCAATTCTTTTTGCACATTTTTCGTCTTCATGGCCTTCCAACAAACACACATCGTCTCCGATAGAGGCGTTCAGTTTATCTCTAAGTTTTGGAGAGCTCTCTGCACCCAATTAAGAATCAAATTGAACTTTTCTTCTGCCTACCACCCTCAGTCCAATGGACAAGTGGAGAGGGTTAACCAGATCCTTGGTGACTATCTGCGACACTTCGTCTCCTCCCGTCAGGATGATTGGGTCGACCTGTTGCCCTGGGCCGAATTTTCGTATAACTTTAGAGACTCTGAGTCATCCACCAAATCTCAGTTTTTTGTGGTGTACGGCCGTCACCCGCTGCCCCCCCTCCCCATTCCCATTTCTTCTGGGGTTCCTGCCGTTGATGACTTGACTCTGGACTTCTCCTCCATCTGGAAAGATACTCAAAAGTCACTCACCCTGGCCGCTTCTCGCATGAAGAGACATGCAGATAAAAAAAGAACTCCTCCTGTCTTTTCCCCTGGGGACAGAGTGTGGCTCTCTGCCAAATACATCCGGTTTCGGGTCCCCAGCTACAAACTGGGTCCGCGTTATCTCGGGCCCTTTAAAGTCAAAAGCCAAATTAATGCTGTCTATTACAAACTCCATCTTCCTCCCTCTCTCCGTATTCCTAACTCCTTTCATGTATCCCTTCTCAAACCCCTCATTCTTAACCGGTTTTCCCCCAAGGTCACCGTTCCTGCTCCTGTCTCTGGGTCCTCTGACGTCTTCTCAGTGAAAGAGATCCTCGCCTCCAAGGTCGTCAGAGGTAAAACATTTTTTCTGGTTTACTGGGAGAATTGTGGTCCTGAGGAGAGGTCATGGGAGCCCGAGTCCAATATTCTCGACAAGGAGCTCATCCACAGGTAACTGGGTTCCAAAAAGAGGGGGAGACCTAAGGGGGGGGGGGTACTGTAACGCCGCCGAGTGCTCCGGGTCCCGTGGCTTCCCCGGAGCACTCGAGGCGTCCCGCGGGCTGTCCCCCCGCATCTGCACTACTTACCCGCCGGGTCCCGTCATCCCGGCCGATCGGTACACGCCGGGTTCCTTCCTCCTCCCGGCGGGCGCGCACGCGCCGCTGCATTGAAATTTAAAGGGCCAGTGCACCATTAATTGGTGCCTGGTCCAATCAGTACCAAAACATATAAAAACCCACTTCCCCTTCCTGTCCTTGCCGGATCTTGTTGCCTTTTGTGCCTTGAGAAAGCTTTTGGTGTATTTTCCCTGCCTGTGTATCTGACCTTCTGCTGTTGCCCCTGACTACGAACCGCTGCCGCCTGCCTTGACCTTTTGCTCCATCTGACCTTGCCTTTGCCTTGTCCTTCTGTACCGCACCTAAATCAGCTGTCTTTGAGGTTGAGCCGTTACCGGAGGATACGACCTGGTTGCTACCGCCGCAGCAAGTCCATCCTGCCTTGCGGCGGGCTCTGGCGAAAACCGGTAGTAACTTAGAACCGGTCCCCTGGTACGGTCCACGCCAATCCCTCACTGACACAGAGGATCCACCTCCAGTACAGTCACCTGCCGCCAGTCCGGACCCTGACAATGAGGCGGCTTTTTTAAAGAAAGACTACTACAACACCCCCTACTTTTATCACTTACCGAAGGTCCACAAAGACCCTCTGCACCCCCCAGGTAGACCTATTGTTGCTGCAATGAGTAGTATTACCAGTGGTCTCTCGCAATTCATCGATGTCTACTTGCAACCTCTCGCCCAAAATTTGCAATCCTATATACGAGATTCCGGCCACTTACTGGAACAGATCATTCCATATAGATGGGAAGATAGTTATTCTTGGCTGTCTTTGGACGTTAGTTCATTGTACACGTCCATTCCCCATAATATAGGTTTACAAGCCATTAAACATTTTCTTCTTGAGGACTCCTCTCTACATCATGGTCAAGTGGCTTTTATTTTAGATGCGACACAGTTTTGTTTAACTCAACTGTGTCCTCAGTTTGAGGACACATTTTATTTACAGATAAACGGCACAGCTATGGGTGCCAATTTTTCCCCGTCGTACGCTACCTTACGATGGGCTATTGGGAATTGAGATATATTTGGCAGAACAATCCATTCGCCAAACATATTGTCTTCTTTGGGCGTTACATAGATGACATTATCGTCATTTGGGATGGCTCTGTCTCCCAGATTGACGACTTTGTCGGGCATTGTAACAATAACTCCCTGGGCCTCTCGTTCACATTTGTCTCACATCCTGACTCTATGCCATTTTTAGATTTGGAACTTGGACATGAATCTCATCAGATATATGCCAAGAACTACATAAAACCCACGAGGGGTAATTCATATCTTCATTTTAACAGTTGCCATCATCCCCAATGGACAAAAAATATACCCAAGGGCCAGTTTTGTCGACTTAGACAGAATTGCACTAGAGATTCGGACTATTAAGCTCAAAGTGAACATCTGAAGCTAAAATTCTCAGAAAAAGGGTACCCAGAGGATATAGTCAGCCAAGCTTTTGAAACTTATCGTCCAGGTAAACCCCCCAGTTCCAGGGTTACTACTGATCATCACCCGGTCCAATTTGTCACCAGGTTTCATTGCCAATATAGAAGAATGGAAAAAATGTTGTTGAAACATTGGGACATTCTAAAACAAGACCCCCATCTGAACTCTGTTGTCTTGGACAAACCAAAAGTGACGTATAGGAGAGCTACAACCCTGAAAAATAAGATAGCGTCAAGCAAATTAACCACTTTAATACAGGGCACTTCCCTCCCTTCCCGCCCAGGCCAATTTTCCCCTTTTAGCGCTGTTGCATTTTGAATGACAATTGCGTGGTCATGCAACACTGTACCTACACCAAATTTATGTAATTTTCCCCCCACAAATAGAGCTTTCTTTTGGTGGTATTTGATCACCTCTGGGTTTTTTCCTTTTTGCTAAACAAATAAAAAAAGACCGAAAAGTTTGAAAAAAAAAAAAAAAGTTTTTTTGTTTATGTTATACAATTTTGTAAATAAATAAGTTTTTTCCTGCACTGATGAGACTGCACTGACAGGCACTGATGAGGAGGCACTGATGGGGTGGCACTGATAGGCGGCACAGATAGGCGGCACTGATATGCGGCACTGATGGGCACTGATATGTGGCACTGATAGGTAGCACTGATATGCAGCATTGGTGGGCACTGATAGGCGGCACTGCTGGGCACTGATAGGCGGCATTGATGGACACTGATAGGTGGCACTGACGGGCACTGATAGGCGGCACTGGTGGGCACTGATCGGCACTGATGGGCACTGATAGGCGGCACCGGTGGGCAATAATGGGCACTGGTGGGCGACACTAAAGGATGGCAATGATGGGCACTTGTGGGCAGCACTGATAGGGAGGGCACTGGTGGGCAGCACTGATGGGGAGGGCAATTGGGGGCTCCCTGAGCCCTGATTGCCATCCCTGGTGGCCATAGTGGGCATCCCTGGGGTCATAGTGGGCATCCCTGGGGTCATAGTGGGCATCCCTGGTGGATCTAGTGGCATCCCCCCCCGAGGGTCTGCACTGGTAATCAATGATCTGATTACCAGTGCCGACCCCCCCCCCTGTCAGGGGAGCCACCGATCGGTGCTCCTTTACTCGTGCCTGTCAGCCTGTGATTGGACACGGCTTATCACACGGCTGATCACATGGTAAAGAGCCTCCGTCAGAGGCTCTTTACCGAGATCGGAGATGCAGGGTGTCAGACTGACACCTCGCATCACCGATCGCCGCTCTGCGCGCCCCCGGGGGGCGCCCAGGGCTGTGTTATCCTGCCGCCGTCATATGACGTCCGGTCAGGATAACACAACCACATTCCCGCCGTCATTTGTCTATAGGGCAGGCGGGAAGTGGTTAAAAAGCACTAAGGTTACTAACCGCCTGCCATGGATGATTCAGTTAAAAGGCATGTATGCATGCCGAAAAAAGTTGTGCAAAATGTGCTATTTTGTGCAACACGGCCAAAAAGATTTTACACACAACGACAAAACGTATGTCTTGGAAAGTTTTTATAATTGTTCAACTGAATACGTGGTGTACTGTCTGATATGCCCGTGCAAACTGCTCTATGTAGGTCGCACAATTAGACCAGTCAGACAACGCTTTGGGAAACATCGCCGCCTCATTGAGGGGGGATGTGATCTCCATAGTGTCCCGCGACACTTTCAAGAAATCCACAGTAAATCTACTGAGGGTCTAAAAATCTGGGTTATTGAAGCTATCCCCAAAGAATTGCCAGAAGGAGAAAGTTTTTTTCAAAATTGTGTATGCGAGAAACCTTCTGGATTTATACATTGGATGCTCTTGCGCCTCGAGGGCTAAATGAAGAGTTGGATGTACATACCATTTTATAATGCTGTGTCCTAAGCCTGAGTATTTTATAGTATTTTATAACATTTTATAATTTTTTATGTATTTATATTCTTATAATTGTTGCTCTTACAGATATGTCGCAATATCTTGTTCTCTCCTTTTAGGTCCGTGTATAATCAAATTATAGAGATTACAAGTATACTTGCAATATACAGATCTTTGTCTGTTTATCATGTGATTTTTATCCTTTTTAATGGTTTTAATATCGTATCAAATCATTGGCACCAATGGTTTCATGATCATTCATTATTTATATGGATTATATTTATTTCACATATTATTGCTTTTATACAACCCTAGGGGTCCTCAGTGAGCCCTTGCTAGCGTGGGATCTTTTACTTTTATTTTTTTTCATTTGTATTCTATAAAAAACTTTTTTGCACCAGCATGAGATTCATGATTAATTGCCTTTTAGCTCCCACATACATTGATTAGTATTTTATCGGCTGAACAGACTCCACATATGTGCGGCTATTGCTTTTTTTATATTGATGTAGTAATCCACTGCAGTGTCATATAGTATTATTTACCATGAGTAGGTTCTCCTTCTCCTGGGCTGAAGTCAAATTATCCTTGATTGTGCACCATATATACCTACGGTTCCACAGCACCTGAAGAAAGAGCGCGCGGGGCCGTACGTGACCCGGCGCATGCTCAGAAACGCATCGTGCATACCGTGCATATTCCACATTCCTAACATTCCCTGGTGACGAGGCCGAGTTCCTTCTTCCACCGGATATCGCAGCCGCTACCATAGACGCCGACCGCCGATCGTTAGAGGGGATAGCTGGCTCCCTTCTCTCCTCTGACCGGCTATCAAGCTTCGGAGAGCTGCATACGAGTGGATGGCCCCTCCCAGATCCCAGAGGAATATCTTATGTCCGTGACTCAACACAGCTTGATGACTTTGATTTCTAGTGAGTTACATTACTTATGCCTTGTTACTGTTAAAGATTGTCTGCACTTAGAGCGCTCTCTCTCTTCCTTTTTTTGGGCTGTGTGAAAGAGGTCTTAAAGGAATTATAAAATCTAGTCAAAGGCAGGTAATTTCGAAAAAAAACAGAAAAAAAACAAAAATAAAACCTGAATATGGGAGCGTATTTTGATTGGTTTGCGCAAAAGTTATTGCGTTTACTAACTAAGGGAAAGATTTTTGTCATTTTTGGTGTTTTTTTTTTTTTAACTAGTAATGGCGGCGATCTGCCGGGGGGGGGGGGGGCTCGCCCCCTAGCGACGTACCCATACGTCACTTTGCCTGTACGGGACTGACTGTAAATAGTCGTGCGGCGGTCGGCAAGCGGTTAAAAGCAAAAGATCACTTTTTTTGACCCCAGACCTCTCCATAAAGAGGACCTGTAGCCTTATTTCTATTACAAGGGATGTTTATTTTAATAGGACTAAAAGTGATTAAAAAAACAAAACAAAGGGACAGTGTAAAAATAAAAAGTAATAAGAATATAAGTTTAGAGCGTCCCCATTCCTCCGTGCTCTCCTGCAGAAGCAAACACATACGCAAGTCACGTTCGCATATGTAAATGGTGTTCTCTCCACACGTGAGGTATCGCCGCAAATGTTAGAGCGAGAGCAATAATTCCAGCGACAGATCCCTCTAACTCTAAACTGGTAACTTTTAAAGGTGTTTAAACATCGCCTGTGGCGATGTTTAAGTAACTTAGTTTGTCGCCATACATGAGCATGCGCAATTTTTTCATGTTGGGTATCTATTTACTCAAAGTAACATAATTTACATTTTACAAACAAATTGGGGCATATATTGTGTTTTTTTTTCTTTTATTATTTAATCACTTCAGCCCTGGAAGGTTTTACCCCCTTAATGACCAGGCCATTTTTTGCGATTCGGCACTGCGTTACTTTAACAATTGCGCGGTCGTGTGATGCTGTACCCCAAATACAATTGAAGTCCATTTTTCCCCACAAATAGAGCTTTCTTTTGGTGGTATTTGATCACCTCTGCGGTTTTTCAATTTTGCGCTATAAACCAACAAAGAGCGTCAATTTTGAAAAAAACACTGTTGTCCCTTAACGTCTTTCAGGACAGCACCTTGAGAGATGGCTCCTCCCTCTCACCAACAGGAAACACTCCATCCACTAGATTTTAAAAGGCTTCTCCCACCATTCATCAGTTTTTGTGTTTCCTCCGACCGAGGAACAGCTGTGTGGGGAGTCTGGGGCTCTTAAGGTGCTGTCCTGAGAGACCAGGCTCCCTCCGTCCACCTTACCTATTTTTGAAGACTTTGCTTCCTCCCATTCACGCGACCGACTGCAGTGCATGGGCTCCCTCTTCTCCTTGAGTACTCAGGCGAGTCAGGACCCCTCGGAGCGCAGCCCCTGGATGGCATTTCTGGCTGGCGGTGCAACCTTTTTTTTTTCCCCACCGCTACTTCAAAATTTCAAATTTGCTGCCGCGGATTTACTGACCCGGATCGAGTGACGCTCGTTCGTCCGGAAGTGAGGTTTCCGGTAGGGGCGGCACTCATGCAGGGGGCGCGCAGCCTCATTTCCGCCGGATGCAGGGGAAGAGGGGAGGAGCAAGCTGGTGCTTATTCCGGTTCCGGTCCGGCATGCTTTTGGGCTCCCTGGAACCGGTCCTGAAAGCCACGGGATATGCTGCCAGCGATGGAGACAGCTTCTGCAGCAAGTGGAAGAAAGGAGAGAGCGGCGCCAGCTTAGTATAGTACAAGTTTATTTAACACTGTTAAAATTGGTGACTCACTGTCCGAGGTTGGGTGAGACCGGTACACAAAGACTGTTAGGGTCATCCATCTTCCTCTTCCAGGATAGTGGTCATAGGAGAAGGTGGTGAGGTTCCAGAGGTATAGCCGAGCCGCTGTGGGGCTGCTAGTTGTCACTGGCCACGGCGGAGCATGCACAACAGGGCTCCGGCTGCCGACTTCTGATCCCTGATGACATCACTTCCTGGCAGGAGAAAAATAGGGGTTGCACGCGTTCGGAGCATCCGTGCTCCTTCGTCAGGCGATGGGAGTGTCTCAGGTGAGGCAGGGAATTTATACCCTGTTGCCGGACTAATTGCAAAGACATCTGTCTGTGGGGGGGCGGAGCCAAAAGACTCTAAGAAAGTCATGTCAGTAAAAACACAATTGGGGATACATGTCTCTAGGAAATCCATAAAAGTACATAAAAATACATAAAAATACATGATGGTATTACATAAAAGAGGACTTATAAGAAAAAATCCCATAAAAACAATACTGACATGGCCATGGGGAAAATAGATCGGTAATGTGTGTAAACATCTACATGAAAAAACGGTATTGGAGGGAAAAAATAAAAATAGAAATAAATGTAAAGATAAAAAAAAAAAATATATAAAGATAAAAAAAAAAAAAAAATATAAATAAAATAAAAAAATAAAATAAAAATAAACATAGAAATAAAAATAAAAATAATAATATATAAATAAAAATAAACATGAAAATAAAAGTAAAAATAAAATAAAGATAAAAATAAAAATAAATATAAAAATAAAAATAAAAATGAAAATGAGAATAGAATACACACACATATATATATATACATATACACACACACATATAAAAACACACATATATATATATATATATATATATATATATATATATATACATAAAAATATTGATGGAAAAAAAAAATATATAAATATATATATATATATGTCACTGATAGGGAATGATGTGTGAATGTATGAGGTGTCACAAGTATATGTGCAATATTTTAGAGTGTGATATTGATTTCTAATCCCTCGTTTAGGCCTCCTGGCGCTAGAGTGTCCAGGGTATAAATCCAGTAGTTTTCTCTGGTACACAGTCGCTTGAACCGTTCAGCAGGGGGAAAGTGTGCAGGGATGGCTTCCAATACCCACACTTTGAGTCCATCGGAGCTCTTGGGATGATACTCAGTAAAGTGTCGGGGGACGCTATGTTTATCGGAACCTGTTTCAACAAGGTTCCGATGCTCTCCAAAGCGTTTGCGTAAGGTCCGTATAGTACGGCCTACATAAAGTAGGTTGCAGGGGCACACGAGGCAATAGATGACATATTCCGTCGAACAAGTGTAGAAGTCAGTGAGGTGATGGGTTTTTCCATTGTTTGTGAATTCCTTTAGACCGTGTCTCACATGTTTGCATGTTAAGCACCTGGTCTTACAACATTTGTACATTCCCTTGATTTGGAGAAAGGAGGTGAGTGATGAGTTAGTTTTTGGTCTAATGGAGCGGACCTGGCTTGGTGCTATTAGAGTTTTGAGGTTTTTTGCGCGCCTGTATGAAAAACGGGGGCGCTCAGTGAGGTCTGCACGTAGGTAAGTGTCTTCCTTTAGGATTGCCCAATGTTTATGGAAAATGCGTTCCATGTGCTTGAATTTACTGTGAAACTTGGTAGTGAATCGTGCAGAGGTGGGATGATTGTTTATTTTCCTTGTATACTCCGCTCTACTTTTCTTTAAATCTTCATGCAGGTAGTGGTCAGAGGCTTTTGTTATGAGTTCTTCAGGATAACCCTTTTCAAGAAATTTCTGTTTGAGTAGTGTTCCATGGTGGAGATATGTTTGGGACTGAGTGCAATTGTGTTTAAGGTGGCAATATTGGCTCTTTGGTATGTTCTGAATTCATCTGGGGTGGTGACAGCTATTGTAGTGCAGGTATGAATTTCCAGCGGTGGGTTTGACATAATTCTGAGCACTGATTGTATTATCATGATGGTATAACTCGAGGTCCAAGAAAGTGAGTTTTTCGGCATCTGAGACTGATGTGAAGGAAAGCCCCATCTGGTTGTTATTGCAGTGTTCGAGAAATGGTGGTATGAGGGAGGCAGGGCCATCCCAGATGATAACTATATCATCGATATATCGACCGAAGAAGATGAGATGAGAAGCAAAGGGATTGTTGTGCCAAATGTATTGCTGCTCCCAGTAGCCCATAGTTAAGTTGGCGTAACTGGGGGCAAAATTGGCGGCAACAGGGTATAAATTCCCTGCCTCACCTGAGACACTCCCATCGCCTGACGAAGGAGCACGGATGCTCCGAACGCGTGCAACCCCTATTTTTCTCCTGCCAGGAAGTGATGTCATCAGGGATCAGAAGTCGGCAGCCGGAGCCCTGTTGTGCATGCTCCGCCGCGGCCAGTGACAACTAGCAGCCCCACAGCGGCTCGGCTATACCTCTGGAACCTCACCACCTTCTCCTATGACCACTATCCTGGAAGAGGAAGATGGATGACCCTAACAGTCTTTGTGTACCGGTCTCACCCAACCTCGGACAGTGAGTCACCAATTTTAACAGTGTTAAATAAACTTGTACTATACTAAGCTGGCGCCGCTCTCTCCTTTCTTGCATCTCTCAGGGCTTCTCCACGCTTCAGCCGGCTGCCGCGGACTATAGCTTCCCTACAGTACCAAACTTTGTTCCCCCCCCACGCAGTCCCATAACCCCCCCCCCCTTCCATCCACCAACATTCCTTGTACCACCTTGGGATATTAGAAGAGCGCCATGACACCCCCCACTTTCATGTCTGCAGCAAGTGGGACAGGCACCAGCAAGGCCCAGGTAAGGGGTAACTGTGGATTACCTGGCTTACTGTGGGGGTCTCTCTACTCCCTTTTTTATTCCCCTCGGGGGGCCTGTCAGGGCACATGGGGCTTACCTTATGTCTTCCTGTGCACCTAGGTGGCCCTGAGGTATAGGCCGACTCCTTATGAAAGAAAAACACAACATTTCTAATTTCTATTTTTCCAGTCTAAAAGCTCTGAAGCAGTAGCTAAGAGAAAATGCCCCTCATGCAAAACAAAGTTGTCTGAACTTTGGAAAAAGACACTTTGCCAGGGATGTATTGATACCTTAGTGAAAGAAGAAGCATCTTCAGCATGTGGCGATTTAATCACATCTGTAAGGAAGGAATTGGATGCTATCATCCAATCTTTTCGGTCATCCCTACAGGATCCTGCCTTGAGTCAGCCTTCAGCCTCACACTCTTCTCAGGGCTTCCAATCGGTTCCTTCGGTGGAAACAGAAATGGTTCCTCCCACCCAAGAAAGCTATCCCCCCTCCCATTCCAAAGACAGGGGTTCAAAACATACCCTCTAAATATAAGCTGTCCTTGGAACAGGTAGATGGTCTCTTAAAGGTGGTTTATATCACTATATATATCATATTTTTAGTGTTTTGTCTCACATGCCACTTAAGGGTTTTTTTTGTGGGCTTGTCGATTCATATGCAAACAAATGAATTAATATGCAATTTGCTTACTAAATGGGTTGGTTTTGCTTTTGCTAATCCTAATGGTATAGCTTTCAGTGAAATCAGTGACAATGTGCTTGACGATCTTGGTGGTGCGCCGCTTAGCCTGCGTCATTTCCCTCTGACTTGTTATTCCGGAAGTGATGTGCAGGTCAGGTGGATTAAAGCCTGTGGTTGTGCCACATCTGATCGTTCCTGGTCACTGCAAGGTCGGGCGGAAGTGCTTCATTGAGCCTCTTGCCGGAACCGGAAGTGCGTCGTCACGCACTCCGCGACCGGAAGTGCGTCATCGCATACCGGAAGCGGAAGTGCGTTACCGCATTTCCAACGAGGGGACACTATAAACAGCGTGCTGCATGTGGAGGGCTTTGCCTTTGAAAACGTCTGACGAAGATGGAACGCGTCAGACACGCCAGCCCTCATGCAGACACGCCTCCAGCCGCGGCGACTACAACTGGGATTACATGCTGTTTTCATTTGATGCCATGTGAGTTTTAGTCCCTGTTTTTACCTTTCAATAAATGTATATATATATATACTTCACCATTGGAGCCTCATTTGTTTTTTGGAGGGACCACACCATCTACTATACAAGGCTATTTAATCTTTGAGGATACCATATGTTTGATGAAGTTTACTGGTGGATCTGGTGCAGGATTCTGAGTGGAGCTATCCTGGTGGTTATTTCTAAGTTTCTGGCTTGGCTGACCTTCCTTAACAGGGGGTCTACAGTTCTGGTAAGAGCAATACCTCATTTGTGCACGTGGTGACCATCAGGATTGTGTTCCTGTCTATGGTGTCGGACTTTTCTGCATTCCTTTCTGCATCTCAGCAACTGGTCTCACATGATTATTCGGACTTTGCAAAACCTACAATCTGTGTTTTTCAGTATTTGCTATTTTGGCGCTGTACCTTTATTATTTACGGTTCTTTGGTCTGATATCACCTTTGTACTGGCAGCCTAAACTATTTATTTGTGTATTGTAGCGCAGCTATCTTTCTTGGGTAGATCACCTTGGGTTTAGAAGAAGAGAAGGAGCTATCCCTGCATAATAGGATGTATGCAGGCCTGGGTGAACCTAAGGGTCGCACCTTTGCGGTGAATCAAACCATTTCAGATGCCATCAGAAGTGAGTGGGCTGAGCCAGAAAGGAAACCCTTCTTCTCCAAAGCCTTTAAGAGGCATTTTCCTTTTGATGAAGACCCAGGGGCCCCCTGGAACAAGGTTCCAAAAATTGACACAGCCTTGGGGTTAGCCAGTTAAAAGCGCATATTACAGAAGATTCCCCTAAACAAGAAATCCTGGACTTTCTCCACTCTCTCCACGGCTATAGAATTTATCGCAGATGTTTCAGCGGAATCAGTGCAGATGATGGCAAGGTCAGCAGCACTAACCAACTCAGCCAGAAGAGCTCTTTGGTTAAAGACTTGGCCTGGTGACGCAGCTTCCAAAAACAAGCTGTGCGGAATCCCATTCCAAGGGGATCTCCTATTCGGTCCTGAGTTGGACTCTGTTCTAGACAGAACAGCAGACAAAAAGAAAAAACAGCCACCTAAGAGGCTTTTTCGACCTCACAAAACTCAACAGGATAGCAGGCCCCAGGAGAAGAGAATAAATTGGTCAGCGCAAAGACCCAAGGGGAAAGAAAGCGTTCTGTTCCATCCTCCTGTGTCGACCAGCAAAGCGCAATGACAAGATTCTGCCGGTGGGAGGAAGATTAAGGGAATTTCTCCCCTACTGGGCAGCCATAACAAAGTCAGTCAGTATATTCTGGATATACTGTCCCAAGGCTACAAGATCGAGTTTTCAGGTCCTTTGGTTGCATCTCTTGGGAGGTTTGTGACAAAGCCCTGGCTATGACGGACCTGTTAAAGGACCTGATGCGACAGGGAGTTGTCTGTCTAGTACCATTGGAGGAACAACATCAGGGGTTTTTTTCCCATATATTTCTAAAAAAGAAACCCTCTGGGGATTTCCATCTTATCCTCAATTTAAAACCACTAAACAGGTCAGCTCTGTACAGTAAATTTTGGATGGACTCAATTTTCACAGTCAGAACCCTGTTAACCAAAGGATGCTTTATGGCAGTGTTCCCCAACCCCCAGGCCGCGGACCGGTGCCGGTCCGTGGATCAATCGGTACCGGAACTTCAAGTAATTTCACTGTGGCGGGCGGCCGAGGCGCAGAGCATTGCGCCCTCCCGAGCCCGCCCATTGTGTGACAATAGCGAATGAAAATGTGCTATTGTTACACTGATCCTCCTCCTGGCCAATCAGGGAGCGGGTCCTCCCACTTCCTGGTTGGCCGAAATGCAAACCCCACGCCATTGGCTGAGGAGGAGGCGCCGCGGGAGGACTGAGGACTCGAGGTCGGAGACGTGAGGACTGAAGAGAAGCTGCCGTGAGGTAAGTGCACGGGGGGGGGGGGGGTGTTCTCTGCTATTGAGGAGACTCAGCACTATCAAACGGAAAAAGGAGCAGCAGTGGTTTTATTAGAATGCCCTCTTATTCACCCAGGCCTATTGCACTTATTTAGGTCAACAACTCCTGGGTCGAATGTGTTTGTGCGGGTTCAGGCATAAGTGCACGGAGGGGGGGTTCTCTGCTATTGAGGAGACTCAGCACTATGGCGCGATGATCTCTGTATTGAAAGGGGGAATGCTGGCATCTCTGTATTGAAGGGGGTACGCTGGCATCTCTGCATTAAAAGGGGCGCAATGATCTCTGTATTGAAAGGGGGAATGCTGGCATCTCTGTATTGAAAGGGGCACGCTGGCGTATCTGCATTGAAAGGGGCGCGATGATCTCTGTATTGAAAGGGGGAATGCTGGCATCTCTGTATTGAAAGGGGCACGCTGGCATCTCTGTATTGAAAGGGGCACGCTGGCATCTCTACATTGAAAGGGGCGCGATGATCTCTGTATTGAAAGGGGGAACGCTGGCATCTTTGTACTGAAAGGGGGAATGCTGGCATCTTTGTATTGAAAGGGGGAATGCTGGCATCTCTGTATTGAAAGGGGGAATGCTGGCATCTCTGTATTGAAAGGGGGAATGCTGGCATCTCTGCATTGAAAAGGGCACGATGATCTCTGTATTGAAAGGGGGAACGCTGGCATCTCTGTATTGAAAGGGGGAATGCTGGCATCTCTGTATTGAAAGGGGGAATGTTGGCATGTCTGCATTGAAAGGGGCACGATGATCTCTGTATTGAAAGGGGGAACGCTGGCATCTCTGTATTGAAAGGGAGAATGCTGGCATCTCTGTATTGAAAGGGAGAATGCTGGCATCTCTGTATTGAAAGGGGGAACACTGGCATCTCTGTATTGGAAGGGGGAACGCTGGCATCTCTGCATTGAAAGGGGCGCGATGATCCCTGTATTGAAAGGGGGAATGCTGGCATCTCTGTGTTGAAAGGGGCACGCTGGCATCTCTGCATTGAAAGGGGCGCAATGATCTCTGTATTGAAAGGGGGAACGCTGGCATCTCTGCATTGAAAGGGGCATGATGATCTCTGTATTGAAAGGGGGAATGCTGGCATCTCTGTATTGAAAGGGGGAACGCTGGCATCTCTGCATTGAAAGGGGCGCGATGATCTCTGTATTGAAAGGGGGAACGCTGGCATCTCTGCATTGAAAGGGGCGCGATGATCTCTGTATTGAAAGGGGGAATGCTGGCATCACTGTATTGAAAGGGGGAATGCTGGTATCTCTGTATTGAAAGGGGGAATGCTGGCATCTCTGTATTGAAAGGGGGAATACTGGCATCTCTGTACTGAAAGGGGGAACTCTGGCATCTCTGTACTGAAAGGGGGAACGCTGGCATCTCTGTATTGAAAGGGGGAACGCTGGCATCACTGTATTGAAAGGGGGAATGCTGGCATCTCTGTATTGAAAGGGGGAACGCTGGCATCACTGTATTGAAAGGGGGAACGCTGGCATCACTGTATTGAAAGGGGGAATGCTGGCATCTCTATATTGAAAGGGGCAACGCTGGCATCTCTGCATTGAAAGGGGCGAGATGATCTCTGTATTGAAAGGGGGAATGCTGGCATCACTGTATTGAAAGGGAAACGCTGGCATCTCTACATTGAAAGGGGGAATGCTGGCATCTCTGTATTGAAAGGGGCAAGCTGGCATCTCTGCATTGAAAGGGGGAACCCTGGCATCTCTGCATTGAAAGGGGGCACAGTCATCTTTTTTGATTTATATATATTTCACAGTTCTTTTATCTAGCACAACACTATTTTAGGTTTTTATTGTTTCCGATTTATGAGGCGTGAGCACAGTTAAGTGTATGCTGCCGGATTTGTGCACTTTATCTGATTTTTTCACTTTGTATTAATATTTATATATTTTTTTGATACACTGTTCATATATTTATAACACTGATCACATTTTTGCGCTGATAGTTTTTTGATTTACATTCGGATTTAGGTGACATCTGGAGCTGAGCGGCTGCAAGCAGCAGTGGAATGAAGAGAAAGAGAAGCTCTTCTATCTGTTCACCGGTACTCATGTGTGTACTGACGTGTTATTGTGTCTGCTTTAACCCACAAATTAGCAAAAATGAGTATGAAACAGAAATCGTTAGAACGTTTCCTTGGGAAAAAAAAAAGGGCCAGTGAACAGACAGAAGAAGAGCCTTCAACATCAAAGAAACATGCAACTTTTAACAGACAATACCATGAGTCCTACTTGAAATATGGATTTATCGGGACAGGTGATTCCCACGCACCAAAACCGCTCTGCATAGATTGCGGCGAGCAGCTCTCTAATTAGGCAATGAAACCTTCAAAACTGCTTTGCCACGTGAACGCCGAGCACCATGGCATAAAAGACAAGCCCCTGGAGTATTTTGAAAGGAAAAAACGGGAGCACGAAGCTCAGAAGAAATTTAAGAGGGCCACCACATCAATAAATGAGAATGCACTGAGAACATCATATTTGGTGGCTAACCGCATTGCTAAGGCTAAAAAGCCATTTACTATCGGTGAAGAATTGATCTTGCCCTCCACTAAAGACATTTGCTGTGAACTTCTAGGAGTGGCTGCTGTGGAAAAGGTAGCACATGTGCCTTTGTCAGCTAGCTACTGTGACTAGGCGCATTGAGGAAATAGCCGAAGACATTGAGACACAATTGTTGGAGAGGATTAATACATCACCGTGGTATGCACTCCAGGTTGACGAATCTACAGATATCGACAACAAGGCACTACTACTTGTTTATGTGCGATATCTATATCAGGAGGATGTGCATGAGGATTTGGTATGTGCACTGTCTTTGCCAACCAACACCACAGGAGCAGAACTGTTCAAGTCACTGGATGGTTATATATCAGGACAACTAAAATGTTCCTTTTGTGTCAGCATATGCACAGACGGAGCTGCTGCCATGACCGGACGACTGTCTGGTTTAACTGCTCAGATTAACCACTTAAGCCCCGGAAGATTTTACCACCTTCCTGACCAGGGGTTTTTTTGCGATTTTTTTTACTGCGTGACTAACGGACAATTGCGCGGTCGTGCGACACTGTACCTAAAAAAAATTGACGTCCTTTTTTTCCCACAAACAGAGCTTTCTCTTGGTGGTACTTGATCACCTGTGCGATTTTTTGATCATGCGCTATAAACAAAAAAAGAGCGTCAATTTTGAAAAAATAACAATATTTTTCACATTTTTTTATATGAAATTCCCCAAAAAAAATGTAAAAATCGAAATCTTTTAACATTTTCGGCTAATTTGTTTTATGCTACATATGTTTGGTAAAAAAAAAAACGTATTTTGATTGGTTTGCGCAAAAGTGATCACGTTTACTAACAAAGGGAAACATTTTTGTCATTTTTGGTGTTTTTTTTTTTTTTTTTTAACGAGTAATGGCGGCGATCTGCGATTTTTTTTTTGCCGGACTGCGACATTGCGGCGGACAGATCGGACCCTTGACTGACATTTTTGACACTTTTGGGGGTACCAGTGACAATACTGCAGTAATCAGTGCTATACATATGCACTGTTACTGCAAAAATGACACTAGCAGGGAAGGGGTTAACTGTATTCTACAGGGAGGGGTTAAGTGTGTCCTAGGGGCGTGCTTCTAACTGTGAATGGACATGGCTACTGGTGTAAAAACAGAGATCAACGGTCCTACATAGTAGAACCGTCTGATCTCCATTTTTACACAGGGAAGAATGGCAGGCGGCTTGTTTACATTAGCCGCCTGCCTTTCTCCCTTCCCGCCGAACGATAGCGAGTGACCGGCGGACATTGGGTCACACGCACTGACTTGTCTGGGAACGAGCCAGGGCGGGTGCCCGCTCGCCCGCTATTGGCTCACAAGCCAGTGACAGGCTAGTGACGTATATATACGTCACTTTGCCTGGCCGGGGCTGACCGCCGCAGTATATGTACTTGCGGCGGTCGGCAACCGGTTAAGGAGGTTGCACCTGAGAGTGAATCTACGCATTGTCTCATTCACAGGGAAATGCTGGCAAGCCGAAAAATGTCACCGGAATTTAACAGCGTATTGATTGATGTCGTTAAAGTTATTAACCACATCAAAGCACACACACTTAACTCGTGCCTGTTTGAGCAGCTTTGTGAGGAGATGGACGCAGAGTACAGATGCCTTCTCTTATACACAGAAATACGATGGTTATCCAGAGGAAAATCCCTAACCAGAGTATTTGAATTACGAGAGCCATTGCAAAGATTTCTCTCAGAAAAGAAGTCACCGCTGGCAGCACATTTCAGTGACAAGGTATGGGTCGCAAAACTGGCTTACCTGTGTGACATATTCAGCCTGCTCAATGAACTCAATCTGTGCCTTCAGGGGAAAATGACAACTGTTTTCAAGTTGGCAGACAAAGTAGCTGCATTTAAAGCCAAACTGGAGTTGTGGGGACGGCGCGTGAACAGAGGCATTTTGGACATGATTCAGACATTAGCGGGGATTTTAGGCGAGACTGAGCTTGAACATTCATTCTGCCAGTTGGTGCACGATCACCTGTCTTTGCTTTTAAAAGAGTTTGAGTGCTACTTCCCAACCACAAAAGACCCACGAACTGGTAAGGAATGGATCCGCGACCCATTTGCCAACAAATCAGGCGAATCTAGCATGTCTGTGCAAGAAGAACATCTGCTGGAGATTGCAAATGACGGTGGCCTTAAAACTACGTTCGAGACAACAACTCTGCCGGTGTTCTGAATTAAAGTCATGGCGGAATACCCTGAGATTGCCACCACAGCACTTAAATCACTATTGCCATTTCCCACCGACAACCTATCTGTGTGAAGCGGGGTTTTCTGCAGTGACAGCAACCAAAACAAAACAACGGAATAAACTGGACATAAGCAACACACTTCAGGTGTCATTGTCTCCTATTACCCCCAGATGGAACCGTCTCGTTGCAAAGAAACAAGCTCAGGGTTCTCATTGATTTGGCATTCTAGTGAGTTAAATAAAATAAATCACTTTATATTCATTTTTTGGTGTAGCTGTATTTTATTTTGAAGGCATGTTTAAATACAATTAAATTAAAATTAATAAATCAAAACAAGCGGGCCACAGAAAAATCATAAAACATTTACCGGTCCGCGGCGATAAAAAGGTTGGGGAGCACTGCTTTATGGCATCAATAGACTTAAGGGATGCCTATCTGCATATCCCCATTCCTGAGATTGGCTGTAGATATGGGGAAGGAAATGCTTCATCTTCAGTTCAAAGCCCTTCTCTTTGGCCTGTCATCAGTCCCTCTGATTTTTATGAAAGTGATGGCAGAGTGCCTAGCGCCCCTCCCCCAAGTAATCTCTGTGGTACCATACTTGGACGACCTACTTTTCTTTGCCCTGTCAAAAGAAAAGCTTTAAAAGGATCTGGACAAAGCCAGAGGTCACCTAGAGTCTCTGAGCTGGATAGTGAATTTCCAAAAATCGAACCTTACACCAGCTCAGCGGGTTCAGTTCCTGGGGTTTCGAATATGCTCAGTGGAACAAAAAATCTTCCTACCAGAGGACAAGCAAGCCAAGAAGGGTTATGTCAGTTCTAAAAACCTAACTTCATCAATACCATCCATCCAATGGGCAAGGTTCCATTTTCGGCCACTACAATATTTTCTCCTAAGAGTCTGGGACCACAATCCAGAAACTTTAGAGTCAAAGATAAAAATCCCCACCAAGGTCAAGAGGACCCTCTGGTGGTGGAGGAACTAAGCAACCTTGTCAAGGGGATTGGCCTGGACCTTCCTGGTAGACCAAAGATTGACAACAGACGCCAGCAGATGGGGGTAGGGAGCCCACTGGAACCAAAACCTGGCACAAGGTGCTTGGTCTCAAATAGAGACAAAGCAATCTTCAAATTGGAGGGAATTAAAAGCAGTCGACCTGGCTCTAGCGGCCTTCTCTCAAAACCTCCAAGGGACTCATGTACAAGTCCTATCAGACAATGCTACTACAGTGGCATATTTAAACAAACAAGGGGGCACAAGAAGCAGAACCCTACAGTTATTGGCAACCAAAATCCTGCAATGGGCGGAAAGTCAGTTGTTTTACTTGTCAGCAATCCATCTAAAGGGCACACTGAACAAAGTGGCGGGTTACTTAAGCAGGCAAAAGATTTGAGAAGCGGAGTGGAGCTTAAATCCAGAAGTCTTTACGCTAATAGTCAAGACTTGGGGACAACCAGAAGTGGATCTGTTTGGAGCAAAAGAAAAACGCAAAACTTGCGCTTTACTTCTCTCTCCACAGAAATGACAATTCTCTGGGAATGGATTCTCTAGCGCATTCCTGAAACTTCCGCTTGGGTTACGCTTTCCCCCCCCCCATGAACTAATTCCTCTTGTACTGAGAAAGATCGGGGTGGAAAGAACATCAGTGATCCTGATCACTCCATATTGGCCCAAAAGAGCCTGGTTTTCAACTGTGCTTCAGTTGGCAGGCAAACCTGCCTTTCAGCTCCCTCCTCATCAGGACTTGCTTCTTCAGGGCCCAGTCTGTCCCCCAGAGGGTAGAAAAACGAAACCTCACTGCCTGGTATCTGAGGAGCAACTACTAAGAAGGAAAGGACTCTCAGACGCGGTAGTAACCACTTTACTCGCCAGTAGGAAGAAGGTTACTAGAGATATATATGCAAAAGTTTGGAAAACTTTTAATACCTGGTGTTGTTCAAGAGATCAAAAATTAGATAGTATCGTATCAATTTTGGAGTTTCTACAAGATGTGGCAGTGAAGGGTTTGGCAGGGAGTACCCTCAAGGTGCAAGTAGCAGCCTTGGGAGTATTCTTAAAAAAAACCTATTGCCTCAGAATCTCTGGTCACCAGATTCTTCAAGGCTCTTACTCGCTCCAGACCAGCACCTATCAAGAGTTTTTTCCCAAGGGGGACTTATCAGTAGTTCTTCAGGCCTTTACAAAATAACCTTTTGAACCTTTAGAGACCATTTCGCTACAAAACCTTTCCCTTAAAAAACTGCCTTATTGATTGCAATAACATCAGCAAGGAGAATTAGTGAGCTGCATGCTTCATCAATTATTGAACCCTTTTTGTCTATTTATCCGGATAGGATAATTCTCAAAACGAATCCGGGTTTTCTTCCAAAAGTTGCATCAACGAAAAACCGATCCCAAGAAATTGTCTTACCGACCTTCTGTCCTAATCCATCAGGATTGAATGGATTGAATTTTTTACTTTGTGCTATAAAACATTCCCCCCCCCCCCCAAAAAAAAATTTAAAAAATCAATTTTTTTTTCAGGCCAATATGTATCCTGCTATATATTTTTGGTAAAAAAAAAAAAAAAAAAATACCAAGAAGCATATTTTAATTGGTTTGTGCAAAAGTTATCACGTCTATGAACTACAGGATAGGTTTTTGGATATCTTTTTTTTTTTTTTTTCCTAGTAATGGCAGCGATCTTTTTTTTTTTTTCTCTTTTTTTTTTTTAAGCGGGACTGCAACATTGCAGCTGAGACATTGGACCCCTAACTGACATTTTTGGGGACCAGTGACATTAATACAGTAATCAGTGCTAAATAATATACATTGTTACTGTACTAATGACACTGGCAGGGAAATGGTTAACACTGAGGGTGATCAAGGGGTTAAGTGTGCTCCTAAATGTGCTTACAAACTGTGGGGGGGGGGAGGGGTAGGACTCTGTGAAACGCACACAGAGATCAGTGTTTCAGCTTGGCTGAGACAGAAGAGCCGCCTAATTTGTTTACATAGGCAGGCGGCTCTTCTGTCAGTTTCCCTTAAGATTGCGGGAGGCCGGCGGCGATTGAGCCCGCTCCTTCCGCGGTCTGGCTGCCGCTGTGTCTAATCACCGCCGCCGAGACCATGTGCCCATAATCACGTACATGTACGTGATTATGCACAGCCGAGCTACCCTGCTGCAATAAATCTGTATGGGGTGGTCGGCAAGTGGTTAAAATGTACTTTTTCCCCAAAAAATTGGGTTTGAAAACCACTGTACAAATACCATAGTGACATAGAATATTTGCCACGAATGCCATTTTATTCACTGGGGGCTCTGCTAAAAAAAAATGTATAATGTTTGGGGGTTCTAAATTTTCTAGCAAAAAATACTGATGCAAACAAAAAAAAAACTTGGTTGGCAAATGGTTAAAGCATGTTGTAGTTATTTTTTTTTTCACAACTGTCCATGACTAGGGATACTTTCTTATTTTATCATCAGGTATTAAAAAAAAAAAAATTGGCAATGTTTGGAACTTGTAAAAATAGAAGTGGTGCTATGAAAAGAAAATTAAGTATAGATTTTTTTTCTTTGGTAAAAAAAAAACAGATTATGTTCCTCATGAAGATGCTCCTGTTGAGATCCGTGATGAACCAATGGAATCAGTGACAGAAGAAGATTTTGTAGATCTTGAAACAGAGTCAAATGTTGAAATTGATCTACCGACTGGAGAAAATGTATGGGAACCTCTACCTGCCAAAATGCCATCTGGAGTGGAAAAATCACCTTTAAAAGAAGACTACTTTCTCTTTTAATTAAAAATTACAAAAAACACACAAATATAAAAGCACATAAGTGCTTTTATATTTGTGTGTTTTTTGTAATTTTTAAATTTGGTTGCAAACTCACATGATTATAATGCTTTTTTTTATAAATTTGTCAAAGACTTTTGGGATGTAACTTGATTGTAATTCCAACTGATTGCTGACCGGAGGGGGTTTCTTACAGGGAAGACCTGGTGCGATTTGAGTGGCTTTCCTGGCTTGCCCTGGGCGGCTGTGGGACCTATATCTCTTATCGCTGCTGTCTTGGTTGTTTTTTTTTTTTTTTTTTCTACCCCCCCATGTGCCATATATGTTTTTTTGATTCTGGCAGCGCTTCACAGCGTTGTTGAATGATAAACAGGAAGTGCGTCATCACGCACGCCGCAACCGGAAGTGCGTCATCACGCACCGGAAGCGGAAGTGCGTCACCACACACCGGAAGTGATGCACTGACCACTTCCCAAACAACCATATAAAAGCGTGCTGCTTTAGGGGGGCTTTTGCCTTTGAAAACGCCTTTGCAGGACGAAACGCGTCAGACACGCTAGCCCCCATGCAGACACGCTGTTCGAGTCGCGGCCTATCAATTGATTCATGACATGCCTGTATCAAGCAGCAACATGTGAGTTTTTTACCTTTGTATATAATAAAAGTTTGTACATACTTCACCATGTGCGCCCCCATTTGTGTTATTGGAGGTAATCCCTTATGCATACCTGGGGTCTATTGAGGTCTACTGGATCCGTGGTCCTATCCGGATGTCCTGTGGATGACTGGAGGAGAATTGAATGCATCGTTTGTCTCTGGTGATTGTAATCGCACGCCTGTTTGACCTTCCTTAACAGGGGGTCCAACTTTCTGGTAAGGGTACATCCTTTATTGTTTGTGTGATTTCTGCCGGATACTTCCTTTGCAAGACTGGTGTGGGATCTACGGCCATATTTTCCACATCTGTTACTTTTTCTCCACATGGACTCATGGACTCTGGTTTACCTCTGCAAGTTTTTAGCTAGTTATCTGATTTAGTGGCGCTGTACTTCTCCTTTAATTTTTCTTGGTCTGATATACCTTGTACGAGCAGCCTTTGTAGCTTAACATCTTTGTGCGCAGCTTTCTTCCCTTTTAATACAAAATCTAATGAACGGTACGATACTGCCCTCTATAGACGAAATACCAAATGCAGTCTTGGGATTATTCAGACATTCCCATATAGAAATATTATATTGTATTAAAAATATAATTATTGAAATGGCATTGCTTGCCAAGGTGAATGATGGAGATACAGATGGACATTTATGTATGTACTGGGAGTATGGACAAAGTTTTATGTTGTGTTTTGTAATTACTCTTACATATAGAGAAATCATCCTTTCATTTTATTATACGAACATTGAATTATCAGGAGAGGTGTGTCTATGACCTCACCAATTAAGGTATAGAATATCCCAACCAATGGGGATAATGTTTCATCCCTCTGGGTTTAACTTATGGTAATTTTTATAGCCCTTTGTTCATACCATATAAAAGAACAACCCAGATGAGAGATAAGACACATTACACTGCCCATCATACAATACACATACATCACACACTACTACATCCATCTATAGACTCATCCAGACATACTCCATCTTGCTCCATCATTCATCTGAAACTTTGAGGGACGCCAAACAAAACTCCTCCCTCACTGGCATCTTAAGACTCTGGTAACAACCATTTGAAGCTAGCCGTCATCTTAAGTGTGGTAAATATGCCTTGCTGTATTATTTGATTTTATTCAATATTGTTTATTCCTTCCTTATATGTTTTATATTGCATATTTAAGGGTAATAAGATTACAATCCCAGCCGTATAAACCATAGTAGATTTTTCTCTAAAAAGCTGATTTTTGTTTTTATACATTTTTATTAATATCAGATTTAGTGCATTATTTGCAATTTTAAGTCTTCCGTTTTGCATGGCTAATTCTCGCTCCATCTGCAGTGGAATGACTTTCGGTGTACAATTCGCAGACAATTGTGGTCTGTTTATATAGAACACTTTCATATGGTTCTTGCTATACCTGGAGAAATGGTAATCTTGCTTTCTTTTTACTTTTACTTTGTTTCAGTTTCACTTTCATTATTGAGCTAAACATCACATTGCATTGATTGTTTGAAGTTAGTAGTTTATGTAAGAGTTATCTTTTTGTGTCATTTCTTGTTTGATCATATATTGTGAATACATGTCTTGCTGGACGCCTACATGCAATAGAGGACATTGGCTGCTACCTTGATCTCTGATTTGGAACCACGCAGGTCAGCGTGTGATTTGCACACTATACCCTTCTTAAATGTGAGTGCTATATATCTCTGCTTTACTTCCAATAAAGTTTATGAAAAATACTGCACTATGAGGGGTTATATTTCCTTCTTTTGAGTGGCTCTCTTAAGGCATACTGTCAAGGTATCAATTCTGGGATTCATCTTTGTGAAGAGGTCCGGTCCAATTCGTCACCGAGTGTGTTGCAGTTCTATGATAGTTCAAGGCCCAATACATATAACTATCTGGTAAGCGTGTTTTGAACAATCCTTTTGGTGGTGGATTCCCTTCACTTTACTGCAAATTGGTGCCCTGCAATATCAGTGGTGGAAATGGACTTTATTTATGGACTTTGTTCATAATGTTTTAGCGCTACATATTTTATTCTTTCCCTAGTGCTGTGCCATGCCTGTACATACTGTGACATGCCTATACCTACTGTGCCATGCCTGTACATACTGTTCCATGCATATACCTACTGTGCCATGCCATACCTGTACCCACTGTGCCATGCCTATACCTACTGTGCCATGCCTATACCTACTGTGCCATGCCTATACCAATCCCTCCCTTTATACAAGATGAGATGATGGTCTTTGGGGTTGATTTTGAGGATGATGATGATGTTGGTATCTCTGCATTGAAAGGGGGCATGCTGGCATCTCTGCATTGAAAGGGGGCATGCTGGCATCTCTGAATTGAAAGGGGGCTTGCTGGCATCTCTGCATTGAAAGGGGGGCATGCTGGCATATCTGCATCGAAAGGGGGCATGCTGGCATCTCTGAATCAAAAGGGGGCATGCTGGCATCTGAATCAAAAGGGGGCATGCTGGCATCTGAATCAAAAGGGGGCATGCTGGCATCTGAATCAAAAGGGGGCATGCTGGCATCTCTGTATGGAAAGGGGGCATGCTGGTATCTCTGCATTGAAAGGGAGCATGCTGGCATCTCTGCATTGAAAGGGGGCACGCTGGTCTCTCTGCATTGAAAAGGGGCACGCTGGTCTCTCTGCATTGAAAGGGGGGCACGCTATACCTTAATTCTGTAGCGCTTTACAATTCAATTACAAGCAAGTGGGTCCCGAAAAAAATCTGTATTCATAAGTGGGTCTCGGCCCAAAAAAGTTTGGGAAGCCCTGTTGTAGAGAAAGCAAAGAGCCGTGATCCAGAGAAAAGGGGAAGAGGGAAGTTTGTAACTTTCCTAAGTAAATCTACTATAACAAAGTTATTTGTGATTATTGGTAACATGATAAAGGAGGAAATAGTAAAAGAAGTGGAGAATTCTAGAATATTTACAATTCAAATGGACTCCACACAAGATGTGTCAACTCATGATCAGTGTGCTATTGTTGTTTAGTATGGTGATAAAGTTAAGGAGAGATTAAAGATGATTGCGTCGTCTTGTTACGATTGAAGATTCCAGCAGTAAAAACCTTCATGCCTGACTCACTGAATCACTGTCTGCTTTAGGACTTAATCTAGAAAAGTGCATAGGTGATTATTTTGATGGAGCAGCTAATATTAGTGGAACTTTACTCAGGTTTGCAAACGTTAATTAAGGACGTTCGCCCTACGCACATTCACACATGGTATTACGCAGGGCTTTTTTTTCAGCGGGGGAACGCAGTTCCGTGACCTCCAGCACTGAATGTATGTAATGGCAAGGGGTCCAGGGGTGTGCTGGATGGTCTATTCATGCTTTCTTCTGGGGGATCTATTTTCACTAAAGGGGATCTATTTTTGCATGGGGGTATATTTCTGCTAAAGGGGGGGGGGGGGTCCCAAGTTGCTGGGAGGAATCTACTGTTGATCTATTGATGCTGGCTGCTGGAGGGTCTATTGATTTTGATGCTGGCTGCTGGAGGGTCTATTGATGCTGGCTGATGGGAGATCTGTTGTTGCTGGGGGTCAATTTAGCTTGGTTGGTAGTTTGTTGCAGGGAGTCAATTGTTGATAGGGGAGGGGGGTCCATTGTTGTGAGGAGGATATGTTGATGGAGGGGGGGGGCAACTATTGTTTCTGCATGGGATCTATTTACTTTGTTTCTTGTTATTACCATATTCTATCAAAATGACTTAGCACCACAAAATTATACTTGGTTCTATATTCTCTAAAAGGGGCGGTACTGGGAAGTAGGTAGGGGAACGGAGACAAGGGGTGACTCGGAAGAGGGGAGTTCCTGCACCTATTCTCTGAGAAAAAAAGCCCTGGTGTTACGCACATGTACTTAACTTGGTTATTGGCGATGCAAGTACTGTGTGTTCCAACATTGTCTATTTGGGTTCCTTAGCAACCTATCAACATTTTTCATGGATTCCTACAAAAGGATGAAACTCTGGGAAGACCATATGAAAAAAAAGACTGGCAGCTCTAAATTTCAAAAGCTGGAACATATTGGCAGAACAAGGTGGTCAAGCAGAGCTAAAGCACTTTGAAAGTTATTTGGAAGCTTTGATAATCATTACAAAGAGTTATGCTCTGATCTAACAATTATCTTAAAGTAAGGCCCCTTTAGACGGGCGATCCGATCCGCATGTCAGTTTTTTAGGCGGACCTGATCGGATGCTCCATGCATCCCTATGGGGCAGCGGGTGTCAGTGGTGACATGTCCGCTGACACCTGCTGCTATTCGATTCCGATCCTGTCCGTGAAATCCAGACAAATGGAAACCCTATTTTCCATCTGTCTGGAGGATCGGATGAGAACAGAACAGACAGGCGGTCCAATCTTCCCATAGAGGACAGCGGGGATCTGAAAGCTCCGTCTCTGCACACAGAGTGGAGACGGAGCTGTCATCCGCCTGCTTAGCGGGGTTCTGGTCATCCCAAACGTCTTCCATTTGAGGATTATGGAGGCCACTGTGCTCTTAGGAACCTTAAGTGCAGCAGAAATCTTTTTGTAACCTTGGCCAGATCTGTGCCTTGCCACAATTCTGTCTCTGAGCTCTTCAGGCAGTTCCTTTGACCTCATGATTCTCATTTGCTCTGACGTGCATTGTGATCTGGAAGGTCTTATATAGACAGGTGTGTGGCTTTCCTAATCAAGTCCAATCAGTATAATCAAACACAGCTGGACTCAAATGAAGGTGTAGAACCATCTCAAGGATGATCAGAAGAAATGGAAAGCACCTGAGTTAAATATATGAGTGTCACAGCAAAGGGTCTGAATACTTAGGACCATGTGATATTTCAGTTTTTCTTTTTTAATAAATCTGCAACAATGTCAACAATTCTGTGTTTTTCTGTCAGTATGGGGTGCTATGTGTACATTCATGAGGAAGAAGAATGAACCTAAATTATTTTAGCTAATGGCTGCAATATAACAAAGAGTGAAAAATTTAAGGGGGTCTGAATACTTTCCGTACCCACTGTATATGGTGACGGTCCAAGCGGTGTCATATTTTTGGATAGAGTGTTTGCCTCACTCCTGACCTTACTTGCATGAATCTGGTAATTAGATTGTGAGTGCGGTGGTGGCCCTATTCACGTTTTAAACATTCCATTCACTTCGGTGTATTGTTTCTAATAACAATATTATGCTATGTATATATACATTTCTTTTGTATATGTCTGATGATTTCTGAGCTCACCACTACGTTGGATGACTAGGAATTCATAGAGAATATCATCTACCCGGGAGAACATCATACTTTTATATGTGCAGAACCTGTTTGTTTCTGGTAAGCAGGGACACTCATATTACTGCTGTTGTTGCATGAACAGAATTGGATAGTGATTGATCTGTCTGTTTCATTTTTATCTCTGGTAAGCAGCCTGTGAGGGTGGTGGTCTATATCAGCACTATTCCTTTCCCCTGATATACACGGGAGCACTTCTCTTGAATCCTTTTGTATACAGTATCACGCTATGTGTTTCTATTTATTTTTTACCTGAACATCCATCAATCTGTGTTCTTGGGTTGGATATCGTTGGTGAGGAATCCCCTCTAAGGTTTTCCGTCTGGCTCGGTCAATCTGTGTTAAAGGCATATTACACTGCTGCATCTGGTAAGCAGTATATACACCCATTATCTGCACCTGTGGAGATTTGGTCGAACATTTGGACTTTATTTCTATACTCTATTTATATTCAACTTTTTGGGATTTTTGTGGACTCATTATCATTTATGGTTCTTTTCACTTAGCGCAGCTTTTTTCACATATATTTACCTGGGATGCTTGTCACATTTAAGTTGCTGCTACACTTTTCTTGATATCTAGCGCAGTTTGTTTCTTTCCATTTCCATTGGACTTTTTTAATTGCTGCTATATCGTTTACATTTACGTCCAATAATATGGACATTTTTAAATATAGAGCCTCTAAGGTGGTAAACACTGAAGGGGTCTTTGAGGTATTTTCGGCCAACAATGATGACATCAATGGCTTATTTGTTCGCCTAAAAAACCTCATGGTCTCCGAAATCTACACCCAGTGGGATATTGCATTTCTTGAGACTTATATTAAAAACTCTATGGTCCCCAGAAGCCTTCGGTGGGAGGTCTGTCCCCAGATAGGGGAGGTCAAACTGGAGGAATGGTACCGGTATTTCAATGAAGCTGGCATCTCCTTTTTGAAATTCCTCACTATTCGCAAGAAAGCTAAATTATCGAGATTAGATGAGGAAATTAAGGTGGTTAAATCAAAACTTTCCCCTCTAATGCAAAGTTAGGATTATAAATCCGCTTCTGCGGACTTACTTAAGGTTTTGGAAAAGGAGGAGAGGGAACAAAAATTGAAAAAGAGAAAAAAGTATAATAGAGATTTATCTGACTATCAAACTAGTGGGGTGTTTGAGTGGCAAAAAAAAGCTTCTTGAACACATGAGAGAGGAAGGAGAGGAAGTAATGGAAGTTTCCAATCCCACTCCATCCACCTCTATACCCAATTTGTCTACCAACAAAAAGGTTAAAAATAAAAAATCTAAACCTAATAACTTTAAGGCTCCTTTTCCCAACATTCAGAGACGCCCTTCATATAGGTCACCAGCGAGGACTAAGAATCCACCCAGGGGTAAACCCCAATTAGGCCATGAGAGAGCGGGCAGTCAACATCCTTCCTATAATCAATCTTGGAATGGGAATGGAAGAGGACCTAGAGATATGTCATGGAATGGACCACGGTGGGGATCGGGCCCTAAAAACCATGAACCTTTCCGTAACTACGGACCTCAGTGGAGACCTTACCCTAATCAACATATGGGTTCGGGCTATAATCAAACTCCTCAATGGAGACAGGGACCACCATACCCCAGATCAAATCAGAATTGGGAAGAGCAGGACTTTGTTCCCGACCCCTATTCTGATTGTGAGGATGATCGTTTTTATCAAGGTCAGCGTCAAAAGGGGTATCAATATAGTGTCCCAATTAGGAACCAATTTTTCCCATTGAGGGACAACGTGGGTCCTGACAATTTAGTTCAATCCGGTTCTAGCTCAAATCAACAGCAGAGAGAGCTCGAACTGGGAGCCACAGGTCAATCATTGACTTCCAACCAAAGCTACCCGGGTTGGGGTTTTCCCAAGGGGAACCAAGGCAAAAAAAGATCGGCAGAACCAAACGAGGTTCAAGAGGAGGAAGGAGAGTCCAATCTAAAAAAAAGCCAAAATGTAACAGGGGCGGGCATATTTAACCTGAGTAAGACCGTCTTGACAGAATCAGAGAAGCAAATTCTCGACAAAGGTTTGAAATATGCCCCCCCCCCCCCAAAACCATCAACAAATTCGAAACTTATATGGATATCCATAAATTTATAAGAAAAATTAACATCAAAAGATATGTCACCAGTAATCCCATCAAAGATAACCGTATAGTTTCGACAAATTTCCAACACTCAGGACTCTCTACATTCAACCCTCCAGGTTCTATGGCCCCTTCTGTCAAGGTGTTTAGGGATGTTCTGCTTAGGGACCTGGAACAGATGAGTGTTCAGAAATGTAACATACGCAAAGATCTACAGGCTGGTCTTGATTCACTTTGTACCAACAAACAACTGATCATTAGACCTGCTGACAAGGGGTGAGCCATCTTTATCTTGGACAGATCAGACTACGAGACAGAAATGTATCGTATACTTAACGATCGCTTGACTTACACCCCTCTTTCTCAGGACCCTAAGTTTAAATACAAACGGGAACTTGAGAATATATTGGAAAAAGGCTATCAGTTGGACATTCTAAACAAAAAAGAGAGATCGTTCTTGATACCCAAATGTCCTCGTACGCCTATAATTTATTATCTGCCCAAGATTCATAAGAGTCAAACTTCCCCTCCGGGGCGTCCCATAGTCAGTGGCATCGACTGTGTGACGTCCCGGGTGGGGAAATATATAGACTTTTATTTGCAACCATTGGTCCAAAGGATGCCCTCTTATGTTCGGGACAGTAGACATGTTATCAATATACTGTCGGATCTGGTCCCCACTGAGAACATGTGGATGGTTACTGCCGACGTATCGTCACTTTATACTATCATTCCACATGGTTTGGGTTTGGACGCAGTATTCATGTTCCTGAGAAGGGATTCTGTGCTACCACTGGCACAGATTGACTTCATTATGGAACTATTAAATTATGTGACTAAACATAACTACTTTTGGTTCGGAGGTCAATTCTACAGACAGGATACTGGCGTCGCTATGGGCGCCAAGTATGCCCCGTCATTAGCCAATCTGTTCATGGCCCAGTGGGAGGAGGATGTCATCTATGCCCATGCTAGGCCACATGTCCTGCTGTGGGCTAGGTATATTGATGACATCCTCCTCCTGTGGGATGGGAACAAGGAGGATTTAACATAATTTCTAGATTCCCTAAATAATAACTCTAGAGGAATTGTCCTTAATTACGATTTGAGCCAGACAGCCATCAACTTCTTAGATCTGTCCATTTCCATCAGAGAAGGCTCCTTTGTTACCTCTACTTTTTTTTAAGACAACAGATCGCAATGCATATATACCAGTGGACAGCTGCCATCACAGCTCATGGCTAAGGGCTGTACCCAAAGGTCAATATATGCGCATTCGTCGCAATTGCTCGAATGCTGCTGATTTTGATAGACAGGCCCAGGTTCTCACGGAGAGATTCATTGCCAAGGGATATGACCCCGACTTTCTCCGTGGGTCCCTGGAGCAAGTTAGTCTGATGGACAGATCTCAATTGTTGACCACGCGTCCAGTGGTGGCACAAGATGATTTTACATCTAGTCCCTCCTTTATAACCACTTATTCAAAACAGGCCATGAATATCAAAAGGTTGGTAACACGACATTGGCATATTTTGAATAACGATCCGGTTTTACAACAAATATTACCTGAAAAACCTAGAGTTATCTTTAAAGGTACTCCTAATTTGCGTGATATGCTGGCACCGAACGTTATCGAGGCTCCTTTGGCTAGATCCACCTTCTTAGATCATTTAAACGGTTTTTATAAATGTAACAGGTGCCAAGTATGTCGTTTGAATCCCATCAAATGCAAAAATACGAAGACTTCGATCTACCAGCACTGGAAAATCTTTCAAAATTAGCCCCTTCATTTCCTGCACGAGTACTGGGGTAGTATATCTTCTCCAGTGCTCGTGTGGATTTCAATATATAGGTAGGACTAAGCATCCACTATTTGTGCGCTTAAATGAACACATAGCTAACATACGTAAGGGCTTTGACAAACACTCGGTGTCCAAACATTTTTTGACAAAACATAATAAAAACCCTTCTAATGTCACATTTTTAGGTATTGTTAAATTTAGCCCCAAATGGCGAGGTGAGCCATTTGTGAGGGGCCTTTCAAGGCTAGAAATGGCCTGGATATATAAAGTTAAGACTTATACGCCTTTCGGAATGAACGTTGACACTGATGTGAACGCGTTCATCAATAATTCTTAGCTACTTTGATGATTTTTGGTCTCTTCTTTCTATTTATCTTGGCTATTATGGGAGTTTGTGGTCCATGGATTCTGGTTGAGGTTTGTACCTATAACTGAGAGAGTAGGGGAGATGCCATATGGTACCTAATCTATACTCATAATTCATACTTATTTTCATAGGGTTTTAATTGTGCATTTATTTTTATATTCAATTTTAATTTATTTGTGCATTTTTTTAAATATGTATTTACATTTGAATCAAATTTATGATGCAATACAGGATTTGATAAATTAATATATTGATGTACAATGTAAGGGGTGATCTCTGTGTGACCTGAGAGCTTCTTTGTCAATATTAGCCCTTTCCTGGATATTGACCTTTTATTGATATTGATTATTGATATTGATTTGTAGGGTCTATATTCCTTTATCCACACTTACATTATTGAGAATACATTATGCTATTTTATTAATTCTGGTTTGTTCAAAGGTTCAATTGATTGGTATTGTGGGGCGGTCTAATAACTCCTAGACCACATTAAAGATGGCGATATGAGATTCAGCTCTCAGGCCGCGCGGGGAGGATCCTTTCTCCTGTGTTTTGCTATTTAAGAGGTGGTGTCAGTGCGCCGCCCCTACCTTGAGAACGTCAGTTTTTGACGAAACGTACGTCGGTTGCGGTGTGCTGACGTCACCTCTGTGAGACGCTCAGGCGGGTGTTTGAAGCTGTCCGGGCCGGCAGCTTCGATTCAGCGCTTTTTGTTCATTATACCTGTAAGTGCAATTCTTTTATTATTTCGTTATTAAATGGTTTTACACTATGGGGCTCTCCATTATTTCCATGTAACCTTCTGAGTCCTGTATGCGGTTGATTCTCACTGGACAAGGGACCGGACTGCCCATAAGAGAGGGATACTAGGAATACTTGCCCAGTGCTATCTGGATTTGTGACACATGCGATATGTCCATTTGCTTCTGGTAAGCTGTGATATATGGTGACGGTCCAAGCGGTGTCATATAGTTGGATAGAGTGTTTGCCTCACTCCTGACCTTACTTGCATGAATCTGGTAATTAGATTGTGAGTGCGGTGGTGGCCCTATTCACGTTTTAAACATTCCATTCACTTGGGTGTATTGATTCTAATAACAATATTATGCTATGTATATATACATTTCTTTTGTATATGTCTGATGATTTCTGAGATCACCACTACGTTGGATGACTAGGAATTCATAGAGAATACCATCTACCTGGGAGAACATCATACTTTTATATGTGCAGAACCTGTTTGTTTCTGGTAAGCAGGGACACTCATATTACTGCTGTTGTTGCATGAACAGAATTGGATAGTGATTGATCTGTCTGTTTCATTTTTATCTCTGGTAAGCAGCCTGTGAGGGTGGTGGTCTATATCAGCACTATTCCTTTCCCCTGATATACACGGGAGCACTTCTCTTGAACCCTTTTGTATACAGTATCACGCTATGTTTTTCTATTTATTTTTTACCTGAACATCCATCAATCTGTGTTCTTGGGTTGGATATCGTTGGTGAGGAATCCCCTCTAAGGTTTTCCGTCTGGCTCAGTCAATCTGTGTTAAAGGCATATTACACTGCTGCATCTGGTAAGCAGTATATACACCCATTATCTGCACCTGTGGAGATTTGGTCGAACATTTGGACTTTATTTCTATACTCTATTTATATTCAACTTTTTGGGATTTTTGTGGACTCATTATCATCATTTATGGTTCTTTTCACTTAGCGCAGCTTTTTTCACATATAATCTACAAGATCACCTGCCCCTGCAATAAAAATGACATTGGGAAGACTAAACGACAATTAAAAACACGCATAGGAGAGCACATGCGAGAGATCAGAGAAAAGAACCTGGACAAACCCCTAGCCAGACACTATACCCAATACCATGCCGGGAATTTAAAAGACACGAAAATCAAAAGGAATCTATGAATTAAAACTCTCCCCCAGACGGGGCGACTTTAATCGTATTCTACTGAAAAAAGAAAAATGGTGGATCTATAACCTAAACAGCCTCATTCCTACAGGCTTGAACACCGAGATGAATCTTCAGGTCTTCCTAGAGAAATGATGGAGATAATCTATCCATAACCAACTTAACCCCCTCGCCCCCCCCCCTTTTTTTGCCTATTTTTGAAATCTTCTCCCACAAACGTTACAACACATGTTCCAATATGACTATACCGTAAGATCTCACGTCCCATCCTCAGACAACACAGCCACACACATACTTTCTCAAAAAACAGAGAAAAACCAATATGTCTGTCTCTGTCCTTGTTGTATATCGTCCATCTGTATAGAAACGACTCCTTGGTTGTCCATATCTATGTCAATATTCATTATTTATATAAATCCATGTACATACATAGATATACCTAAATATCCTCCATTAAATGTATAGCTTTGTTCCCTATGACCTGCAACAACATAATGCCTTATTAATGGTTATCCATTTACGTTATACCATAATAGACAGATCATAGTAGCAAAAAGATTCAGTGCTCCAAAACATTGAACACACGATTTCCAAATAACGATATCTCGATATCAGATCAAATTGTCTCTCCTTCATGGAATCCCCCATCGATATACCATCATGTGTAGTGATATGTAGACACTCCCACAGAAACTCCCTACTCACTCAAATTAGCTAAACCCGATCACCTGTGAAGACTTAGATATAAGGGAACAGGCATCGGGCATTCCTACGTCCAGACGAAGCTACGCTACGTTAAGCTAAACGCGTTGACGTCATCAACGCTGACGGTGCACACACAACGCTCCAGCGTGGAAGGCGGGCGGAAGAAACCGAAGAGAGGAGATCCGGAGCGTCGCTTACACCAGCGGATGGTAGGAGCGGAACTCATCCATCCACAGGACGGACAGCGAAGGTCAGGTAAGTGGAGCATCAGCCACAAGCCACCATCTTACATAGGGGTGAAGAATCAGCCAATTGGCTGACAGAGTTTCTGGAAGCTTGTGACTTGACTTTATTTTCCCTCTAAGGGACACTGCAACAGGACACAGCGCCGCAGCATCCTCCTGCCAGGCGTCAGCTCCCACACCACATTCCAGCACAAGCAGCCATACTCTGCATAGTCCCCGCTTACCCCTGATGCTTCACTCGCTACACCTAATACCCTGACAGATCGCTGCAACGCCACTTAGGCCCACCCTATCTGGGTTCACGATACAGAAATAGGAGGGGTGAAAAAACGGTACTGCAGCCGTCAGAGTCATAGGTTACACCACCGACTCTGCTTAAGTCCCCATACATTCCTAGATCCTAGATGTGATCAGCTCCACGCCACCTGAGCAGCCATCCCTGCAAGCCTGTCACACAGCACCCCCATTGAGGCACACTGTATACAAAAAAGAGACTACCCATCCGGATCCTCCAACACAATTACGCCCGAACCTCCACAGGAACACATCACGGGAAAAGCCACTCATGTGGGATATTCCCCACCATATAAACAACATTTATCCCCCGATGTTCACTACCATTCATGCACCGGCCAGTACCTTGTTATTGGTTTCATGTTGTTTGTCTTGTTTCTTGTTCACACTGGTTTTGTTTATTATTATATACCAATTGTGTACCTGTACGGTAGTGTATATACGCACCACAATATTTTTTAAATAAATTGCTATGATTTACACTTACATTGTGTCCCTAATTTTGCCGACCATCTAACCTTTCTTTAATTCTGACCCCTGTGCAGAATACCTTTTTTATGCTAGTGTCTGGTTAGGTCGGACATATATTATTATAATACAGGGATTAACCATAGCACCCAAAATCCTGTGCTCCAAATAAAACCACTTTTATACTAATACAGGAACAATGTACCACACGTTCTGGGATTGCCCAAAAATAAGAGAATTTTGGATAAAGGTCCGACAATTGACCGGGGAAATCACAGGAATAACAATACCAAATGACCCATGGGTATGCTTATTTCACAAAACAACGTCATTAAAAAAATATAAAATGACTCTGGTCCCAACCTTGTTAAACGCAGCAAAGGGAATAATACCAAAAAAAGTGGAGAGAAGTAGACAGCCCAAAATTAAAGGAACGGTGCAATAAAATAAACAATGTCTTTAATATGGAATATATCTGTAATTCGCAAGAGGAGATTCCAATAAACATGAAAGAAAAATGGGGAAAATAGATAGAATTTAAAAATCAATGAAATATACTGAAATAAATGACTAAACATGACTACTTTGGAGAAATATTGGAGGCAGAAGTTATAGGCAGAAAGGGGAGGGAGTCCTGGGGGAGGGGGGGTGGTAAGGGATAGAAAAGGGGAAAGTATTATAGGTTTACAGTTATTGAATATTGCTTTTTCTTTATAAATGTATGTGTATATGTGAAATTCCATTTTTGGAATCCTTTTTGTAAATTTATATGAAAATAAAAACAAAAGAAAAATAAAAATAAAAAATAAAGATAAGTTATCAGTACACCGGAAAGGTAGCGAATCTACTTCCGGTTCAATAGCGGCGTCACAGGAAGTGTAACCTTTCATTAAGTCGACCGCTGGTAACTGTAGGTAATGGAATTGACCCGTAAGTGCGTCATCGCACTTCTGGGTCCCCGCCGTGGCCGCCCCGGAAGTCTTCATTGGATGGTCATTCAAGGAGAGAGATTAGCAGTGCAGCTTTCAGCTCCAATCCCAGAAGCCGACTCTTCAGTAGAAACGCGTCGGGGGAGCCAGCCGTGCTGCTACAGGTCCCGGATCGCACTGCAGGCGACCGCGACTTCTTCTGAACATTTTGCTGTACACCTCAAAGAAAGCTTGTAAGTGTTTTTACCATTTATTATTTAATAAACTGTGGGTAACGCACTATTAGTCCCTTCCTCTTCTTTATTGTGGTCCTCCTGTTGGCAATTCTACCTGTGGAAGCCTCCAGACCCATAAAAAGATACCGGAAAGCTCCGTCTATCCATCCATCCCTCTGGATATTTTATCAAGTGTGGCCGTTTGACTGGTTTCCTTGGTACCACAGTACATGCTCCACTCTCTCTCTATTGTGGTAAGAGTCCATTCACATCACTGGGTGTCACTTTAAGTTTGCAGTTTTTGCACCAAGTCACGCTTTACTGGATTATTGTTTTGGTAAGAGGTTAATTCACCTATCACCAATCAAGGGTTCGTTTTGCATGCATCATCTTGGGAATACCCCTCTTCAGATGGAATAGACTTCTCATTGTTTTTGGATTTTTTCACATATGGACAATGTTTATTGTTTTATTGCTTAGTAATAGTGCACTTTTGTAAATTTTCAGTTACATTTTTCTTATCTCTCACTGTTGGGCCGTCCTGGAAGGCTCGGAAGAAAAGACCGTTACCGGTATACTAACGGTAGGTTTTTGATTTGATATGTGGTGGATTGCAATATTGTTGTTGTCTGTCCATGACAAACTGTTTTTGCACAGTACTACTCAAAGATTGCCGACCAATGTTCTGTAAAAATGGCAAGAGTAAATTGAGGATTGCCCCTCACCCCCTGCAATCACTGCTCAGTTTGCACTAACAGATATGTGAAGTTCCACTGGGACCCCGGATAGGCCAAATCTATTTGGCTGTGGCAGTCTTGGCACACATGCTATAGGTTGCTAACCCCTACAATAGAAGTATTTAAACGACAGTATTTATATAAGGCTGTGTAAAGCACCGTGTTTATATTTGCAGCCAAGAAGGCACGCAGAGCACTGATTTAAGTCGATTGATGCATAGTTGAGTGCAATATTGCTGCTGTTCATGACAAACTGTTTTGCAATATATTTAAACTATTTAAGCTATTTGTATAAATAAAGCTATATAAAACAAAATAATACTGGAATTTGTGGTCTGGAATTGAACATAATGGTATGTCATATCATTTTGCACATAGACAAGGTGCTTGTTGCATGTAAATCTGACTTCCTGATAAATGTAATTTTAGTTTTAAATCATAGATGGATGTGGGTGCCTTTTAGTGGGAGTGATTTTTTGCATTTAATTTGGAAATCAAGGTCCCAGAGTGTGGAGAGGCACAGAATCCAAGTTGCATGAGGTCCAGTATTGCCTTCCTTGTGTTCCAAGCCGGCTCATCCCAAGGAATTTGCTTTGCATAATTTGGATGTGGTTCGTACGATTCGGGTGTATCTGGCAGGTATGGAGTCCTTTCGGAGGTCAGATTCGCTTTTTGTGGTTACGGACGAACCGAGGAAAGAGTTGGCTACTTCTTCGGCCACCATCACCAGATGGATCAGACAGACGGTAAAGTCTCGTACACACGATCAGATTATCGGACACATTTTCTTTTGTTTTTTGTTGCATGCTAGTCTCATATGGAAAGTGAAGAGGTTACTTTCATACGAAAATTCTCGCTACGACCGAATTCAACTTCAGAAGTGATGTCATGTGTTGAATTGTTTTGTATTTATACTTTAGTTTCCGAGCATGCCTAGTCTTGCTCTTATGATTTTTTTCAGACAAAAACTGTACTGATTAAACGAAAATCGGACATTGTGGTCACATACGATAAAAAATGTATATATACTGCTATGGTCCATGATGAAATGACTAAATTTAATGTGGTTTGGGCTGAGTGGGATCTTTATCACTCTGGATTGAGCTGAGTCCTGCTGATTTTTTCCCCCTTTTTGGTGTGGTTTGTTGTTTTTTTCTACTGCTTCCACGCTCCAATGTGATCACATGTGACTTTGTAAATTTTTATTGACAATTTTCTATTGTATGGCTCAGAGTATGGGGGTACCGTCCCTTGTTTTGCATTGTTGTTTCTTGTTTCTATCTTTCTTTATTCATTGTAACCTTCTTTTCTAAATAAAAATTATAATTTAAAAAAAAAAAACATTTTATAGCCTGCACATCCAGTTTTCGTCCTACAAAATTTGTAATCGGCTGTTGAAAGAACTATGCTAACGATCCGAAAACCGGCAGATGGTTCGTCGGACAAAATTGTACTTCCGATTTTCATATCCTGTGTACGGGCCTTTACGCAGGCCTATTCTATTAAAGGTGAGGTTCCTCCTTTCCCTGTCCCATTCTTCTACTCGGGTGCCGAGTACTTGATGGACCTTCCGTCATCAAGCATCAATATTGCAAGTTTGCAGGGCGGCCACTTGGTCGGTGCATATGTTCACAAAATTCTACAAAGTAGATACTTTGGCATCTGCGGATGTTTCTTTTGGCTGCAAGGTTTTGTAGGTTGCTGTTTGAGGGGATGCTCCCTCTTGATGGGTGTTTTTATTTAAATGTTTATTTTTCAGATGGGGTTCTTTGTGACTCGGATAAGGCTCTTATGTTTAGCCTTGGGTTATTCACCCCATCCCTCATTTTCCTTTTGGCAATGCTTTTGGACATTCCACTAGTTATGACCTATAGAGCACCCATGAGCATAGCCAGGTGTTTTTTGTTCTGCCTAGTCCTACTCCTGGAGGAGGCAATATAACCCAGTAGTTATGATCTAGGGCAGTGGTTCTCAATTCCGGTCCTCGGGACCCACTAACAGGCCAGATTTTAAGTATTACCTTGGGGAGATGCAGACTAGAATACTGCAATCACAGAGCAGCAAATGGGATCACCTGTGATGTAATTTAGTTATCTTGCAAACCTGGCCTGTTGGTGGGTCCCGAGGACCGGAGTTGAGAACCACTGATCTAGGGAGTGCTGTGTCCGTTGATTAACTTAGATAAATGGATTTTAGAGTAAGTACAAAAATCCAATTTTTTTAACGCTATAAGGAGTAAACCAAAGCCTAAAGTCTCTAGCTTTCTTTCGATCTTTCAATTGCGCTAAAGAGTTTATGTAAAGAACCTTTGGAAGAATCCTCTACCAGATTTTTAACTCTGAAAACAGTGCTCCTGGTGGCTTTGGTCTCAGCCAGAAGAGTTAGTGAGCTACAGGCACTCTCAATTGTATTATTCTTCCCGACAAAATAATCCTAACCTTGGATCCTGCTTTTCTGCCTTTCACATAGTCCGTCTCCATAGGCGGACTCCGTACTGCTCAGCGGGGGATCGATACACTAATCTTCGCTGAGCAGGCAGGTGACAGCTCGCTCTCCGCTCTGTGTGCGGAGAGGGAGGTGTCAAAGCCCCACTGCTCTCTATGGGGAATCGGATGAGAGCGGACCGCCTGTCCGCTCTCATCCAAACCCATCCCCTGGATGGATAGAAAATAGAGTTTTCACCCGTCCAGATTTCACGGAAAGGATCGGATGCGATATGTCACCGCTGACATCCGCTGCCCCATAGGGATGCATGGAGAATCCGATCAGATCCGCCTAAAAAACTGACAGGTGGAACTGATGGGATCATTCGTGTGAAAGGACCCTTTGTAGCATCGGACTTCCACTGTTCAGAAGACATTAACATTTCGTCCTTTTGCAATGAACCTAGACATAATAAAGAGGAGTTCATTAAAGTGGATGTCAGGAGGTGCCTGATCACCTACAGTACATAGAGCGTACAAAAGATTGGCGATCTTCCTTGACTCTTTTCGTGCTCTTCTTAGGTCCTAACAAAGCTAACTTTATTCACCAAGCTATTGTGTTTGTTGAAGCATTCTTTCCTATCTGCGAAGCCTTATTAGGTGATGGCGGCTTCATGGGCAGAAAGGGCAGGAGCATCCCCTATCCAGATCCGTAAGGCTGCAACCTGATCCAACTTCCAAACCTTTGTTAAGCATTATCATTTGGACCTGCTTTCTAGCATGGATCAGTCCTTCGGGAGAAAGGTGCTATAAGGCTGAGCCCCCCCCCCCCCCCCAAATCAGGTAGTTCCTATTTGGTCCTCTCTCGTAGCTATCCTGGAAGGTGACTTTGGAAAACAGAGTTATTACCTGTTAACTCACTTTCCAGGAACCTTCCAGGATGGTGCCAATTCCCACCCTGAAGTTTTATGAAATGAGTAGAATATTTAGTAGGTTTAACTGTTCTGTATAGATATATATTTTTATCTTGCCTACGGTCATCTGTTATAACTGAGTGTATACTGTGGTGCAATACCTTATGTAGCACCCTCCTAGGTAGGTACTAGAAGAGAGAATATCGTTTTTGATCTTTTCTGCTTACCAGAAAGATTGCCAGGTAAATTTATATTGCTCTCTGCCTACCAGAGTGCAGGATCTGCTAGTGAGGTCTGCTCATGGTGTTCAGGTGCAGCTCAGTTTGTCTGAAGTGTTTCACACTGGTTCAATAAGGAGTCATATTTTACAGTGGTAGGAAACCTGACAAATGAGTGCACAGGCATTTAGTACAGCCCTGGTGATTGGTAGAGGAAAGTGCCTCGATACATGCTGGGATACTGTATAAATGCCAAGAGCACATGTGCTCGGGGGTCTTTCAGCTGGAGAGCAGGGTTCGGGAGGGAGGGGGCAGCTGCCCCTCCCCTGTTGAAGCTGCCATGTGGCCTCAGGTGATCGACCTGAGTGGCTTAGAGTCAGAGAGGAGCTGAACCCAGATGTCCTGCAGAGCTGACTGGAAGGGAGACACTGGAGAGGATCTGATTCTGCCTACAGTGAGTACAGATCTGTGTCCTGGGGCTGATTCTGAGAGGGCCTCCCCTTCTGTTGGAAGAGTCAGTGGATGTGTGTCAGTCAAGGGGATGCTAGAGAGTGTCCTATGAATAATGTAGTTGCATCAAGGCTGCTGCTAGAGAGAGCAAGAGGACTTATTTCTTCCATACAAGTGGCAGTATGGTTAAAGCAGTGTATATGCTTCGCTTCCACAAATAACCCGGTGAGGGCAAGTGAGAGTTGTCCTTAACTGTGAATAGTTCAAGTTGAAGCATCCCACTATTCCCTTCTTCCATCCAAGTTCCACAAAAAGTATAAAACCAAAGCCCCTGGACTGTTTATTGAGTAACGAACAACCGGGAGCAAGGATGGATGAGTGAACTTATACACTTCAGTGCACTGGTCACCTCTACTTCTTTATACTGTTTGTGTATCACCATTTGGTGATAACACCCAGACCTAGCTGCAATGGAGATTTTTAAATATATGAATTCAAGAACGGTCAATCTAGAAGAAATTTTTGACCAAGAGACTATTATACATAGGCAAGATATGGAGGGTTCCTTCAAGCAACTAAGACACAATATGGAAAAGCAGTTACGGGTCTGGTGGGACATTGCTACTTTGGAAAAGTATAACCGGGAAAGCATAGTTCCCAGGAGATTAAGGTGGGACATATCAGCCAATGACCACATAATGGACCCAACTCTGCTAGAACAATGGTATAGTTTTTTTAATAAATGCGAGAAGGAATTACTTGCAATTATTATTAAAAGAAGACAATATAAATTAAACAAAGTTGAAAGTGCCATCATACAGCTGAAGGAACAATTTGCCCCCTATGCTGACACAACAGACTATAAAAACAAAGAAAAAACATTTCAAGAAGCCATACAAAAATACGATAAAACTATCCAGGCTAAGAAACAGAAAAAATATAAAAGAGATATACTGGATTATAGGAATCAAAATGTTTCCAAATGGCAATCTGATGAACTTTACAATGGACAAGGTAGTAGTGTGGATCCCATAGATATGACATCTAGAAAACCGTCGGAAATCGGAGATGATGAGGATGACTCTTGGTTAGAAGTAAGGATTCCAAGAACCCCCAGAACCCCAGGAAATGGGGGCAGAAATATTACAGAAAGAAACTTTGAACCAAGGTACACTTATGATGATTCAAGGGCAAACACACATGCCAACTCGAGAAATGACAGGACACCGGCTCACATCTATAACCATGTTAGCACATCGAACAGATTCTCTCCGCTTGGTCATTACCAGGAACCTCAATATGACAACAGAGGCCCCCCTCCTAGGAGGGTTTTTTTTTCCAAGGGGGAACAGAGGAAGGCCCCCAAGAGGGGGAGGACCCCCGAGGCAACACAAGCAATGGAGGAACAGTGGATGGCAACACGATCAATGGAGGAACAATGGATGGCAACAACCATGGAGACGAGAACACCATTATGGAGGCCCGAGACAGGATCAGAGGCCGCAAGGAGGACACCATACCAGATGGAGAGAAGATTGGAGAAGACCACAGCAAGAAAACCACAGAGAAACACAGACAAGAAGGATCCAATATGAACAGGAGGTAAGAAGCACCCAGATTCTACGAATACGGAAGAAACGGAAACCAAGGGGAAAACGAGGAGGGACAAAGAAAAAGAAGAAGGGAGTATTAGGGAAGGGGGATCTTCAACCTTAGTGGCGTAATCTTTTAGGAGGAAGTACTGAAACTATTAGACTTGGGCTAAAATATGCACCCGATAAGAACCTCGACAAATTTGAGGCTTATATTGATCTTCAGAAATACATAAGGAAGATCAACATTAAAAAGTTTTTTGAAATTAAAAAAGATAAGATGGCCCCTTTGTCTAACACTGAGTTCAAACATACCACTTTGAGAAACAGATCAACATTCAATCCGAAGAACCCACAAAAACGAGAATTTGGAAGTTTTTTAAAGAATGGTAGAGGAGGAAATCAGAACCCTGAAAATTAAGAGAAAAAAAAAAAAGAGAAGGATTTATGGGACACCATAAGGAAACTTGAGAAGAAAAAGGGAATTGTTATAAGACCGGCAGATAAAAGGAGGAGGTTTAGTTATTTTAAATCAGAAGGACTATGAGGAGGAACTGGAACGCCTCCTAAATGTAGAAGATACATACAAAAGATTACAAAAGATTACCAGGAGATCCAAAGATGAAATTTGAGAGGATTTTAAAAAGTTTTATTAATAAAGGAAAGGAATTGGGGATTTTAAATAAAAAAGAAGCAAGTTACTTACAATTGGAAGCAGCCAGAACACCTATAATTTATTACTTACCGAAAATTCATAAGGATGAGAAAAAACCACCAGGCCCTGTCCGATAGTTAGTGGCATTAATTCGGTCCACTCACGCCTTGGAGAATATTTAGATACATATTTACAACCCCTTGTACCTAAAGGGAGATCCTATCTCAGAGATAGCAAGCAATTTTTAACAGACATCCAAAATCTGATAGTCACGGAGGAAGATATTTTAGTGACTATAGATGTCAACTCTTTGTATACTAACATTGTACAAAGTGATGGATTAGATAGCGTGGAGTGGGCATTAAGTAAGTATACAGACTTGAATCAAGCACAAGTGCACTTTATTCTGGAAGGCCTTAAAATGGCCATGAATTCAAACTATTTTTGGTATAAGGGACAATACTACGCACAGACCAAGGGAGTTGCTATGGGGGCTAAGTATGCCCCAAGCGTTGCAAACATATTTATGCAAAAATGGGAAGAGGAGCAAGTTTTCAGTGTCGATAGGCCAAATTTTAAATATTACAAGAGGTATATAGACGATATAATTCTAATTTGGAGAGGAAACGCAGAAACTTTACAAACCTTTTTTGATGAAATTAGTGGCAACGAGTACGGGATCACCTTTACGGGGAATTTGGACAAACAAAAAGTGTCCTACTTAGATTTGGAATTATTTAAACAAGATGGCAGATTATTTAGTAAAACTTTTTTTAAGAAAACCGATAAGAACGGTAATATACCTATAAGAAGCTGCCACCACCCACAATGGTTGGGAAACACCCCTAAGGGTCAACTTCTATGAATAAGGAGGAATTGTAGTAACACCCGGGATTTTGACATACAAGCGGATATACTCATTCAAAGGTTTATTGAAAAAGGCTATAAGAGAAAGGATTTGGAACACCTTAAGGTTTTAGTAAGAAATATGGATAGAGGTGATCTCATCAAAGAAATCAAAAAGAAACAAACAAATAACAAACATGAGTTTGCCTTCATTACAGGTTTCAACAGACAACACAAAGATATAGAAAAAATAATAAGAAAACACTGGCCTATACTTACAGCGGACAGAACACTGAGAACAATCCTATCAAACAGACCCTCTTTGATTTACAGAAAAGCACCAACACTAAGAGAGAAATTGGTGCATAATGTGGTCAACCCACAAATTGGTGCATAATGTGGTCAACCCACCAAAAAAGATTACCCTTCCCATCAGCATTAATGTTTTTTTTAGATGCAAAAAATGTTTACCCTGTAGGACCAACAAGAACCAGCCAAGAAAAATAACTAATTTTAAATCAAATTCCACGGGAAATTAATTCAGAATAAAAGATACTATTACCTGCACGAGTTCTTATGTAACATATGTTATAGAATGTCCCTGTCGACTCCAGTATATAGGTAGAACGACCCGTCCATTATATGTAAGGATAAGGGAACACATCAAAAAAGGTTTTGACAAACATAACCTCTCCAGGCACTTCAAAGAAGTACACTCTCAGAAACCCTCAGGATAAATTTTAATGGAATAGACAAAATCAAGGGGGACTGGAGAGGAAGCAATAAGAAGAGGATGGTCTCACGCAATGAAACAAAATGGATTTATATGATGAAATCTCTCCGCCCTGACGGGTTGAATGTGTATATAGATCTCGATTGTTTCATCACAGATGTGTAAAATATATTAAGGGCCACCCTTCAAAATCATTTTTATTTTTCTACCTATATACCTTTATATATATATATATATTTATTTTATATAAACATATTTTTTACCTTTCCCCAATTTTTTATAATTTTATCTTTTTTTTCATAAATTGTTTATATTTTTATACATTTTATATATTTTTTAATATGTTTTTTAACATGTACACATTTTATTTCATAATCCTCCTCCATTTGTATTAGAGCCTTCTCATCCAGCATCTTTTTTAAATGTATTTTTTCATTTTTTTGAAATTTCAATTTCTTACTTTAATTCAACTTTAGATCCTTCTCATCCAGCATCTTCTCAATATTTATATCCTTATGGATCTCCCTTTAAAAATTGAGCCTCTATCTGCCTTTGATCTTGAATTATACATGTTTATCACTCTCAACCTAGATTGGTCAACAACAGTGTTATCCATCCTCTCCTCTTCATTTCCTCACGGAACGTATTTGTTCTGGAGATGAACAAAATACCTAAAGATTTTTTCCCTAAGTTTTACAGTATCCTTCTCATCCAACATCACCCTCTTTCCTTTTGCTCTGGAGATTAATAAAATCCCTAAAAGTAAAAAAAAAAAAAAAAAAAACCCCAAGTTTTATAGTGTCCTTCTCATCCAACATCACCCTCTTTCTTTATTTTTTCTGTTTTATCTTTTTATCCTTTTAAGTGACACTGTACCATGTGGGGAACACGATCTTAATATATATTCAACAAATAATGGATTGTGTTTTCATCCCCCTTTTTTTGGTGTGTCACCAACAACTTTTCTTGTGACATTGTGTTGTCTCATTTCCTTTTGTACTGTTATATATGTTTTTAAAGTTCTCAATAGGAAGTCAATTTTTTATCCACTTTTTGTTTTTTTGAAAATAATAAAGAATCAGTTTTTTACTTTTTATTTTTCATTTTTCAATTGCTCGTTGGTGCAGCTTGATCGGAAATGATGAGTTATAGCCGACCCCTTTTGTGTCTTTATACGAAACGTTGCTGCAATGAGGGGAGGAACATGGCCCCTTTCCGGTTCTAATAGGAGCACCAAGATGGCGCTGGGTGAAGCCCCTTAGTTGCTAGGACACGGGCGGCTACAAAACAGCCGGGAGTACGCCTAGTTGACGCCGCTCCAGCAGACGTCCTATGACGAAACGCGTAGGGTGGAGTCTTTACGTCTTATGTCACTTCCGGTTACGGAGCCAGAGCCGTGGAACGCGGAAGCTTCTCGGCGTGCAATATACTGATCCTGATCAGCCCAACGAGTGAGTCTACACTGCTTTTTCTACATTATTGCCTTGCAAATTTTACAACTATGGGGTTATATTTCTGTTGGAGCATCTAGATAATCAAGATCGCTACTATATCTGCCCATCAGAAGTGGAAGAAACCCCGGAGTTTTTGTCAGCCTGTCTCTTTCTATATATAGGTCGTATTACCAGTGTGACATCTAGTGGTGAACATGGATGCAAACACTTATTTTGTTTTTTATTTTCTTAATTCACCTTCTTTCTATAATTTGAGGATATAATCTTCTGATATTATTTTGGACACTTTGCTGAGGTCTTTAGACAAGGAGTTCACCTTCCTACTATTTCAAAATTGATTGATTTGAATATACACCATCCTTTAGGAATTCATATGCACTTTTTTATGGTGCGTTTTTTTGTGATAATTTGCACTATTCACATTTCACTGTCACTTTGCACTTTATTTCTCAATAAATTATTTTCATATCTTGTGCACTTTATTAGTATTATTTATTGCACTTTCCGTTGGCTCACAGTATAGAACTTATATACACTGAGCACAAGTTGGGGGTCTGTGGTACATATATACCCCTGCTGTTATGGTATTCACTGGCACATTGCACTTTATATCACTTTTATGTGATAATTCTTTTTATAAATCATAATTTATAGGTAGCGCCTTATACCAGCCTCCACACCTTTTTACAGTTGTATTCAAAATTATTCAACCCCCCAATGCTGTAAAGGGTTTTAGGGAATTTAGTGTAAATTTGTAATTGTATTTAGAATGAAATCCTACAATGACTTCTTAAAGAACCATATGCAACTAAAATTACATCAATTGGTTTTGTGAATTCTTCATTGACACAATTATTCAACCGCTTAAAGACTACCACTCTGAAGAACAGAGGTTCATTGAAGTGTTTTCAATCAGGTATTGAAAACACCTGTGGATTTCAGGGAGCAGCAATAAAGCCTAATAAGCACCAATTAGGCAGCTTTAAAATGACTGTGATACTCAGCTCCTTCTAGACATTTACTGGTGTGGTTACAAACATGGTGAAGTCAAGAGAATGGTCCAGGAAGACAAGAGAAGAGGAGATTACTCTTCACAGGAAGGGCAATGGCTATAAGAAGATTGCAAAGATGTTAAACATACCAAGAGACACCATAGGAAGCATCATTCGCAAATTCAAGGCAAAGGGCACTGTTGAAACGCTACCTGGTCGTGGCAGAAAGAAGATGCTGACTTCGACTGCTGTGCGCTACCTGAAGCGTAGAGTGGAGAAAAGTCCCCGTGTGACTGCTGAGGAACTGAGAAAAGATTTGTCAGATGTGGGTACTGAAGTTTCTGCTCAGACAATACGGTGCATACTGCGTAATGAAGGCCTCCATGCCAGAACTCCCAGGCGTACCCCCTTGCTGTCTCCAAAGAATAAGAAGAGTCAACTGCAGTATACCAATGTGGACAAACCACAGAAGTTTTGGGATAGTGTTCTGTGGACTGATGAAACAAAATTAGAACTGTTTGGGCCCATGGATCAACGCTATGTTTGTAAGAGGAAGAATGAAGAAAAGAACACCTTGCCTACTGTGAAGCATGGCGGGGGGTCAATCATGCTTTGGGGCTGTTTTGCTTCTTCAGGTACAGGGAAGCTTCAGCGTGTGCAAGGTACCATGAATTCTCTTCAGTACCAGGAGATATTGGATGACAATGCGATGCAGTCCGTCACAAACCTGAGGCTTGGGAGACGTTGGACCTTTCAACAGGACAATGATCCCAAGCATACCTCCAAGTCCACTAGAGCATGGTTGCAGATTAAAGGCTGGAACATTTTGGAGTGGCCATCACAGTCACCAGACTTAAATCCGATTGAGAACCTCTGGTGGGACTTAAAGAAAGCAGTTGCAGTGCACAAGCCTAAGAATGTGACTGAACTGGAGGCTTATGCCCATGACGAATGGGCGAAGATACCCGTAGATCGCTGCAAGACACTTGTGTCAAGCTATGCTTCACGTTTAAAAGCTGTTATAACTGTAAAAGGATGTTGTACTAAGTACTAAGATTGAATGTCACTTGGGGGTTGAATAAAACTGATAATGATGTGAGCACAGAAAAGACATTTGTGGTTATTTCATTATAAATGTTATGTTATATTTGTCTGACCTACACCGGCCTCTTTGATTTAATTGTAAGCAGGATGACTGAATGATCAAAATCAATGTCAAACTGGCCACAACAATCAATTTCAGTGGGGGTTGAATAATTTTAAATAGAACTGTATTTCAGGATGAGTGAACTGTCCCTAAATGACTGTGAGGAGAACACCCAAGAAGTCCCCACACTGCAAGCCCTATAGGGACAGTGCTACACTTAAAATGTGGATCATGCGTTTCCTGTTCTTGGTGAGAGGAGCCTCTCTCTCATAGCCATCCTGAAAAATGAGTTAAAGCGGTTGTAAACCCTAGAAGAAAAAAAAAAAAAAACCTGCAAGACAAAGGCATAATGGGTTAGTATGCATAGCATACTAGCCCATTATGTGTAACTTACCTTAGAACGAAGCCCCGACACGGACCCCCGGACATCGCTGCGGGCGCTGCCATGATCCCTTGCCGTCTCTTCCGGGTTCGGCGGCTCCGGCGCGGTGATTGGATGGAAGAGACGGCTCCAGCGCGATGATTGGCTGGAGCCGCGATGACGTCACTCCCGCGCATGCGCGCGGGAGTGGTTTTCCGGCAAGCTCCCGGCAAATTAATTGAAGTTCCCCCCGGACCTTCAGAGCGCATGCGCCGCTCGCGAGATCGGCTGCATGCACTGTAAATATCTCCTAAACCATGCCGGTTTAGGAGATATTATTTGTACCTACAGGTAAGCCTTATTATAGGCTTACCTGTAGGTAAAAGTGTCAAAAAGCGGGATATTACCGCTTTAACAGGTAATAACTATGTTTTTTCATATTAATTTATTATGTAGAGCATTTATTATTTAAGCGTAGGATGACTCTCTTATTACCACATATATACTGACTCGTGTTTGACCACAAACTTTTATACTGAAGGCATTGCTGCATTTTTATTCCAAAATACAAGGAGGAATAAAGAAAAATCTTCTATCCCTTAATCCCCAACTCCATACAAGATGGATTTCTCTTTGAGGATGGAACTTTACCCAGCAAGAGATCTGTATAGTCCATAGAGCTCTATATATCTCCTTCCAAATAATCCCAAACTTTTGTATGAGCGGCTCCATAAGGACTCATTGACATGGAGATGTAAAGCTCTGTGTATAGAGGTGTATGGATCGAATAGTAATCAATGGGGCCATACACAGCTGTGCCTAAAAGCAGAAATCTGCCCACCATTTATCTGGGTACATAGAAGGTAGGACATCACTACACCCACATCTAACATTTTATACTAGAAATGCAGCACAAGCCATTGGAAGAATTGTACGGGTCACAATGCCAGGACTACAATCCGGGATTTTATGTCCCATCTTCTGCTAGTCCGGCCAGCAAGAGCCGCCATTCCCGGCACAAAACATGCCGATGTCCCTGTGAATGGAGCCACAAAGCACAACTGACTTTCTGCATCTTCTCTTATTTCTAGAAGCTCAGAAGAGACAACCAAGTCCTATTTAAGAATGATTTCCCTGGACTGAGCTCTGTCTCTGATATAGAAATCTCCCGGTTTGCGCTCCCTGTACTGATATACAAGTTGGTTCTCTCCCTATACTGAGATAAAAGTCACCTCTGTGCTGATATATGAATCCCCCCTCCCCCACACAACATACAAATCGATATAGTTGGTATCAGGACAATATCCCCCCGGAAAACATCCCCCCGGGACATTATCCCCCCGGAAAACATCCCCCTGGACATAGGGTTAGAGGGGGGATATTGTCCAGGGAGGATATTGTCCGGGGGGGGGGGATGTTGTCCAGGGGGGGATTATGTCCAGGGGGGATGTTTCCCGGGGGGATATTGTCCTAGAATCGATATAGTCACCATTAACTCCGCCCACTCTTAACATGACCTCTCACAACCAATCAAATGTGAAGGTGTCCCAAGATCTGGCCTTTTACAGCCAATCTAATAGCATCTCTCATTAGCCATTCATACCGATCTAAAGCTCCTCCCTTTCACAGATTAACCGTCTTAGATCATCCCCTCTCTAGGATGATTTAAAAAATCTTGATGTAAGAAAACCGCCCCCCATATACATCAATTGGATGGAGGAACTCACCTGGTTTTGTCTATTAGAAGAAGAAACATGGAAACCGGTTCCTACAGACAACTCCTCACTTTTCCTCCAATGACAGATCTATCCTGTGCTAGTAATCTGATCCCAGAGAGGAAGGGATCTTATCAATAGCTACCAAACCATGAAGTTAGACATATACTCATACATACCACACCTGCAACCAACCCCTCCCCCACACTCCAGGCAGCCAGTTAAGTACATAGCAGGGCAAGGCAAGGCAATGCAGGGTGATATCATTAAGAAATTACCATAATTGATATAGAGGAAGTTAATCAGAGGGATTCAAACCTAACCAGGGCCCCCACATTTTTTTCAAATAAATCTGGGCACACCTTAGCTTCAAATCTAAGCCAATATTTAGTCAAGAAATCATCTGTTAAAGAGGGAGTAAACCCTCCTCTGCAACTTGTACCTATAGGTAAGCCTATAATAAGACTTAGCTATAGGTACTGTAAATATCTCCTAAACATGTACCGTTTAGGGGATATTTACTTTGCATACAGCCAGTGACATCACTGGCGCATGTACTCTGAAGGAACGCAGTGCCGAATCGCAAAATAGGGCCTGGTCAGGAAGGGGGTAAAATCTTCCGGGGCTGAAGTGGTTAAAATTGGCCAAACAGCATATGATAAATGGCTTGGTATTAAATGCAATGGAGACAGCTTCCAGCTTCAAATCACAAAGATAAGTATTCCTCTTAAAAGACAAATGTGGACCCATAGGGAACAAATAAACTGTCAAACAAAAGGAGTCGCATACTACATGGAATACGATTGCAAGGCCTTCCATGTAGGCAAAACTAAGAGGCCCCTTCACAAACGTATTTGGGACTATGTTTATGAAATCAAAAATAGCCTAATGGAATCAGCCATTAGCTGCCATATACAGCCTTTATCATAACTTTGATTTCGATGGTATGAAGTTTTTTGCGCTTGAGGATGTAAGGGGTTCACATAGGAGGGGATATTGATAAACTGCTTTTACGGCTGGAAACCTAGTGGATTTTTCAACATAATGCTATCAATTAATATATCAGTTTTAAATCCTTCCTATAATTATCTAATTCTAATAGATTAGAACTACCAATTCTAAAATATGAGAACCCTCAAAAGGTGACAGTTGAGATCCAAGTTTAATGAGCTGGTAGCTGCTTTACTAATCTACACCATATAGCCAATTTGTAACTGTATTTTGAGAATATTTATTGGGGATGGTATACCACGCCTATGTGGAAAATATTTATTTCAGTGTGCCACTATTCCAACCAGGGACGATCCCAGGCGGGTTCTTAGGGTGCAGTGCGCCCAGGCGCCGCATGGTGGGGGGCGCATTATACTCTCCCGACCGCAAGTCTCTCACTGCAGCCTCGGAGCTGCCTGCTATATCCTTTGTAGTTGTGAGCTGAGGGGAGGGGCGACAGTGGGGGAGGCAAATTGACACCCACATTTTTTTTTAGCAGTTTTGTGTGCAGGGCCGCTGCTATTAGTGCACATAAGTCAGGGGTGCCGGAGGTGCCCCCTCCTCATTGTCCGGGTTAGAGACAGCAGAAGGAAAGGGGACTTCTGGACCGACAAGCTCCATGTCCCCCCCCCCCCCCCCCGTCCATGCGGGCAGATGGTGCATCCCAGTGAGCTGGGACACAAAGCAGCATCAGCGGATGGGCTGTCTTTGGAGCCTGGCCGGGGGGCGGAGACTAAAGGTCAGCTGACTCGTGAGGGCTGAATGTGGAGGGCTGGAGCTGATCTCGGCAGAGGTGTCACTGCTGCTAGTGTCAGACACCACGTAGCCAAAGTGAGTACTCATAGGCGTGCACACACTATCATCTCATGCACATTACATACTTGCCCACAGCAGTGACTGTCCCACTACAGCTCCCAAACTCTTTTTTTCTATCTTCCCCAGAAATCTCCTGTACATTCTATCTGTGCCCTGATTTTCTTAGATTCCCTCCATCTCAGTGTCTGCTCAGAGAACCTGGAGGCAGGTTCTGCTGACACTGTGCAAGTAGGGGGTGAGCTGATGTTCTAAGAAAAGTAAATTTAAGGAGATAAGCTGGCCGTTTTACATCAGCACTAATCAGGAGGATTTGATTGCAGGGAGATGAGAATGATTAAGCTATTACTACATACACCCCCCACACACTCTGTGTATGTCCAGATAATGTGAAGAAACTTTATGACCATTCCATTAACCCTCTGTTATCAAAGTCTAATTCCCCACATTACCTAACCACTCAATACAAGTTAACTGTCCTCAATAAATAGAGCAGAGCACAGTGTTCATGGCCATTTACATGGCAGTGCAATTCTATGAACACTACATATTTGGAGAAAATCTGTCATTTTGAATTTACACAGTTTAGCTTTTTTTGCACACAAGCGCAGGTGTGGTTTTTATACATCACATGTAGGGCTGCCCATTCATTTCAATGGGCTGCCCTACTCATGAGCAACATGGAAAAGAAGTCCCTTCCCCATCCCCCACCAGCACTGCCACTGATCCCACTGTCATATACTACCCTAGCCTGTCCGTATACTACCCTAGCCTGTCCGTATATTACCCTAGCCTGTCCGTATACTACCCTAGCTAGCCTGTCTGTATACTACCCTAGCTAGCCTGTCTGTATACTACCCTAGCTAGCCTGTCTGTATACTACCCTAGCTAGCCTGTCTGTATACTACCCTAGCTAGCCTGTCTGTATACTACCCTAGCTAGCCTGTCTGTATACTACCCTAGCTAGCCTGTCTGTATACTACCCTAGCTAGCCTGTCTGTATACTACCCTAGCTAGCCTGTCTGTATACTACCCTAGCTAGCCTGTCTGTATACTACCCTAGCTAGCCTGTCCGTATACTACCCTAGCTAGCCTGTCCGTATACTACCCATTATGGAAGTGTATGTGTAGTGTACTACATTACATGGTCTAAGGCTCGGTTTCCACTAGTGCGACTTGCGGTGCGACTTGACACATGTCAAGTCGCACAGCAAGTCAAAAGCCATTGTTTTCAATGTGGCCCGTTTCCACTGCCGTGTCTTGAGTTGCGGCGACTTCAAAAGTAGTTCGTGCACTACTTTTGAGACGTTTTCAGTGCGACTTCCCTCTATAATGAGGGACAAGTCTCACTGAAAGCCGCAAACAACTTAAACTAGGAAGTCGCGCTAGAAGTAGCACGACTTCGTAGCCGCACTAGTGGAAACCGAGCCTGACTGTAACTTAGACTGAAGTTTAATGCATAGTAAAACGTTTTAGGCTTATGGAAGTGTATGTGTACTAATAATGCGCATTGTGCCGCACATTCACGAGCATATGGGGGGACAGCAATTTTTATTTTGCCTAGGGCGCCAAAAATCCTTGCACCAGCCCTGGAGAGGAGGAGCCGTAAAGAGGAAGCAGCAGCTTTGCTCTCTACTGCAGCCGCCTGCTTTCTCTGTACGGCTCCTCCTCTCACAGGCGGAGTGCATTTGATATCACTCCGCCTGTGAGCCGGGACTATGGAGGCGCCGTTCTCACAGTGACAGCCCCAGCCCCGCTGAGATATCACACAAGAGCTTTACACCACAGAGCCCAACATACCACAGAGCCCAACATACCACAGAGCCCAACATACCACAGAGGCCAACATACCACAGAGCCCAACATACCACAGAGCCCAGCACCACAGAGCCCAGCATACCACAGAGACCGGCACACCACAGAGGAGCCAAGAATCAGGACCAGCAGCCAGACCCCAGGACCAGCAGCCAGACCCCAGGACCAGCAGCCAGACCCCAGGACCAGCAGCCGGAATACAGGACCAGCAGCCTAGCCCCAAAAACCAGGACCAGCAGGCCAGCCCCAGCAGCCAGACCTTAGGACTAGCAGCAAAGCCCCAGAAGCCATGACCCAGTCCCAGAAGCCAGACCCCAGGACCAGCAGCCAGCCCCAGTACCCATTATTTAAGGTAAGTGAAGTCTTCTAGTCTTGGGCCTGGGCATCAAAGTGCTATTAATTAATATAATATTGTTTATTTTTCTATTGTTTGGTGACACTCTAATGTAGTCTCTCATCGGGGATGGAGGGGACTCTTTCTATCAGAGACTCTCCAATAGGCACAGAGAGGGCCTCTGTAAGATAAACCCCCCTCCAGGTCCCATTAGACTCTGTTGTAGTCTCTAATGGGGCCTGGTGGGGGGTCTTTCTAACAGACTTTAAAATGCACACAGAGATGACCTCTGTTCGAGAGACCCCCCTCCAGGTCCCATGATACAACCCCATTGTAGTCTCTAATGGGGCCTGGTGGAGGCTCTTTCTAACAGACTCTCTAACAGAGGCCCTCTCTGTGTTCCTTGGAGAGACCCCCTCCAGGTCCCATTAGGAAAGGGGAGGAGTTGGTAAGATGACCACGCCCACACGGGGGGCGCCATAAATATTTCTGCACCCAGGCGTCTGTTACCCTAGGATCGGCCCTGATTCCAACACCTTTTTGTTATGCAAACCCTAGCTTGTGGTTCAATGTGACCAAACCGCAAAGGCTTTCCTACACAAATATGGAAAGGGGAAGTGAGCAAGTTTGTGAAATTGACCCTTAAATGGAATAAACTGGATGTTTTATGTCCATTCATCCAACTAAATATCTCAGGGAAGTTCTGATCGGATTGAAACACAACCCAGCGTTCACTAGAAAAATCTACATATGGGAGGGGTAGTTCTAAATGTAACTCAACCTGGCAACCTGAAGATCACAGTACTGCCACAAAAAAAGACTCCTATCTATTTACTTCAACTGGCCATCTACAATTCATGTGTAGTTTAGACAGTCTGCTAGTAGACCTAAAAGGCTTTGTTTTTTCTCAGCCTGCGATGCTGAATAATGTAAAAGTGATCCTAGCAGCTAATTAGCTGCTGGATTACATTTACATGCAGCAGAAGGGGATTCCCGCTGCTTTCCCATCCCACCCGGGCGCCCCTAACTGAAGCTGATTGACCATAGAGTTGACCAAGGACTGGAATGTCCCTGATCTGTTCTATGGTCTAGGAAACCGGAAGAGTTGAGTAATTGGTTGCTTACAGTTTTGGTCTAACAACAAATAAAATATAATTTGTGTTACAACCAGTTGTTGTGGAATGTGATAAGGAAATCATCAACGTCTGATCACAGTGAATGTTTTGAAAGTTTATTTGGGCGACAAAGTTACAAAATAAAGACTTAAAAAGTAGAGAGAGAGAGAGAGAGAAACACATTTGTAGATCCTTAGACATGGCAAGTGTTTCAAGAATCTGACCTCTTCATTAAATAGGTTATTACAATCCAATCCTGAACAGATGCCATGTAGGACCATCCCAAGTACAAACACTATAATGTACAAGAGACATTAATTTCTGATACCTGTGAACCCCCCTTATCAGCTTGACTGATCAAATAGGCCAAAGAGGGAGGGAAATATTTGATGCTGCTCCATAGAGGTTCTCGGACTGAAGGAGTTAATGTTGATTCTAGTAATAGACTAATCTGGCCCATCATTACATCTATCTCCAATTACTGATCAAAATTCCCATCTATCTCCAATTACTGATCAAAATTCCCATCTATCTCCAATTACTGATCAAAATTCCCATCTATCTCCAATTACTGATCAAAATTCCCATCTATATCCAATTACTGATCAAAATTCCCATCTATATCCAATTATTGATCAAAATTCCCATCTACAGAGTTCAGGAGTTCTACTTCCTGATACCCCCCTTTCACCTGTCCATAATACCCCCCACACACACACACACAACACGGCCATATGTTCATCATTTACACCTTATGGAACAAAAACAACATGGATATTGTGGGTCTAGACAAAATCTAATCTTCTAGCTTTGGAATGAGTGGGGGAGGTTTGACACCCCTATCAGGTTTTTACTACTAAGGGGGGCCCCAAAAGATATTTTCCTTCAATTCTTATCCTGGTGACAACATATTACTAGATAGGATATAAAGGAAAATCTGCAACACAGACACAAAGAAACCACGACAGACGTTCCAATTCTCCCTCTACTCCAGGGGTCTTCAAACTATGGCCGTCCAGTTGTTCAGGAACTACAATTCCCAACGTGCCTAGTCATGTCTGCGAATTTCAGAGTTTTACAATGCCTCATGGGATGTGTAGTTCTGCAACAGCTGGAGGGCCGTAGTTTGAGGATCCCTCCTCTACTCTATAAAAGAAAAGCCTTTGTATTTCTGTCCCTGTTGTTGTGGGAGAATTCCCTTCACTTCCTGTCTAGAAATCTGGTCAGCAGGACAGAAGTGAGAAAAAATCTCATAAAGGAGCCCCAAATCAGCAGTATACATCTTATGGTTCTCAACTCCATCTAAAACTGAAAAAGTATGCTTTGGCTATAGATTTACTGCAAAGGTGCCGGCTCCAGGACTGTAATCCCTACCTTCACTATACTACCTTCTGTTTCACTGACCTGGAACAATCATGCAGCTAGTGAAGCCTAAAGCCCCGTACACACGCACCGATTGTTGGCCGTAAATTTTCGGCCAACGTCCGATTGTCGGCTTGTTAGTATGATGCTTCCGACAACCGACTGCGACTTTTCGGCCGAACAAAATCTGGTGTGCATGCTATAAAATTTTTGTTGGGCGTCAACACAACGGCCGATTTTCCGTCAGTTAGTAGAGATTTCGGCAGACAAAATTCAGATGAGCAAGACTGGGCATGCCCAGAGAAGAAAAAACACACGGAAAGTAAACCAGCACATGACATCACTTCTGAAGTTGGTTTTTGTTGGCCGAGAAAATTTGTGTGCAGTCTAGAGCACATTTCAACCAACACAACAACACTGGACAAAAGACGGCCGATCGGTCGGCCGATAATCGTTGTGTGTGTACGAGGCTTAAATCTCAACTCATGTATGCTTGTTCCTGGTCAATGGCACACTAGATAGTGAAGTGAGGTTTAGGATGAAGATGACAGACCTGGAGCCAGCAGCTATAGAAAAATCAGTAATGTTGGCTTTTGTCCACCGCTTCCTCCTATTAGCCGAATATTTCACCAGATTCTCCACCCTGTGATGTCCCCAGTCTCTGGGCAGGTTCCTCACATCCATTTCCCCCCAGATATCCTTATACAGGAACCACTCCCTACCAGTAACCCAGCATGGAGGGGTTCACTGAAAGTGGGGGTGAAGGTGATAAGGGGTCGAATTGGGTCACACAATTCATAAAAGGAGATCCGCCCAGCCTCATAATCCAGATATATCATAACTCTGTTACTGGAGATATTGCCGGGTATGAGGATCTTCTTCCTGTCATGTATCATTGAGTACTGGTTACCCCCAAACATCTCCAAACCCCAGGATTTCTTATTATATCCAATCACTGACTGACAACCTCTCCTGTCTATACTGGGGTAACACATCCCGACTATCCAGTACTCTGACCCTCCAACATTCACTTCCCAGAAATGTCGCCCTGAGGAGAAACTCTGACTAATTATCACCTGATCATACTGAAATCTCTCGGGCGTTTCTGGGCGATTCTGATGTGATGATGAGGATGCAGTTTTCCGGTCATCTGATATATGTAGATTATTACCAGCTGTGCTCACATCCAGTAATATGTCTGTAACCCCTGAAAGAACTTTGCCCTGTGTAGTAGAATGCGGATAGACATGCGTGCCTGTACATTTCTGTAATTTTACCCTAGACACGATATCAGATAATCCGGTGTGTAATGTGTGCGAGACCCACGCCACATCCAGATCCCCTCCATCATGGAGGAGTTTATCAAGTCTTTCTCTGTCATCTCCATCCTCAGTATCACACAAGTCACCTGTGTCTGATTCCTGTAGGACAGTCAGTGGATCATTCATGGCACACAGCTCCTCAATGTCCCCCATCTTCCTGGACAGCTCCTCCTTCTTTATTTCCAGCTGTTGGATCATATCAGACAGTGATAGAGAGACCCGCTCTGCCTGCCCGGAGATCTCACTCAGGGCTCTCTTCTCCAGGTCTTCCAGACGTCTCCCGAGATCTCTGAACAAGAGAGTCACTCTCTCTGCTTCATCATCTGCTTTTCCTTGTACTCTCCTCCTGCATTCCTGAAGACTCTGGACTCTTTTCTCTGTCTCCTCTCTCTCTGTCATCAGTTTCTGCAGAACATTTCTCAGTTTCTTCTTCCTCGTCTCAGAGGCCTCATCCAGAGTCTCCACCTGGTGCTCCCAGTGTTCCTCATCCAGCCTGCAGGACAGACAGATACAGGTAGAGTCCTTGGTGCAGTAATACTTCAGTAGTTCCTTATGGATGGAGCATTCCCTGTTCGCCAGGGAAGTGGTGGGGCCACATAAGACGTGGATTGGTGACTTGCTGTGGACACTTAGATGATTGTCACATAGAGAATCTTCACATACCAAAAAGGATTTCACAGGAGTGTGAGTCAAGAGGACCCCGGATTTCTCCTGATCTGACTGAGCAGACAGGAAATTCTCCGCCATGTTACGCAGTGCAGGCCGCTCCTGGAATTTGTCTCCGCATTCAGGACAGGAATAACCTCCAGGCCCCTCCTGTGTATCCAACACACAACCAATACAGTCCCAGCAAAAGGTGTGTCCACATTTCAGGGTTATAGGAGTTGTAGAAATGTTCAGACAGATGGAACATTCCAGCTCCTTCCTCAGATTAGCAGATGCCATTCCTGAAAGTAGAAGAAAGAGAGAAAATGACAGTGAAAGTCTGACACTTGGTAACCATTTCTGTACATTCCTACACATGGTAAGACAGACTGAAGGTGGCCCTTAACAGGGACTGGTAACCATTTCTGTGCATTCCTACACAAGATAAGATAGACTGAAGGTGGCCTTTAACAGGGACTGGCTAAATTGTGGCTGCTCCCACTAGGAGAAGAGAATGCAGTCTAATAATGAATTTTTTCAAATGGGAATTTTGGAAAACTTTTAGTCAAGAGTCGGAGGCAACTGGTCGCTGCACTGATCAATGTACTCCATCACCTGCCTGAGCTTTCCTGCTGGGAAGATGTCAAAGCAGACAACCAATCATAGATGGTGGAGGCATTCCCTGCGCCTAAGCATACACAGTACGTAAAGCTCATCTCTGGTAGTCATAGGAATCCTCATTGGGAGGAACACAGATGATGCAATGGAGGGAAAATAAAGGACATAAATAAGCTGTGGAAACATTGTTTAGTCTACAAATACAAAAATACCACAATGTGCGTCTTCCGCCCAAGAGTTGAAGGCTTGTCACCTCACCCTAAATAACCAAATCAGATGAATATAGAGGATTCCAGCACATTTCAATTTTAGAGTCAATGAGAAGACCCTTTATGGGGATAAAGATTCCTGTCCACCTTTTTTTTTATGAATATCAGCTTCAATGTTGGCACTAAGTAGAGTTACATACACATACTTCAGGATAACTAATAATCAAAATCTGATGCAAAATATCATTCCACTCTTTAACCACATCCCGCACGCCCTATAGCAGAATGACGGCGGGAATGTGGTTGCATTATCCTGACCGGACGTCATATGACGGCGGCAGGATAATGCGCTCTGTGCGCCCCCCAGGGGCGCACAGGCTCTTTACCATGTGACCAACCATGTCCAATCACGGCTGGTCACATAGTAAACAGGAAGAGCCGTTGATCGGCTTTCCTTAGTACGTGCCTGACAGGCACGAGTAAAGGAGCGCCGATTGGCGGCTCCTCTGACGGGGGGGGGGGGTCGGCACTGGTAATCAGATCATTGATTACCAGTGAAGACCCTCGGGGGGGGGGGGGGGGTTGGGGGTGCCACTAGAACCACCAGGGATGCCCACCCATGACCCCAGGGATGCCCACTATGGCCACCAGGGATGGCAATCAGGGCTCAGGTAGCCCCCCATTGCCCTCCCCATCAGTGCTGCCCACCAGTGCCCATTATTGCCGCCTATCAGTGCCCATCAATGCTGCATATCAGTTCTACATACCAGTGCCCACCAATGCTGCATATCAGTTCTACATATCAGTGCCTGTCAGTGCAGTCTCATCAGTGCAGGAAAAAAAAATATTTATTTACAAAATTGTATAACATACAAAAAAATTTTTTTTTTTTTCAAACTTTTCGGTCTTTTTTTTTTATTTGTTTAGCAAAAAAGAAAAAACCTTGCGGTGATGAAATACCACCAAAAGAAAGCTCTATTTGTGGGGGGAAAATTACATAAATTTGGTTTAGGTACAGTGTTGCATGACCGCGCAATTGTCATTCAAAATGCAACAGTGCTAAAAGCTGAAAATTGGCCTGGGCAGGAAGGGGGTTAAAGTGACTTGTATTGAAGTGGTTAATAAATCCCTCATCCCCAGTCAAGACAATGTATCTCTCCTTTGACAGCATAGTACATACCAAGCTCATCCTATATAGAACACCTGTGTAAGGCTTTCCCTGTGGAATACAACTCTGCAGAGTTCGTCCTGTTTACTGCACTGTGTCCGGCTCACATCCCCTTCCTGCAAACACCACTTAAGGGTCCTTTCACACGGGCGGTCCGATCAGATCCGCCTTTCAGTTTTTTAAGCGGATCTGATCGGATCCTCCATGCAATCCCTATGGGGCAGCGGATGTCAGCGGAGACACCCGCATCCGATCCTGTCCGTGAAATCCGGACGGATGGAAACCCTATTTTCCATCCGTCCAGGGGATCGGATGAGAGCGGACAGGCGGTCCGCTCTCATACAATTCCCCATAGAGAGAAACAGGGCTCTGACACCTCCCTCTCCGCACACAGTACGGAGATGGAGCTGTCATCCACCGGCTCAGCGGGGATCGGCGGATCGATCCCCGCTGAGCAGAGCACGGTCCGCAACGTAATGCGGACCGTGTGAAAGGACCCGAAGTCTCATTTTGATTATGGCAGTGCTGGTTATAATCCACCTTTTTTCCTCCCACCAGAGCTCTCCCAAGTCTATGGCTCACTCCTCAGGTCAAACCTAACCACAGTCTATGGCTCACTCCTTAGGGCAGCACTCAGCCCAACTCAGTTTTGTTCCAAAGTGGGAAGGGAAGTTCCTGTCCCAGTACCAGATCACAGTGCTGTTTACTGTATAAAGCTCAGGCTTCATACAGTTTATAGAGCGCACCCAGTGGGTGCAAACTTTAATGTAGACCAGCCAGCTTCATCCAAATTAACTAGTAAAGCGAACAGTAAAGATGGGGGGGGGGCTGTATAATGTTTCAGAGGAAAATTAAACTTTCAAAAAAACTAAGACTAGCCATGTCTCAGCTCTATCTACACATCAGCAATCTTAACTAACAAGCCTACTGACTGTCAGCCTCCACATACCCAATTTTTACCAACCTTTATCTCTAACAGAAAAGACCTGTTCCCTTCCCAGGCTACAGAGTACTGACTGAGTGTACCAGGTGAGATTAAATTGACTGAAAGGGAGAGGTGGAAATCCTGGAATAGATCAAAGGATCAGAGGTCTCAAAAGGTGCCTGGGGGATATGTAAATCCTGAACAGGACATTGAGGATGCCTGCTAATATATATATCATATATTCATACACAAGCACTGGTAACCATTAACACCAGTTGGTGTTGCCCTCTGGATTTACCTGCGGGGGGGGGGGGAGCAGAAGCCCCTAAATCTCAAAGGACCTTTTCTTTTTTATTAAGCCCCGTACACATGCACAGATTGTTGGCCGTAACTTATCGGCTAACGTCCGATCTGCTGATTGTTGGCTTGTTAGTATGATGCTTCCGACAACCAACTGCGAATTTTCGGCCGAAAAAAATCTGGTGTGCATGCTATAAAATTTTTGTTGGCCAACAAAGAACGGCCAATTGTTCCTCCGTCAGTACAGATTTCGGCAGACAAAAATCAGATGAGCAAGACTGGGCATGCTCAGAGAAGAAAAAACACAGGGAAAGTCAACCATCACATGACATCACTTCTGAAGTTGGTTTTTGTTGGCCAACAAAAGTCCAGTGCAAGTCTAGAGCACATTTCAACCACAAACACTGGACAAAAGACGGCCGATCGGTTGGCCAACAATCTGTGCGTGTGTACGGGACTTTAGAGAAGACTCCAGAACACAACAAAACCGTGCAAACAAACATACAACATTACATAACATGAACACAGACAGATCAATCCCTTTAGAAGTTATTAACTTATCCCAATCTGAGAGTTTTTTCTTTAGGGCTTGGGTTCTGTAAAGAGAAAGACCTTGACCCATTTGAGACAATTAAGGTTATTAACCTCTTCGCAAGAAAACTGCTCCTCAAGGTCATTCATAATAAAAAGAAAATCCCAGATGACTGGATGACCAGTTTTGACCGGTCTCGCTACAAAAGGCAGGACTTTAAAGCCCTGCAACAATTGATTAAACCCCTTCAGGGAAATGATATGTCAGAGGAGGTTGACCGTATTGATCAAATTGACTTTGAGGAATTACTAGAGTTAAAGGAACTACCTACTAGTTCTATTGATTTTCCCATTGCTAAACAAATTCAAATGCAAATCTAAAAACTTTCCCTCTTTATCATTAAATGGTAATATACTAGCTTTCGTTTAACAGACCACACAGGAAATTCAGTCCTTGTCTATTAACCTTCCTAGCGGTATTTCCAAGTGTGGCTCGGAGTTAATATTCAGTGCTAAAAGCGGTAACCCCGAGCCACACTTGGGATTACCCCAGAATGATACTCATCTTCCAACACTGTCCTCTCGGCCAATACCGGCACCTTCTTCCGCTTCCCTTCCCTACAAGTGCCGCGTCGCAGGGGGGTGGAACTGGCGGGAGATTACACTGTGTCATTTTATTTATTTTTTTAATCTGTTAGGATTACAACTTTGTATCATGCCATTTCACCTAGAGGCTTTTCCAGTGCCCTGCCTGTACTTTTTGCTCTACTTTGTGCCTGGAAAATTGAGAACGTCCATGGCGTCCAAAAAGCGTTCTTTTAGCTCAAAAACGCTGTTGGCTGAACTGGAAAACAACGACGGTGTATCAGAATTACTTGAAGAACTAAGTGATAGCAATTCGTGGGAAAATTCCTCATCTGGTACTAAAAATGACAACAGCGACGATTCTGCAACTGAGCTCAGCGATGTGAGAACTTGGTGCCCTATTGACTGCGATACGAATGAGGCAGCACCCCCAAAAATCCCTTTTACTGGAGCACCTGTAATGAAAGTTGACGTTGACCATGACAACTCCTTGGCACACCTACAATTATTTCTGACCGATGAGGTTATTGAAAAAATAGTTACTGAGACAAACCGGTACAAAAAGCAACAATTGGCTACGCATCGGAAGTTTGCAAGATGCAGAAAGTGGGAACCAGTGAGCAAAGATGACATTTGGAAATTTCTGAGCCTAATAATTCTTCAGGGAGTGGTGGGGAAACCCCTGCAGAATTGGTATTGGACAACCAATACATTACTTGCCACTCCATTCTTTGGCACGGTCATGTCAGAGTACAGATTCTCCCTCATAATGAAATATCTCCACTTCCAAAACATTGAAGAATTTGATGAAATGTTACATAGTTACATAGTTAGTGAGGTTGAAAAAAGACATCAGTCCATCCAGTTCAACCTATGATGTGTGTGTGTTTGCTTTTAACCATACATTGTATACCCCTGTATGTTGTGGTCTCTAAGGTGCCCATCTAATAGTTTTTTGAAACTATCAATGCTCCCTGCTGATACGACTGCTTGTGGAAGAGAATTCCACATCCTTACCACTCTTACAGTGAAGAACCACTTACGCATTTTAAGGTTAAATGTATTATTATTACATTATAATTTATGATTTCATGTTTCAAACTTTGTCCAAACAAGAGTCTATTAGACATCCCGGGTATGATAGATTTAAGTGAGTTATTCCTAAGAATTACAGGTCTAAAATATAAAACAACATTATTTCCATGCAAAACAATGTACCACTTTTAGCACAAAAATTCTGACATAATCAGACCGCCAGGGAGGTTAAGGAAGGATCTGAATAAAACCGGGCACAAAGAAAAGCTCTATCAGACCTTAGAGGAATGAACAACTGACCAATATTCTCAACTCAAATGTGCCAAAAGATTCTTAAAAACAGTGAATGGTATAAAAAAGTTCCCCAGAGCAAAATTATTATCAGCCCAATAAAAATGCTATTAAACTTAAATAATGAAGCATATAATCAAGGAGTAATCCCCAAGACTACATGGGAATTTTGGAAAATAGATTGGCCACAGACACCCACATTCAATGCATTACCTAAAATTCATAAAAATCCAATAAAACCACCAGGTAGGTCTATAATCTCTGGACGAGGAAGTCTAACTAAGAATGCAAGTATATTAGTTGACACTAATCTACGGCCACATGTAATGTCATTACCCTTCTACACCAAGGATACAATCCACCTGCTTCAGATGATAGAAAATGTCCATGTCCCCCTCTAATGTGTGATTGGTAGTTGTTGACGTAAAAGCAGTCTATAGCAGTATACCTCACAGCAAGGGGATTTCAGTTATTAATGCATTCCTGCAAGAAAGAAGTGCCAACCAAAAACAATACAATAAATTTGTGTTGACAGTTTTGGAATTTATCTTACACAATATTTTTTTTCTGTTTGACGGCTCCCACCACCTCCAGGTGCAGGGGGTGGTGATGAGGTGCAGGGGGTGGTGATGGGGACATCGTACGCCAACCTGTACCTGGGGGGGTGGGAACGTCACATTATGAGTCAAGAGTCTCTCTCGATGTACCTGTGCCATATTTTATCATGGCACAGGTACATCGACGACATTCTCATACTCTGGGATGGGTCAAGGAAGTCACTAAATACTTTCATGCAATTGCTTAATACTACCAACTACAACTTGTCATTCACTATGACATTCAACCAACAGTGTATCTCTTTCTTAGATATTTAAATATTTGTTAAGCCCAATCTAACCCTGGGTACGACCCTTTTCTGCAAACCCACTACAGGAAACACGATTTTAAGAGCAAGCGGTAGACACCCAAAAAAGCCTTCTTAAATCGATCCCCTATGGGCAATCTCTGTGCATCAAGCAGAATTGCTCATTGCAAGAGGACTTTCATAGACAAGCCAATGAATTAAAAGATAGACTTTTGGCCTGAGGATATTCGAAAAAAATACTCAAAGCATACCAAAGAGCCAATAACAAATCAATGAGAAGATTTACTCTTCCAACAAATTAAACACAACTATGACTCTGACAAGACGAATATGACAAAATTACATTAAACTATTCCAGTCAACACCCCCAGATTAGACATATCATAGACAAGTATTGGTAAAAGGCTGATCCACAGGTATCAGGATGCATCAAAGATAGGGTTAAGGCAGAACTGGAAAATAATGGTGGCCACACAAAATATTGACACTTTGGCCCTATGACACTATATGGACATTCCCACTTAGGGATGTACTCACTTTTGTTGCCAGCGGTTTAGACATTAATAGCTGTGTGTTATATTATTTTGAGGGGACAGCAAATTTACACTGTTATACAAGCTGTACACTCACTACTTTACATTGTAGCAAAGTGCATTTCTTCAGTGTTGTCACATGAAAAGATATAGTAAAATATTTGTAATATGTGAGGGATGTACTCACTTTTGTGGGATACTGTAAATATATGTTAACATACAACAAATACATACATATAGCATCCAATAGAGATAAAGTCAGTCTGCCATACTCACACTGTACCGATATCTCAAATGCGTAGCTGTACATGATAGATCTCAAATGCGTAGCTGTACATGATAGCTTGCAGTACCTAGATGTACCTCTATTTTGAGGGGGCAGGGGATGCCCTGGCTTTTTTTGTTGTATACCACTGAGACAATCAGGTAGATTATACAAGATATAGGCACACCATATGGTCCCAAAAATGCACCAACTAGAAAGCAGGGAAGGGGAGGCTGCTTGCGAGGATCACCACAAAGAAGGAGCCATCCTGTGGAGGAAAAAAAAAAAAAAAGGAGGAAGAGCCACCAGAATGAATATAAATTTACTAGTATAATAGATATAATTAGGGCTTTTTTTTAGTGGGCAAATGTAAAATCCCCGTACAGCAGGGTTTCTCAAACAGGGTTTCGTGGAATCCTAGGGTTCCTCCTGAGGTTGCTAGGGGTTCCTTGAGCAATGGGCAATTTCTGCTTAAGTTTCCAATGACACCATTGTTCCTTTTAGCTATTTTCTCTAGTATCCCAATTGGGTACCTGAGCACAGATAATAATTCTCTCTTCTTCTTTTACTTTAAAGAGTCTTCCCTTTTTTCCTCTTTGATAGATACAAATAAATCAAATTGGAGGGAACCCCTTGGTGGGTAAGATTCCAAATTGGATATTTGCCATAAGGGTCATTTTTGCCTGGACTAGTTTTCAATCAAAGGAACAACAAGAGTCAGACACGATTTCACTCTTTGCAACTCTCAAAAAGGCTTTGGAGAAAAAAATCAACCTTACATTGGCACATCAGGTCCTTTGAGCGATACATCAATGAAAACATCAATCCCATTGGATTAAGGATACAAATCTTTCCTACATTAGAGGATATCACTAATCAAATGAAAAAAGAATGGGAAAACAAATTGAACGAATGCTCAAGGAACCTGGTGTTACTTCTACAGGTTGAATATCATAGACAAATTAAAAACCTTGATGAGACTCTATATACGGGTGCTGCCTCTGCTGAGCTAGGAATAGGGATGCCAATAGACCGCCAATCAAAGGTTAGTGAACAAAGTGCGAGGATTATCCAATTTTATATATATCAACTGCAAGCAATCCACCACTTTGTACATTAGAATCTTGAAGACGGATGCGTTAGAAAGCCCACCTGAAATCAGCCAACAGGAGAAGAAAAAGGCCCTGCCCAAGCAAACTTACATTCTAAGAGACATCTGGATTCCAAGACAGAGGCGCGCTCAGCTGGAGACGGCCTGCAAGAAGAAGAGATAGCCAGAGAGGCCCGGCTTGCTGAGATCAAACGTGAAAGAGAAGGACGGAGGAGCCAGAGGAACACCTTACTGCACAAAAGGACTAACACATTACCATAGGGGGAAAGCACTGCACAGCCTTCTATGCACTACGGAACACAGAGAAGCACATATCACTCATAGCCATTGCTTTTATTATCTGCAACTATACAAGATCACTGGCATGGATTCCATTGGAATAAGCACTTTGCATTGTGGACTGTGAAATTTCTTTTTAAAGATTTTGGCACTGTCACCAGTTTACAATTGGATTCTGTTGATTATGTGGTATATACACACTTGGAACCTTATATACCATACACTGGCACTTTATATGTTTTGTTGCACGTAGCAAGTGTTACTGCATGACATTTTATATATAAGCTTTACTTTTTTGGGAATCAATCTAGTTTACTAATGTATTAATTAACACTATACACTTGGCACGTTATCTGATTCAACAATTTTTTAATTGCACACTCGGCACTTTATAAGGTTGCATATTTTTTTACTTGGTTGGCATTTACACAGTGCATCAGAAGTATACACTTTACACTGTATATTAAAAATATAACACTCCCGCTAGTGTTATAACAAGGTACTAGCAAAGCACTGTTTTCAGCACTTCTACACTATTTGCAGCACTTTCAGGTGGAAGGTCCATACCTTCAGAGCACTGGTCACTTTATATTCTTTTTTTTTTGTTTTTTTTATGTATATCTTTATTGAAATGCAAAGCAATTATTGATATGTAACATATTTTACACATCGCAACATATCACCATTGGACTACTTATTATATTATTTAGTGAGTAGCGCCTACCCCACACACCCTAATACTTATACATCTATATACGCAATTAACTCCTTTAAAAACAAATGCCCTGTACAGTGAACAAGAGAAGAAACTGATAGAGCATTACCTTATCAATACTGTTTGATAAAAGTGGGACCGTAGAACACAATCCCCTCCAATCTGTAGGCAATTTGGCAACACAGAGAGGAAGAGAAACCACAAATCCCACTAACAACATTTCCCTAAATTGCAACATATTGGGAAATCTGTGACAGAGAAAAAATGGAAGAAGAAAAAGGTGGAGATCTAGTAGGCAACGAATGGGAAAACCTGATGACAGACATACAAAAAAACTTCCAAGGTCACGAGCAACAAAATTCAGATGTAACGGCCTTGTTCAACACCCTTAAAAAACATCTGGAGCAAAAATCGTCGCTCTACTGGCACATCAAATCGTTTGAGCAGTACATAAAGGAAAATATAAATCCAGTCGGCCTAAGAATGCAAATATTCCCCACTATGGATAACATCACGACGCAAATGAAGAAGGATTGGGAGAACATCCTCAATGATTGTTCAAAAAATCTGATGATTTTGCTTCAAGGATAATATGAACGACAACTGAAAACCCTGGACAATGACATCAAAGGAGTATATGAACAACTAACCCCCCTCAAATCCCTGACATTATATTCAGAACAAGAAAAGAAATTGAAAGAACATTTGGAACAACATAGCAAGGAGATACTAAGGAAAAAAGAGAAGAAATATTGGCGGGATAAAAACGCCTTTAGCCAAAATAGGGCATACAAATGGACAAGCAACAGAACACAAAGAAACAAAACACAATATGGCCAACAAACCAAAAATTCAAGGAACTATAATTCCTCAGATTCATCCTCATATACGTCAGGAGCGGAAACCAACAACGAAAGGAGAAGGGGCCTAACACACAAGCCACAATGGGAAAAACAACAAGAAACCGAGAAAACCAACGACGAAATCCCAAATAGAAGAGTAGAGGATACCAACACACTAGAACCAGAAGCCCAGGACGAAGAAGAAGCAAACCCACCGATCAGACATCACCAGATCTTTACAAGGTCTAGAAGAGATAATAAAATTCAAATAAAATTCACGCCCAGACGAAGTCTATTGAGACGAAACGTTGGCGACTCCAGACGCAACGTCCACACGCCCCTTGCAACTTTTGCCGGCCTTCATTTTCTTATTGCCTGGGATAACCTGCGGGACGCCGCACCTCCATCCCTTGGAATATCAATTGATTTGCCTTTTATTCATGACACATTGTGAGTACCATTTTAAATAAATAAGATTGTGATTTTAAACGGGATTACGCTATGGGCTTCGTTTTCTTTTTCCTTACAAATTCATTTATGACTGTTGGAAAATTTTGAGGAAACTTTATCCTGTATTGATCCCTTTACACAACTTGAGAGGTGGTTCATCTGTACTGAATAAGCATCCATGTAATATCAGATCTTCAGTGGTCTTGATTAAAAGCTGGGAGAGGCTGACTCATTAAGTTGAGTAGCCATGGAAATCTGGTAAGCTGCTTTTATTATCCCATCACAGAGGTGTTCCTTTCTTCCACATACCCTTGGCGTCACGGGAAGATCTCCCTTTGGATTATTGTGCATGCGGATTGATTTGACTTCACACCAGTTTTCTATGGGACTTTTCATTTGGACACTAATTTTTTCCTTTTTTCTCATATACACAGTATTGTGATTATCAGCTGTTTATTCATTTGGACACTATTTAATATTTTTCACCTTTAGCGCTACACTTTTACGTTTTATTACTAGAAGAGATAATCAGGATCCAAAACAACAGAAAGTTTTTTTAGGAAAACAAAAAACACAAACGAAGGAGAACCAACAGACGAAATAGAAGAAATCCAAACGGGATACAAAAAAGAAGGTTTAACAATCATCAATCTCTCATCATATCAACTCACTAAAGAACAATCTGAAGTACTAACATTGGGACTCTCATTCTGCCCAAATAAACCAACAGACAAATTTGAAGCAATAAAGGATATCAACCTATTCGCAAGAAACTTACTACAAAAAGTAATGTATGGTAAAAAACCAGACATTAATGAACCACAAGCCTCTCTATCAGCGGCGGAAATCAGAGCACTACGAGACCTGAACCTCCTACTGCAAGAAGGAGGCCTGGAGGATTGGACAGACATACCAAGTCAAATGGACAGTGAAGATGATGAAGACGAAGACACAACAACACTGGAAAAAGAAAAAGAAAGAATGAAAACACAATTTAAGAAGAAATGTCAAGAGTTTCCTTTAATAAATCTCAATCCCGCCATTGCTCTCTTCGTGAGGGAAACCACGAAAGATATAGAAAAACTACCAGGTTATAGAAACCAACAAAATCTAACAAAAACTCAAAAACGAGCTTTGAGGGAACTACAAGACAACAAACTTATTACGATCAAACCTTCGGACAAAGGCAGTAATGTTGTCCTGATGGATAACACCAAATACAAGTAAATGTGTTTACAAATCCTCAATAATCAAAAGTGCTACAAAAAGATAGCACCCGTGATGATTGAAAGATACAAGGAAGAATTCTATTCAAAAATAGATAAAGCAGGCAATGAAGGAACAATCTCACCTACCTTGTGGAACTACGTAAGAACAAGACATCCAAGAACTCCTACTTTTTACACACTCCCTAAAGTACATAAAGACCCAAAGAACCCCCCAGGAAGACCTATAGTATCGGGGAATGGAAATATCTCCGAAGCGATGAGTCAAGTCATAGATGCGTACTTGCGACCGCATGTGACCAACCTGTCATCAAACACCAGAGATACTATGCATCTGCTGCAAATATTAGACAACATGGTGATTAGAAATGATTCTTTCCTCATAACAGTGGATGTTGAAGCTTTATATAACAACATACCTCACGAAAATGGTCTGGCAACAATTAGAAACATAATTAGCGAGCAAAGCCTACATGATGAAAGCTTTAACAACTTCATAATTACGATGCTAGACTTCATCCTGAACCGAAAATTTCTTCACATTTGATGGCTCTTATTATCTACAGAATTGTGGCGTTGCCATGGGCACAAGCTGCGCACCATTGTATGCTAATCTTTGTCTCGGAGCCTGGGAACAATGAAAATGCACCCTACGTCGATAACATCCTGGTATGGCAACACTATATAGATGACATTTTGATTGTATGGACGGGTTCAGAAGATCTGATTAAGGATTTCGAGAAAGTACTGAACAAGAATACATACATATATAATACATAATATGTTCTTTACTTTGAACTATAGTAAAAATAAAATTCCATTCCTGGACACTTGGATCTGTAAAGAACATGATGGTACAGTCTATACCACACTCTATAGGAAAGAAACGGCGGGCAACACGATATTGCACGCCGCCAGCTTCCACCCTACTCCATTAAAAAAGGCCATTCCATACAGCCAGTACCTCAGGATAAAGCGAAATTGTGATAATATTGACGACTTCCAAAGAGAAGCAGACCAGTTAACAACTAGACTATGTGCTGACATATTTTCCTTTTTTCACGAATACATCTTTAAGGTCTCAATGTAGTCTTGGCTCTGTAAAAGGGGTAAATCTTTAACGCTAGAGTTCCTGACGAAGCTGGAGCAATCCCGCGAAATGCATAGAACAAAGCTATCACCCGTCTGACTACTACCACCATGATATGTGAATTATGTTGTATTTTTTTCACTAGTCCCCATGTTCTATATTTCGACTTTTATATTCTTTTGAATAAACATTGTTAATTTTTTATCTCTTTTGATCCTTTCTTGCTTACCTACATACTTCTGACAAACCAGTCCGTTATAGTCCCAACCCTCTTTCCCATCATCAGTGGATTCTGGGATCACTGATGCGGAACACATTTTTATTCAAATTTCCAAACAGGGATGAGGATTCTTTGTCAGGACATAGGCTACATTCCATTTTGTCATTCAAACATAAGGGTGGAAAACCCTACTTTTTCTAGTAACCTATGCCCCTATATATGATGATTTTAAATCCTATTCTGTTCCCAGACTCTGTCTTCATTATTGATTATCTTTAATTGCTAAAATTAACCCCCTGGTCTAATCCAATGTCCAGGTGGGATATAGACATTACATGCTAGCATTGATGAGCCATATGTATGTTTATACATTCTGAGGCACTCTTATTGACCCAACACTGTGAGTTGTTCCCCATGCAGTCACCAAGGTTTGACAGCATAGGGGGCTAAAACAACACACAGTGACGGGTGTCCTTCTTCTCTTTTGCTTTCATACCCTGAGGCTTTCCAATTTCTTCCTCGGTCCTTGTCTCCTCCCCCTTTTTTTTTTTTTCCTCTATTACTTTATATATATATATATATATACATATATAATTTTCTTCTGTGTGGGGCATTTGTTTTCTTCCTTTTTTTCCCTTCCCTTGTTCCTTCCCCCCCCTTTTTTCCTTCCCCCCCCCTTCTTTTGTGCATAATTGGCTAAGGGCCATAGTGTGTATTTTGCTGGGTATTATCTGTGTTCTCTTTGTCAACAGAGTTTACAACCTTTCGTAAGGCACGAACTTACCTGGGGTCATACCTAGGTGGCCCCATCACTATGGCTCAATTAAGCGGAGTAGGATGGGAAAAATTCCTGGATAGCCTTGAACAGACGTGTATCTCCCCACTGAGCAAGACATCAATTTGGATGTCCATTTTCAAAAAACCAAGAAACTACTAGAACGTAAGTCAAGCCTTGGCTGGCATATTCGATATTTTGATAAGTATCTACGGGACAAAATCAATCCATTAGGGCTACGAATCCAGGTTTTCCCGTCCTTTGAGATCACAGATATACAATTCCGCACACTGTGGGAACAAAATTTAACAGCTTGTACGGCCAGGATGATGGAGCTACTTAGGGACAAATATAGGTCAGATCTGGAAGAGGTAGATAAAGAACTTGCCCTCCTACAGGAGAAAAAACCTACATTGCAAAACACAGAGTACACCAGACGTGAACAAGATCTCATACAACACCTTGAGAGATTCAATACAAACCTTATTGTTAAAAAAGATTTCAAATACCACAAGGATCGACTGGCATTTGCGGGTGGCTACGCCTACAAATGGCAGAGATCCGTATGGCCACGTGGTGGTAGACCAATTAGGAATAGATCTGCTCAAGAGACGGAGTTGCCGAGATCTGTGTCCGACACCTCCCTCTCGTCAGCAACATCTTCCCATAGATCAAATACTTCGTCAGTGAAGGGGAAAGCAGGCAGGGGTCGTCCCCCCAAAAAAGGTTTGGGTACTGACTTACACCCAATACCTTCTAACAAACCTGGCAAAAGGGCAGCATCCCCTCACAAAATCACACCTAAGCCCAAACAAAACTCTGGCAATAGTAGAGGGGGAATGGGGGCGACTGGCATTAGCCATGAGCCTCCACGCACTTCCATGTTCAGCTCAAATAGCAATGCATCACAGTACGCACACATGGGAGCCACACCAAAAAACATCAATAGGGAACCAGCAACCTCTGAACCAGACGAGATGACCCCTTTGGGGGTTACCCCAGTGCAGGGGACGCCCTTGCCGCCCCCTGCGCTGGGCGACAGAAGACTGGGTCCAATGGACCAACATGTCATCAAACAAAGCTGACCAATTATGACTTAGATGTAATTAATCTGTCCTCCTATGATTTGTCATCTATTGAAAAAGAAGTCTTAACGTTGGGACTAAACTTCTGTCCAGCCAACGGTTTGGACAAGTTCGAATTAGTGAAAGACCTGCACCTTTTCGCCAGAAATCTGACGTTCAGGTACATTTATGATAAGGAGAAAGATAAGGTCCCCGGTAAAGATGAGATCTATAAAGATTTCAAAATACAAGACTTTAAAACTTTGAAAATCCTTATGCAACTCCTAAGTGAGAACGAAAAATATAGAGGGGATGATGGCGACATGACGTCATCCTCCTCATCTGATGAGGAACAATTACCGGAAGACAGCCCACACAAATACAGAGCTAAATCTAAAACGTTCCCTAAACTCCAAACATGCCCACCCATCTGGGCCTTTCTCCGACAGTCTGTGAAGGACACTGAATCCTTATCAGTGGCCCCCCAGCCCAAACACAATCTTAGTGTAACCCAAAAGTGCGCACTAGATCGCTTGATCCATAACGACGACATTGTCATCAAGCCGGCTGACAAGGGGGGCAATGTCGTCGTTATGGATCGTGATCAGTACGTCACTATGTGTAATAAAATACTTTCCAATTCTGATTGGTATGTATCTATACCTTCGGACCTTATACAAGACAAAATTGATGAATTCAACATCCTACTCAGAGATGCCTATGACCAGGGAATCATCGACCAGGACCTTTTAGGCTACCTATCCACTAGATGGCCAATCACCCGGGGCGCCCGATAGTCTCGGGTATGGGTTGTGTATCGGAAACAGCAAGCAAGTACCTGGATGACCAACTGAGACCACATGTGGCGAGATTGCCTTCTTATTTAAAAGATACTATCGAACTGCTAAAAATTCTGGAACGACTCACTGTTCCGTGTCATTCTATCTTAGTAGCCATTGACATCGAGGCACTTTACTCCAGTATTCCCCATAGCAAGGGGTTGGAGGTCGTTGCTACCTTTCTCCGCGAGCAGGGGCGCTCCTTTTGGCCGAAGGCTGAGTTTCTTTTGAAACTCCTGAACCATATTTTAAATTCCAACATCTTTACATTCAATGGCAATACATTCCTCCAGGTGCAGGGGGTAGCGATGGGGACTTCCTGTGCCCCATCGTATGCCAACCTGTACCTGGGGGGATGGGAGCACACCCTGTTCGCGGGGGAACTCAACGACCCCCTCCTCAACCACATACTCCTTTGGAGACGCTACATCGATGATGTACTTATGGTGTGGACGGGTTCTTTGGTGGAGTTACAATCTTTTATGCTACATTTAGGTGATAACACCTTCAACCTAAAATTCACGATGCAGTGGCATAAGAACAGAATACCGTTTTTGGATACAGAAGTAGTGTTGGATCCCGACGGATCTATTTACACTACGCTGTATCGGAAAAACACAGCCGGCAACACAATCCTCCACTTTAATAGCAGTCATCCGCGCTCATTGGTACAAAGTATTCCCTATTCCCAGTACCTTAGATTACGTAGGATTTGCACCAAAGAGGCAGACTTTAAAAGGGAGGCAGATTCCCTCCGTCAACGCCTTTTAGTCCGGGGATACAGCAACAAGGTCCTTAAACGGGCCTTTAACAAGGCTTGTGGGCTAGAAAGGGAAAACCTAATTTTTGGTTAAAGAAAAGACAAGAAGGCAAACGTCACTAGAATTGTGACAAAATTCAACACTGACCATCAAATGGTCAGAAATCTTCTTGCCAAGAATTGTCACTTCCTAAGGGAAGATCACACCATCTCTAAATATGTGCCTACATACCCTCAGTTAACTTTTCGACGTTCTAGGTCGATTAGAGATTCCCTGGTGCATAGCCACTACACTGGGCAGGCTGAAGCTGAACAATCCCCTAAAGGCACGTTCAGATGTGGTGCCTGTGACTACTGCCCGTGGGTTCTGGAGGGCTCTTCCTTCCCCCTTCCTAGGGGAGGAATCCACAAATGTCGATCCTACGCAGACTGCCAAACGCAGGGGGTGGTTTACATCGCCCTCTGCAACTGCGGGGCTTTCTACGTAGGAAAGACCAAACGTAAACTAGCCAAGCGCATACAGGATCACCTCTGCCACCTCGAGGTGGGCCTTATCTATACGCCCATCTGTAAGCACGTTGGTGTGCACCACGATTTTGATCCCAATTATGTTAGGTTCGCTGTTCTCAAGGTCATCCCTGCCAACCCACGGGGGGGTGACTTCGATAACAGGGTACTTCGCAAGGAGGCAATGTGGATTTTTAATTTACAAGCCACCCAATGGCCAGGACTTAATACTGCTGTTTCCTATAAACCTTTTCTTTAGGTAGCTCACCATATTAATTGTGCCCCCATCAGGCCTCTTTTAAACTGGCCTCATTATTTAAATCTATTGGATAGATTATATGCAATCACCAATATGGTGCAAATATAATATGGTATGCTGAATCCCAATACCCCAGAGCAAGCTTGGAAGGGGACGTTATTCTGTCTATGCTCTCACTAGGCCCCTTTAACACTGGCCTCATTATTTACATCCATTATACAGATTGGATGCAATCACCAATCTGGTGCAAATACAATATGGCATGTAGGATGGGGACGTTAGACTCCCTATAGGTCCCTATATGGCTATTAGTAAGACAATTTCCTAGAGTTTTTACAATATACGACACTGCTTTGGCACTGTCGTTTTATGGCACCCCTACCCCAATTATACAGATGGGGGATTTGTTCCTATTTTCCATTCCCAGTCCCTCCATCCCTTCCCTTTCCCACTCCTACCCCCAGCCCCAGTCTCCCCTCATTTAGTCCCTTTCCTTTTTTATTTGATCACCTCTAACCACAGTCCCCTTTTCCATCCCTTGCCACTCCATCCCTTATTGTTTGTTGTGTTTTTTCCTTCTTGTTTTTCTCATTTCAGATATGAGTTGCCCGATTGGCGTTCACTTGGGACCCTTAGTAGGATATGTATGTTTCTGCTAGGTTTTTCCCAAGTATGTGATGATTAAAACTGTTTGTTTTTTTTTCTCTGATTGTATCATTAACATTGTTATGATATATTCCTTGTCATTATTATTGTATCTATTTCAAGTATCAATGTTATGGATCCGGATTGCGCCCCTGCCGCCTGTGGCTCCCCTTCGGTGTAGATTCGGGCGCCAAGCAGGGGGCGGTATTCGTACCGGCCCCCTCCGGCTCACTGGCCGGTACGGCTGTTAACCATGGAGGCCTTCGACCTCTAGTGGCAGACATCCGACAAAATGGCACCCGCGCCGGAAGTGACGCTAGCGGACACGTGTCATTTCCGGTGGGACCAGTCTTAAGCCGCGGGTGCGGGAGGCTGTGTCATGGCGGCTCTCCCGACCCGCGACTTTGTTGGAAAAAAGGTAGGACACTCAAGCCCCCATTTTATGGGGATTTTCTTTTCTCTGGACACTAGACTACTCCTGAACTCTGGCTTCCTGGGGGATTCCAATTTTGGCGGCCCTTCTTTGTAGACTTTTTGTGACCACTGTTTTATATGTATGCAACATAACAAAACCTTTGTGTTTGAATGTTTCCTCTGGTTCCACACTCCCAGTGTATGATCCAGACCCACGGTCCAGCTTCTTTTTAGTCTTAAGTCTGATTTCATATTCCAGAGTTCAGCAGTATGTGTCCCACATAACTCATTGGGCTCAATCAGCCCTTACGCAATATGCGATTTTCACCTTTTCTATACAAGTTTGGATGACATTTCAATGTCATACAATATATACAATTTTTTTTTTGCAGACCTATAGCTCCACCTATTGTCCGATCTGGTGGCACATATAGAAGACTGGCCCAATCTATACCTCACAACCACCTCCTCGGAGGACCCCCAGGGGCCCCCCTGGGACTGTTTGGTTTGGAGCCATGAGGCAGCCTGACGGGAGATGCAATCTGTGGTCCAATTTTATTATGTACTTGGCACAACATTTATAAGTGTGGTAAGCATTGTGTTCTTTCATGATCTGTTATATGCATGGTTATATTACAAGACACGTGTTATGATTATGGACTTCTTCCATTATTACACTATGTGCTGACATATTTTCCTTTTTTCACGAATACATCTTTAAGGTCTCAATGTAGTCTTGGCTCTGTAAAACGGGTGAATCTTTAACGCTAGAGTTCCTGACGAAGCTGGAGCAATCCCGCGAAATGCATAGAACAAAGCTATCACCCGTCTGACTACTACCACCATGATATGTGAATTATGTTGTATTTTTTTCACTATTCCCCATGTTCTATATGTCGACTTTTATATTCTTTTGAATAAACATTGTTAATTTTTTATCTCTTTTGATCCTTTCTTGCTTACCTACATACTTCTGACAAACCAGTCCGTTATAGTCCCAACCCTCTTTCCCATCATCAGTGGATTCTGGGATCACTGATGCGGAACACATTTTTATTCAAAATTCTGGAAAGAGGATATTCAAAAACCTCCCTGAGAAAAGCCTTTAATAAGAGGTCAGGACGAAAGACAGACAAGCAATTCTATTTAAAAAACAGACAACAGATCCAAAAAAGCAGGATCAGAAAACCCGCATAATCATGAGGTATACAAATGAACACAAAAAAATCAAAAACATCCTAGAGAAACATTGGACCATCTTGAAGGAAGACCCCACAGTGAAAGATTTTGTAACAGACCATCCCCCAGTAACATACATAAAAGCGGGATCAATCAAAAAAGAGCTTGTCCACAGTGAATTTAAAGAAGGGACACGAAAGGACCCCTGTAAAGTAAAGGGCACATATCCATGTGGCTCATGCGGTCAATGTAAAGTTATCAAAAAATGCCTAAAAATTACTCTGCCCAATGGAGAGGAATTTGAACCAAGACATTATGCAAACTGTCGCACAAAAGGAATAGTTTACCTAATGAGGTGTGAGTGCAATGCCTTTTATATAGGAAAAACCAAGCAAGAATTTGGTAAAAGAATTAATAAGCATGTCAATAGCATGGAAATGTGCAATTTTTATTTACCCCTTGGCCGACATGTGGCATACAAACATGGATACCGAATGCCAGAGATTTCTTTTATGGCCCTGGAAAGAATTCACATCCCGAGGAGGGGGGGGGGGGGAGACTGGAACAAAACACTACTACAGCTCGAAATGAGATGGATAAAACACTTAAAAGCGACCACTCCCCCAGGTCTTAACGAGACAGAAAGTTATCGCCCATTCCTAGAACACAAAAATGTTGCTCATGTTGCATAATCCTCAGGGTGCCACATCCCGAGAATGCAAAATCAAACCAAAAGGGTTCCCCTTGGGTGGGACTTTAAAGGCACCAAAATATATGACAAAAAAAGATATATAAAAAGAAAACTTTATTCAATAATACAGAAATGTAAAAACAGTAGGCAAGCTATAAATTACTCCACATAGAACAGTGAAACTTAGACCACTTGACCCCCGGGTTTGACCGACGCGTTTCGGAGTGTAAACTGGACTCCTTCCTCAGGGGTGCCCTTGGAGGGTGGTCTGTAGGTAGTTAACATATAACAATTACTTATCACATATTCCAAAGGATATACAGTACATTGACAGTCAATTTATATAATAAACTTACACAGTTCACTGGAGTGGGAGATATGGGTTGCCTGCCTGGTATTTAAAAGCAAATGGTCAGCATGCCAACGTTGTCCACTAGGGGTGCCCTCTGGTTATCCTAGAAAGTCTAGGGATCTTAAATGAACTCCTGAATACACGTTATCAGCAATTGCCCGCTGTCTAGTCTCAAAGAGAGGCTAGATGGGAGTAGCTGAAACCTGGTCACAGCAATTCTGCCGAACAAAAAAATTCAAGCAGTTATTCAAAATGTAGGATAAGACAAAAAAATAAATAAATAATAATTAAATGCCCCCCAGAAAGTAATGGCTCAAAACCTGTATGGAACATGACAGCCACCAGTTTATAGGATAAAAAGCAAATTATGTGGAAATAAATGCTGGATTTATAGTGTCAATAGCAAAAAGAAAAACCCCATGTGTTTATGTTTTTAGCATTGTCACAAATGCAACATAAAAATGTAACTTAATCCAATGCAATTTGATGTATGTATTTAATGCCAGTATCCCGAGGCTGTCATCACAGAGTGAGCTGGGCATGATTGTGCTGAATAGCAGATGTAATTACTTACCTATAGCCACGATAGTACAAATGTCCCTGGTGGGTGTTGGAGCTTAAAAAGTCCTGTGTGTCCGGCAAGGGAGCAGGCAGCTCTCATGTCGGACCAACAGGGCTTAAAAAGCAGCGCCATCAGCTGAAACGAGCTTTATTTTTTGAGCTTTCAAAGACGCTGGAAAAAAAGTCCGCCTACTTCTGGCACATAAAATCATTTCAAGATTATTTGAAAAAAGAAATAAATCCCATTGGTCTCAGAGTGCAGGTTTTTCCACTGTTGGAGGACCTGGGCGCTGAATTTAAAACCAATTGGGAAAACACCCTAAACCAATGTTCAGCTTCTCTGATGACGTTACTCATCACAGAATACACTACCCGCACATCCAAATTGGATGTTGAGATCAATGCTCTTTGCGAGAAAATGCAGAAATACAAATCTCATAAACTTTTTCCAATTAAAGAAAAACAATTAAAGGAACATCTTGAGGTGTATAATCGTAACATTTTAATTAAAAAGCAGCAGAAGTTTGCACGCGATACCACTGCATTTGCCCATAAAAAGGCATACAGATGGAACGCTACCAAACCTGTGCTGTTCCCAGGAAACAACAAAGATCAACGCTCACTCCCCTCCACTGTCCATCCGAAAGGGGCTCCCACTAACAACTCACAAAATTCTAACAAACAAAAAATAACAAGAACTAAACGAGCATATCAGGAAGAAACTAACTTGACTCAATCCACTAAAAAATCTAATGTCCAACACGATCACGGCACCAATTTATCTTTGTTTAAACCCTCCACACCGCTACCTGAGTCACATCCCAACACACTCTACCACACAACTCACCCCCATACACAGACACTTCCTCACAATCCTAATACGGCACCAATTTCATTGGCCTCTACCATAGATCTATAGGATTCAACTTTTTTAGAGTTGATCCACATGAGAGCCCCGACCTTCACTCCACCCCCTTCTAACTAAATTCTATATCGGAACCTTTGTTCACAGACCAACCCAATCTTATTTCTTCACATACGGATTTATCCGTTATTAATTTGTCAGACTACACCTTATCTCCCGACGAAACTGAGGTCTTGTCCAAAGGCCTCAGCTTTTGCCCCAGTACCAAATTAGACAGGTTTGACTTTATTAAAGATCTGCACCTTTTTGCCCGGAAACTGAATTTCAAAATCCAATTTGACAGTAACAAGACCGTGGAAACCTCGCAATCCCAAAAAGATCCAATTTTAGATACATTAATCTCACTACTTGAGGAAAATGATGACCTCATCGACCGAGTAGACCTACCCTCTTTATTGGCAGGCATTGACCCGCAGAAACCGGCGTCTGCGGATCACGGCCTGTCTCTTAAGAAAAAATCCGATAAATTCCCTCAAATATCTAACCCTCACGTTGCCACCTTTGTCAAACTCGTGACCAAGGAAGTCGAAAAACTGAACATCAAAAAACCGGCTAAAACTAATATTACTTTTAATCAAAAATTAGCAATTCAAAAACTTAAACAAAATTCATCGGTCACGATCAAGCAAGCTGATAAGGGTGGCAACGTCGTCGCCATGAATAATGACGACTATGTTGCAATGTGTTTAAAGATTTTGAAAAACTTTCACTGGTATAGGAAAATCCCAGCTGATATTGTCACCAAATACCAGCTGGAATTCTATGAGATTGTTGACATGCCGTACCTCAATACAGTCATTCCCAAGCACACTTGGGAGTATGTCCGCACTGCTTTTCCCGTTACCCCCACTTTTTACGCCCTCCCCAAGATACACAAGGACGCCACTAATCCACCAGGGCGCCCCATTATCTCGGGGAGAGGTTCGGTGTCAGACAACGCCAGTAAATTAGTGGATACATTTCTAAAACCATTTGTAGTCGCATTACCATCTTACGTGCGAGACACAATACATTTTCTGCAAAAAATACAACATGTGGCTGTCCCCGACAATTGTCTATTGGTTACAATAGACGTCGAGGCACTATACAGCTCCATTCTGCACGATCGGGGCCTTGCAGCGATAAGACGCACGTTAATACAAGGACTAAGTTTTGACGCCTACGATGAGTTCATCCTGTCCATCCTACAATTCATACTAACACACAACGTGTTCACATTCAATGGTTCCCACTACCTCCAGGTGCAGGGCGTAGCGATGGGCACATGTTGTGCCCCATCCTACGCCAATCTGTACCTGGGGGAGTGGGAACACGCTCTCTTGCATGATGACAGCACATGGATGTACACGGACCACATTATTATGTGGGTCCGATGCATCGATGATGTGTTCATGCTTTGGCATGGACCAGTGGACCTTTTGGAAAAATGGATGGACAGGATGAACAAAAACGAATTTAACCTTAACTTTACCATGAATTGCGACACACACCACGTCACCTTCCTAGATGTGGAGGTCTACAAGGGCGAGGATGGTGTTCTCCACGGTGGGCTTTACCGAAAGCCCACTGCTGGAAACACCATACTCCATGCCTCGAGCTTCCACCCACAAAATTTGGTGCGTTCAATCCCTTACGGCCAATATCTGCGGGCCAGACGCAACTGCACTGACCCTATTAGTTTTCAAAAAGCTGCGGATGATCTGCGATGCAGACTCTTATCCAGAGGCTATACGAAATCTACTTTGAAAAAAGCATACAAAAAAGCACTGGCTAGTGACAGAGCACAATTGTTGATTCCTAGGACCTCTAAGCCTACCGACAATAGCCTGAGAATTATTACAAAATACTCAGAACAACATCCTGAAATCAAGAAAATTATAACGAGATATTGGAACATGCTTTCCCTCGACCCTATCGTGGGCAAGCATGTGTCGCCATATCCCCAACTGACCTATAAAAAAGAGCCTGCTCTTAAAGACCAACTAGTGCAAAGCGAGTTTGTAGCCAATAAAGGAAAAGAACACTGTAAATTTAAAGGGACATATATGTGTGGGACATGTAAGTACTGCAGATACATGCACACGGCCAAAAACCCAATACTACCGAATGGACAGGTCTTCAGACCACAACATTTTGCCAACTGCCGCACCCACGGAGTGGTATATTTGCTCCTCTGTGGGTGCGGTTGTTTTTATGTTACAAAACGCGCATGCAGACATATAAAAAGTATCACAACACGTGACCCTGATCTCCCATTAGGACGCCATGCTGCCTTGGTTCATCCAGATAGAATCCCCAAAATCAAATTCCTGATCCTAGACAGAATACATCCTAACCCCAGGGGAGGTGACTGGAAGAAGTCCCTCCTCCAAATGGAGTTACGATGGATATATCGATTAAAAGCAACTGAACCACCAGGATTAAACGATCAAATATCCTTTAGACCATTTCTTGAGGGTTTTGCCTCTGGAGGCATGGAAAAATAGGCCCTTGATGGGATTATCATTAGCACATGCTCTGACAAATCTGGTATATACCAGATTGGAATCACAACTGGCTTAACAAGTGGGCCGTCCCCTTATGTCCCCTCCTTTCCCGTTCCATCCTTCCCCTGTCCCCCCCCCCTTTTATTGTTTTTTCTCCCACCCTTGTTTTCCTTCCCCCTTTCCCCACCCAATCATTTCCTTATTATTACATTATTTTGGTTAGTCTATTTCATGTTTTGTGGTCCATCATCTGCATTCTGCCTAAACATTCCTGCATTTGACATCAATGGGACAGTATGCCATACGTTGCCACATTAGAGGATAAGTCTCCACAACTCATTCTGATTACATCTATACATTCATATATTTTGCATATATGCCTATCTATATAGGATTATGCAACCCTGGACAATAGAAAGTTCAGTTTAATTGAAGTTCTGTTTTTCATTATAAACACAGAATGTATGTTCCTTTTTTTCCTTCAGAGACTCCTTTACACATTCAGCAGTTGTTTCCTAGAGAGAACTCTTTCTGTCCCTCTAGAATTGCTTTGGGAGTAACCCGGCACGGTAACAGTGGACGCCACCTAGAATGACATGCACCTTTTCCATCCCGATCTCTCATTGAAATCGGCGGCGCATGCTCATTACACTCTGTTTCTGTTCCACACAGACAGAGTACATTCCGTGCCGGTGGAACGCACCAGCCGTCCGCGCTTCCGCCGGATCACTTCTGGTTGGGGGCGTGCTCGGCTGATGGGCTCCAGGGAACCTAATAGGCAATCAGCTGAGCAAGCGGCGTCACACAGCTGATGATCGTTTCAGCTGATGGCGCTGCTTTTTAAGCCCTGTTGGTCCAACATGAGAGCTGCCTGCTCCCTTGCCGGACACACAGGACTTTTTAAGCTCCAACACCCACCAGGGACAATGCTAAAAACCTTCCTAATACATGGGGTTTTTCTTTTTGCTATTGACACTATAAATCCAGCATTTATTTCCACATAATTTGCTTTTTATCCTATAAACTGGTGGCTGTCATGTTCCATAGAGGTTTTGAGCCATTCCTTTCTGGGGGGCATTTAATTATTATTTATTTATTTTTTTGTCTTATCCTACATTTTGAATAACTGCTTGAATTTTTTTGTTTGGCAGAATTGCTGTGACCAGGTTTCAGCTACTCCCATCTAGCCTCTCCTTGAGACTAGACAGTGGGCAATTGCTGATAACGTGTATTCAGGAGTTCATTTAAGATCCCTAGACTTTCTAGGATAACCAGAGGGCACCCCTAGTGGACAACGTTGGCATGCTGACCATTTGCTTTTAAATACCAGGCAGGCAACCCATATCTCCCACTCCAGTGAACTGTGTAAGTTTATTATATAAATTGACTGTCAATGTACTGTATATCCTTTGGAATATGTGATAAGTAATTGTTATATGTTAACTACCTACAGACCACCCTCCAAGGGCACCCCTGAGGAAGGAGTCCAGTTTACACTCCGAAACGCGTCGGGTCAAACCCGGGGGTCAAGTGGTCTAAGTTTCACTGTTCTATGTGGAGTAATTTATAGCTTGCCTACTGTTTTTACATTTCTGTATTATTGAATAAAGTTTTCTTTTTATATATCTTTTTTGTCATATATTTTGGTGCCTTTAAAGTCCCACCCAAGGGGAACCCTTTTGGTTTGATTGTCCATTCCTAGAAGGTTTTTCCTCCGGAAAAACGGACTGAAATTTTCCATCGCGTCAAAAAAAACAAAAAACAAAATCATCCATTCACAAAAAGTCTTGTCCCTCCCCTAAAAAAGAAGAATTTTTGGTAAATCATCATGGAGTCAAAAATAGATTTAATACCCACATCGTATACTAAAACAATTACTTTTCCCAATTTGAGGACAACAGATATCCATTCATATAAAATCTCGTTTCAAAAAAGAGTTGGGACCACCGAGCAAATCCAACCATAAAAGTAAGACCAATCCGAATGAATCAGATAATGCCCAAACTCCCACTAGAAAAAAACACTATCCCTTCTCCCTGTACTTTTCTAAGTTTTATAGTCTGCTGTTAGTACTGTATGAAATAAATGCAATTTATTACCAATACTATTATAGAATTGCTTTTCTATTTTTTTTTGTTTAATTTTATAATATGTAAGTACCATGCCAGTGATTCATGCAACCTTTCAAGAACACCCGGCACGGAAAGCCCCTGTATGTTTACATAACATCAGGGGCTATAAGATATGAGCCTGGCAGCAACATCGGCATTCCCATACTCTCATATGGGATAAAGGCACTCATACAACTCCGTGTCGGCGGCCAAACAGAAGTCCCGATGGTCAACCCTGGATGCGCACGCACCCGGCAGGCTAATGCGCACCAGAACGGACACCAGGTGACGGACATCAGAAGCTGAGACGTGCGGCGCCCAGTGCGCATGCGCGACTCAGATAAAAAGGCCGGGGAACCGCTGTCCTCCTCACTTCCCCTGCAAAGAGGGATGAGAGAGGACTTGTGGAAGCAGCTGCAATACCAATCCAAAACTTAAGTTCATCTACCTTACCAGTCACCAATAGCTGCAAATATGCAACATACCTCGGGTTAACAAACAAACTAAATGTTACCATCTTCCAGCAATCCTTGTCTGGAGGAAAACAACCCTATCGGAAACAATTGAGTGACAGTTACCCAGACTCAGGGAACCATCACCGATCACCTTAAAAGGTACAAACCACACAGGATTCATCCTTTCTTATATACACACAATTTGAAATAACAGTACACTATGTTACTATGCCCAACTGCTGAACATTTAATGTGAAATTGTTCAACAGATCAGTGCAGATAGAGGAAGACGCATACCTATAAACAAAGCCAAAGAAGGCACATACACCTTTTGGTCAGTAAAACATAATAATATGTCATACTGTACTACTCAATACCAAAACTTTCTTTTGGAAAAAATCTATATATATTCTTTACATAATTTATCGGCAGATGGAATTGGCCTTTTGGACCACATACCGTGTATGACCCAATCTGCAACGTTCTCAGAAATTGTGTATACGTTTTTTCAAAAATATACCATGTAAGTGCACCCCCACTTTTAAAAATCAACATTCACTCAAAAAATGAACATCTATTTCAAAGAAATACCTCCCTCTACAACTCTACCTAACAATAAAACCGTATTTTGCAGGATGCAGCCTAGGTTCTTGCTGTTCAACAGGGAGCAATAGGAATCACACATGGAACACAAAAAAACATATGTATGTATATTTAATTATATACCACTTTGAATAGAATCAGTGGCACTTATTACGTGATTACTAATACCTTACCTGTATAATAATATTACAGAACTGGTGACCACTATCTTTTAAAAAAAGGCTCACTTTGCAGCCGAAACGCGTAGGAAACGCAGGAAAAACTCTCTGATCAGAATTTCCAAGCTACACAGCGTGGAAAGACACCATATGAAACACATGTCACGAAACTTCCAAAGTTCTTACACCTACTCACTTGGGTCTATAACCCATCACTATTATCTATGAACCACACTTACCATGTTCACTGTTTAATTTATTAAATCTTCGATTTTATATACTTGCGTACTATCCTTACTAAGTTACCTGCCTAAAAAGTCCCACTCAACTTGGCATGAGGTACCAACCCACACAACTGAAAGAGCATTTGGAAATATTTAGCAAACAAATATTACAGAAAAAGGAGAGGAAATATTGAAGGGACAAAAATGCTTTTAGCGAAGGCAACAAATATTACAGAAAAAGGAGAGGAAATATTGGAGGGACAAAAGCGCTTTTAGCAAGGGCAACAAATATTACAGAAAAAGGAGAGGAAATATTGGAGGGACAAAAACGCTTTTAGCGAGGGCAGAGCATACAGATGGAACAGTGGTAGAAAGTTCTCCCGAAATAAACAGGAATTTAGGAATAAACAAAAAGACAATACACACATCAATTATTTATCTGATTCCTCGTCGGTGTCCTATACCTTGGGTACTGAGTACCCTCTTCCAAAAAGAAAATGCCCCTTCCAAAAACAGCATGGAAGGAACTATGAAAATGAACAGTGTCGGGATTATTGGGGGTTGATTAAAATAATAATAGGTAAAAATAAAAATGATTTTAAAAGCCATGTATATTTCATATTATGCATAAGAGATGCTGAATGGTACAGCGTCCATCTTGTTTTTAAGGTCAAAGAAAGTTCATATATGTTCTGTTGCAAAATGTCTCTTACAAGTTTACAAAGGGTCTATGGTTTCAACAGAGATCTTTGTATTTCTTTTAAAATCATAAATAAGATGATACATTGACATCTCTATCAGATAAGACTCAGTCAGTCTGACGCTATGTTAAGGGGATGGTAGTGCCAGTCTGTCTATAAGTATTTAACAATGGACAATACCCCAGTATGCTCTAGTTGTATTTTAAAATGAGTTATATATTGGTTTTTATAGATACATTATTATATGTGAGAAGATATTAGCCATAATTATGTCATTATATTATATAAGGCATATACGTATATATTTAGGAATATTATATTACCTTTTGGGTTTATATTCTTACAGTAGTAATTTTACTTAGACTTAAGACTAGAGTGAATACTAATTACTTCATTTTAAGGTATGTGGTAGGAGTGTTTATATAAGAATTGCTTTGGACTAGTTTAAGTGCTCAAGGTGTCGTAAATATTACAAACTAGACGCTCTGTTTGACAACATGTGGCATGGTCAAATAATTAATGGATCTTCACTAGCTAAGAGGTCAAAGATCACCTGATAAGAAGAATGGTAATTGTTTCTAATTATTATTTAACTACAAAATCTAATGAACGGTACGATACTGCCCTCTATAGACGAAATACCAAATGCAGTTTTGGGATATTTCAGATATTCCCATATAGAAATATTATATTGTATTAAAAATAATTATTATTAAAATGGTTTACCAGATCCAATAATTGACAGAGAATGATGGAGATACAGATGGACATTTATGTATGTACTGGGAGTCTGGACAAAGTTTTATATGTGTTTTGTGATTACTCTTACATATAGAGAAATCATCCTTTAATTTTATTATACAAGTATTGGGTTAATTATCAAAAGAGGTGTGTCTCTGACCTCACCAGTTTAGGTATAGAATATCCCTACCAATTGGGATAATGTTTTATCCCTCTGGGTTTTACTTATGGTAATTTTTATAGCTCTTTGTTCTTACCATATAAAAGACCAACCCAGATGAGAGATTAGACACATTACATTACACTACTGACAACACACCTCACACTTACATCACACACGCTACTACGTCAATCTATAGACTCATCCAGACATACTCCATCTTGGTCCATCATTCATCTGAAACTTGAAGGGAAGCCACCATCTTAAGAATGGCATCCATCTTAGGACTCTGGTAACGACCATTTGAAGCTAGCGGCCATCTTAAGTGTGGTAAATATGCCTTGCTATGTTATTTGATTTTATTCAACAATTGTTTATTTCCTTCCTTATATGTTTTATATTGCATATTTAAAGGGTAATACGATTACAATCCCATCCGCATAAACCATATTAGATTTTTCTCTAAAAAGCTGATTTTTGTTTTTACATTTTTATTAACCACTTTACCACCGGAGGATTTTCCTGCTAAAAGACCAGGGGTTATTTTGCGATTTTTTACTGCGTGACTTTAACGGACAATCGCGCGGTCGTGCGACGCTGTACCTAAACGAATTTCACGTCCTTTTTTTCCCACAAACAGAGCTTTCTTTTGGTGGTATTTGATCACCTGTGCGATTTTTTGATCACGCGCTATAAACAAAAAAAGAGCGTAATTTTTGCAAAAACAACAATATTTTTCACTTTTTTTTATATGAAATTCCCCCCAAAAAAAATGTAAAAATCTTAATTTTTTAAAATTTTCGGCCAATTTGTTTTACGCTACCTATGTTTGGTAAAAAAAATCGCAAAAAGCGTATTTTGATTGGTTTGCGCAAAAGTTATCGCGTTTACTAACAAAGGGAAAGATTTTTGTCATTTTTGGTGTTTTTTTTTTTAACGAGTAATGGCGGCGATCTGCGATTTTTTTTGCGGTACTGCGACATTGCGGCGGACAGATCGGACCCTTGACTGACATTTTTGACACTTTTGGGGGTACCAGTGACATTACTGCAGTAATCAGTGCTATATATATGCACTGTTACTGCAAAAATGACACTGGCAGGGAAGGGGTTAACAGTATTGGACAGGGAGGGGTTAAGTGTGTCCTAGGGGCGTGATTCTAACTGTGCAGGGACAGGTCTACTAGTGTAAAAGCAAAGATCAACAGTTCTACATAGTAGAACTGTTTGATCTTCACTTTTACACAGGGAGAGCTGACAGGTGGCTTGTTTACACAAGCCGCTCTGTCTTTCTCCCGCTGTAGCGGCGATCGTAGTGTGACCGGCGGACATCGGGTCCGCCAGTCACACTCCCGCACTCCTCCGTGAACGAGCCGAGGCGGGCGCGCGCCCGCCCGCTATTGGCTCTGGAAGGAGTGACAGGCGAGCGACGTAGACCTACGTCACTCTGCCTGGCCGGGGCCGACTGCCGCAGTAAATATACTGTGCGCAGTCGGCAAGCGGTTAATATCAGATTTAGTGCATTATTTGCAATTTTAAGTCTTCCGTTTTGCATGGCTTATTCTCACTCATCTGTAGTGAAGTGACTTTCAGCTATGCATTGCGCAGACCATTGTAGTCTGTTTATATAGAACATTTATTTATATGGTTTATGCTTTACCTGGAGAAAGGGTAATCTTGCTTTCGTTTTATTTTCACTTTGGTTCAGTGTTTCACTTTGTTTCAGTTTCACTTTCATTATTGAGCCAAACATCACATTGCATTGATTATTTGAAGTTAGTATTTTTCTGTAGAGTTATCTTTTTGTGTCACTTCTTGTTTGATCATTTATTGTGAATATATGTCTTGAGAATAAATATTTATATATATATTCCATACTGTAGACTGTACTCACTAAGATTGGTATATGCTTTTAAAAAGAAATTAATCAATTAAAAATAATTCACGACATTGATTTATGGAATAGGTGAAGATTCTCCTTTCTCATAGATCTTTGCCTATTAACCATAAATAAATACACTGCTATTTTCAGAGCAGTATAAATATTCTGACATAATTAAGTACGAGCGCGAGATATTTATTATTAAATATTCTTACAACAGCATCACCAGAAACGTATGGGAGAGGGTGAACCAAGAGGCGATAAAGGTGGGGGAGATGATAGTGGCTCCGAAGCCATTTGTGCACCAGGGCCCAGCACACCTGCATCCCCCCAAAAAACACACAAGATCTTCACCAGATCCAAAAAGAATAAAGAAAGTGACCTCTCTATACCAGAAATTAAAGTTTTTTTAGGAAATCATATACCAAACATGTGCAGAAAACACAATCGGAGACAGAATCCCACGCAATGAAACAGATGGAGAAGGTGGATTGATTATAAATAATCTTTCATCCCACCAATTAACAGAAGATGAAAGACAGGTATTGACACTAGGACTTTTCTTCTGCCCTTAAAGAAGTATAGATAAATTTGAGACGATAAAGGATATAAATTTGTTTGCAAGAAAGCTTCTACTCAAAAGTATGTATATGAAACAAACTCCAACAACAAATGAATTGGACCCGGGATTGACGGCGGCAGAATTTCGTGCCATCCGGGACCTTAATCTGTTGTTACGAGAGGGTTCTCAATGACTCCATGTTAACAGGGGATCTGGGGTATTTAGAGGAGGAAAGCGAAGATGAACTGGAAGATCATACAACCACAAGATTTAGAAAAAAGTCACAGAAATTCCCACCACTCAATCAAAATCCTGCAATAGCCTTACTTGTGCGACTGACAACCAAAGATATCCTTACGAAGTCCTTACGAAGCAAAGAGAAGATCGACAACTTAACCCCAGAACAACGAGAGACACTTAGGTTTTTGCAAAATAACAATACTATCACAATAAAACCATCAGATAAAGGGGGAAATATCGTATTAATGGACAATGAAAGATACCCTGCAATGTGCCAAGAGATCCTGGATAATGAGAAATGCTCCAAAAAAATTCCAATGTCCCTGATTGAGTCATTCAATCTGGAATATTATATGAGAGTAGATGCAGCAATCCACGAAGAGATAATGTCCCAGGCACTTTGGGAGTTCATACGCATCAGACACCCTGCATTCCAACGTTCTATGCCCTCCCAAAGGTGCATAAGGACATGAAAAATCCCCCGGGAAGACCCATCATTTCCGGTAATGGCAGCATTACGGAGGGGCTTAGTCAGGTCATCGATGCACATCTAGGACCTCATGTTACTAATTTGTCATCCTATGTGAAGGACACCATCCATTTTATTACAGATTTTAGAGAACATGGAAATTCCCGAAACGCCCTTTCTAGTAACAATTGATGTCGAATCTTTGTACAAAAACATACCGCATGACAAGGGATTGGCCGCCGTAAGACATACCCTACAACAACATAGTGTACATAATTGGAGATTTAATGTTTTCATCTTACAAATGTTCAAGTTCATTATGTCCCACATCGTATTTTCATTTTTAGGCTCCCATTATCTCCAGGTATGTGGCGTAGCGATGGGGACCAGCTGTGCCCCATCCTATGCCAACATATACCTGGGGATGTGGGAGCAGTATTTTCTGTTGAATGAGACTAACTCTATGTATTCCGGCCGCATTATGCTGTGGTGGCGATACATGGATGATATTTTTATTGTTTGGAACGGTCCCGAACAGCTTATTCAGGAATGTCTTGGATACCTGTATGTCATAGTAAAATATAAGTTCTGGTTCATCCTTCCAAGAACACCACTTGGTGGGAAATGTATCTCCAAAGATACAACCGGAAAACTCAACACTCCAACAGAAAGGAGACCGCAGGCAATACATTGTTACACACCGACAGCTTCCATCCTCTGTCTTTGAAAAAGTCGATCCCCTACAGTCAGTTCCTACGAATCAAACGAAACTGTACCACGTATGAGGATTTTCAAAAGGAATCTGATGAATTATCAAAACTACTACTAATAAGGGGATATACCAAATCCTGCCTTAAAAAGGCGTTTAATCGGGTAAGAGTTTGGGACAGACATGACATTCTCTTTAAGAAATATTCCACTTTAAGAAATATTCCAAATCCAAATCAAAGGAGACAAATGAAAAAAAAAACAGAATCATTTTAAGATTCACCAATGAACATGACCAAATTCGTAGGGTCTTGGAGAGACATTGGCCCATTTTGATGGTGGACCCAGTAAAAAAGGAGCCTGGTAACTACTACCCCTTCAATCATATTCAAGAAGGCCGGGTCAATACAAGAATCCCTGGTACATAGTAAGTACAACAGGGAATCCAGGAAAGATCCCTGCAAAGACATGGGCACCTTCCCATGTGGAAGTTGCATGCAATGTCTGGTTATTCAAAAATGCAAGGAGAAGACGTTACCAAATGGGGAGAGATTCAAAGCCAGACATTTCGCAAACTTCATATTTTTACAAGAAGGTGCTATGGTCAGATGAAACCAAAATCAAACTTTTTGGCCACAATGTAAAACATTATAGTTGGTGTAAAAGCAACACAGCTCATCACCCTGAACACACCATCCCCACTGTCAAACATGGTGGTGGCAGCCAGGGCCGCTGATAGGGCAGTACAACCGGTCCTGTTGTACCGGGCCCGGGCCCCATCAGCTTAACAGGGGGCCCCGGCAAAAATTTCTGGCTAAATAAATGCAAAGGATTTTGCTAAACCTAAATCACATTCCAATTCCTTGCTTATCAGGGGATAATTAATATTTCTTGGGCCCCATTAGATCAACAAAGGGGCCCAGGAGGAGACAGCAGAGAAGGGACTTTTTTTCCTTTTTCGGGGCGCAGGGATACAAGACCGCGCTGCATATTGTACTGCCCCTGTCATAGCTGCTGCTTATGCCTTCTCTTGCGGAGGGATTCTGTTGTACACCGCTCCCTCAGTAAGTCCTGCAGCCTGAAGGGAGTCTGATGTGAGGGCACAGCATGCCTAATCCAAGGGCGGGTGGCAGTGCACAGCTTCCAGCAAGCAGCAGCCCACACAGACACTGACTGCTGTGGACGAAAGGTACAGACCCTAGGCTCCCCACTGTGTGCCTATGATCAGGGGCAGACTGACCATTCGGGCACTTCCCGAGGTCAGTAGGGGGCCCCACAAGCTTACTTGCCACTGTGGGGACAGCAGCATTCATTGCTTCAAGTTCTAACTACATACACTGACCGATGATGTATGTAGTTAGAAGTTCCGATCCTGGTTTCTGTCTCCCCCTTCCCCCGTAGTGTCCTGCACTTGCTGTGTGACCTCTGAGCTTCAGATCCCCGCCCCCCTCCGATCTTCAGTGCTGTGCAATGAGAAAATCTGGAGGCAGAGCACACTGCAGGAAGGGGGGAGAGAGGTGAGCTGAGTTGGTGTGGGGGAAGTCTGGAGGTAAGCTGCAAAGTTTCTGCAGTAAAGGGTCCTAAGTGACAAGGAGAAGACTGTGTGTGTCTGTGTGTTTGTCTAAGACAGCAGCCCCCCCCCCCCAACAGAGCTGACCGACATTTCCCAAACTGACACACAGCCCTATCTATACCAACAAACTCCAATCACTCTGTCCAGTTAATGGGCATTTAATTTATGACCGTCATATTATCTTATTTAACCCTGTGTCAACCAAACTCTGTACAATAAAAGATACGATTGTCAAAAACCTAGATAGTTGGTTTTGCCAACATCCCATATATATATGAATGTTTTTGAAGGGGGTTTGGTGCCTCAGGCCAAAAGGTAATTGGGACTTTATGGGCTAATAACAAGACTTTTTAAATAAGGAATATATAACAATTTATTAAATAAAGACAAAATAGAAATATTACACACAATGGTGGTGTATTGGGTTATAGACCCATTAGTGAGGGTGAGTAAGTTTAGAGATTGGTGACAGAGTGATATGGTGACTTTGGAATATTGCTTTCTGCTGTTCCATGCTTGTTAGCCAGCTTGGAGTATGCAGAGAAGGAATATCCTGAATTCCAACACATATCACTCTGTCACCAATTTCTAAACTTACTCACCCTCACTAATGGGTCTATAACCCAATACACCACCATTGTGTGTAATATTTCTATTTTGTCTTTAATTAATAAATTGTTATATATTCCTTATTTAAAAAGTCTTGTTATTAGCCCATAAAGTCCCAATTACCTTTGGCCTGAGGCACCAAACCCCCTTCAAAAAAAACAAAAAACGAAACACTCCATAGCTTCTGCCACACAGGCATTTTGCGGACTCCGTTTTGCTCAGTGGGGATCAATCTGCTGATCCCGCCAAGCAGGTGGATGACAGGTCCATCCCTGCTCACTGTGCAGAGATGGAGCTGTCAGATCCCCATTCTCCTCTATGGGAGATCTAATGAAAACAGACCGTCTGTCCCCATCCGATCCGATCCTCTATGGATGAAAAATAGGATTTCACGGACAGGATCGGATCAGAGAGCAGTGGGTGTCAGTGGACATGTCCCCGCTGACATCCACTGCTCCATAGAGGTACATGGAGCATCCAATCAGGTCTGCCTGAAAAACTAAGAAGCAGACCTGATCAGAAAGTCCTTTTGAAAGGGTCATAATCAAAAATAACAGTCCTTAAAGTGGACTTCCACCCAAAAGTGGAAGTTCCACTTATCTGCTTCCTCCCCCACATTTGGCAACTTTCAGGGGGGAGGGGTTAACAGGTACCTGTTTTTGACAGGTGCCCGTCCCCACTTCCGGGAGACAGCGCCGTGGTGACGTCCTTTGGAAGTTCAGCCCCCCCTCCTCCTTCCTCCGCCACCAGGCCAGTTGGAAAGCGCAGCCCGCTTCACCCATGCGCAGTAGGGAACTGGCTGTGAAGCCAAAAGGCTTCACTGCTGGTTTCCCTCACCGCAAATGGTGGTGGGAGCACACGAGAGCCAATACAAAAATCAACTGGGTTGTCAACATTGCGAGATCCCTGGACAGGTAAATGTCCTAATATTAAAAGTCAGGAGCTACAGTAATTTTCTCATGGGGGGGGGGCAAAACTCAGTTTTACCACTTTCCGCTGGCCATACGCATATAAGTGACCTCTTGGCGGGTAAGCTTAACACTGAGAGGCCAGATATATGCGTCCTAAATGTAAAGAGTATGCACCCTTCACGCTTCCAGCACAATTATCGGTGAGAGCCAAAACACTCCCAATGCTTCCTTCCAAACATCTCTCCCTGGTCACCCCTCAGACATTGCCTCTAAAAGAAATATCTTCCCAACTAAAAGACATCCCCCCTACACCTGTCTTCATGCTATCTGCACTTCTCCCCTGCACATATGATTTGCCATCATATCTTCTGCACTTCTCTTCTGAACACAGTCCTACATTCCACACTAATCTCCTGCACACAATATCCACCAGTATACCCTCCACGCTCCTCTCCTGTACATACTGCCCCCTGTCATACCCTCCACACCCCTCTCCTGCACACAATACCCACCAGCATACCCTCCTTAGCATGTGTCCTTAGTCCCTTTCTCTGTATCAAATGTGAGACTTCAGGGGTCTGTTTATCTCACCAAAGCTCCCACCAAAAATCAATAAATTAAAATGAAAAAAAAAAATAAAAAGTAGAAAAAAATAATAAATCACACTAAAATGCCACGCCCAATATGTGGCATAATTTATCCACACCCACTGTGTGCCGCAAAGCACTGTGCCCACCGCTGGTCGCCTTGCTAAGGGTCCCAGTGCAATACTGTGCCCAAGGGCCCATGATGCTAGTAAGGTGGCACTGACCATGAGAGGCTCCTTGTTTCTTTATTGGGTCGCCAGCTTTAAATCTTCTGCCTGTCTGCATGTTCATGAGCTTCATGTCCTTCCACTTAGGCCTAATGCATTAATGTTGCATCATAAAGTGTGGCAGCCATCTCTTTAAACCTGGGGGTCCCATGATTTCCTATTGCCCGGGGGCCCCATGAGTCGTCAGTCCGCCCCTGCTGTGTCCCATTATGTAATGTGGGTGTGCCTGGGTCACTGAATGCATACGAGGCAGTGGGTAGGGGCAGGGGGCGTGGTCAGTGGTGGGGCGGGGTTAAAGGGGCCCCATCAGATAGGCTGTAGGGGGCCCCATGATTTCTAACAGCGGCCCTGGTGGCAGCATCATGGTTTGGGCCTGCTTTTCTTCAGCAGGGACAGGGAAGATGGTTAAAATTGATGGGAAGATGGATGGAGCCAAATACAGGACCATTCTGGAAGAAAACCTGATGGAGTCTGCAAAAGACCTGAGACTGGGACGGAGATTTGTCTTTCAACAAGACAATGATCCAAAACATAAAGCAAAATCTACAATGGAATGGTTCACAAATAAACATATCCAGGTGTTAGAATGGCCAAGTCAAAGTCCAGACCTGAATCCAATCGAGAATCTGTGGAAAGAACTGAAAACTGCTGTTCACAAACGCTCTCCATCCAACCTCACTGAGCTCGAGCTGTTTTGCAAGGAGGAATGGGCAAAAATTTCAGTCTCTCGATGTGCAAAACAGATAGAGACATACCCCAAGCGACTTACAGCTGTAATCGCAGCAAAAGGTGGCGCTACAAAGTATTAACTTAAGGGGGGCTGAATAATTTTGCACGCCCAATTTTTCAGTTTTTTATTTGTTAAAAAAGTTTGAAATATACAATAAATTTCGTTCCACTTCATGATTGTGTCCCACTTGTTGTTGATTCTTCACAAAAAATTACAGTTTTATATCTTTATGTTTGAAGCCTGAAATGTGGCAAAAGGTTGAAAAGTTCAAGGGGGGCCAAATACTTTCGCAATGCACTGTACCAAAGCACAGCACGTTGTCATGCTTGTGCGTCATTCTGGTTGCCGCGCATGCTCTGTGTATTGGCGCCCACGCTGGAAATGACGAACGGGCGTTCCTGGTTCGCCTCTTCCGGTGGAACCTCGTATTTAGTGGAGACGGCTCGTGCTGTCGACGCAGCCGGTTCTCCATTCTTGGAACACCTTCACACTCATTCATCTTTTGACTAGGTAAGGTTATCCTTCCTTGGTGCCTGTATGTCCATCTATTATTTCTGGCTTCATTTGGCTTGGATTCTCTTGGCGAAGGGCACTACCTGTTTAACTCTATCTGATCCTTGTCCACTGACTATATGGTCTTGGTTCACTCCTCATTTGTTGTACACAGGTATACTCCTGTCTCCTCCCTAAGTATCCCCTCAGACTTCAGGCACTCTGTTGCCTGTTATGTGTGGATTAGTGGGGGGTAAACATGCTTGATATATAATTCTAAAATTGGTTTACATGTTACCTCTTAGAATTAGTCCCTATCCATCTGCTGTTGAGCTGGCAAGTCCCTTGAAGGCCGAATTATACTGCTTTGTATCCGGATCTACGAGGTTCACCGAATTATACTGCTTTGTGTCCGGATCTACGAGGTTCAGTGCTCTCCATGAGGAGTACCCCGGATACTTTCTGGGGGGGTCTCCTCATTTGGCTGTGACCGCTGGGCATTCATGTCATGCCTGTTCGGCGCTGCCCATTTAAGTCATTGGAGGTTTGTTTGATCTATCATATCTTTTGTGGTGAGCATTTTTCTTTTCTTTTGAACTGCATTGAGAATGATTAAATGTACATATAAATTATTTTTTCATTAACTTTATATGTAATGATTTTTCTTTTATACATATCTTCTGTAAAGTTGGCCAAAAAATTAAGGGTCTCTGAGGAAGCATTTTGGAACATTACAGTTCCGCCAAACGCATCAGCCCCATGCTGTTTTGATCGACTGATAGAAGGCCATCACTACTCTTTGGAGGGCTACACCCTTCTATGGCAGATTTATAATTATGTATACATGACTTTTGTCTATGTTTTTTTATGAAGCTTTTGTAATAAATGTATATGCTTTTAAGAGAACAGTTTTATTGTCTCAATATGCTCACCTATTGCACATTCTACACCCGGTAAAGTCCCTTTTCTTTTATTGAGTTGGGTTTGGTTATTTTCCCCAGTTCCTACTTGGGGTCTTATTTAACCTTCCCCTCTTTTTAGTTATAACTAAGAGTAACTACTCATATCTGTACAAGTTACAGGCAATGTGGCTGACTTACCAATATATATCTTCCCCACATACCAAAGCACAGCATGTTCTTCTTAACCTGGCTGACAATTCTTGGGATTTCAAAGCAGCAGAAAAAAAAAGTGTTGTTAGCTTAAACAGGAATTTAGGTGGTTACTGGATTTCTGTGAGGATCAACATGAATTTTTCCATACAGAGAAAAATCCAGTGCACCACCCAGTGTACAGGAGGAGTAACTACTCATATATGTACAAGTTACACCCACCATGGACCAGGCAGGGGTCTTGTTCATCCACCTGGGACAGTCCAGATGTATCTAAAAAAATGTAAATAAATATTATTAGAGCAAAATATAGAATTAATTTGTGGAATGCAAACATGAAAATGTATGATAATTAATAGTGATAAACTGCCTGTTTTCAGCTCTGAAGGACAACTTCTCTATAGAATAAATGAATATCCTGCAGTAAATAAGGATACACTCATATACAAAATGCTAATAAATAAGAAGATTACAGACACTGGTAATATAGGTGTTTTTGTAGTTTAGAAAATACCTCTAGAATATTCAATTTTAGTTATTAAGAAAATATACAAAGGGACAGAGACCTACATCAACCAATAAGTAACCATCCTTCACTGGCTTGTCTATTCTAGACCAGGGAAACTACGGCCTACCAGCTGTTGCAGAATTACACATCCCATGAGGCATTGTAAAACTCTGACATTCACAGACATGACTAGACATGACGGCAATTGCAGTTCCTGGAGAACTGGAGGGCCATAGTTTGGAGACCCTTGTTCTAGACCAGGGTTCCTCAACCTTCAACCCTCCAGCTGTTGCGGAACTACACATCCCATGAGGCATTGTAAAACTCTGACATTCACAGACATGACTAAGCATGATGGGAATTGTAGTTCCTGAACACATGGAGGGCCATAGTTTGAAGACCCTTGTTCTAGACCATAAAAAATAAACAGATATTCCTATGAGTAAAACACTACAATGCTTACATAAAACACTAAAATAATTGTTCTTGGTAAGGTCGTATTTTTTCGAATCTGTCAACCAATTTAAAATATTTAATAGCAAAATGCTAACAGCATACCCAACAGGAGTTCTGCTGTTACCATAGTTAGCTAGAAAGCCTTTTGTATCAGGCTGGGTTCACATACGTCCGACCGCGGTTCCCAGAATGGAGTCCAGTGCGTTTCCGTTTACCAGTTAAGGTGCAAATCAGGTCAAAAATTTTGCCTGAATTCGCACCTGAACCAGACCCAAACACATGCAGGCCCTTTTTGGAATGTGGACCGCCGCGTCCGTCCTGGACATGTGTGAACCGGCTCCATTGAGAGCCGGTCACACTCGCATGTCATGCGAATTGGATGGGGGAAAACTCGCATCCAATTTGCACATATGTCTCTTGATTCTAGTTTCACTTTACTACAACTAACTGCAAAGCTTATAAAAAAGGGGGGCACATAGCACAAACTTCACAGGTATAAAACACATCCCACCCAGCCATGCTTTCAATTGTTTAGACTAGAGGTTGCATTTTGTTAGATCTGAAGAAAAAGGATTTAGTTCCAAAAACATAGAGGAAATGTTGAGGAGCAAGGCATTGAAAAAGAAGCCATGCCTTTAATATCAAAATAAAATCAGTGGTGGATATTGTGGTGCAAAAGGTAATGTCTACATCAGTGGTTCTTAACCTTGTTGGAGGTACTGAACCCCACCAGTTTCATATGCGCATTCACCGAACCCTTCTTGATTGGAAAAATAAAATATGATTTTTTTCAAATTGAAAACATAGGTATATAATTAGGTATATATTTATACATAGGTGCACAAAATGAACAAAACCATTAAAGAACAAAACCATTAAGAACATAGAACAAAACCATTAAAACGTGATTTTCACACAAAAACATAATAATGAATATTTACTTCAAATCAGTTTGACTTCTGCTGTTGTCTTTCAGAGACCAGTTCAGAAATGACCTCCGCCGAACCCACGAGACTGACTCACCGAACCCCTGGGGTTCGATCGAACCCAGGTTAAGAACCACTGGTCTACATAATACACAAAACTGCTAGTGTGACAGGTCCATAAAGGCTGGATAGAATTGGGAAGTTGACAACCAGAAAGCACATATAGAATCTTGTGACCTCGTTATTCCCTCAAGAAAGTCACATACCTGAGAAATCTGACCGTGATGTTGTTTCAGAAGTGCCATCAATTCACCTTCATTCGATATCTACCTGTGCACCAACATGTAAAGAGAACTCCTCATCATATATGATTAGTGCCTCTTCCGTGTTGTCCTTCTGTGACACTGGAGTCATCTCCGATTGAGATCCAGAAGTGTCTGAGATCAAAAGCGAAGATGTGGAGCTCAGAGTTGATGTGATGGAAACATTGTTCAGATAGGAAGCTTCACACAAGGATTCCTCAGAATGTTTGGAAGAGCTGCTTTCGATGGCATCCTCATTCCTTTGTCTTGTGGTTTCTTCTTTCCAGATTTCATCCATGTATTTTAGGACTTCCGCACTTCGACTTCTTTTAGTGTAGTCAATGGCCAAGAGATCAATAAACATCCTTCGTATCCCAGTGGAAACCTCTCTCCATCCTTCAGGAGGATTATCCACCTCGAAGTTCTTTTGCCAGTCAACAAAACTTTTAAATTCTTCATCAGCAGGGATGGGCTCCTGCCATGGAAACTCCCCCGTGAGCAGAATGTAGATGACGATACCAAATGCCCACACATCAAGGCTGCCTTCTACTGCCAGTCCATCTGAAGAGGCAATTTCATACATTTCTGGAGCTCTGTAGGGTTTGCTGCCACACTTCGCTTTCATCACTGTCCCTTTCACCTTAGCAATGCCAAAGTCTGTGAGCTTGATGGAATGACAGTCCTGGTCAAACACTAAAACATTGTCTGGCTTTAAGTCCCTGTGTACCAGTCCTTTCTCCGCTATGAATTCGAGAGCATTGGAGATCTGACTAGCACACCTCTTTACCACATCTTCAGGAATTCCCACCTAAAAAGAGAAAAATAAATAATAATAACTAAAATGTCTGTTAACCAAAAAAAAAGAGAGACATTAGATGTCAAAGACAATAGAGAGAGAGAGAGAGAATATAAAGATACATTCAGAATACTAATCCAGAAGCAGGTAGAGTATATGTATAACCATACTTTTTACATTTTAGGCTAGTGGTGGATTGTACAGTATGTATATACCTGTCCTATATCCACTTTTATCAATTGTCCTCAATAAAAGGGAAGTGTAAATTTTCCAACATCAACACCTATACCAACTGCTGTAAGAGAGTTTCCTCTGACTTCCTGTTGCATATTTGGGACAGGAATTGAAGAGAAATTTCCCCAAAAGGACTGAGAGTTTTAACTCTTCTTCACTCCTCATATTGTAACTCTATCCAAAACGAGAAAAAACAAATTTGTCCATACTTATAAACGTACTTACGTTTGGTACAATCAGAGAGAAGAGATCACCAAGAGGTGCCAGTTCCTGGGAAAAGACGAAGCAGTTGATGGTGGTGAAGATGTTCCCACAGCATCCGATGATGTTGGGATGAGAAGAAAGCAAGAATGAAATGCTGAACTCCCGGAGGAAAGACTCCCAACTGGTTTTTCTTTTATCTATAACTTTCAAAGCCATTCTTCGACCTGTGAAAAAAATGTACTTAGATTAAGTATTAGGAAATTTTTAGCTGGTATATTCATTCACAAATCTCTTCAAATAAAATCTGCTGCTCTCAGAGAATGTATTATGCTTCATTTAAAGCTAAACTTCAGCCTTATCAGCAGTCTGAAATTCCTTCCTACAAATTTCACTACACACTGAGATTCTCACAAGATGCATTAGTAACTTCAGCAAGCCCCCCTCATTTCCTGGCTGGAGGACATTCAGCATAGAAACATAGAATGTGTCGGCAGATAAGAACCATTTGGCCCATCTAGTCTGCCCAATATATCTGAATCCTATGAATAGTCCCTGGCCCTATCTTATATGAAGGATAGCCTTATGCCTATCCCATGCATGCTTAAACTCCTTCACTGTATTTGCAGCTACCACTTCTGCAGGAAGGTTATTCCATGCATCCACTACTCTCTCAGTAAAGTAATACTTCCTCATATTACTTTTAAACCTTTGCCCCTCTAATTTAAAACGGTGTCCTCTTGTGGTAGTTTTTCTTCTTTTAAATATGCTCTCCTCCTTTACCGAGTTGATTCCCTTTATGCATTTAAAAGTTTCTATCATATCCCCTCTGTCTCTTCTTTCTTCCAAGCTATACATGTTAAGAAGCATCATTAGCATCACATTCTCCCCCACTCTGACTGCTCCTATCCCATTCCTTTCATTCATTGGATTTCTGTTTGTTTAATCATTAGAATCAGCACCACTTGTGATCTAGGACAGTCTGATTGCAAATTATATTTGCATAATTAATTCCAAGAGTCAGCCCAATGCTTAGTTCCCTAAATAATTTTACCAACATAAATTCATATTTTAAGCTTTCTTAAAAAATATATATATATATTTGTACAGTAGACAGTATTGAAATGGTGGATATATTGATTCACTGACCTGTGTATCTGTCATTTGCCAAGAAAACCTTTCCAAATCCTCCTTCTCCAAGTTCCTTCACAATGAGGAAGTGCTCCTGTACATCCACCTGATGTAGTCTTTGTGAATAGAAGGAGACCATTCTATCTAGAAGACCTTCCACATCATGAGTAATGGAGGCCATAATGTCCTGCAGAGCAAAAAAATAAATAAAAAATTGTCACATAATTAAACAGAAAACACGTTTTTAAGGTAAAACAATTGAAATTTGTCGAATATGATTAATGTCACCTGCAGATATATAAATAAAAACACGAAATGCTCAATAGAACCCCACATCTATATGAATAAAAAAGGTTTAGAAACAATTACAATTTATGGAGTACAGTTTAATGACTTAAATAGCTACAGCTCTTTTGGGGAGAAAGATGGCCACCGAGTTGGAGGGGCTTTTAAACTAGGAGACGGGGGGGAGGGCTCAGAAGTAGAATCAGTCAGGAGGGAGCAGAGGACTGAAGGCAGTTGTAGGGTCAGCAGCGACATTAGGTCAACAACATCAATTGGCGGGTCTGTGCGGGAAAACAGCAGACCAAACAAAAATAAACATAACCGCCAATCACGTTTAACTTCCGTAAAACTAAGAGGGGTATATGCTAATGCCAGGAGCCTAGCTAATAAGATGGATGAGTTGGACATGTTAGTACATGAGGAGGACATAGACCTTGTGGGAATAACAGAAACTTGGTTCGACCCCTCACATGACTGGCTGGCAAATATCCAAGGGTATTCTGTGTACCGGAAGGACAGGGTAGGAAAAAGAGGGGGAGGGGTATGTCTCTATGTCAAGAACAATATAAAGGTGCTAGAAAGGAGTGACATTACGGATGGGATGAGCATGGATTTAGAATCTGTGTGGGTTGAACTCGATAGGGAAGAAGATAAGGGAAAAGTAGTTGTGGGGGTTTGCTATAGGCCACCTAACCAAGGGGAGGAGGTAGAGCTGGAATTTTTAGCACTAATAGGTAAAGCGGCAAAACTGGGATCAGTCATCATATTGGGGGACTTCAATTATCCCGACATTGACTGGGAAGAGGGGACTGCACACTCGCATAAGGCCCGTCTATTCACGGAAACCTTACAGGATAACTACATGTCACAGTTGGTGGATTCCCCTACTAGAGAGAATGCAATCCTGGATCTATTGATCACTAATGACCCAGACATAATCTCGGAGGTAGGAGTCCAGGACAATCTGGGCTCTAGCGATCACAGGATGATCACATTTAGTATAAATAACAATATAAAAAGGCAAGTGGGGAACATAAGAACCCTAAACTTCAGAAGGGCAGACTTTCCAAAATTGTACTCAATGATGGAAAGGGTAAACTGGGACCAAACCCTGGGATCCCTGACCACTGAGGAAAAATGGGAATGCTTTAGGAACATATTAAGCAAAGGCATCTTGCAGTGCATTCCTATGGGGAATAAATTTAGAAGAGACAAAGCCAAACCTGGCTGGCTAAACCGTAGCGTTAAAAAACTTATTAGGGGAAAAAAATTGGCCTTCAAGAAATATAAATCAGAGGGCACAGTATCGGCCTTCCAGCAATACAAGGAGGAAAATAAGAAGTGTAAACACGAAATCAAGATGGCTAAAATCAACTTTGAGAGACAAATAGCGGAGGATAGTAAAAAAAACCCAAAGAAATTCTTTAAATATATCAACAGCAAAAAAACTAGGGCAGAGCATATTGCACACATAATTAACGATGATGGGAGGATGGTTACAGAGGACACTGAAAAAGCAACCGTGCTGAATGCTTTTTTCTCGTCAGTCTTTACGCAGGAAAAGGAGGGGTACACTGACCATGACTGTATGGTTAGTAGTAATACACAGGACTTGCCACTATGGCTAACAGAGGGGGAAATCAGGGAAAGACTGGATAAACTTAACACAAACAAATCACCAGGCCCGGATGGCGTACATCCGAGAGTGCTCAAGGAACTCAGTATGGTTATATCTAGACCACTGTTCCTAATCTTTGCTGACAGTATTAGGACAGGAGATGTACCAGGGGATTGGAGGAAGGCTAACGTGATTCCGATATTCAAAAAGGGCCAGAGACATATCCCGGGAAATTATAGGCCTGTCAGTTTGACATCAATAGTATGTAAACTTCTGGAGGGGATGATAAGGGACTATATCGTAGAGTATGCTAAAGACAACATCATCAGTAGTAACCAACACGGGTTTACAAATGGGCGTTCTTGTCAAACCAATCTCTTAGCATTCTACGAGGAAGTGAGCTGTGAGCTAGATAGGGGCAGACCAGTGGATGTGGTGTACTTGGATTTCGCTAAGGCGTTTGATACAGTTTCCCACAAGCGCTTAATTTATAAAATAAGGTCTGCAGGTATCGACAGCAGGGTTTGCTCTTGGATACGGAACTGGCTAAAAGGCCGTGTCCAAAGGGTGGTAATAAACAGCGCATACTCAGACTGGGCTGAGGTAGTAAGCGGGGTGCCCCAGGGCTCAGTCCTGGGACCAACCTTGTTCAATTTATTCATAAACAGCATTGAGGACGGGATCAGTAGTTCGTTATCAATTTTTGCAGATGACACAAAATTGGCCAGGGCAATAACTGCACAGCATGAAGCAGATATCCTACAGAATGACCTGGACAAAATTACGGAGTGGGCAACGACATGGCAAATGAGGTTTAATGTGGAGAAGTGTAAGGTTTTGCACTTGGGGACCAAAAACATAAAAACACAATACATGTTAGGAGGGGAACCCTTGGGGGACTCAAAAATGGAGAAAGATCTGGGAGTCTTGGTTGATGATAGATTAGGCAACAGCATGCAATGCCAAGCGGCAGCTTCCAAAGCCAACAGAATATTAGCATGCATAAAGAAAGGGATGTATTCCAGAGATAAGACTATAATCCTTCCACTTTATAAAACTCTGGTCCGACCGCATCTGGAGTATTCTGTCCAGTTCTGGTCGCCAGTCCTCAGGAGGGATGTGTTGGAGCTGGAGAGAGTCCAGAGAAGGGCAACTAAACTAATTAGGGGATTGGAGGACCTTACCTATGAAGAGCGGCTGCAATCGCTCGATTTATTTTCCCTGGAGAAGAGACGTCTGAGAGGGGACATGATAGCAATTTATAAATATCTTAATGGGGATCTCAGCTTAGAAAAAAAGCTGTTCATTCGAAGGAATTGCATGAGGACTCGAGGACATACAATGCGATTAGAGGAGAAGCGTTTTAACCTCAGGCAACGTGGGGGGTTCTTTACTGTTAGGGCTACAAGATTGTGGAATTGTCTACCACAAGAGGTGGTTTCTGCGGGTAGTATGGTGACTTTCAAAAGACTCTTAGACTTACATCTCAAGGATCAGGAGATAAAGGGCTATGTTAGATGATTACAGTCACACACACCTAAACAGGTTGAACTGGATGGACTATTGTCTTTATTCAACCTCACCTACTATGTAACTATGTAACTATGTAATATTGAAAGCCATTTATCTGTATTACCAAAAAAATATCAAGCAAGGTTATAAGTTTATCAAGTACAAAAAAAAAAAAAAAGTAAAGACATATAGAAATACATAAAAAGTTGCCGGGATATTTCTAATAGTTACCTGTTTAGTTGTGTGTGGGAGCCTCTCTCAGTAACTGGTGGCCAAAAGAACAATTTTATTCTGAAGTATCCTTGGGCAAGGAAATGTAGTAAACATATGCCAGCATTGATAGAAAGGTGTATCTGCTGCCAGAAGCATCTTGGTTACCCCAACATTTCTGGTAGATACTGCCATGAAAAGACAAAACATACTATAAGGAAGAACTACAAGAGATACTGTGCTTTCTTGTTGCCAATGCATGCTCTGAAACGCGTCGTGCTATTGGCTGCCTGATTGGTGATGTCACACAGGTGTCAGGTCACCTGTGGCCAGGTGACAACTGCACCCCGTTGGAGGCAGGGGCGCAGCGCAAGGTAGTGAACCCTATAGCAGACTGCTGCGGATGGACCGGAACGTGAACCCAAGATTCCCCAGGGCGCGGAGTCTAAGACCCAGCAGGTGTTCACCAGAGCCTCTAGTGGTGAGGATGGACTTCGCTGCAGCTGGGCCCAGGTCGCAGCCCCTGGGGTCCCCCAGGTCACGCTCCGTAGGGAGTGAAGGGAAGCAGCCACACAGGACACACAGAATGGTGAAGGGTAAGCCGAGGTCGGGGTAACAGGCAGACAAGGGTAGTAAAGGGACAAGCCAAAGGTCAGGGTAACAGGCAAACAGGAATAGTCAGAGACAAGCCAAAGTCGGTACACAGAGGCGTAGGTTGAAGCACACGGCAAACAGGAAACTAATACTGTTGACCAGCAAGGCAGGCCTGCAGTGCGCTGGTTAATATAGGCTTCCTGTGATGACCTGGGTGGGCCAGGAACAGGAAGTAGAGGTGATAAAAGCAGCCAGAAGGAAGAGTCTGGCCCTTAATGCAGACATAAGGAACAGGTAAGCTACCAGACATTATTGCATATCCATGACAACAGGCTACTCTGCGTCCCAAGTGTTTGTGAGCAGAGCGGTACCCGGAATCCGCCGGCCATCTAGCCTGATGGAGCCTTGGATGTACAACACTTCTGTGACGGGAGTCACTTTGGGTGCAGGGTGACCAAGAAACTGGTGAGCACTAAGAATATGGTTTGGACTAATCCAAATGGGACAGTGATATTCAGGAATGATGTCTCTCTTGAAATATGAAGATTTAATCCCCTGTACATTGTGAGGTCTATGACCAGGAAGTATAACTCCTAATATGGGCATTCCAGGAAGTTTAATGTGGGAGACCGACTGTCTATTGCTTAACGATGTTGCTTTTGTCTGGATAAGTAAATTGTGATAATCTTGTCTCAGGTGGCTTTCCATTCACCTTTTGTTAAGTGTGCTAATGAACTCACCTGTTGTCTGCTAAGGGATTTATTGACACTCAGAGTAATGTGTATTGGGGACTCATTATGTAACCATTGTGTGATGTTGGGGGCTGGATTTGGGTCATTGTTCATGTAGTGACTGCATTATTTCTAACGTGTATATAAAGCGTGTATTCCTTTTCAATAAAGAGTTTGATTCCTGCTTGACCCTCAATACAGAGCCTTGTCTCGTACTTGGGGGGGGGGGGATTATTCATATGGGTTTCTTGTTCGGCTGACTGAAGTGTTCGGTAGCTGCATTTGTATTCAGGAATGGAATGACCCAAACGACTGTAACCCCTTTCATACCCGGGGTGTCGTTACAGCTTCCTCCCCTGAACTACTGACATGGAGACATACACCTGAATGCGGAGTCCCTATCTCAGATTGCAACGCTTTTTCTTTCACTTTTGCATTACAGAGTTGACTTTTCTCTGTGCCGCAGAGCCAGCCCTTGGTGTCATCCACTCTTTTAATTCTCTTCATTTTATTAAACTGCGTAGTGACTTCAATCCCTATGGTGATGCTATTTAGGTATGTGTTATGCGCCAACATCTTACCTTGTTTGTTCTTGTTGCCAACCAGCGATGCTAACTTTCCAGTTTCCTTATATAAAGTCATGAGGATGAACACAGAACTCAGCCAGGTAAGAAGTGTAATTTTAATCAGAGCCATCGTGTAACATATGGAAAATTGTTGCCTCACTTTTTGTACCCAGTACAAGACAGCGGAGGTCCAAGAGTCCAAAGAATGATCCACAATAACATGGGTGACGTCATAACATCCAAAAACCCAATTATCAGGGACCTAAAAATAAAAACTGTTTAAAGGAACTTTCCTGCTCAATGTCCACTTTATATTCTCAGCAAGATCTCAAAGCATCAGATTGACAGATTTCATGAAATGAATTGAAGGGAATGTTTAGTGAGATCATTATGTAAAATGTTGTACTCCTGTTTTGGTGAGAGGCAGTCTTTTAATAGCAAAGAATTCAACACTGTTCAGTCAATTGTTTTGTACAGATTGGAATAAACTTGTAATAGGAGATTTAGATAAAATTATACATTATTTGGCCACCCAAACACATTTTGCTTCCCTTTGCATTACAAATTACTGCCTCAATTTGTATTATATATCCTGTATTACGAACAACTTTTTCATCAGGCTGATCATGGCAAGCCTCCAATGGCTATCCTGTCTTCAGAATACATTGTATTACATATTATACTCTCCTGAACCTCCACTCATTGCCTCTTTTCTCACTTTTTCATATATAGGTTTTATATATTTGTAGTACTACCCCCTACAGGGCTGCTGAGTTTGGATTCCCCTGGGTTACCCGTAGCAACAGTCTGTAGAAACGTATCACTTTAACACTTAGCTCAGACAATGAACAGTCCAGGGGATTTGTTTTTTTGTGTTTTTATTGGAACTTGGATGGGAGAAGGGATGAGTGGGATACTCCAACTTAGAACTATGCACAATGTAGAGGACTTCTATCTGTAGAGTATGTGGCGAGGCCGCTGCTTCACTCTGCCACTAAAGTGAAGATAGTAAATATGATCCTGTTATGTTGAACCTTCAGGGTCCTAACTTGGCACCTCCTTTTTCACTTGCTGTGTGTGCTAGCTCCTGTCCACTGACTCTCACTGGAGTGGTCCCCTTCCTGGGCAGACCCCTGGCAGGCTCCCTGGTACTCACGGACACTGTTTTTCCTCAGCCTCTGCCACTCGCTCCACTGTCAGTATCCACTGGACCTTCTGGTTCAGTAAGGAAAATAAATTAGGCGCAATATCTGTGAAAAAAATTGTATGACGAGAAAAATTTTTTTTTATATATATAAATGGAGGTGGTGAATAAATATGGGATGGTAGTGAAATTAATGTAAAACAAAAAATGCTAAAGCAAATGTATGCTAATTATAAGTGCTAGTGCTTAAGTGCAAATATATATGCTAATAAGCACCTGAAACCAATTGCTTGGTATGTATGGGTGCAAACTTAAGGTGCTGGTGCTTCAGTGCAATGGTGTATACTTACAAACAATAATATTCATAAACCCAAAAAATTACCAATCAGCAAAAAATAATTATATCACAAAAATATCTTTTGTGTGCAAAAAGTGCAAGTGCAAAAAAGAAAAAATGCAAAAAATGTGAGCATTAGTAAAATACTAAAAAATATTTCTTAAACTTAATAATCTTATATCAAACAATTAAAAATAAAGTCCATTGAATAAAGTTCATTATTATAATCCTCCCGTGCAGAAAAGTGCCAATAGTGCTGAAAAATAAATAAATTCCAAGGTGCTTGTGATGTGTCAGTGAGGATCCTTCCACCACAGTAATTAGTGCCTGGGTAAACTCACCAGATATATTGCTGGTAAAATTATAAACCAGCAATAAAGCTTTGTTCACACTTTAATTAATCCTTGACCTCCTCTCTCTCAGGTTTAAATTAGTGGAATAACATGGAGGGATAAAGAGGGATGCCACACATAGTGTTATACTGCATAATAAGACTATTTTATTTGTAAAACACTCACAAGGATGGTGTCTGTCAGACACTAGGGATCTGTGCTGTGTAACATTAATCCTCAGCTCAAGCCCTCCGTGAGCAGGGATATGTGAAGCAGTTCCTTTCCAATGCTTGAGCAGTGCTGTCTCAGTGTCCTGTAAGCCACGCCCTACCGGTTTCGTCACCTGACTTCTTCTCGGGGCGGTCTGACACTGAGACGCACTGCGCCATCTGTGCCTCAGCCGTCACCCTCCTCCTGCGACCTGGCTTCCTGCTCAAAGACGCCCTGTCACATGTGCCCCTGGCTTTCATGACCTATCCCAGGAAGCCACAAAATCCTGTGTCACTGAATGGGTGTCCTCCACTGTCCAACAGGTTCTCCTATTGGATTCAGTGGGGACACTCCCTCAGCCATGATGAATCACACATAGACAACAGGCAAAACTACTGATCAGGCTCCCCTGATAAGCAGATGGAGCAGACTATGCTTTTCTTAGCACCTATCTAGGAGGGTGCTACATATTTATCACATAAATCTCTGCAGTATTATCATCAGAATGCCCATTAAATTAATAAAGATCCATTGATTGGTTAGATGAAAGTGATCTTACCCTAATGTGGTGTGGATTCAGCTGTGATGGAATCAATATAGTTTCTCTGAGTATTTGGTTCCTCTGCAGATCAGCACCGGACAAAGCCACCAAATCTCCAGCTATGCTGTAGTGGATGAATATACCGGAATCTCTGGAAGTAGAATCACTGATCAGAGGAGGGAGAGGATGGCTTTATACAAGGGAGATGGGCGGAGAAGGCAGAGAATGGAGGCTTTCCATTGGCTGAATTTTAATGTAAATGTTGCGTAAACAATCCCTTATTGTTTTGGCTGATTTGCATTTAAACAGGTTTCCTAGAGCAGTGTTTCTCAACCTTTTTTCTGTCAAGGCACCCTCCAACATTATGAACTTGAGGCACCCTTTAAAATTATGGACAATCTTGAGGCACCCTATTCTAAAATGTAAAAACTATTCTAATAGTTTTATTTAATACAGCAACATTCACATATGTAGGACACCCAACGTTGGAGGCGATTTAAGCCTAGTACACACGCAACTAATTTCCGCCAACCGGTCGTCCATCTTTTGTCCAGAGTGGTGTTTTGTTGGTTGGAATGTGCCTAGACTGCACACAAATTTTCCCGCCCGACAAAATTCTACTTCAGAAGTGATGTCATGTGTTGGTTTGCTTTCTTTGTGTTCTTTCTTCTCTGAGCATGCCCAGTCTTGCTCATAAGATTTTTCCCTGTCGAAATCTGTACTGACTGCACGAAAATCGGACGTGTTTTGACGGAGGACAAAAATTTTATAGCCTGCACACCAGATTTTTTTCGGCCGAAAAGTCGGATTCGGTTGTCGGAAGCATCATACTAACAAGCCGAAAATCGGCAGATCGGTCGTCTGATGAAAATTCCCTGCCGATTTTCGACTCGTGTGTACGGGCCTTTAGTCTTCCAAAGCAAATACACTTTTGCAAAGTCTAGTCTAGTCTTGTCTAGTATGTTTTTCTTCTCCCTCACTGAGCTAATGTGACCCAAAAGCTCATTAGAGAGAGAGATAAGGGAGGGTCAAACAATAATGCTATATAGGCAACTAAAATCCTCCTTATGAACTGATGATGTCTTAGTCGTTAGGAGGTCGGCAGGTAGACGGTAGTAATGGTACACAATAAAAACCTGTGGCTTTGTGTAACTATAAGGCAGGTTTCATCCACCTGCTGCCTTGTATACAATTTTTGGGCAATTTTTAGGCATTTTGACAAGGCACCCCAAAAGAAACCTCAAGGCACCCCTGGTTGAAAATGTCTGTCCTAGAGAATAGGTGATAGATATTTTTACTAAGTATGGTGGAAAGAAACATCTTAAAACTCCGTAAAGTATATGGGTTTCAGCACGGTAAAGCCTAATTATTTTTGTTTTAAGATTTATATTATCTGATTGTAGATTGAATACTTTTGATTGTGGACTGAATAAATAAAATAAGGAGGAGAAGTACTAATCTGATAATTTATTGAGAAAAAACATCTCATTGTAAGATTGGTTGTGGGTTCATGCTGGTTCTTTTATACATTATTTCCTATTTCCAGTAACATTGTACACCAATGGGTTTAGTTAAAAAAATTACTTAATTTCAAATAAAATTTAAATGAGCATAAAAAGATGTCGCAAGTTAAACAAAATGGGCACCAAAGGAATAAAAGTACATTTCAGGATAGGAACATTGAAGCTGCCAGGTCTGGGCTTATTTCTAGAGATTTATCGCCAAACATCCTGATCACGTCTCCATTACTTGGTGGACCTAGAACAATCATGTGTATATCAATATCATACTGACATGATGTTCTGGGTGAATGACAAACTTAAGTATTGAGACAAGGATGCCAAATATTATGGTTGCACCTTAAAAAATAAATACCTTTCAAAACTTCTACTTCTGAATGGATCCAGAAGGTTCCTGCAAAGATTTATTGAGCAAGGATCATTTTCTGCCTCCTCGATAAGTTCAAACTGACACCAATGATTTTAACTATTGGTAAGGAGGGATTTTTCCCACTGATAATAAATCTAAAGATCATTTGTTTGCCTGACCATTACACTAATAAAGTCTCTCCATCCCTAAAAAAAAAAACTACCTGATATAAGTTTTAAGGAAGTAGTTACTTTAAAATAAAAAAATGCTTATTGGTTGCAACTAGATAGTTGGTTTGCACATTACATATGGAGAATCTGATTTAATCTCAGGCCCTGTTCACACCTGAGCGTATTTTAGCTCGTAAAACGCTCATCTCTGAAGTCTCAAAATGCCCAACAAACAAAATCCCATTCATTTCAATGGCCCCTGTTCACATCTGAATGTTTTGCCACCTGAAGCAAAATGCCTGAAGCTCAAAAAAGTACATGAGCTTCTTTTTTGGCAGATTACAAGCATTTTTGTTAGATGTCAATGCCTGCCTCCAAACATCTGCAAAAAATGCAATAAAAACACCTGAAAAAGCCAGAAAACATGCCTGAAAAAGCCCGAAAACACGCCTGAAAAAAGCCCGAAAACACGCCTGAAAAAAAGCCAGAAAACACGCCTGAAAAAGCCAGAAAACACGCCTGAAAAAGCCCGAAAACACACCTGAAAAAAGCCCAAAAACACGCCTGAAAAAAAGCCAGAAAACACACCTGAAAAAAGCCCAAAAACATGCCTGAAAAGTCTGAAAACACACCTGAAAAAGCCAGAAAACACACCTGAAAAAAAGCCTGAAAACACGCCTGAAAAAAGCCTGAAAACACACCTGAAAAAAAGCCTGAAAACACGCCTGAAAAAAGCCTGAAAACACACCTGAAAAAAAGCCTGAAAACACACCTGAAAAAAGCCCAAACACATGCCTGAAAAAGCCTGAAAACACACCTGAAAAAAAGTCTGAAAACACACCTGAAAAAAAGCCTGAAAACACGCCTGAAAAAGCCTGAAAACACGCCTGAAAAAAGCCCAAACACATGCCTGAAAAAGCCTGAAAACACACCTGAAAAAAAGCCTGAAAACACGTCTGATAAAAGCCTGAAAACACACCTGAAAAAAAGCCAGAAAACACGCCTGAAAAAAGCCCAAACACATGCCTGAAAAAGCCTGAAAACACACCTGAAAAAGCCAGAAAACACACCTGATAACTATACGCTAAGGTGTGAATGTAGCCCTATTGATTTTGCTTTACATTTCACTTCAACTCAATATAGATCTACCAGTCTGAACAGACCTTTTAAATGCAATATACTGTACTTGCAATGTGGCTTCCCCTTTATGTCACCTGTTGCTCATCAAGGAGGCCTACTGCATGAAGATGGTCGCTAAAAGAAGCTCCCGAAAATCTAAAATGTAGTGAAATGTATAAAACAGCAACCATTTAAAGAGTAGGTAATGTACTAATAAAGCTGAGATTGTACACTTTTGGTTTTACTTCAAACTTTAACAATGATTGTCTGTCTGCAGAATACAGAGAGAACTTTTACACCCAGGACAGAACTGATCATCTCAATGGTGATGGACTTGTGAATGGATATGTTAAAGAGGAGGTAGAATACCTGGCTGAGGTGTGACTGCTGATACTGTTTCCATCACAATGACCATGTTTATGGAAGCCAACCTCCATTGTTGGGACTCTTATTTCCCCAAATGCGGCCCTCAGTGAATGCCAAATCTGCATGATTATCTCAGTATATGAACAGACACAACTGCCTAAATTAGTAAACAGTGCAAGAGTCACCATAGTCACAAAATCCTAATAATTGCACCCGATCCTCACAAAGCAAGAACCACTTCTATGACCTCTCCATGTAGTGAAACCAAGAGTCAGTTTCACTAGTGGAGAACCATGACCAACCCCCACATTCTACAGATCGTCTATCACTCCTGAATTTATATTTTAAAGAGGAGGTAGAATACCTAGCTGAGGTGTGACTGCCAATACGGTTTCCATCACAATGACCATGTTTATGCAAGCCAACCTCCATTGTTGGGACTAGTAGTGTCCAACTATGGCCCTCAGGGAATGCCAAATTTGCATGATTATCTCAGTATAAAAAGTGAAACAATTGCTTAAACGTATAAACGGTGCAAGAGTTGTCATAATCATGAAAAAATACAACTATTACACCAAAATATAAAAGCCAACTACTATAACTTACAATGATAAGAACTTCTATGACCTCTTATAATCTACTATGATGGGCAAATTGTCCTTTTGGGAGACTTTGAAGCTTTCAGTCTACACTAAATGAAGATGGCCACTAAATGAAGCTTCTGAAAATCTGAAATATATTAAAATATATAAAACAACAATCATTTAATAATGTAGGTAATGTGCTAATAAAACTGAGATTGTGTTATTCATTAAAAATAAACTTTTGGTTTTACTTCAAACTGTAGAATACAGAGAGAACTTTTACACCCAGGACAGAACTGATCATCTCAATGGTGATGGGCTTGTGAATTGATATGTTAAAGAGGAGGTAGAATATCTGGATGAGGTGTGACTGCCAATACTGTTTCCATCACAATGACCATGTTTATAGAAGCCAACCCCCATTGTTGGGACTAGTGGTGTCCAACTGTGGACCTCAGGGAATGCCAAATTCACACGATTATATCAGTACAGGAAGTGAAACAACTGCTTAAATTAATAAAGGTGCAAGAGTTGTCATAATCATAAAAAATACAACTATTACACCAAAATATAAAAGCCAACTACTATAACTTACAGTGATAAGAACGTCTATGATCTCACCATGTGGTGAAAGTGCCAAAAGGTATTCATAAACAGTTGTTCTTGTACAATGAAGTCTTTGATTCCTCACAAAGTCTTTCAATTCCTCACAGATTCATGGAAAAGGAAGACACAAAGCTCTGAGATAAATATTCCCAAACCCAAATTGATGCCACAAATGTGATCCACAAAGCTACACAAAATGGCAACCACTTCAATTTAATACCAGATTTTAGACTAAGGTACACATGGATGGGCTTTGTACAGAACAAATAAAATCAAATGTATTTCTCAGCACACTTACCAGCAAGCCATGAAAAATACAAATCACACTGATTAGCAATGTATTGATTACCCTTCCTAGCGGTATTTCCAAATGTGGCTCGGGGTTAAATTTCAGTGCCAAAAGCGGTAACCCCGAGCCACACTCAGGGTACCGCTAGGAAGATCGCTGGATCCTGGTACAGGGGTTACTTACCTTGTCACCTGGATCCAGCGATATATCCCGACGGTGTGCGGCGGCGGAGCTTCCTCCCGATCCTCTGTGAGCCCCGGCTTCCGTCTCCTGCGACGTGACGTTCGCAGGGGGTTGGAAACGGCGGCAAATTCAAATGTAAACATTAACACCAAAACATGTAACATGTAAACCAAACACATTTCAATTCAAAATAAAATATAGTTACATTAGTTTGCCCCCAGTGCCCTTTCCTGCAGTTTTACTGTACATATATATATATGTGTGTATACTGTAACAGGAAGTCAGCTAAATCTGGGAATGTAGTCACAGGAAGGAGATACATTTCTACCTGATTTAGAAAGTCCATTAATTAATTTAGGGTGTTGGCTACAGAGCTAGCCAGCAGGAAGTTGAAAGGCCTTCACCTGTTCAGAATGAGGGAGTTAAGGCTCTATAATTTGTTCAGAGAAATTCCTATTGTTTGCTGCCTCCAGAAGCTGTGTACTGAAGCCATGTGGGCTGGGAGCAGGAGGACAGTCAGCGTGTGCCTCCCGACAGGATGTGTGGGCCTGGGAGAAGACCCCCCGGAGTGATGTGTGCCCGGGACGGTAACCAAGGGTGAATACGTCTCAAAGGTGAGAAGACGAACTGTTGATGTGAAAGAAACAAAAGGACTGTGTTGCCCTGTGAAGCTATTATAAAAGGACTATTGAGTGTCCGCTGTAGGACAAGGAAGTCTGCCCGACGGTAGGTTGGAGACAGACACTTAGGCAGGTTCCAGTTGTGAGAAGGTAGCCGCCCACAGAGGCAAGGATTTATTTTCTGTTTTATTTTATTTTGGATGTTTTGCTGCATACAGCCTGGTGAAGAAAACACCATTTAATAAACCACACTGTTTGTTTGCAAGCACTTGTCGGCTACCTCTCTGGGAAAACGCACCCCCCAAGGGGTCATCCACACCCGCCACCGAGCTAATCCCTCACAATACATACATACATACATACATACATACATGCATACTTTAACTTATTTATAGTTTTTTATTATATTATAATTTATGATTTTTTGTTTCAAACTTTATCTTACCTGAGATGTTATAAAGAAGAACACACAGTAAAAAAAATCATATATAAATAGTTGGTTTGGACTGCTCATCCTTAAGAATTACATGCAAAATAATGGTACCGCTTTCAGCACCTAAAATCCGAAATAATCATCCCGCCAGGGAGGTTAAATCAGCTGAAACCCAAATACTGTAAAATGTTACTGAGTCATAAAAACTTTCCATTGTACTAACTATACAATGGCAAGTTCTTTTTTTTTTATTCTTTTCTTTAACTTGCTTGTACACTGAATACATAATACAGAAGAGAGTACTAACCAGAATATTTTGGTTAAAACGGCCTCCATGGGGATATTTACTAAAACTGGTGCACTTAGAATCTGGTGCAACTGTGCATGGTAGCCAATCAACTTCTAAGTTCAGCTTGTTCAATTAAGCTTTGACAATAAAACCTGGAAGCTGACTGGTTTCTACGCACAACTGCACCATGCAGTATTAGTAAATAACCCCCCAATGTAACAGCAGCTTTAGTTTATTGCAGATTAATTTATATAGGTAAAATAAGGTTTGATGGGAAACCAAAGTGTGACAATGACTATCTAGCTGCACTATGCAGAAAAAACTTCACCCAGGGCAGAACTGATCATCTCAATGGTGATGGGCTTGTGAATTGATATGTTAAAGAGGAGGTAGAATACCTGGCTGAGGTGTGACTGTCAATACAGCTTCCATCACAATGACTATGTTTATGGAAGCCAACCTCCATTGTTGGGACTCTTGTTGCCCAAATGTGGCCCTCAGTGAATGCCAAATTTGCATGATTATCTCAGTATAGGAACGGACACAACTGCCTAAATTAGTAAAAGGGTTTTTGTGACCATAGTGTCTCTTGCACCATTTACTAATATAGGCAGTTGTGTCCGTTCCTATACTGAGATAATAATGCAAATTTGGCATTCACTGAGGGCCACATTTGGGCAACAAGAGTCCCAACAATGGAGGTTGGCGTCCATAAACATGGTCATTGTGATGGAAACAGTATCAGCAGTCACACCTCAGCCAGGCATTCTACGGTACCTCTTCTTTAACATATCAATTCAGGAGTGATAGACAATGAATCTGTAGAATGTGGGGCTTGGTCATAGTTCTCAACTAGTGAAACTGACTCTTGGTTTTACTACATGGAGAGGTCATAGAAGAGATTCTTGCTTTGTGAGGATCATGTGTAATTGTTGGGTTTTTGTGACCATGGTGACTCTTGCAGCAACAATTACACATGATCCTCACAAAGCAAGAATAACTTCCATGACCTCTCCATGTAGTGAAACCAAGAGTCAGTTTCACTAGTTGAGAACCATGACCAAGCCCCACATTCTACAGAGTCATTGTCTATTACTCCTGAATTGATAAAGACGATGTAGAATACCTGGCTGAGGTGTGACTGTCAATACGGTTTCCATCACAATGACCATGTTTATGGAAGCCAACCTCCATTGTTGGGACTAGTAGTTTCCAACTGTGGCCCTCAGGGAATGCCAAATTTGCATCATAATCTTAGTATAAAAAGTGAAACAACTGCTTAAACTTATAAACGGTGCAAGAGTTGTCATACTCATAAAAAAAAATACAACTATTGCACCAAAATATAAAAGCCAACTGCTATAACTTACAATGATAAGAACTTCTATGACCTCACCATGTGGTAAAAGTGCCATAAGTCTTCATAAACAGTTGTTCTTGTATGATGAAGTATTTTGATTCCTCAAAGATTTATGGAAAAGGAAGGCACTAAAAGCACTGAGATAAATCTTCCTAAACCCAAAGTGATTCCACTCTTGTGCAGTAACCACAAATGTGTGCCACAAAGCTACACAAAATGGCAACCACTTCAGTTTAATACTAGATTTTAGACTAAATGTACACATGGATGGGCTTTGTACAGAACAAACTAAATCAAATGCATTTCTCAGCACACTTCCCAGCAAGCTATGACAAATACAAATCACACAGACTAGCAACTTGCATTAAAAACTTAACTTTTAGTTGCAAACCATTTATTGATTAAACATGCTGAAACCCCAATACTTTAAAACTTTACTGAGTTTTAAGAAACGTTCTGCTGTACTAACGATACAATGGCAAATTCTTTTATTTTTATTCTTTTCTTTAACCTGCTTGTACACTGAATACAAAATACAGAAGAGAGTACTAACCAGAATTTTTTTGGTGAAAAACAGCCTCCATGGGGAGGTTTACTAAAACAGTTGCAGTCAGAATCTGGTACGACTTTGCATTGTAGCCAATCAGCTTCTAAGTTCAGCTTGTTCAATTAAGCTTTGACAATAAAACCTTGAAGCTTATTGGTTTCTATGCACAACTGCACCATGAAGTTTTAGTAAATACCCCCCCCCCCCCCCGATGTATCAACAGCTTTCGTTTCTTACAGATTAATTTTTATAGTTAAAATACACTTTGGTTTCACATCAAACTTTGACAATGACTATCTAGCTGCACTATACAGAGAAAACTTCACCCAGAGCAGAACAGGTCATCTCAATGGTGATGGGCTTGTAAATTGATATGTTAAAGAGGAGGTAGAATATCTGGCTGAGGTGTGACTGCCGATATTGTTTCCATCACAATTAATATGACTATGTTTATGGAAGCCAACCTCCATTGTTGGGACTCTTGTTCCTTGTTGGGACTCTTGTTGCCCAAATGTGGCCCTCAGTGAATGCTAAATTTGCATGATTATCTCAGTCTAGGAAGGGCCACAACTGTCTTAATTAGTAAACAGTGCAAGAGTCACCATACTCTTAAAACCCAACTAATACACTTGATCTTCACAAAGCAAGAATCTCTTCTATGACCTCTCCATGTAGTGAAACCAAGAGTCAGTTTCACTGGTTGAGAACCGTGACCAAGCCCCACATTCTACAGATTTGTTGCCTATCACTCCTAGAAAGCTGATATTCTAGGGGCAGCTTAGGCCAACATCACTTATAATCTACTCTAATGGGCAAATTGGCCTTTTGGGAGACTTTGAGGCTTTCAATTTAACACAGATGGTTTGGGCAGATGAGAGACTTTATGACCTGTATATTATAATTACTATTTCATAAAAGATAAAAGTCATGGAAGACAGTAGATGATGGCTGCTGAATCATTCCAATGATAATAGGCAACAAGAGAAAACCCTTTCTGATTAGCCCTAGTCATGTAAGGAGAATGAGTGCTTCTTCCATGACATTACATTTATCCAATTTAATTTAAAGGATGAATCAAAAAAATCTTAAGCCATGAGGCCCCATCAGAGTTTTGCTATGGGGCTCTATGATTCATAGTTACACCCCTGAAGACAGGTGGGTGTGACTATCACATTTCAATGTCCATGTTTACTAAATAGTACTTACTATTGTGTAGATCAGTACATCCAGCTCTGATCCTCAGAAGAAGGGATGAGCCAAGATGCCCTGGGTTCAGTTTGAGCAGCATTTAGCAAACTTTAATTGAGTTTGTAAGCTGAACCTGAACTACAATTAAATCAATAGGAGCCAAATCTGTCAAATACGAGCCTTGTATAATTTTATATTTAATAGAGGTAAAAAAAAAAAAAAAAAGCAGAAACATTTAGAAAAACCCTCATTAAAATGCAAAATTTTTTGGGGCTTTTTTGGCAAAGGGTTAAAAATGAATAAAATGGGGGTTGGGAACTGCCCTATGGAAAATGTACAGTGCAAAGAAACTTTGTAAAAATTTACCATATATACTCAAGTGTAAGCCGACCCATATATTAGCCGAGGTACCACAAAAAACTGGGAAAACTTATTGACTCGAGTATAAGCCTAGGGTGGGAAATTCAGCAGCTATTGGTAAATTTCCAAAATAAAATTAGATACCAGAGGCTGTGGGCATGGTACAGGAGAGGAAGAAGCTGTGGGCATGGTGCAAGAGATGCAGGGCTGCGGGGGCATGGAGCAGAAGATGCAGGGCTGAGGGCATGGTGCAGTAGATGCAGAGCTGAGGGTATGGTGCAGAAGATGCAGGGCTGAGGGCATGGTGCAGAAGATGCAGGGCTGAGGGCATGGTGCAGAAGATGCAGGGCTGAGGGCATGGTGCAGAAGATGCAGGGCTGAGGGCATGGTGCAGTAGATGCAGGGCTGAGGGCATGGTGCAGTAGATGCAGGGCTGAGGGCATGGTGCAGTAGATGCAAGGCTGAGGGCATGGTGCAGAAGATGCAGGGCTGAGGGCACGGTGCAGTAGATGCAGGGCTGAGGGCACGGTGCAGTAGATGCAAGGCTGAGGGCACAGTGCAGTAGATGCAAGGCTGAGGGCACGGTGCAGTAGATGCAAGGCTGAGGGCACGGTGCAGAAGATGCAGGGCTGAGGGCACGGTGCAGAAGATGCAGGGCTGAGGGCACGGTGCAGTAGATGCAGGGCTGAGGGCATGGTGCAGTAGATGCAGGGCTGAGGGCATGGTGCAGTAGATGCAGGGTTGCGGGGGCAATGCAGGGCTGAGGGCATGGTGCAGAAGATGCAGGGCTGAGGGCATGGTGCAGAAGATGCAGGGGCTGAGGGCATGGTGCAGAAGATGCAGGGCTGAGGGCATGGTGCAGAAGATGCAGGGCTGAGGGCATGGTGCAGGGGATGCAGGGCTGAGGGCATGATGCAGGATATGCAGAGGCTGCACATGGGTCCTACTTACCCATCCCGAGACGCTTTACATTTAAAAATGGTGCCACACATCATTGCGCATGCACCGTCTGCCCGAGTGCATACAGGCTTTACCAATTGGTGGTGGCGCATGCGCAGTGTACATGTCAGGCTGGCCGCTGCTGACGTTCGGTTAGCCCCAGGGAAAACAGGTAAGTGGGACCCTCACTCGAGTATAAGCCGAGGGGGTCCTTTTTCAGCATAAAAAATGTGCTGAAAAAGTCAGCTTATACTCGAGTATATACTAATTTGGCTGGGACTCATGTAAAGCACTGATGTTAAAAAAAGCGTTTTACTGTAAATTGCAAGCATTTCCCTCTTGGCTTAAAAAACAAAAACAAACACATACTCCAAAGGTCCCCCACCATACATTGCCCCCTTAAGACACCCTTGAGGGTCTACTATGTGCTTTAGGGGACATTTGGAAATGTATGTGTGCCATTTAAAAAAAAAAAAAAAAAAAGCCATCAATGAAACATCATTTGCTGGCCGTTTAACCTTGATCAATTTTTTTAAAGTAAAGTCTTTTTTGCTGTAGCATATCCTACAGCAAAAATGAAAAAAAAAAAAAAAAACAACAACAACAAAAAAACAGAGTCCCTCAAAATGTTTACCAGACATTTTAAGTCTAGTATGGATTTTAAGAGAATACTCCACTCAAAAATATGTGTGAGGTCCACTAAAAATCCATACCAGACACTTAGAACAAGGATGCCACCTGGCTGGCCAAGAAAAGAGGGTGGTGACCATGTTCCCTCCCTTCTTTAACCATACCAGGTCACATGCCCTCAACATATGAATAGCATCTTGCCAGGGGGAAACCCCTTGGCAAAGCAGCTTGTTCCCCATATTGATGAGGACAAGGGCCTCTTCACCACAACCCTGTCTTAATGGTTGTTGAAGTCTGCAGGCTGAGGGGGGGGGGGGGGTTACCCGAATCTGGAAAACTCCTTTTAACAGTAACGGGCACTCGGATACCACCCTTTCAAATGAATGAGTACAGGGTAAAATATTGTCAACAGTGAAAAAAAAAAAACACTTTCACATTTTGATGACCTTTTAAATAAAAAAAAGTTTCACAATGTAGGAGCAAAATCACAATTCCACATGCCGGCCAATATTTGGTAAATTACATCACATAATCTCAATAGGTCATTGGCCATATATGATCAATTACATTACTCTAGAGACCCTTATATATGACAGCTGTCATCAATTTGCCCTGTCAGTTGGTGGAAGGCAAGCAAAAGGCTAGATGCGTCTTGGTGGGTGGCATTTTTTTCTTTTGGTAGGTCAGCAGGCATTGAGAGTGATGTGGATTTACATCACTGGATGATGTGATTGATGGTAAATATACATTATGGGACAATAATAAATACAAAGACAACTCTTTTTTTTGTTTATTTATAATTTGGAAATCTGGGTATCCCATTATTGTTAAAGGAGCCTCCAGATTTTGATAAGCCCCCCTCCCACAGACTCCCACAACCACTTTGCCAGGTTTGTGGGGAAGAGGCTCTTTTCTTCATTAATATGGGGGCAAGGTTCTTTGCCAGAGGGATTCCCTTTGGCAAGGTGCCTGCCCTCCATGTTTTTAAGAACTCTTTATAAAAAGCAGTAGTACAAAATGAGAAGCGTACATAATATCATGAAGTATCAGTACAAAATGAGAAGCGTACATAATATCATGAAGTATCAATTATTTTGACCAACATTCAGTATTGTGGTCTCCAAACAGATCGGCCTCTAGGGCTTGCAACGCTCAATGTATGAGTGTCAGAAGTGTAAATCCCCTAACCCAGTAGTAGTAAACTCATGGTAACTTCAACCATTGAGAGCTGACTAGTGACAGCCACTTCTTGGGTAATGTTTTGATTTAAAAAAACTGGGGGGGGGGGGGGTATGGTTGGAGGAAGGATAGATACTGAGAAGAAAGGAGGAGGTTGTCTTCCCCTCTCTGCTTCAGCAAGACAAATATTAAAGCCTGGAAAAATAAAGTATAGTTCTATCTTTTATTGGGAAGCGTCTGGTCCTTATATGAGAAATATGGCCTCCATGTAAGTTTTGATGAGGGCCTCATCCATACAACCCTGACTGGTGGTTGTGAGGAACTGGGGGCAAGGGGCTTTTTCGGAATCTGAAAGCCCCTTTCATAAAAAAAAGGGACCATAGATACCAACCCCTATGTGAATTAATAAAGAGTACATACAGTGCATTGCGAAAGTATTCGGCCCCCTTCAACTTTTCAACCTTTTGCCACATTTCAGGCTGCAAACATAAAGATATAAAACTAATTTTTTTTTTTAAAGAATCAACAACAAGTGGGACACAATCATGAAGTGGAACGAAATTTATTGGATATTTCAAACTTTTTTAACAAATAAAAACGGAAAATTGGGCGTGCAAAATTATTCAGCCCCCTTAAGTTAATACTTTGTAGCACCACCTTTTGCAGCGATTACAGCTGTAAGTCGCTTGGGGTATGTCTCTATCAGTTTTGCACATCGAGAGACTGAAATTTTTGCCCATTCCTCCTTGCAAAACAGCTCGAGCTCAGTGAGGTTGGATGGAGAGTGTTTGTGAACAGCAGTTTTCAGTTCTTTCCACAGATTCTCGATTGGATTATGGTCTGGACTTTGACTTGGCCATTCTAACACCTGGATATGTTTATTTGTGAACCATTCCATTGTAGATTTTGCTTTATGTTTTGGATCATTGTCTTGTTGGAAGACAAATCTCCGTCCCAGTCTCAGGTCTTTTGCAGACTCCATCAGGTTTTCTTCCAGAATGGTCCTGTATTTGGCTCCATCCATCTTCCCATCAATTTTAACCATCTTCCCTGTCCCTGCTGAAGAAAAGCAGGCCCAAACCATAATCCTGCCACCACCATGTATGACAGTGAGGATGGTGTGTTTAGGGTGATGAGCTGTGTTGCTTTTACGCCAAACATAAAGTTTTGCATTGTTGCCAAAAAGTTTGATTTTGGTTTCATCTGACCAGAGCACCTTCTTCCACATGTTTGGTGTCTCCCAGGTGGCTTGTGGCAAACTTTAAACGACACTTTTTATGGATATCTTTAAGAAATGGCTTTCTTCTTGCCACTCTTCCATAAAGGCCAGATTTGTGCAGTATACGAAGGATTGTTGTCCTATGGACAGAGTCTCCCACCTCAGCTGTAGATCTCTGCAGTTCATCCAGAGTGATCATGGGCCTCTTGGCTGCATCTCTGATCAGTCTTCTCCTTGTATGAGCTGAAAGTTTAGAGGGACGGCCAGGTCTTCGTAGATTTGCAGTGGTCTGATACTCCTTCCATTTCAATATTATCGCTTGCACAGTGCTCCTTGGGATGTTTAAAGCTTGGGAAATCTTTTTGTATCCAAATCCGGCTTTAAACTTCTCCACAACAGTATCTCGGACCCGCCTGGTGTGTTCCTTGTTCTTCATGATGCTCTCTGCGCTTTAAACGGACCTCTGAGACTATCACAGTGCAGGTGCATTTATACGGAGACTTGATTACACACAGGTGGATTCTATTTATCATCATTAGTCATTTAGGTCAACATTGGATCATTCAGAGATCCTCACTGAACTTCTGGAGAGAGTTTGCAGCACTGAAAGTAAAAGGGGCTGAATAATTTTGCACGCCCAATTTTTCAGTTTTTTATTTGTTAAAAAAGTTTGAAATATCCAATATATTTCGTTCCACTTTATGATTGTGTCCCACTTGTTGTTGATTCTTCAAAAAAAATGACAGTTTTATATCTTTATGTTTGAAGCCTGAAATGTGGCAAAAGGTCAAAAAGTTCAAGGGGGCCGAATACTTTCGCAATGCACTGTAGTACCCTATTTATTCACAAAGCAGTCACATAGAAATAAAGACACTCAAATGTTTGATAAATCTTTTATTAAAACATTAAATCACAAAAAATCTCTTTAATTTTAAATCCATTGTCAATTATGATGCCTGCCCCCCACCACGTCATAAAAAAATGACAGTACACAAAATTGAACAGCTGCCTGAGCGGTCATCAGCTATATAAATGAATTGGTGGGGATACACTTGACAACATTGCCCAATATGCCCATAATTAGCAAATGATCTGTTCTGGAAATTTTATAGATAGGCAACTCCTATCCTCATATTGATTAGTGGTTCCAAATCAATAAATACTGCAGTGGGAAGGGAAACAGACACAAAGGATACACTCAGCATCTTTCCAAATAACTGTTCTGTATATTGGGCACAATTGAAGTTTTTTTTATTTATTTAAACATGATTATTTAGGTATCACATTAATATTACAAGTGTACTTTAAGTCCCCGTTCACACTGGGTAGGTCGCCTTCCATACGGAAGCTGCGGACCCGTTCTAATAGGAGCGACACAAGTCGCTCCGACTTAGAAAAAGGGTCCGGAGCTTCTTTGGGGCGACCCGGAGCGACCGTCATAGACTTCAATGTTATGAAGTCCGTGGCGGCCGCTCCGAGGTCGCGGCGCGCTGCTCGCACCGCGACCTCGGAGGTCGCCCCGGGAAGTCGGATCGCCCCAGTGTGAATGGGGCCTTATGGTAACATTACATAGGCAGGCTAAATTTTAATCAAGACTCGAAAGAATGGAACATGTAATGAAAACATTATTTGTGCCGTGTACAAGAGTGCAATAAATAATACGAAAAAGAATACAATTATATAAAACATTTACAATTTTAAAATCTGTTATACAATACAATATTTTAACAGGTGTAACACTTAATTTCCTGTCCATTTGCATAGTCCTTGCCATTTAAGTGAATAAGCCAGGTGATTTCAGTAGTTGTTAAGGACATAAGATGGTGCAAGCACCTGCTACTTCCTTAGTAACCATTGACATTGAAAATCTGTCATATCATTCTATGCCAAAGGCCCTAAGCATTTGGTGTTTAGACAAACATCTGAACAGCCAATGTTCGGTCTGAACTTACATCGGCCTTATTTATTATTATACATGATTGGTGTCTCTGCCATGTTGTCCTTCTGTGGTTCTGGAGTCATCTCAGTCTGAGATCTACAAGTCTCTGTGGACAAGAGGGAAGACATGTTGCTGAGAGTTGACGTGATAGAAATACTACTCTGTGAGGTGTTCAGGTTGGAAGCCTCACGCAAGGGTTCACCTGATTGTATAGAGGAACTGCTTTGTAGGGGATTCTCATCTTTTTTCCTTGTGGCTGAATCTGGGGTCTCTTCTTTCCAGCTTTCACTCATGTATTTTAAGACTTCCATACTTTGACTTCTTTTAGTATAGTCAATGGCCAAAACATCAATAAACATCCTATGTATCCCAGTGGGAACCTTTCTCCATGCTTCAGGAGGATTATTCGTCTGGAAATTGTTCTGCCAGTCAACAAAACTTTTATATTCTTCATCTTCAGTCAGGGCCACCTGCCATGGCAACTCTCCTGTAAGTAGGCAGTAGATGAGTACTCCAAACGCCCACACATCAAGGCTGCCATTTATAGCTAACCCATCAGACATGACCATTTTACACATTTCAGGGGCCATGTAGGAGATGCTGCCAACTTTAGCTGTAATCACTGTCCCCTTGACCCCAGCAAAGCCAAAGTCTGTGAGCTTGATGCAATTGCACTCCTGGTCAAACACTAATATATTTTCAGGCTTCATATCCATATGGACCAGTCCTTTCTCTGCTATGAATTCAAGAGCATTGGAGATCTGCACAGTACACCTCTTTACTGAGACTTCTGGAATTCCTACCTAAAAAAAATCAAAAAATACAACATAGTTAGATAGTTAGTCAGGTTGAAAAAATACACAAGTCCCTCTGGCTCAACCAATAAAAAAAAAAAAAAAAAAAGTAAAAAAGTAAAAAGTAAAAAAAAAACAGTAATGAAAACCCAACCATACAATCCCATATACACAATCCTATACCCGCAGTTAATCCAGAGGAAGGCAAAAAGAAACCCCCAGCAAAGCACGATCCAATTTGCTACAGCAGGGGAAAATAATTAATTCCTGATCCCCGAGAGGAAATCAGATATTCCCTGGATCAACTTTACCTATAAATATTAGTACCCATTTATATGATGTACACCCAGGAAAGAATCCAGGACTTTTTTAAAGCAATCTAGTGAGCTGGCCAGAACCACCTCTGGAGGGAGTCTATTCCACATTTTCACAGCTCTTATAGTGAAGGAACCTTTCCGTATTTGGAGATGAAACCTCTTTTCCTCTAGATCAGGGTTTCTCAACCAGGGTCCCTCCTGAGTTTGCTAGGGGTTCCTTGAGCAAAGGGCAATTTCTAGAGAGTGTCCCCTTGTCCTCTGTGATGAACTTAAAGTGAACAACTCAACACCAAGTTCACTATATGGACCCCTTATGTATTTATACATGTTGTAGGGTAGAATATAAGAAAAAATCCAGAATACTTATCCAGAAATAGTTAAAAGTATACAGTATGTACTTTTTTTTAGGCTAGGTTAGTTTTAGACTAGGGATTATATATATTGTCTTATACAGTGTAGAGAATCACCTTCTCAAGATATCCTAGTGACCACTAGTTAATACAAATCAAATCAAAATACAACATAGTTCCATATTTAGTCAGGTTGAAAAAGGATACAAGTCCATCTGGCTCAACCAATATAAAAAAAAAACAAACAAAAAAAAAAACAGTAATGAAATCCCAACCATACAATCCCATATACACAATCCTATACCCACAGTTGATCCAGAGGAAGGCGAAAAAACCCCAGCAAAGCATGAACCACCTCTGGAGGGAGTCTATTCCATATTTTCACAGCTCTTATGGTGAAGAAACCTTTCTGTATTTGGAGACGAAATCGGTTTTCCTCTAGACATAAAGAGTGCCCCCTTATCCTCTGTGACTACCTTAAAGTGAACAACTCAACACCAAGTTCACTATATGGACCCCTTATGTATTTATACTTGTTGTAGGGTAGAATATAAGAAAAAATGCAGAATACTTATCCAGAAACAGTTAAAAGTATACAATATGTAATGTATAGGTACTTTTTTTAGGCTAGGTTAGTTTTAGACTAGGGATTATATAATGTCTTATACAGTATATTCCCTAAGGAGATTCACCTTCTCAAAACATCCTAGTGACCACTAATTAATACAATGTGATGGAAAATTAAAAATATCAGAGTTTAAAAACAAAAGGCAAGTGTAACTTTTCCTAAAGGAAGATGTGTTCTAGTTTCTACTAACACAGTTTCCTCTCACTTCCTGCTCCATCTCTGGGACAGGAAGTGAACGGAAATCTCCCCAAAAGGAGACAGATAGGAGTTTTACCTCTACTCTACAACATCAAAAACTAAGAAAAACAACGTTTGCCTTACTTATATGTTAATGTACTTACATTTGGTATAATCAGGGAGAACAGATCCCCAACAGGGGCCAGTTCTTGGCCAAAGACATAGTAGTCGGTGGTGGTGAAGGCGGTGCCATAACATCCGATTATGTTGGGATGAGACGAAAGTAAGAATGAAATACTGAACTCCCGGAGGAAAGACTGCTGGCTGGTTCTGTTTTTATCCACGACCTTCAATGCCATTCTGTGGTCTTTGAAAAAAAAAAAAAAAACAATTAACCTCCTGTGTTTTAAGTATGGCACCTTGGTCACAACACCCTTACACATTTTTTTTCAAACCTGGCTCCTAGCCTGCGCCTTTTGGTTAGGACTGGAGACATTTTTATACCGGGGAGAAGGTTAACCATTGTCTTCCACGTTGGCACCCCCAAAGCACTTTTTTTACACAGCACATATAAATTTTACTCACTCTCGTTTAATAGGGACTTATCCTGTAGTCTTGGGGGAGTGCACATGGCCTTATGGTCAGGGTTCTCCCACTCCAAGGAGGTATCTCTTAAGGGGTCCCCACCTAGTACTTGGATGACTTTGCTTCTGCAGGTCCCCTGAAGAATAGGGTCTGTCTAAATTTGTGCATGTGAACTACAAGTACTCCAGTAGGTGTCAGGAGTCTTGTGCCCCGGGGGATCAAGACCAGGATTCATTCTCTTTGGAGGAGGACTGTCTGTTTAATTTTTTATTGCACCTGGTGTTGAATATGCGCAGTGCACTAAGGAGCTAAAAAAAAAAAAAAAAATCATCATTTCCCCCTAGCCTGATTGTTTCTGACCCAATTCTTTCATTATTGGATTTCTATTCTTTTATTAATGGAGGATTATCATCACATGTGGTCATTACTTAGGGTGGTCTACATGCAAATACAGCATGTCTAGAAATGCCCACTCCTCCAGACAGATATGTACCCATTAAGACATTTTGGTATCTGTGCAACCTCTCCCAAGAGCGAGCCCACTACCATAAATAATTTTACTAACACATATTTTTGCTTTATACATTTAAAGAGATGTAATAAATTCTATAATTTCGCCATATTTGCTGACAGTATATACTGGCTATTTTTCAACAATACGTGTTGCACAGTGATTCTACTTTACTGCTGCTTTTATTTTAGAGTAAGGCTACAATGTCACCTCTTGGAAAAAAAGTCTAGGTCTTGTAGATCAAATTTTCATGCATATACCTTAATGTTTGTAGTGAATTTAAAAAAAATAGTGGTTAGTATGGATGAGTTTGGTGTTCAATCAGACCAAACACTGACTGTTGAGATAAATGGCAAACACTTAGGACAGGGGGTCCCTACTGTTAAGGTACTCCCAAATGTTGAGGGCATGGTCAGGGATCACACACTTGTCCCCCCTCAGGTTTTAAAGAGGACCTTACACTTTTTCTGCTTTGCCCCCCCCCCCCCCCCCTTAAATTCTGTACCAGACCTAAAGGGTTTGGTACAAATTTCTTGAAGGACCTCACACTTCTTTTTATTTATTTTTTTGAGTAAGGTACTACCTTAAAATCCATACCCGACTCAAAGGGTCTGATCTGCATTTTGGGGGCTCATTCTTGCTGTAGGAAGTGCCATTTATTATTATTTAGTTCCATTTATTTATTTAGTTTATATTTATTTATTTAATATTTATTTATATATTTAATATTTAGTTCCATTTATTTAGTTAATATGTATTCAGTTTAGTTATTATTATTTAGTTCCATTTATCAAAAATAAAAAATGAAACAGCAAATGACTTTCATTGCCAGCTGCTGCTTTGTTCTTATTTTATTTTATATATTTATATATATATATATATATATATATACACAGTAAAACCTTGGTTTGAGAGTAACTTGGTTTAAGAGCGCTTTGCAAGACAAGCAAAATTTTCAAATAAATTTTGACTTGATATACAAGCAATGTCTTGATATACAAGTAGCCTCAAGTCACAGCTGAGTATAAAAGAGAAGAGAGGCGCCTCTAAGTGTAGCAATATGGTTACATTTAATGAAGGTACAACATTTAGCAGGGGTAAAGCTGTCCACATAGGACCATCCTCCGCACCATCATCTACGTCATCCCTTCCATGCTGCCCCTCGCTTTCAGATCGCTTTACTGCAGGGTGGTCTTCCCGGTCAGGATTACAGACTAGCAGCCGGCGGTGCAGAAGATGGTCTATGTGGACAGCTTTACCCCGGATGCCTGCATACTTAGATGTGCCTGTTTTATTCATCAACCATGATTTGCTAAATGTTGTACCTTCATTAAATGTAATCATATTGCTACTCTGTAGCTCCTTCTGGATTTTGCTTCCAATCCCCTTGTGGAAGCAGCTATTTGTGAATGGACATTTTATGGTTACACAACCTATCACAATGCTATAATCTTTTTATATGGACTATAAATTGAAGGATTTATGAATAAATGGTTGTGGAACGAATCATCTGAGTTTCCATTATTTCTTATGGGGAAATTTGCTTTGATATACGAGTGCTTTGGATTACAAGCATGCTTCCGGAACGAATTATGCTCGCAATCCAAGGTTTTACTGTATATATATATATATATATATTTTTTTTTTTAAAGCAGACATACATCTCCAAATGCCCCCAAAACACAGACTCCTTGGGGTGTCTGTGGGCTTTTTTTCCTTAAAAGAAAAAAAAAAAACTGGGAATGACCCTTCATAGGCAGGGTTAAGACACCCCCAAACATGTTTTTTTCAAGGAATTTAATATTTTTAATGTTTCGCTTTAATCATAAAAAAATGACTGCTCCTGGCCAAATGGAATATTAAAAAAAAAAATACATTGATATACTGTATGTTACCCAGAGCAGTGCTCACCCCTCATGCTAATTGCCTTACTTATTAGCCCGCAAAAAACAACTAAAGGGCCATACACACTAAGATTTTCTGAAGACTTTTTCCTTCAGATTTACCTTTTCTATGTAGTGCAAGGGCCGGCCTGATTGCATACAAATTGAAAGTGTTTAGGTTTGACCTCATATTATCTGGTTTTGGTAAGTCTAAAGGAAAAAGTCTTCAGAAAATCTTATAGTGTGTATGGCCCATTAGAAATAAATAGGAGCCAAACTTGTCAGAGTCAGCCTCTGAACTTCTTTGAAATTAGCTGAACCTCTGCCAAACCGAACCCAGTGCTGTTCAGCTCATTACCCGTGGTTAGATTAATTCACTCACCTGTTTTCCTGTCCTTTGCCAAGAATACTTTTCCATAACCACCTTTTCCAAGCTCCTTGACAATGAGGAAGTACTCCTGTAAGTCTATTTGATGTAGACTATGTGAGGAGAAGGAGACCATTCTATCCAGAAGACCTTCTACATCATGGTCAGTGGAGGCCATAGGGTCCTGAAGAGCAAGAAAATAAAACTTGTTAGAGTAAGAAGCAGAAAACAAAATCTTTAGAGCCGGTTCACACTGGGGCGACCTGTCAGGCGACCTGGTCGCCTGACAGGTCGCCGTAGGTCACCTTCCATAGAGAAGCTGTGGACCCGTTCTAATAGGAGCGACACAAGTCGCTCCGACTTAGAAAAAGGGTCCGGAGCTTCTTTGGGGCGACCCGGAGCGACCTGCATAGACTTCAATGTTATGAAGTCCGTGCCAGCCGCTCCGAGGTCACGAAGCGAGCAGCGCACCGCGACTTGTGAGGTCGCCCCGGCGAGTCGGATCGCTCTAATGTGAACCGGCTCTTAAAGAGAAACTAAAGAAATGTATCAAATTTGAAAATGGTCACCCACCCATATATCTATAAAATATGAAATACTCAATAGACCGTCACATCATTATTTACATGAGCCAATGGGTAGCTCTTACCAACCTAATCAAATTAGGATTGGATACTTTCAGGGTTTCAATTTGAATATATTCTTACCCTTTAAATGCAAAGTTTTAATGGCTTAATTGCAGGTTGTGGTTGAAAATGTGAAATATTCAGGTGTTACAGGGTTTCTAAAGGTCAACGTATGCACAACACAAGCGAGCCACCCCTATTGATCATATAACAATGGAATGTGTTGAATCTGGCATCTGGAGACAAAGGAGAGTTTGCCCCAATTATTTAACCACTTAAGGACCGAGCCCATTTCTGAAACATGTTGTTTACAAGTTAAAATCAGTATTTTTTTGCTAGAAAATTACATAGAACCCCCAAACATTATATATATATATATATATATATATTTTAGCAATGACTCTGGAGAATAAAATGGCGGTCATTGCAATGTTTTTTTGTCACGCGGTATATGCGCAGCGGTCTTTCAAACGCCATTTTATTGGAACAATCACATTTCACAGCATTTTAAAAAAAACTTAACAGTAAAGTTAGCCCATTTGTTGTATACTGTGAAACATGATGTTACGCCGAGTTAAAAGATATCCAACATGTTACGGTTTAAAGTTGCGCACACCCGCGGAAAGGCGACAAACTACGGTCAATAAAAATCTCCATAGGCGACGCTTTAAATGAATGTAATGGTTACCAGTTTCGAGTTACGGAGTAGCTCTTTTTTTTTTTTTTTTTTAATTATTGCTCTCACTCTGGCATTCACGCGTATACCTCACATGTGTGGTTTGAACAGCGATTTCATTTGCGGGCGCGACTTCCATATACGTGTTCTTTCATGCGCGAGCTCACGGCGATCATCACCACAACTTCTCAGAATCCTGAGATAATTACTAAATTTTATTCTGTTGCGTCCAACGATATGAATGGCACTTCATCTTTCTCAGCCACTCCATGTACAGAATAGAAATGATGGGACTATGAACAAAATCCACCGTATGCAATCTTGATCATGGGCAGTAGAGGCAGCCATAATGAGCCAGCTCGGTAGATCTTCCCTATTTCGGAATGCATGGTTCATAAGGATCTTCCAGCAGTTCTTCTACAGTTGAATTCTGCAACATTATTATATTGTCTCAGCACAATGCACAGATGTATTCTAATAAATGGAGGCACTTGTATCTTAAATGAAATTAAAAGATTACATTTTATTCCATTGGGTTGGTCATACAGCAAAATGCTGACTGGATCAATAAGCTCTTCCAGACAACCAAATATATTCCCAGCAACACATCCAATAATAAAAGAAATAATAAACATAGTTTGGCATTGATGGAATGGTGTATCTGCTGACAGCAGCAGCTTGGTGACCCCCCAACATTCCTGGAAGAAACTGTCATGAAAATGATTAAAACATACCATAAGAGCCGGTTCACACTACGGCGACCAGAAAGTCACCCCATGAAGGAGCGACTTTTTAGCGTGACTTTGAAGAGACTTGTTTAGAGACTTGTAAGCGACTTGTAAGAGACTTGTGCACTACTTTGAAGAGACTTAAAAGATAGGCAACTTTGTCTGTGGGGAATGCCTGGCTAATCTTTTTCTTCTTCCTGGAAAGTCTGATAACAAGTCGCTTGAAATAAGATAAGGATCCGACTTAGAGGCAACTCCCATTGAAGTCTATGTGCACAAGTCGGATAGAGGTCGCCTTGAAGTAGTACAGGAATCTTTTCTAAAGTCGGAGCGACTTCAGTAGTGCATATTAAGACGACTCTCATTCATTTACATAGAATTTAAATGACAAGAGACTTGGGGCGACTTGAGGGCACACAAGTCGTGTCCCAAGTCGGAGTAGTGTGAACCAGGTCTAAGGATGAACTACAAGAGATACTCTGCTTTCTTGTTGCCAACCAGCTACACCAAGTTTCCAATTTCCTTACATAAAGTAAGGAGGATGAACAGAGAGCTCAGCCAGGTAAGAATTATAATTTTAATCAGAACTAATGTAAAATATAAAAAGTGGTTGTCTCACTTTTTGTACCCAGTACAAGACAGCAGAGGCCATGCTAAAGACCATCAGAAGATATTAGTGACACTTCTCTAAAACATTCCCCCCAAAACTCTGAAGTCCCAGAATGATCCACAATACCTATGAGTGATGTCATAAAATTCAAATGCTCAATTGTCACACCTCTTTAAGCTTTGCAATGAAATAGCTTCCTTACAGGATATCTCCAACTTACAAGCTGACCTCAATGCACTTTTCCATTGGGCAACTATGTGCCAAATGAGGTTTAATGTTAATAAATGTAAAGTTATGCACTTGGGGGCTAAGAATATGCATGCATCATACATACTAGGGGGGAAGGGGGTTGAACTGGGGGAACCCATAGCGGGGAAGGATCTGGGTGTTCTGGTAGATCCTAAGCTTAATAATAGCATGCAATGCCAAGCTGCGGTCTCCAAAGCAAGCAACGTCCTTTCTTGTATTAACAGAGGCATGGACTTCAGAGAGAGAGAGATATAATTTTGCCCCTGTACAAATCATTAGTAAGACCTCATCTGGAATATGCAGTTCAGTTTTGGGCACCAGTTCTCAAAAAGGATATTGGGGAACTGGAGAAAGTGCAGAGAAGGGCAACCAAACTGATAAGAGGCATGGATGAGCTCAGCTATGAGGAAAGATTAGAGGAACTGAATTTATTCTTTCTTGAGAATGGTAGATTAATGGGGGATATGATCAACATGTACAAATACATAAGGGGTCCATATAGTGAACTTGGTGTTGAGTTATTCACTTTAAAGCGGAGTTCTGGCCACCAAAAAAAAATTTCAATGAAAATACCCCCGGGACAGTCAGGGCTAGTGCATTCCACAATGGATAGCCTCTGATCTGTCCCGGTTTGCACTTACCTTTTAGAATAAATACTTACTTTGGAAATTTCTTCTCCAGCGCTGCCATCTCAGGTGTGGGCAGCTGAAGCCAGAGCGATCCTCTTCTGCATCCTCTTCGGTCCCACGATGCACTGCGCTGGCTCCGCCGTCACTTCCGGGGCTGCAGCGTCATCCCTGCACAGCTTCTGGGCATGCCCAGAAGCTGTTTAGCAAGGTATGACGCGCCTGCACCGGAACTGACGTCGGGGCCGGTGCAGGCGCATTGATTCCTGGGAGCGATGACGTTCAGCTCCCAGGAATCATTGCAATGCGGAAGTGACGGCGCGGGCCGCGGCCGCCGAGGGAGGAAGTGGAAGAAAGGTGAGTATATTTTTCTGCAATTACAAGGTAAGTAAAAAAAAAAAAAATCGTAATTATCCATTTCTGTTTCAGGTGACCTAGAAGTAAGCGGATGGCCCAAAATCGACTATGTCGATTTTGTGGCCGGAACTCCGCTTTAAGGTCATCACAGAGGACCAGGGGGAACTCTTCATGTCTAGAGGAAAAGAGATTTTGTCTCCAAGAATGGAAGGGTTTCTTCACAGTAAGAGCTGTGAAAATGTGGAATAGACTCCCTCCAGAGGTGGTTCTGGCTAGCTCGCTAGATTGCTTTAAAAAAGGCCTGGATTCTTTCCTGGGTGTACATAATATAAGTGGGTAAACAAGAGAGAAGTTGGGACTTTGAATGAGGCAATGGCTGGCAGCTGATAAAATGGTGTAATACAATGACAATTTATTGATAGTATGATGATAACAAGAGTAAACATGACATCTTACAGAAAAGAATGTAAGTTAATATGAGCTAATATATATTCATTGACAATAGGTAAATAGCAATACAGTAATTACAAAATTACAAACAATAGCACCATTTCCTAAATTGGATCAAGGTTAAACATGTAGTAGTAGTATGGTTGCATCAGTAAAAGCTTGACGCGTTTCGTGCGCTAAACACACTTCCTCAGGAGCAGATGCAGGACATAGGTAAATCAGCTCAAGGTTCAAAATGGTGTTGGGTACTAATAGGTAAAGTTGATAAAGGGAATATCCAATTGCCTCTCAGGGGATAAGGAAGCAATTTTTTCCCCTTCTGTAGCAAACTGGATCATGCTTTGCTGGAGTTTTTCGCTTTCCTCTGGATCAACTGCCAGTCTATAGGATTGTGTATATGGGATTGTATGGTTGGGTTTTCTTTACTGTTTTTTGTTTTTTATTGGTTGAGCCAGATGGACTTGTGTCTTTTTTCAACCTGACTATGTAACTATAAAATAATTTTCAAGGCATTTTCCTGCTCAATGTCATCTTTATGTTCTTAGTATGACCTCATAGCATCAGACTGACAGACTTCATGAAATTAAAGCGGAGTGCCGGCCTCAAATACCTTTTTTAACTAAAAATACCCCTATAATACTTATCCATCGCCCTTTACAGACCCGCTTATTCTCATACTTACAAGGTGTACGGTATTGGATTTTAGTCAAAATCTTACTTTTAAAAACGCTGTCTGGGCGATGCCATCTTGGATGTGGGCATCTGAAGCCGCAGTGTAATCTGCCGTGTCCTCCTTCCTGATTCCAGGGAGTGTTCTGGGAGTTCTTCCTGATTTCAGCCTCCTGGGAGTGATGACAAACAGCTCCCAGGATGCAATGCAAAGGCGGAAGTGATGTCGGTGGCCACAGCCACAGAGGGGGGAGAAGAAGGAAGTACAATCAAAAATGCCCTGAAAATAAGGTAAGGGACCCCCGAAAAAAATTGAAAATGCCCAATTGTTGATCAGCATAGCGAGCACTCCGGGAATCACTAAAGTTGCAAAATAGGCCGGAACTCCACTTTAATTGAAGGTAATGCTCAGTGAGATCATTATGTTAAATGTGTACTCCTGTTTCAGTGAGAGGGAATCTTTCATAGCAAAGAATTCAACACTTTCCCGTCAATTTTTATTGTACAGATTGGAATATACTTGTAATAGATAACATTATACAATACTTGACCACCAAAACACATGTATTTCCCTTTGTATTACATCACCCAAATTACTGCCTCAACTTTTATTGCATATCCTGCATTATGAACAACTTTTTAAATCAGGCTAAATTATTGCAAGTCTCCAATGGCTCTCCTGCCTTCTGTATACATTGTATTATATATTGTCCTGTCCTAAACCTCCACTCATTGCCCCTTTTGTCAGTTTTTCATATTTAGGTTTTTATATATTTAATCCATACACCTCATAAACCTCTGCAGGATTATGATCAGAATGTTCATAAAATAATAAGCTCTGTTGATTGGCAACCTTCCTCAACCTTTTCAACACAGAGGAACCCTTGGAATAAATTTCTGGTCTCGGGGGAAACCCTGCTAATAATGAAAAATCTACAACTCATGACACATTAGTGTGACAGTCAGTGGGAAGAATGCTCCTTACTCTGGTCATCATTGGGAAGAATTACCCCCTTACAGAGAACTAAAAGGAACAATGGTGTCATTGGGAACTTATCTGAGAGGCATAAATTGCCCATTGCTCAAGGAACCCCTAGCAACCTCAGGAGGAACCCTGGAGTTCCACAGAAACCTGTTTGAGAAACCCTGCTCTAGATTTTATGATTTTTATTTTTCTGTTTCAAGTATTTTATTGAATAATGCAAGTGAGTAACAACGTTTGACATACAGAATAATGCGGAGAAGTGTAAACAAAGCTTGGTAACATAGCATAACCAACAACTGGAACTACAGTAAATCGTGAGGGTTGGTAGACAAGGGGCGGTAAGATGGGTGGTCTCGAGAGAGCGGTGATTGGCACTGCCAACCCACAGGCACCCCATAAAGGGAGCACACTGTGCCTAGGCGGGGAGGCGCAACCAATCAATTGTTATACTAAAAGGGAACAGTACCCAAGTTTACCGAACCGTGTGGGACGGGGCAGGGGGATGTATGATTTTTAAAGAAGGATTCACACTCTTGGTAAATGTGGCAGATGGGAGAATCTTGTTTGAAAAAAAAAAAAATAAACAGGCTTTGCCCATCTTCGTCTGCATGCAACATAATAGATTTCACTAATAAACATGATTCATCCTTTACATTTATCCAATTTAATTTAATGTCATGGAAGAAGCACTCCTAGCTAAAAGGAACAATGGTGTCATTGGGAACTTATCTGAGAGGCAGAAATTCCCATTTCTCAAGAAACTCCTGGCAACTTCAGGAGGAACCCTGGTTGAGAAACCCTTTGTCAAGCTGTACAAAGTCATCTCTGTAAATCTTTAGGGTTTCAGGATTATAATTCTTTCTTTTGTAGTCATGTTTGGGATGGTGATGGGAAGCGGCTTCCAGGTGACAACCAACGAGGTACAAAGCAAACCCATCGTTCACCCTGTCAACCCCCATGTGCGGGGGGCCACATACCTCCACACAATGGTGTCATTTGGAACTTATCTGAGAGGCAGAAATTCCCCATTTCTCAAGGGACCCCCCCCCTAGCAACATCAGGAGGAACCCTGGTTGAGAAACCCTGTGTCAAGCTGTCCAAAGTCATCTCTGTGAATCTTTAGGGTTTCAGGATTATAATTCTTTCTTTTGTAGTACAGTTTGGGATGGTGATGGGAAGCGGCTTCCAGGTGACAACCAATAAGGTACAAAGCAAACCCATCGTTCACCCTGTCATCACCCTGGAGGTATGTGGCCCTCCCACTGTCAACTCCCATGTGCGGGGGCCACATACCTCCACACAATGGTGTCATTGGGAACTTATCTGAGAGGCAGAAATTGCCCATTGCTCAAGGAATCCCTAGCAACCTCAGAAGGAACCCTAGTTGAGAAACCCTGGGTAAGATGAACGTGACCTTACCTTACCTTTAATATATTGGGGATTCAGCTTTGATGGAATAAATTGTTTCTCAGAGTACACAGTTCCACTGCAGACCACCACCAGACAACGTCACCAAATCTCGAACTGTGTTGTAGTAGATGAGTATACCAGAATGTCTGGAAGTGGAGTCACTGATCAGAGGAGAGGCCCACTTCATACAAAGGAGATGGGTGGGGAAGGCAGAGAATGAAAGCTTTCCATTGGCTGACTTCTAATGTAAATGTAATGTAAATAACCTCGTATTGTTGTTGCCAATTTGCATATAAACAGGTTTTCGAGAGAATAGGTGATAGAATTAAACATGCTGAAACCCAAATGCTTTCCAGAGTTTTAGAATTTGCCATTTTATAGGTAATATGATGGAAAGTTTTTTGTTTTTTAAGATTTCATTTTTTTACCTGCTTGTAGACTGAATAATGAATACAAGGAAGAATACCAACCAGATAATTTTCGAAAAAAAACATCTTATTGTAACATTGGTTGTAGGTTCTTTTATACCATTATGTTCTATTCCCAGTAACATTGTACACCAATAGGTTTAGTTTAAATAAGACTTCAATAAAAACAAAAAATGTAATCAAGTCTAAATGATATGTTGTTGGGGATTAAAGGGACCTTTCTGGATAGGAATATTGAAGCATATACCATTCAAAACTGCTGCTTCTGAGTACCGTACAATAAAATTGGGTTAGATATAATATAAACACTGGAACCTGCCATGGCATACAGAAAACCTTAACCGTAGAATGTTGTATTATAAGTGGGAAACCACTACAGAATGGCCCCATTGCCCAAAACTAGCCATTCTTTTAATTTTGGAAAACTTAAGTCACATAATAAAAGAATTCACTTGGATTAACCTTTCTCAACCAGGGTCCTGTGAATCTCTTAGGTTTCTCCAGAGTTTACTATGGGTTTTTCAAACAAGGAACTAGTTCTACCTTATTGGTTGGCTGCCACTGACATCAATCATCTTTATAGCTCAGAAAGAGCCGCTTTACTAACAATCCAGTGTTGAGTTCTTAGAGGGGGGCGCCCCCCCCCCCCACCAGAACACTCTGGTCAGTGCTCTCAACCATTGGCTGAAAGTGCTGATTGGGGGTCGATCGGCAGACCTTTTTTTGTCATGCCTCTTTAACAGAAGCCAGCCTAAATGTTAGCCGGTGTTCTAAAATTTTATCGGACCCATGAAAATTCCGGACCTCGTCACTTCCGGCTGGTGCAAGCCCCGGTGCGCATGCGCACAAGGTCCGAGGAAATTCTAAGACTTAGAGAACAGCTGATTGAGAGGAGGAGTTGCTGAGGTGGGACGCACACACCGCCGCGGGAAAATTGCTGTCACGGGCGAACCATATGTGCTAGAGACCCCAAAATTGTATCGCAGGTAGCCAAGATGCTCCCCTACAGCTGTTAAAATTTTGGGGTCTCGGGGATGAAAGGGTGCGGAGCAGTGGTCCCCGGTTCTTGGGGTCACTGCTCCGCGCCCTTTCATCCCCGAGACCCACGGGGTCACTACTCTGCGCCCTTTCATCCCCGGGACCCCAAATTTCTATCAGCTATAGGGGAGTGTTTTGGCTACCTGCGATATAATTTTGGGGTCTCTAGCAGCTTTGGTTCGCCCGTGACAGCAATTTTCCCGCGGCGGTGTGTGCGTCCCTCCTCAGCCCCTCCTCCTCTCAATCAGCTGTTCGCCAAGTCTTAGAATTTCCTCGGACCTTGTGCGCATCCGCACCAGGGCTCGCACCAGCCGGAAGTGACGAGGTCCGATTTTTTCACGGGTCCGACAAAATTTTACAACACCGGTTTTCACTGAACCAATGCCGCCTGACATTCGGCCTGTGTGTATTAGGCTTAAGAAACATTCTTCTCGCTGACCACTCCACCACGATTCAGTGAGCTATAGACATGGAAATTATTAGCAGGGGTTCTCGGAGACATGAACCTTATTATAAGGGTTGTTCATGTTGAAAAGATTGAGAAGGGATGGTGTAGACAGCCTGGTGGAGATTTAGGCCCCTTTCACACATGCTGTCCGTTTGTCCGTTTTTCATCCATCCGTTGACGGATGAAAAACGGACATCAATGCATCTCTATGTAAAAACGGATGACAACTGATGATCATCAGTTAACATCCGTTTTCATCCACTTCCGTCAATGTCCGTTTTTTTGAACGGATGAAAGCCCTATTTTTCATCTGTCAAAAAAACGGATCGGACGAAAAACGGATGACAACGGATGAAAAACTGATGTCAACTGATGACAACGGATGAAAAACTGATGTCAACTGATGACAACGGATGACAACGGATGAAAAACAGACGACAACGGATGAAAAACAGACGACAACGGATGAAAAACGGATGAAAAACGGATAAGAACTGATGAAAAATGGATGAAAAACGGATAACAACTGACGAAAAACGTATGACAACTGACGAAAAACGGATGAAAAACGGATGAAAAACTGATACATTTGACGTGACTGAACTGATGAACTGAACGGACTGTATGTGTGAAAGGGGCCTTACTAAAAATGGTGCACCCAGAATCTCATGCAGCTGTGCATGGTAGCCAATCAGCTTCTAAAGGGCCATACACACTATAAGATTTTCTGAAGACTTTTTCCTTTAGACTTACCAAAACCATATAATATGAGGTCAAATCTAAACACTTTCAATTTTTATGCAATCTGGCAGGCCCTTGCACTACATAGAAAAGGTAAATCTGAAGGAAATCTAACCACAAACGTTGGATAGTGTGTATCCAGCTTAACTTCAGCATGTTTAGTTAAGGCCCTTTTCACACATGCTGTCCGTTTGTCCGTTTTTTATCCATCCGTTGACAGATGAAAAACAGACATCAATGCATCTCTATGTAAAAACGGATGGAAATGGATGATCATCCATTTACATCAGTGTACATCCGCATCCTTCATCAGTTTTTTTTGAACTGATCAAAGCTCTATTTTTCTTCCGTTAAAAAAAAAAACGGATCGGATGTAAACTGACAAATGGTCAGTTTTTTCATCCGTTTTTGCATTGGTAGTGAATGTAAAAAAAAAAAAAATGATGACCACTGATGAAAAACTGATGACCACTGAAGATAAAATTTTAAAACTGATAAAAAACTGATAGGGCTCTTTCACACGGGCGATCCGATCAGATCCGCCTGTCAGTTTTTTAGGCGGATCTGATCGGATCCTCCATGCAGCTCTATGGGGCAGCGGATGTCAGCGGAGACACCTCCGCTGACACCCGCTGCCATCCGCATCCGATCCTGTCCCTGAAATCTGGATGGAAACCCTATTTTTCCATCCGTTCAGGAATCGGATCGGACCAGATGAGAGCGGACAGGAGGATATTGCCATAAAATTGTATGGGAACCCAGGTACTGCCTTGGGGGATATGTATCAATGCAAAAATATTTTTTTTAAAACGATCATTTTTTACTGGAGCAGGGATCCCCCTAGTCTGCCTGTAAAGTGGCGCATCTGTACAATGTATGGAGCCTGCAGCAGCAATACTGACATTTCTAAAGGAAATGTAATTTAAACTTGCTCGTAGCTGTAATGTATTGTCGGCTCCCAGGCAATACAGATAAAAAAAAAGTGAAAAAAGGGACGTAGGGTACCCCCCAGGCCTTTTGGGTCTGGTATGGATTTGAAGGGGAACCCTACACTAAAATAAATAAAAAAAAACGGCATGGGGGTCTACCCCAAAATCCATACCAGCCCCTTATCCGAGCATGCAGCTTGACAGGTCAGGAGAGGGGACGAACGAGCGCCCCCCCCTGAACCATACCAGGCCACATGCCCTCAACATGGGCTGCCAGGCTGCATGCTGGGATAAGGGACTGGTATAGATTTTGGGGGGGGGGGACATAGGTTTTTTTTTTTTTTTTAATTCTGTCATAGGGTTCCCCTTAACCACTTAGTGGAGAAGTGCAGTAGTGCCATAGTGCAATACCATGGCAGGCCCTTCGACCAGGAAACAAAATTTACTCTGATCCCAGCCAATAGGCACGGCCCTAGAAGCAGGTGGGCTTGTGAATTGATATGTTAAAGAGGAGGTAGAGCACCTGGCTGAGGTGTGGCTGCTGATACTGCTTCCATAAACAATGACCATGTTTATAGAAGCCAACCTCCATTGTTGGGACTAGTGGTGTCCTACTGTGATCCTCCGGGAACGCCACATTTGCATAATTATCTCAGTATAGGCAAGGACACAACTGCAGGAACTAAACCACTTAAGGACCGGGCCTATTTGTAAAACTTGTTGTTTACAAGTTAAAATCAGTATTTTTTGCTAGAAAATTACTTAGAACCCCCAAACATTATATATATATATATAAATATATATATATATATATATATATATATATATATATAATTTATATCACACCCTATTTGCGAAGCGGTCTTAAAACACTTTTTTTTTGGAAAAAATACAAAAAAGTTTTGAATAAAAAAGAAGAAAACAGTAAAGTTAGCCTAATTTTTTTCTATAATGTGAAAGATAATGTTACGCCGAGTAAATAGATACCCAACATGTCATGCTTCAAAATTGCGCACGCTCGTGGAACGGCGCAAACATTGGTACTTAAAAATCTCCATAGGCAATGCTTTAAAAATTTCTACAGGTTACCAGTTTAGAGTTACAGAGGGTCTAGCTCTCGCTCTAATGATCGCGGTGATACCTAACGTGTGGTTTGAACACCGTTTACATATGTGGAAGCGACTTAGCTATGCATTCACTTCTGCGCGCAAGCTCAAAGGGCCAGGGGGCATTTAAATTGTTTTTTTTTCTTATTTATTTTACCTTTTATTTTTTATTTTTACACTGTCCCTTTAAAAATAATGTTTTGATCACTTTTATTCCTATTACAAGGAATGTAAAAATCCCTTGTAATAGAAATAAGCAGGACAGGATCTCTTTTATGTGAGATCTGGGGTCAAAAAGACCTCACATCTACACTATAAAGCAAAAAAAAAAAATGTCATTTTTTTTCATCATGAAAAAAAATGGGCCTTTTAAGGCCGCTGGAAGGAAGCAATGTATGACGTCATTCTGGCCCTCCAAGACCATAGAGTGGAGTGGGGGCCAGCTTGCCCTCACTCGACTTTCTGCCTAGGAGGAGAAAGGACTGGATCCTTTTCCCCGCTACCGACAGCTCCGGTAAGCCGGGAAAACGACCGGGAAGCGGCGGGAGGGGCACCTCTCCCGCCACCCATAAAAGTGATCCCGCCACTGGGACCACTTTTATGTGAAAGAGGACCGCCCGCCCTGTAAAAAAAATACTGGGGTTATGGCTGCTTTCTGCTGCCATAACCCCAGCATGAAAAAGTCAAAAGTAGTGACCTACAGTATAACTCGGGCGGGCGGTCCGGAAGTGGATAATATGTACAGCGTGGAGGAAAGAAGGAAAAAGAGAGACACGATTGAAACCTTTAAATACATCAAGTGGGTGAATAATGTTCAGAAGGGACGTTTTTTTCAATATGAAACCAAAATTAAGAACACGGGGACAGGACCTCAAATGAACTGGGGGAAAGTTCAAAACTAATCTTAGAAAGTATTATTTTCCTGAAAGGGTAGACAGGGCTCGAGTCGTTCAGGAACTGCACTTTTTCCACAGCAGGGACACCGTTACCTTTGCTCCTACAGGATCAGGAAGGCAGCTGCCTCTTGAGACCCAGTGCCCACGCATCGCCTCCCGAGTCGATCCCTCACTATGCGAGCGGCATTGCCGCATAGTGAAGGAGTCGGGACTTACTTGCTCGGATTTCTCCTCCTCCTCCGACCTCGTCTGCCCTTTGCGTCCGCAGCTACGGAGTATGTGCCTTCCATGACATCACGCGGAGGCGGAGTCACGGCAATGCTAGGGTGAACCCCGGGTCTCCCCTCCTCCAAGTCACACCACACTCCTTCTGCCCGGCCAGCCTGAACCCTGAGGCCAGTCAGGCCAGCACCTTGAGGCCAGCCAGGCCAGCACTCTGAGGCCAGCCAGACCAGCACTCTGAGGCCAGCCAGACCAGCACTCTGAGGCCAGCCAGACCAGCACTCTGAGGCCAGCCAGACCAGCACTCTGAGGCTAGCCAGACCAGCACTCTGAGGCCAGCCAGACCAGCACTCTGAGGCCAGCCAGACCAGCACTCTGAGGCCAGCCAGACCAGCACTCTGAGGCCAGCCAGACCAGCACTCTGAGGCCAGCCAGACCAGCACTCTGAGGCCAGCCAGACCAGCACTCTGAGGCCAGCCAGACCAGCACTCTGAGGCCAGCCAGACCAGCACTCTGAGGCCAGCCAGACCAGCACTCTGAGGCCGGCCAGACCAGCACTCTGAGGCCGGCCAGACCAGCACTCTGAGGCCGGCCAGACCAGCACACTGAGGCCGGCCAGCACACTGAGGCCGGCCAGCACACTGAGGCCGGCCAGCACACTGAGGCCGGCCAGCACACTTAGGCCAGCCAGCACAGCACTGATCCTTGACTCAAGGAAGAGCCAAGTCTTCAACTCAAGTTGAGCCAGAACTGTAAGTAAATATATAAAGGGAGCTATTACTTTTTTTATGGGGGTAAGGGGGCTGGGTGGTTGGAGGGAGGGAGGGTGGTGGTTGGAGAAGGGGGGAGGGGTGGATAAAGGGGGTGGGGGGCTTGTGGAAAAATAAATCAAATAACCCCAATACCACCACCTTTAAAAACAGTCACTAAAGGGTGGCAAACAGAATCACAAACCATATGTAAAATAAATGATATCTGTGTGACCTTACATCCACTGGACTGGAGACTCTAATATTTTTTCCAGTAATATGAGACAAATTGTTAGATCCTTTAAGTCTATCAAAACCTCAGTACCGGTATCTGGGGCTTTAATACATATCTCCAGATAGGTGTCAGGATTCAAATTTGTTCCGTATGAATATTAAAGATAAAAAAAAAAACCTATCTAATTAGACAAGTGTGTATAAGACTATAGGTAACTAATTGCGCAAATTGGATTTATCTTTTGAAAGATAGTAAGATTTATGATCTAATCAGTATACCGACAGTTGCAGCTATCGATTAATGCAGTGGTTCCCAAACTGTGTGCTGCTGGGGGGCCCCGGGGCGCCGCAACGTTTCTTTTTTTTTTTTTCATTTTTAGAATAATCCTACAGCCATTTTATTTCATACATTTTGTGCTAATTTCTGTGCTGGTTGGAGAAGGGTGAGGGGCAGTATTATACAATCTGTATATGTATAAAAAAATATATATAAAGTAGTCTGCAAAAGTACAACATTTCTGTGTTAAGCTAGGAATGTGTATAGTTTTTTAAATTTATTTTATAATTTTTAGAATAATGATACATTTTATTTCATACATTTGTGCTGATTTGTGCCTTACCCTGCACCTCACAGTCCCCGGACCACCCCTACCGCTGCCACCACAGACAACAGAGGAAAGAGTTCTTCACAACTAGAGGTAATAACAGAATGGATGTGGGATTCTTTGCCTAAAGAGGTAATTTTATCAGATTTTTTAAAATCAGAAAATGATTTTACTCCTTTTTTATTGTTGTTTTTATTAGTACAGAAATGAGCAAACGAAAAAGCAGCATTACAGATTTCTTCACAAAATCTCATGCTGATTCTGCAAGTTGCTCAACTCAGTCTGAGCCTTTGCTTCAGCAGGCGGCGTCCGCTGCAGAAACTACAGTCAGTCAATCGGCTGTAGTTGACTTGCTTACTGATGTGGCTGAAGAACAAGCAAAAACAGGAATTGGCACAAAGGAGCGCATGCTCTGCAACGCATCGCCGTAAGCCCGCCACGCCGCAAACCAGGAAGTGACGTCACAGGCACTTCGACGAATGAGTCACAGCCTCCAGCGGACCCGGGAAGCCCTCGGTTCAAACCAGGGTGAATTCTGCTGCCTACATCTGATGCCGGACATCGTTCCAAAGGACCACCCTCGTTTGTGGAAGTGACAGGACCACCTCTTGCCATCATATGCTTGTTTTTACCCACCATTGTGAGTAATTTTTATCCTCTTGCATTAACCACTTGCCGACTGCTCACAGTATATTTACTGCGGCAGTCAGCCCCTTACAGGCAGAGCGACGTAGGTCTACGTCACTAGCCTGTGAGGGTCTCAGGAGCGAGTGAGTGAGCGCGCGCCGCCGGAGGCGCGCTCCCGCTCCCGCGCTGTCACAGACCACCCCGCGCGTGTGACCGGCGGACCCAATGTCTGCCGGTCACTCGCGATCGTCGGGTGGAGAGGGAGAAAGGCAGGCGGCTGATGTAAACAAGCCGCCTGTCATTCTCCCCTGTGTAGAAATAGTGATCATACGGTTCTACTATGTAGGACCGTTGATCTCTGTTCCTACACCTCAAGCCACAGCCAATCAAAGTTAGAATAACGCCCTTAGGGACTAACACAACCCCTCCCTCTCAAAAAAGTTAACCCCTTCACTGCCAGTGTAATTTTACAGTAACAGTGCATATTTATAGCACTGATTACTGTAGTAATGTCACTGGTAACCCAAAAAGTGTCAAAAATGTCAGTCAAGGTTCCAATCTGTCCGCCGCAATGTCGCAAAAAAAATCTCAGATCGCCGCCATTACGCGTTAAAAAAAAAAAAAAAACAAAAATGACAAAAATCTTTCCCTTAGTTAGTAAATGCGATAACTTTTGCGCAAACCAATCAAAATATGCTTTTTGCAATTTTTTTTACCAAACATATGTAGCATAAAACAAATTGGCCGAAAATGTTAAAACATTTTTTTTGGGGAATTTCATATAAAAAATGTGAAAAATATTGTTATTTTTTGCAAAATTGACGCTATTTTTTTGTTTATAGCGCATGATCAAAAATTCGCACAGGTGATCAAATACCACCAAAAGAAAGCTCTGTTTGTGGGGAAAAAAGGACGCCAAATTCGTTTAGGTACAGCGTCGCACGACCGCGCAATTGTCCGTTAAAGTCACGCAGTGCCGAATCGCAAAATAGGCCCTGGTCAGGAAGGGGGTAAAATCTTCCGGGGCCTAAATGGTTAATAGCACAAAAATGAGCAAACGAAAAAGCAGCATTACAGATTTCTTCATGAAGGAAGGTTTCAAGTAAGAAATCCCATGCCGATTCTGTAAGTTGCTCAACTCGGTCTGAGCCTTTGCTTCAGCAGGCGGTGTCCGCTGCAGAAACTACACCAGTCAGTGAATCGGCTGTAGTTGACTTGCTTACTGATGTGGCTGAAGATACCCCCGCCGATGTCAGTGATAACATTATTCTTCCAGAATGTTGGGACCAGAATCAGTGGCTAGAATTTTAAAAAATACCCTTGTCTGTTTGTAGAAAATGGTCTTTTAGGGTGCAAAGTGCGTCCTGAGGTTAAACACCTTGGAGTGTCTGTTTCACAGGATGTATCCATTTCCAAAGAATGGAGCACTGGTACAATTACTCCATATGGCAAAACAAAAAAAAGATATGTTGACCTCACTGTGCAAAAAAAATCCACATACATAAGATTTCAGAAGCACATTTAGGCCCCTTTCACACTAGTGCGACTTGTCCCGCGATTTTGGACCGCAAAATCGCATGACAAGTCGTTTTCCATTATTTTCAATGAGCCCCATTCATATCAGTGCCTTTTGAAGTCGCACCGACTTCAAAGTAGTTCCTGCACTACTTTGCCACGATTTTAATGCATTTTGAGGCATATAGCCTTGCCCATGCTTTCAAAATCGCGGCAAAAATCGCGCCGCGAAATCGCGGCAAAATTGCGTTGCAATAGTGTGAAAGGGGCCTTAAAGGCAAGAGATATCCAAGCAGTATCCAGAGAGGAGATACTGCAATAGAATATTGCAGAACAGCAGAAGCATAAGTTTGCGTCCAACACTAAAGTCTTTCGCACTGCCTATTTTTGTGTCGAAAAAAAAATCGACCTTTCACAGACTTCCGAGATCTTATGAGCTTGCAAGTTGCAAACGGAGCTGACTTAGGATGTATTCTCCATAGTGAGCATAAAAGAAGAAAATCATTGCACACCACCATGGATTCCAATGAAGAAAAGTTCCTTTATTCACATAAGTGGTACAAGGTACAGCAGGGTAGGACAGTAGACGCGTTTCACACAACTGCTACGTGCTGATTGTGTGAAACGCATCTACTGTCCTACCTGCTGTACCTTGTACCACTTATGTGAATAAAGGAACTTTTCTTCATTGGATTCAGTGGTGGTGTGCAACCATTTTCTTCTTTTATGCTTCTCCTGGTGGCAAGCCGAGGTTCAGCACCCACCTTGAATCGTGGACTTTGACTAGCCTGAGCGGTGTTTTCTCTCTTCATTCTCCATAGTGAGTACACTGCAGCACAAATAATAGATTGCATTACTAGTGAAATGTGGAAAAAGCTTTGCAAAGCAATTGTTTTGTAGGCTTCAAACATTTCTGTTTATATTGAGGAGTCTACAACAGTTTCTACCCATTCAGTGTTAATTGTTTATATTTGTGCCTCTGTTAATGGAAAAGCCACCGTTACTTTATTAAGGGTCTTGAAAAAGTCACATGTGTTTGTGACGCAACACGTCGGGACGCCGTGGTGACATCACTTCCTGGTCGATGACCGGAAGTAGGAAGTCTTTCAGGAAAACAAGTGCTGCGACCGCATCGGCGGTTTTTAAAGATTGTGCAGAAGGCGCTGTTTGTTTTACTCTGATGGAAGTGCAATTTTTACCTTACCTATTAATCTGTGTGAAAAATACTACACCATGAGTTCTTCTCCCTGATTGTTTTTGGCATATGAGCATCTACACCCCCTATCTAAATTGCATATGGTGACTGGGATTGCATATGGTGACTGGGACCGCGAGACCCCTAGGACCTGGAGGAGATATCTTTAAAAGTCTGCAGGTTGACAAGCAATACCTGAAACGCTCTTAAGAGTGTTAGTGGAGGTGAGCGGCCATTGCACTCATTCGTTTGGATCTTTTAGCTCACGAATAGAATCGCACTGGGAATCACCTGAATTATTTATTTTTTTACACCGATTAATTATTTAGGATTTTATTTTGTAGTGCATGTTGCATTCTTGTGTATTTACACCCCGTGAACTGGATTGAAGAGCTGTTTAGTGGCTCACTCTTCAGAGGACACTTTATTTTTCACTGTTAGTTGTGGATATTATTTTTGATACTTCTTCACTTTGTTTATTAGGGCATGGTTCACTTTTGTGTATTTACACTTCTGGAATGATATTGAAGAGCTGACAGGGGTTCACTCTTCAGAGGACAATATTTATTATTTCTGCTTTATTGCATTTTTTTCTGATTTTGAAACATCACTTCTTGATATTTATTCACGTTTAATATTGGAGCACTATATTCTGCATTTCACATAAGGAAGTTCATTTGGTTCACTTTTCAGAGGGCACTTTTCACCTTTGAAATTTCCTTTGTATTCTTCACCTTTTTCTCAACTTTTCTGACACTATCCACAGTGTCTCATTGTTAATTTATATGTGCACAGTTTATATCTTCACCACTGTTTGCACCTCCTATCCCCAATTTATTGGGTGCACTGTCACTTTCATTTTATTTTACTGCAATATATTATGCTTATTAATGAGATTATTGTCTAAGTGAGTTACTTAGAGTGATGGGCCACCATTCCTAGAGTACCTGCGCTGATAATTTTTTGCCTTGTATATCTTCTGTTTGTATGTGGTGACACTACACTATTGGCTGTAGGTCTCTGGTGCCCCATCTTTTCCTCATCCTTATTCCTCTAGGGGATCTAGCTCCTTCTTTCCTTTGGCAGCACATAGATTCTTTTCTGATTTATGTATACATTGTGTCGTGTGAACATTGTCATGTATTTTTTTTGTTGTATATGTAATAACCAATTTTTTAAACATGTGTTAATAATTAAATAATTTTTTATAATAATTAAATATTTTTTTATAAACCCTTTTTTATTTGCATTATCAAACATAAAAGTGCCTAAAAAGTCCCAATATTCAGGGGAAACCACTTTGTGTATTCTGTAAAAGAGCAATACTGGGAGGTAAGTAGGGGGTGGGACCAAGGGGGTGGAACCAAGTAATGGTGCTCAGAGGTGGGTAGGATGCAGAGAAAAGGGGGGTTCCTGCACCTATTTTGTGAGCAAAAAAGCCCTGCTTAGAAAGATAAGAAATTCTATGGCATCTCTACATGGTGAAAACAAGAGTCACAGGTCTTCAGAACGCTTGCTCTTCTACACTAAATTCGTTTGATTCATCACATGTTTATGAAGAAAGGAACAAAGCTCTGTGTGTGTTTTCTCAATTCACTGGTCAAGAATCATAACCAACCCCCACATTCCAAAGATTAATTTGCCCATCACTCCTAGAAAACTGTTTATCTATGGGCAGCCAAAAGCCTGTTATACATGGATGGATTCGGCTAGTTCAGCAGGGACTGGTCAAAGTTCGATCCATGTATGGGCATGCTGATTGTACAGAAGTCTATCAACTTCTGTACAACCAGCCTGTACGAAAGTTTCTGCATGATCAGCACCACAGGCTATAGCCAGCAGTGATGATCATTGTATTCTGATGCAAGGAAGTTCCTGTATTGTGTTCTGAGTGATTGCGCCATCTACCTCGATAGTGTAGATAGGGGAAATAGGGTTATTTTTTTTTTTCCCATTCAACCAGTGAGTTAATGTATGGGCTGCCTAAAGCAACTGCACTTTTGTGATGGGGAAATATGTCCTTTTGGGAATCTCTGATGGGGAAAATTGTCCTTTTCGGAAGCTCTGAGGACAGTTTCTCACAAATAGTTTGGGCTACATAGTTACATAGTCAGGTTAAAAAAAGACAGAAGTCCATCTGGCTCAACCAACAAAAAAACGTAAAGAAAACCCAAGCATACAATCCCATATACACAATCCTATACCCACAGTTGATCCAGAGGAAGGCGAAAAAACCCCAGCAAAGCATGATCCAATTTGCTACAGCAGGGGAAAAAATGCCTTCCTGATCCCCCTAGAGGCAATCAGATATTCCCTTGATCAGCTTTACCTATAAATATTAGTACCCATTTATATTATGTACACCCAGGAAAGAATCCAGGCCTTTTTCAAAGCAATCTAGTGAGCTGGCCAGAACCACCTCTGGAGAGAGTCTACTCCACATTTTCACAGCTCTTATGGTGAAGAAACCTTTCCGTATTTGGACACGAAACCTCTTCCTCTAGACCAGGGTTTCTCCTGAGGTTGCTAGGGGTTCCATGAGCAATTTCTCCCTCTCTGATAAGTTGCCAATGACACCATTGTTCCTTTTAGCTCTCTGTAAGGGGGTAATTCTTCCCAATGATGACAAGAGTAAGGAGCATTCTTCCCACTGACTGTCACACTAATGTGTCATGTGTTGTAGATTATACATTTTTTGTAGGGGTTCCCCGAGACCAGAAATGTATTTCAAGGGTTCCTCTGTGTTGAAATGTTTGAGAAAGGCTGCTCTAGAAGTAAAGAGTTCCCCCTTGTCCTCTGCGTTGACCTTAAAGTGAACAACTCAACACCAAGTTCACTATATGGACCCCTTATGTATTTATACATGGTGATCATATCCCCCCCTTATGTATTTATACATGGTGATCATATCCCCCCCTTATGTATTTATACATGGTGATCATATCCCTCCTTAATCTCCTCTTCTCAAGAGAGAATAAATTCAGTTCCTCTAATCTTTCCTCCATGCCTCTTATCTGTTTGGTTGCCCTTCTCTGCACTTTCTCCAGTTCCCAGATATCCTTTTTGAGAACTGGTGCCCAAAACTGAACTGCATATTCCAGATGAGGTCTTACTAATGATTTGTACAGGGGCAAAATGATCTCTCTCTCTCTGGAGTCCATGCCTGACCTGTGTATTATAATTACTTAGGAGAGGAGCTTTCAAGCTTAAAAAATGCCTGACACACCTTTTAGCGCTTGAGCATTTTTTCATTTCAATGACCAGAATAAATTAATACTCATTTTTGTAGCGGTTTTTCTCCTGTCAAACAAATTTTTGAGTTTCCATAGTCTGGGGAAGGGTTATGCCTTTCGATGTGAGCACTTGTCCACGATCTTAAAAGGGGCTCAATAAAATACAGGGAAATCTCCCTATTGTGGGTTTTTTTGTGTAGTAAATATCAAAAAGTATACGTGAGTGAATAGAGGGGCTGCTGCTGATACTTAAAAGCTTATCCTTAGCCTTTAATGGGTTGCAATGTGTAGTGTAGTGCTGCGCTGCCTCTCATAAATTTCAAATGTGACTTAAATAAATAATATATGTGTACAAATACACTATTTAAATATATCCGTGTAATAGTACATCATAAAATAAATGCCATGATTCTGCATGCAAACTAGTAATACACACTGTAAAATTACCACTTTAAGACCAGAAGGATTTGCCCCCTTAAATGACCAGGCCCTATTTTGTGACTCGGCACTGCATTACTTTAACGGACAATTGCGCCGTCGTGCGACTCTGTACCCAAATAAAATTGAAGTCCTTTTTTTCCCACAAATAGAGCTTGCTTTTGGTGGTATTTGATCACCTGTGCGATTTTTTATTTTTTTGCGCTATAAACAAAAAAAGAGCATTTTTCACATTCTGCTATATGACATTCTCAAAAAAAAAAATGTAAAAATCTATTTTTTTTTTAACATTTAGACAAATGTGTTTTCTGCTACATATTTTTGGTAAAAAAAAAATCGCAATAAGTGTATTTTGATTGGTTTGCGCACAAGTTATTGCGTCTACAAACTACAGGAAGGGGTTAACATTATGGGTGATCAAGGGGTTAAATGGGAGCCTAGGGGAGTGATTCTAACTGGGGGGGGGGTGGCTTCTGAAATGACCATAGAGACCTGTGATCCTATATAGAAGGATCACAGGGGCTCTATGATTATCCCAGGGAGAAGAACGGTCAGATGTGTTTACAACTGCCGACCGTCCTTCTCTCTCAGCGGGGAACGATCGCGGGTGTCAGGTTGCAATCGGTGCTGCCTGCCTGCTGCATCGGCTTCCCCGCTGACGAGCGCACGTTCGCCCCCTAGCCTCCTGAGAGCGAGCGCTGTACATGTTACGGCGATTCGCCTGGGAGCGCCAGTAGATCTGCGGTGGGCGGTCGTAAGGAGGTTAATAAAAAAATAGTGATGATAAATTGGGTGGTGTATAAATGTACAATAAAGTGCTTAGTGTCCATCCATTAGTGTAATAGCAGTGAAAACTTTGGGTAACGTGAAGCCAAGTAATATCTCCAAATATATCTGTAGAAAATAGGTAGTGTATAGAATATACCAGGTACACATATATTATTTATTTAAGTCACATTGGGACCCATATCTAACTTTGGAGAGATTTCCTTTCATTTTTATTGCATCTCAAAAGGCAGGACGAGATGGGAACACTGCCAAGTTTAAACATTGACAGCCAAAAAGAAGTTTTTGAAAATTATAATTGAGAGCTGCTATGTGTAATCCCAGCTGTGCTAACTAATGAAGGGTCAAGGTAAAAAAAAAAAAAAAAATACAAAAGTGCACCGTGCTATAATAAAATCCCACCACTAGATCACATAAACCCCCTGAAAATACAATATATAAAAGGACTATACTAAAAACAAGTGGAAAATAATACAGTGATACAAGTTTCATTAAAAACAAAAACAATGAAGGCCTCTTGATCCCTTTAGGGAAAGAGAGCCTTGACTGATGGGGGCACGGCCAGGGGGCTTTTTTATAGAAGGAGGCTATGTGGGATAAAGGATTGGATGGATTTTTTGGCACGGGGTTGGGCCTGAGCTTAGTTAAACATACCTTACCCAGGGAATTCTGGGTCTTTGAAGAAGAAACGTGGATGAAGAGCTGCAGGTTGTAGAGCTGGACTTTTGGGGATTTTTTAGGCCTTTTCATCATGGACCCCGAATTTTTACTTACCAGGGTCCGGGAGCTCATGGACCAGGGGCAGGCTGATTGGTTTGTTTCCCTCCTTTCCCCTGCTCTACCACCCCCTCCCCTCACTGCCCCTCCGCCTGCTGCCCCTGAGGAGTTAATTGCGGCCTCTGGAGCCCGGAGGCGCTCCCGTCCCCCATCCCGTTTGAGCCCCAGTCCTCCTCGTGCTTGTTGTGGGGCCCCTGCCTGAATAATAGCGTCACTGGCCCTGCTGGGGCTGGCGTTCCTCGGCCATCTGTTCCCCGTTCATTTAGCGGGGATACATGTGCGGCCTCCAGCTGGTCCTGCCTGTGCTGTGGCTTCCTGTGTGGCGGAGCTTTCAGCTGACCGAGCAGCGCCACCTGCTGGCTGGTATGGGAATTGCGTCTCCTCTCATCTACCTGTGCCCTGCAGGGCGGGAGATTTAAATTCTAATTATTCTCCTATGAGACCCTGCCAGCCTCCTACACCTATGGATCTCCCTGCACCCTGCAGGGGTGGGAGATCCTTTTTCCATGTCACTTACTGCGAGAGTATGCCTTATTGGTCTCCCTGCGCCCCTTAGGGCGGGAGATTCGCATTCCCCATCAGCTCCTGGAGAGGATTGCCATTCGCTAGCCCTTACTGCACCCCCCAGGGCGGGAGATGCGCATGTTGGGCATTCATCCGGCTTTTCCAGCATACCCGGTGTCCCATGAGGTCTCCCTGCGCCCGCCAGGGTGGGAGATGCTTCAGAGTCCCATGCCCCTGTCAGTCGCTCCGTGGCGGCAGCCCCTTCGTGCCTCCCTGCACCTAGCCTGTGCATGCGGCTATTTTTCCTGCCGGCTGGCACTGCCAGCCTAACCTCCTCCTCCCCCTGCGCCCGGCTGGGCAGGGGACAGATGCTTGCCTCTTTGCCGTTCCAGCGCAGTGGTTCCCGCTGCTGCTCCTCCTGTTCCGGACTCTGCATGCTCCTGCTCTTCTGCTCATCGCCACCTGGGCCGCTGACTGTACCTCCGCCTTTGGATCTCTCAGTGCAACGACCTTTATCGCAGCTCTCTGAGGCTCCTGTGGATGCTGGAAATCGCGGGCGGCTGCCGGACCAACCCTCCGAAGGAGCGTCCAGGTCGTTGGGATCTCGCGAAGGGCAGCCCGCGCTGGCTCCCCCTCCACATCTCAGTGAGTATGATTGTGGTTTGGTTTGGGGTAGGTCCGATGGCGCTGCTGTATCAGGCCCGCCAGACGAGCGCATTTTCATGGCGGTAAAATCAGTCCTGTCTCACTTGGGCGTATCCGCCCCTTTGAGTAATCCGGGCGTTTTTTCGGGCGCCCCGTTGTGGGCAGTTTCCTCAACCGGTGTGCACCTTGCGGCCGAGGTACGCGAGAAGATTTGGCATCACAAATTCATCAATTTCCTGACTTTGGTTCCCCCTGATCGGGAGACGATGGGCAAATATCGGCGCGTCGACGTTACTTTACTGGGCGACAAACCTAAACAGCTTCCCTGCACTTTTGGGAACTGGCTGCAGGGTTTCTGTGCTTACGCCGGGGTGCTTTGTGAGCGTTTTCCCGGAATTAGGCCCTTCTCTCCAGCACCCCGCCATCCGATGCTTTTGGAGGAACAAGCAACCGCTTGCAATACCCGGGGCCAAGCCCAACCTTCCTAGGGCAGAGGACACCAGTGAACATCTCAAGGATGCTTTCCTGGCTAGGCCGTTACCCTCTACATAGGGAGGATTTGATCTTGAGGGATGGGCTGGATCGTGGATTCTGGATTCCTTTTACTTGGGACTGGGAAGCTTCGGAAGGAACTGGAATTGGAACGTATGGCGGGCCCGTTTGATTTCCCTCCTTTTTACAACCTAGGGGTTTCGCCTCTGGGTGTGGTTCCCAAGAAGGAGGGGGGCAAATTCCATCTCATTCACCATCTTTCCCATCCTTCCGGCTCCTCTGTCAATGACGGCATCAATAAGGAGGAATCCAGGGTCCAATATGCCTCTTTTGACAAAGCCCTTGGGTTGGTGAGGTCTGCTGGTCAGTCTGCGTTGTTGGATAAGGCGGACATTGAATCCGCCTTTGGCCTTCTCCCTGTTCATCCGGAATGCTTCCACCTGCTGGGCTGCTACTTTCGGGACAGCTACTTTTTCGATATGTGCCTCCCCATGGGATGTGCGATTTCCTGTTACTATTTTGAGTTGTTTAGTAGCTTCCTCGAATGGGGGGTTGCCCAGTCAGCCGGCCTGCATTCCCTTTTGCATTATTTAGACGACTTCCTCTTTGTTGGCCCGGCTGGCGGTGATCAGTGCCAGCGGCTCCTTTCCGTTTTTCAGTCCATATGCAAGCGGTTCTCTATCCCGCTATCGGCTGACAAAACTGAGGGCCCGGTGACGGTGTTGTCTTTCCTGGGCATCGAAATTGACACGTGGCAATGGTGTTTCGTTTGCCGGGCGACAAACTGGTTAGGCTTCGCTCCCTGATCCGCTTGGCCAAAGGGGCCAAAAAGCTTCATTTGAAGCAATTGCAGTCCCTTTTGGGTCATCTTGTCTTCGCCTGTCGGGTTTCACCCATGGGGAGGGCCTTTTGTAGGCACCTGTCGTGGGCCATGAAAGGCGTGTCTGCTCCCCACCACTATGTGTGAATTACCAGGCCCATGCGGGATGACTTGGGGATTTGGCTCTCCTTTCTCCAGTCTTATAATGGTCATTGTCGTTGGCTTATGGAGGAGGTCCCGAACTCACAGCTGGAGCTTTACACGGATGCAGCAGGCTCCTGTGGCTTCGGGGCCTTTTTCAAAGGGGAATGGTCTGCTGAACGTTGGCCGGCCTCATGGGCCCACATGGATCTGTTGCGCAACCTCACTTTGCTGGAACTTTTTCCGATTATTGTTGCCATTGAGCTGTGGGGGGGAGAGGTTGCGTAACCGCCAGGTTGTTTTTTGGTGAGATAATATAAGCGTGGTTCAGGTTGTCAACCACCAGTCTGCCAGATCCCCCCCTGTCATTTCATTGCTGCATTTTCTTGTCCTTAGATACTTACATTTTAACATTTGGTTTAGAGCTAAGCATGTGCCCGGTATATCTAACGATCTGGCTGATACTCTCTCTCATTTTCAGCTCGACCGCTCCGCTCCCTGGCTCTGACAGCGGCCCAGGAGGGCCTTCCCTGCCCCCCCTTCTTATGGAACCTTGTTTCCGACGCTTGTTAGACCTCCTTCGGGCTTCTCTTTCCCCTCGGACATGGTCATCGTACCTTCGGATATGGGACGAGTGGGTGTCCGTTTCCCTCGGTGAATTTATGCTTACATCACACCACGACAGACGACTTGCTTTATTTTCTTACCTGGTGTTTTTACTCCACAGGGGCTCTTCAGGATCCACAGTCTCTGCTTCCATGTCTGCCTTGTCTTTTTTGGTTCTGCCTTCTAGGCTGGGAGGACATCACCAAGTATTTCCCGGTGCGGCGGGTTTTGCGCGGCTGGCGACGCACGATTCAGTCCCCGATTCCCAACGTCCGATTTCGCTTGCCATCCTGTCCAATATTCTTTCCCTGTTACCGTCGGTGTGCTCCTCTCCTTTTGAGACCCTCATGTTCGCATCGGTGAGCTGGTTTCGAAGTCCAGGTCTTCCTCCGGCAGTATTCGAGCGGATGACGTGGCTTTCGCTGAACATTGCGTAACCATGTTGCTTCGCACCTCTAAAACTGACAGCTTGGGCAGAGGCAGACGAGTTGTTTTGTATTCCTGCCGGGGCCCCTTTTGCCCGGTTTCATTGTCATTTCATTTCAGGTCTATTCGCCCCCCATCCCCTACTTTTCTTGTTCATGCTGATTCGTCCTCTCTCAGCAGGTTCCAATTTTTGAGGGTCTTCCGGCTCTGCCTGACAAAGTTGGGTCTCCCCGCCTCAGATTTTTCAACGCACTCTTTTTGGATCGGTGCCGCTACTGCGGCTTCTGGCATGGGCTTTTCTGATACAGATCTCCAGCGCTTGGACAGGTGGGAATCCCCTCGTATTTCTTTATATGTTCGTCCTCATCTTTTGTTTTGATTTCAGCCTCCCGCCCTGCCTTGGTATGGATCATCGGGGATTCCTTTGTTTTCTGGGCCTCCCGCCAGTCTGGCATCCGACGTGATGGGAAGAACCTGGGCTTCGATGATGGTTTGCATGGATTGCGCTGGTCCCAAGTCCTCCAAGAGTGCCTGAAACTTCGTTCACATGTTTCTGGCCCAATTATTTTGATCCTGCATGCCGGGGGGGAACGATGTCGGTTACACTAGGTCGGTTGACCTCATCACGGCTGTTAAACAGGATATTGGGCATTGTTACGCACTCTTCACCAATTTTATTCTCGTTTGGTCCGAGATTGTGCCTCGCCTACTTTGAGCCCGTGACATTCCGGGTCCATGCCTGGAACGTTCCCGCCGGAAGATAAATGCACAGGTGTCGAAGTTTGTTCGTCACTTGGGTGGAGTGGTGATACGACACAGGGACTTGGAAGGTGACAATGGTGATTTGTTGCGCCCCGACGGAGTTCATCTTAACAACATTGGACTGGACATTTTTAACCTTGGTCTTCAACGTGGTGTGGAACAGGCGCTTGCTTCGGTGGGGCGCACGTCAGTTAAATCCTGATGTGCGGGTGGCGGTTTTTGACCTTGCCAGCAGTTTAAGTTATGGTAATGGGTTATGTCCTTGTTTGTAATTGGAGGGTAGGCTGTCTGTCCTGCACTGATGACAGACCCTCCCCCTTTCACCTTTGGAATTAATTTGTTAATGACTAAGAGTGCTCACAGTATAACTGTGACTGGCACTGGTCTAAACGTGTACTTGTTTGGTATTTGAAATTAAATAAAAGATGTGGTCTTGCCCTTTCCAACTTAATCATTTGTAAGTGTGGTTTTGTATGGGGAGGGGGCAAGGGGCATTGGTTATTATGGTAACATGGTTCTCCGGACCTATGCACCTCAGCAGTCATGGGTTTCACTGTCTCTCCTGTGCTCTACAAAGCGTAACAAAAATGGCAACCACCCCAATTATTAACTAAAATTTTAGACTAAGAGCCGGTTCACACCAAGGCGACTCAAAGTCGCCCCGACTTTGAAGTCGCCCGTGCAGCACGACTTCATCGCGGCTTGCAAACGACTTCTCATAATTGAAGTCAATGCAAGTCGCTCTGACTTCGCCCAGAAGTAGTGCAGGAACCTTTTTCTAAGTCAGAGCGACTTGAGTTGCTCTGATTAGAATGGTTCCATTGCACAGAATGGAGCGCTACCAAGTCGCCTGACAAGTCGGAGTAGTGTGAACCGGCTCTTAAGGTGCACATAGATGGGTTTTGTACAGAACATACAAAACAAAATGCATTTTCCAACACACCAGCGAAAAACAAAGCACACTGCATAAAAAGATAACAGAGATTAGAGATTGCACAACATTTGTAATTATACTCTATATTGTCAAAAGTATTGGGACACCTGCATTTACACGCATATGAACTTTAACAACTTCAATACAGGGCACATTCACCCCCTTCCTGCCCTGGCCAATTTTTTAGCTTTCAGCGCTGGCACATTTTGAATGACAATTGCGCGGTCATGCAATGCTGTACCTATATGACATTTTTATCATTTTTTTTTCACATAAATAGAGCTTTTTTTTTGGTGGTATTTAATCACCGCTGGGTTTTTGATTCTTTTAACAAAAAAAAAAGGAAAAATTTACAAAATTTACTGACAAAAATTAAGAAACTTTTTTTTTTTTTTCAAAATTTTCTGTCTAAGTAATTTTTCTGCTTCACTGATGTGTGCTGATGAGGCGGCACTGATAGGCACTAATTGAGGTCACTGGTGGGCACTGATTAAGGTCACTGGTGGGCACTGTATTTCTTTACTGTAATCAGGACACTGATGATGAACTTTCAAGAAGCATAAATATGCTGCTTCTAATTTCCTGTCTGCATGTCCTATTTCTTGAGTCCCCGAAGTGCCAGGACAGGAGAAACCCTCACCAAAATGACCACCTTTTAGAAAGCAAACACTTTAAGGTCATTTCAAAGCCATAGCGGCTCTTAAAAAAAATTTTGACACAACTTTTGGGAAAATGCAGGAAAAAAATTATTTTTTTTTTTATTACTCAAAGTTGGTAATTAATAAGATATTTCTAACACACATCATAGGCATACTTTGCATTACACTCTGAAACTAATTCTGATATCTCTACCGAGTATGGGGATACCAGGGTTTTTTTCTCTCTCCCTCTCCTGCATGTTTTCCTGAAATACTGGAGACAGTTTAATTTTATATTATGCAATTGCCCCTCCCCCTTTTTTTTCTTTTTGGTAATTTATATGGCTTGGCTCTTAGAGTGGGATATCACTTTGCTTGCATTATAGGTCTGGTATGTTTTTTTTTTTAGGGGGACCTCACACTTTTTTTTTTTTGTGTAAGGTACTCCTGTAAAACCCATCTCAGATACATAGGACCTGCTTGGGAGGAATCTATGCATTTTTTTTTCATTCTTGCTGTAAGAAATGCTATTTACAACACAGTTTACATTTCTTGCCAATAGCATTCATTTTTTTTTTAGCACACAGACCCCTCCAAAAGCTCCTCCTAACCTACCTAGCAGATCTGCGTGTTTTTTTTTTGTTTTTTTTTAAATACAATGCAGAGGTCAATGACATGTCATTTGCTGTCAATTTTAAAATGTTTTCCCCATGTAAATGGCAGCACTTTCACGTCTAAATTGTGGGAACCTCCTGTGTTTTTTGTGGGGGTCCTCATTAAGGGTCCTTTCACACGGACATTCCGTATGTCCGTTTTTCACCGCATCCGTTTGCGGATGAAAAACGGACATAATGCATGCCAATGGGCTAACGGACGTTAGCGGATGTACATCCGCTGACATCCGTTTTTTGTCCGTTCCGTTAATGTCCGTTTTTTCGGATGGAGGAGAACCCTATTTTTTCATCAGTTTAATAAACGGAACGGATGAAAAACGGATGTCAGCGGATGACATCCGCTCCGCTCAAATCCGTTCCCCCCCCCCAAAAAAAAAAATACAGTATTTACATGTAACCTTTGACCCAGGTAGTGGTCTATTTGTCCAGGAAGTGACATCCACACCCCAGTACATGAACAAGTTCTGTTTTTATTCTGAAGTTGTGTCATCCACCACTGCAATGGCTCGAGACGTCTCCCATGAACGCTTAATCCAGCTCGTTCATGCCAGGCCTGGGCTATGGGATAAGAACTGTACAGAGTACAGTGACAGAATAACCAAAAGTCGACTGTGGGATGAAATTTTCATTTAGCGCAGCTTTTTCCACTATCTGTTATCTATATGTTTGTCACATTTAAGTTGCTGCTATTAGGTTTGATATTTAGCGCAATTTTTTCTTTTTCTACGTGGTAAGTATAGCTGTTGGGGGGATGTGGGGGTGGGTTTGTCGTGCTGAGACTTGTAGTCCACCCATATGTCACAATTCGGTGGACTACAAGTCTCAGTATGCAAATAGAGACAGATAGGTGAAGTTTGAAGTTGGAGTACCTTATCTTCCACTATTAGCATGCTGAGACTTGTAGTCCACCTATATGTCACAATTTGGTGGACTACAAGTCTCAGTATGCAAATAGAGACAGATAGGTGAAGTGTGAAGTTGGAGTACCTTATCTTCCACTATTAGCATGCTGAGACTTGTAGTCCACTTTTCAGTCACGTCAGTCATTTTATTCTGTTCATTGTATGCACTTTTCCTAGGTAAAAAAAATTATAACCAGATGGAGGTCACAGAGAGACTGCTATAGACGTGAGCTCAACGAGGAGGCTGGGGAGAGCAGGAGTGGGGCAGGAGCCAGTCATAGAAAAAGGAGCCCTTTCTTTGAGATGTTGGGATTCCTTATAAACGTTATGGACTTAAGACCGTGAGTACTAAGTTGCATTGATCTTCCCAAAATTAAAGTAATTTGAGAAGTATATGAGAGACTCAAACATTATCCCACATTCATCAATGTATTGTATAAATAAATTTACAACATTTATTACAGCACCAGCTCCAACCTTACAGGGACAGAAGAGGAGGATGAAGAAGTGACTGATGCCGAAATTCCAGATCAAACAAGTGATTATGAGCGCCAACAAGCCCCATCGGCACCATTGTCCTCACAAGCTCCGAGTACGGAGCCAAGACAACATGTGCCCGTAAGTTTAACAAACCAAAAGCCCCATTGTAAAATGTTGTTAAAGACAAATGTTCTGAAAAAATTTCTCTACTGTGCAGGTACGCAGGGCCGGATTAACATAGGGGCTATTGGAGCTGCAGCACCAGGCCCCCTCCCTTAAGATAGGCCCATCCAGCCAGCAGCATGAGCCTGATTTCTCCTGTCCATAAACATCTATGGGACAGGAGAAGCTGTTTGTAAATGTAGGGGTGGCTGGCTGCACCTGTGTTGGCTCAGTGTGAATATTACAGTGTCACAGAGCACAGTTCCCCCTGCACAAATGGAAGAGGAGAGAGGCTGGATTGGCTCTGCCTTCTCCTGCCCCTCTCCCTCTGTGCCCGCACACACACCAGTCTGTACAGTGAAATGAAGGAGCCGTGTGGGTGGGAATTTATACACAGAGCAGCCGACAGATACAACATGAATAAGATATGTGTGAGTGATAAGCCTTCAGGAACCATCTATACAGGGGCGTAACTACAGGGGTTGCAGGGGTTGCAATCGCTACCGGGCCCCATGCTCCAGGGGGCCCGGTAGCAAACCAGTGGGTGAACTTCCAGGATCGCAAAGGTCACACTTGCGACCGGACCCTGGCATTGCACCACTGTGGGGAGGCCCCAAGATTGCAGGAAGTGGGCCCACTGCAGAACTTGTGAAAGAATCCTGCTGCGGGACCGTAATAAAAGGCCATGCAACGAGTGTAAAGAGCCCCAGGATTAGTGGGAAGAGCCCTGGGCTTGAAGGTAAGGGCCCCGGCCAGGGGTCTGGGGGGCCCTTCATGGTTACTTGCATCAGGGCCCTGAAGGTTCTAGTTACGCCTCTGCATCTATATGTAAGCTCAGTGACTGGACTCTTCCTCCTGCCTCCTTTTTTCTCTCCCTCCCCCTCTTTTTTAACTTTTTCTCCAGCTTTAGCTGTTAAAACTGCAGCCAAAGTGTTTAGAATTGTGTCATCAGCCTATGGTAGTGCTCAGTGCTTTGTGCGTTTAAGTGGGTTCACACTGGTTTGCTATGGTTTTTCCCATTGCTTGTGTATCTGCAGTTTTCCTGCGTTAAAGCCACAGTCTTATTGATTCCTATTAGGTTGCATGTTTTTTCTGTATTTTCTGAAAGCGCAGCAAAATTCCTGCATGCTGCATCTTTGGTACACTTTAAGAAAAAAGAAAAAGCAGCAAAAACTTGCAAGCTAATAGAAATCAATAGGATTGCAGCTAAAACTGCAGGTAAAACGCAGGAAACTTCGGATACACAAACATTGCGGCCAAACTGCAGCACACTAGTGTGAACCCAAAGGCTTGTACACACTTGCAGCTGGCACTGTCACTAAACTGAAAAGTGACCGTCAGTGAGGAGGTGATATCCTACCTCTTCACTGCATGTTTTACCCCCCAAATGCCAATTCCTGCAGGTAATAGTATGGTTCACTTTGAACTCCACCTTATTTCTGTCGCTCTCTTTAGGTATTCAATGTGCTCTCATCTTATTTTCTACACATGCAATACCTAAAAAAAAAGGAATTGAAATAATGTGGAGTGCAAAGTGAATTTCTACACTTAAGCGGAGCCCTTCACAGAACATTTTAAGACATTGGTAAAGTATAACTAAATGCAATTTTTTTTTTTCTAGTTTGTTGATAGAGTGGAGAGGGATTCGATCCTCTGTCAGGTTTCCATCACTGCCTGTGTCCCTGTTAGGGAGATTTACCCTCTCTGTTTGTCTCTATTTGTCCTGTTTACTGTTATCATCACATGTGGAAGTAAATGAAAACCCTATATTTTGGGTGTCCCCAGAGCAGGAATAGAGAGGAAATCATCCAATGGTGACACAAGTTCTGGTGACAACCAGGGATTCCCTTACTTTGGAGGGATTTTCTCTTACTTCCTGTTTGGCTATGGGACAGAAAGTGAAGAGAAATCTCAATGGGACACAGATTGGAAAAAAAGCTGATGGGTATGAGCCTTGTTTCAGACTATTGCAAACACAGACATCGCATGCGATTTGCACCACATTGCTATGCAGATCACATGGGATGTCTATGCAATGCAAATTCAGCCATACATTTTGTATGGCTAAACTTTCATTGCATTCCCAAGAAAATGCTGCAGGAACCTTTTTTTCCCCGCACTGGAATCGGATCCCATGCGATCCAATTCCTGTCCAAATTCCATCTGCAAACCAATCTGGGGGTGTCATTACCTTTGTTTTGACACCGGCTGCTGTTCGCAGAGCGGAATGTGAACTGCCTGCGGGGAGATGCGATGCGGGAACCCGCAAAGAAATGGCGGTGGCTCCCGTATCGCAGTAGTGTGAACCCAGGCTAACCCCTCCTTACTCTATCCAAAAAAATAAATAAAATAAAATAAAAGCTTTCTCTTGGTTTACACTTTAAACCCAGAGACTGGTGGCCTTTTACTATTAGTAGGAATAGTATTGCACATAATATCAGAGATATACAGAACTTCAGTTTTGGGTGGAGTAATATTTTCTATATTGCATTATTGTTTGATACACAGGATTTAAAATGTCCTTTTATTAGGGTTTACATCTCCCCAACCCCCCTCCCTTCCTCCTCCCTGTCTCTCCCATCTTCTCCCTTATGGCACAATAATAATGAGTATTATGTGGGTACAATGACGTTGGCATGAGTGTGCAGTGTATATAGTGACTAAGATTCTGTTTAAAGTGGAGTTCCACCCAAAAGTAGAACTTCTGCTTTAAGGCCTCCTGACCCCCTGATATGCCACATTTGGCATGTCCTTTTTTTTGAGGAAGTGGGTACCTAGATTTGACAGGTACCCACTCTCACTTCCTTAGCAAAAAATTGTTTGTTTTTTTATTTTATTTATTTCCATAAAAAGGCCCACCAAAATCTTCAGCACCAGGCCCATGATGCTCTTAATCCGGCCCTGCAGGTACGCCCTATTCGAGCACAAACCTCTAGAGGGGCCCAAAGAAGAAGGCAGGCCCCAACTGAAATGGACACAGCCATGATGGGATTCATGCAGGACATGAGGACAATGAGGAGGACTGACGCCATGGATCCCTTTAATGATCCTACAAACTATGACGCCGGTTTCTTAAGAGGTCTGTACCATCACTTATCGCAGACCCCGAGTAACCTCAAAATGGAGGTCCAAATGATACTCACCAATGTGACCATAGCATGTGTAAGGTCTGCACTAGCTGGGGAACCCCTGCCAGACTTCAATATTCCACCCAGGCCGTACCACCATACATCCAACCCATCTGCCCATCATGGGTATGGTTATCAGGCATACCCCCATGCCAACCCAATGCAGCCTGTATTACAGACCCACAACCCCTAACCTCCAAACAATTTGGACCCCCGAGTCACCTACCATCTTTCAGCCAACCAAACCCCTCCAGCAGCCAGCCAAACCCCTCCAGTTGCCAGCCAAACCCCTCCAGCAGCCAGCCAAACCCCTCCAGCAGCCAGCCAAACCCCCCAAGCTCACTTGACTCTTTTAGTTCCCAGGCCCACTCATTTACTTCATCGCAAGCGTCTACTCAATTTGGTTCTCCTAGTCCCTACTATCATGACCTGTAATGAGTCAACCTATCCTATTATGTCTGGGTCTCTTGACATGTGAATGTTGTGTTGCTGTTAGACACCTTGCACTCAAATTGTGTTTTTCTGTTCTAAATACAAGTTTGCACTTATGGTGTTGTTAATTATTTTTGATGTTAAATAAAAATAATTTTACTGAGAGGAAAAGTGTTTTTATGCTTTTATTGAACAAAAGGAAAAGTAATTAACAATTGACAATCTTGACACTGATTAAATATGGGCATACTGCCATGGAACCTCTCCTTCAGGGCACATAAAATAATCAGCAAATTTTTCTCTTAGAGCAAGAGCAGAGTAGTTTGGCCGCACTCCACTATATTGCACAGAGGGCAAATGTGTTTCATCATCCTCTTCCAGGCTGATGCCTTCTTTATCACGAATAATATTATGGAGCACACAGCATGCTTTGATCACTTCTTCTGCATTCTCCACGTTAAGTTGGATGGCACTATGGAAAATGCGCCACTTACTTGTTAAAATTCCAAATGTACATTCAACATACCTCCTTGCTCTACTAAGTCTGTAGTTAAAAATCCTTTTTTGTGTTGTTAAATTATGTTTGCCATATGGCCTTAAAAGATGACTTGAGAGCGAAAACGCTTCATCAGCCACTAAGACGTGAGGCATATCCGGTCCAGATGTTCCTGGCAGTGGCTTGTCAACAGGTAGGTTCAGACGGCCGTCTAACAACCTTTTCCCCATTGTGGATGTCCTGAACACTCGGGAGTCAGCAGTGCTACCATATGCCCCAACATCCACTATAACGAATTTGTAATTACTATCACAGATAGCCATCAACACCAATGAAAAATATTATTTATAATTAAAATATCTGGAGCCTGAACCAGGAGGCATTCTAATACGTATATGTTTTCCGTCAAGAGCTCCAAGGCAGTTGGGGAATTGGGTCTTCATCAAAAAAACGTTGGTTATTTCCAACCACACATGTTCATCAGGGACAGGCATCGCAAGTGGACTTAGCTCCTCCCATATGGCCTTGCAGGTGTCATGAACAATAGTTGATATTGTGGAGATCCCCAATAAGAAGTAGTGGTTTAAAGACGTAAATGACTGTCCTGATGCAAGAAACCTAGTCAGAAGAAAAATAGACAAGAATTAATGGAAAAGTAAAATTGCAAGAGCAATTACATTACTTTTTTTGGATTAGTGTCTGGGGGGGGGGGGCTTAAAAGTGTCCCTGTGAAGTTTCATCTCTGTAGCATGTCCAGAACCCCAAAAAAATTATCATTTTTCTTATAATTTTGATTAGAACATTAATACGGCTTCTCTCCACCTAGCTTTTATTCTTGCAGTCATTTATCGGTCATTTTTTGAGGCAGGCATGACATTTTTTGGATTTTTCGTCTAGGGGGTCTAACAAGTGTCCCTGTGAAGTTTCGTCTCTGTAGCATGTCCAGAACCCCAAAAAAATTATCATTTTTCTTATAATTTTGATTAGAACATTAATACGGCTTCTCTCCACCTAGCTTTTATTCTTGCAGTCATTTATCGGTCATTTTTTGAGGCAGGCATGACATTTTTTGGATTTTGTGTCTAGGGGGTCTAACAAGTGTCCCTGTGAAGTTTCGTCTCTGTAGCATGTCCAGAACCCCAAAAAAATTATCATTTTTCTTATAATTTTGATTAGAACATTAATACGGCTTCTCTCCACCTAGCTTTTATTCTTGCAGTCATTTATCGGTCATTTTTTTGAGGCAGGCATGACATTTTTTGGATTTTGTGTCTAGGGGGTCTAACAAGTGTCCCTGTGAAGTTTCGTCTCTGTAGCATGTCCAGAACCCCCCCAAAAATTATAATTTTTCTTATAATTTTTATTAGAACATGAATACGGCTTCTCTCCACCTTGCTTTTTTTCTTGCAGGCATTGATCGCACATTTTTTTGAGGCAGGCATGACTTTTTTTGGATTTAGTGTGTGGGGGGTCAAAAATCCAAACAAAATCATGCCTGCCACAAAAAATGCCCGATAAATGCCTGCAAGAAAAAAAGCCAGTTGGAGAGAAGCTGTATTAATGTTCTAATACAAATTATAAGATATTCAAAATATTGAATTATTCAAAATTTACTCGCAGAAAATAAGAAAAACATTTTTTGGGGTCTTGGACATGCTACAGAGCTGAAGCTTCACAGGGACACTTTTTAGACCCCCCCCCCCCCCCCAGACACTAATACCAAAAAAGTCATGCCTGCCTCAAAAAATGACTGATAAATGCCTGCAAGAAAAACAGCAAGGTGGAGAGAAGAAATAGTCATGTTTTAATAAAAAAATTATAAGAAAAATGCTCTTTGTTCAATATTCAAAATATTGAATTATTCAAAATTTACTCGCAGAAAATAAGAAAAAATATTTTTTTTTTTCAAAAAATGTTTTTTTTTCGTTTTTTTTGTAAGACATAAAAAAACCAGAGATGATTAAATACCACCAAAAGAAAGCTCTATTTGACCGTGCAATTGTCATTCAAAGTGTGAGAGCGCTGAAAGTTGGAAATTGGCCTGGGCAGGAAGGGGGGGAAAGTGCATGGTAGGCAAGTGGTTAAAATTATAGCAACAGGTGAGTTGGGGGACTCTTTACATTAGCATGACAACAGCAGCTGACTTACCTGAGCGTGACTAGAAGACGCTCCGCTGGGGGCACACAGCGTCTCATATTCGTGTCCATTCGCTGAAGACGTGTTAACAATTTATCCAAGAGAAAATCAAAGGTGGTTACAGACATCCGAGTGAAATTAAAGAATTTCACCGGATAACGTCTCAAATCGGCGAAGTGTAGAGAAAAAAATCCCTCAGAGGGCCTCTTTAGCATCATGGGATGCGACCAATAGATGCGACGTTTTCTCAGAAATGTCTTCCTCCTCCGGCTCTCCACTCTCCTCACGTAACACATGAGCATGAGGCATGTCACCTCATCCCAAAATCTGGAAGGGGCCATTGCTTGTTTTGCTATAAATCGCAGGAAAGACGCAAGAACACACAGGAAACACACTGTGTCATTCACTGTGACCACAAAGCAGCATGGGAAACCCAATGCATGTTGGGGAAGTGCAAAGGGACTTGGGAAATAATAAAAAAAGGATGAAAAACGGATATAAAACGGAAGAAAAACGGATGGAAAATGTATAGCAATATGAAAAAAAAAAGGATAGCAGCGGACGAAAAACGGACATCGGCGGACGCAAAACGGACGTCGGCGGACGCAAAACGGACGACGGCGGACGCAAAACGGACGCAAAATGGACGTCGTCGGATACAAAAGCGGACATCGGCGGATACAAAAATTGACATCCGTGTCCGTTTTAACAGTGACTGAACTGAAGAAGAAAACTGAACGTCCGTGTGAAAGGACCCTTACACCTACATCCTCATATAGGGTGTGGTATAGATGACTGCAATCCCCATTTATTTGTTTTAAAAACAGAACAAAGCCTCTGGGAAAGGTCATTTTGCTGCAATTAAAACACACTTAAGGCCCGTACACACGATAAGAAAATCTGTAGGGAAAATTCGTCCGATGACTGATCTGCTGATTTTCGGATTGTTAGTATGGTGCTTTTGACAGCCAACTCCGACTTTTCGGCTGACAAAATCCTGATGTGCAGGCTATACAATTTTTGTCGTCCGTAATACAACGTCTGATTTTCATCTCATTAGTACAGATTTCGACAGAAAAAAATCTAAAGAGCAAGACTAGGCATGCTCAGAGACGAAAGAACACATAGAAAGCAATCCAACACATGACATCACTTCTGAAGTAGAATTCTGTCGTACGGGAAAATTCGTATGAAAATAGCCTCTTCACTTTCCACATCAGACTAGCATGCCACAAAAAAGGAACGACGGATCGTTCGATAATCTTATCGTGTGTACGGGCTTAACTTTGTAAATGTCGGTCTTCCTGTAGTAGGTTGTATACATTGTACAGATACATCACTTCAGAAGCAGTACCCCCCAGGCATGCTACTCTATGGAGGTTTGTATTTTTAATGTTTACTACAACTCCTCCCAGGCAAATGCAATTTGTGGATTTTTATTTTGCTTTGTTCCATGTTCCCCACCAAAATTATTATTTTTTTTTTTTAATTCTTTATTTAAAAAGTTATGCAATATTAAATTACAGTATGGTTGTGCAATCTAACATCTACAACATCATCCAAACAGAAGGTATTATACAGCATTCAGAGAGCTACATGTATCAAAATACGAAAATAACCTAAGAGGTTCATGGATGTTGTTGGCGAAAAGATCTCATCTTTCCACAAAATGGAATAAAAAAAAAAACAACAAAATTTTGGTGCATGTCCCCCCCACTCCCATCCCCCCCCCCCCCCCAGGGGCAGTGCCCAACCCCCATCTCATTTTTTGGACATTCCTTTGCCTATTAGCTCAAAATATGGACAGAACTGTATTTTTAAGATTTGGCTCTTATTGACTTCAAAGGGGTTCGGATTAGGCAGATAAACTTGTTCATACAACACTCAGGTGTGGTTGGGTTCATTACTACCCACCACCTTTAGATTTTGATTTTGGACTCGGGGGGTAATTTGAAAGCAGAGTGGCTATGTTTATTGGCTCTATACTGTAGACTGGGATTTTGGTTCATGTTACCTTCTCTTATATTTTATTTTATTTAACCTCCCTATGAAACTCACATCTAACCCACACTATCGTTCTTCAAGAGAAATTACAGAGTTGTTTATTTCACTGAGTCACCAAGCATTTTAGATTATATATACAGTATTTCAAAAAAGTGAATACACCCCTCACATTTTTTTGAAAATATTTTATTCTATCTTTTCTTGTGACAACACTGAAGAAATGACACTTTGCTACAATGTAAAGTAGTGAGTGTACAGCTTGTAAATTTGCTGTCCCCTCAAAATAACTCAACACACAGCCATTAATGTCTAAACCGCTGGCAACAAAAGTGAGTACACCCCTAAGTGGAAATGTCAAAATTGGCCCCAATTAGCCATTTTCCCTTGCCAGTGCCCTGTGACTCGTTAGTGTTACAAGGTCTCAGGTGTGAATGGGGAGCAGGTGTGTTAAATTTGGTGTTATCGCTCTCACTCTCTCATACTGGTCACTGGAAGTTCAACCTGGAACCTCATGGCAAAGAACTCTGAGGATCTAAAAAAAAAAAAAAAAAAAAGAATTGTTGCTCTACATAAAGATGGCCTAAGCTATAAGAAGATTGCCAAGACCCTGAAACTGAGCTGCAGCACGGTGGCCAAGACTATACAAAGGTTTAACAGGACAGGTTTCACTCAGAACAGGCCTCGCCATGGTCGACCAAAGAAGGTGAGTGCACGTGCTCAGCGTCATATCCAGAGGTTATCTTTGGGAAATAGACGTATGAGTGCTGCCAGCATTGCTGCAGAGGTTGAAGGGGTGGAGGGTCAGCCTGTCAGTGCTCAGACCATACGCCACACACTGCATCAAATTTGTCTCCAATTTGTCCCCCGCATTATAGCAGTCCCGCTATAAAAGTCACTAATCGCCACCAGTACTAGTAAAAAAAAATATATAAAAATTCCCAAAAAATATCTCATCATTTGTAGGTGCTATAACTTTTGCACAAACCAATCAAAATACACCTATTGGGATTTTCATTTCCCAAAAATATGTAGCACAATACATATTGGCATAAGTTGATGAAGAAATTTGATTTTTTTTACTGGATGTGTTTTATAGCAGAAAGTATAAAATGGTTTGTTTTTTTTCAAAATTGTTGCTCTGCGGAGGGGATCAAATATCATGAAAAGAAAGCTCTATTTGTGGAAAAAAAAAAAGGATATCAATTTTAATTGGGTACAGCGTCGTACAACTGCTCAATCGCCAGTTAAAGTAACGCAGTGCCGAATCGCAAAAACGGCCGGGTCATGAAGGGGGTAAAACCTCCTGGGGCTGAAGTGGTTGTAAAGTCAGAAGGTTTTTATCTTAATGCATTAAGATAAAAAGCCTTCTGTGTGCAGCAGCCCCCTAATACTTACCTGAGCCCATCTCTATCCAGCGATGTTGCAGGGGTTGTCTCAGCTGCCCGGGACTCTCCCACCTCATTGGCTGAGATGGCAGCATGGCGCATTGGCTCCCTCTGCTGTCAATCAAATTCACTGAGCCAATGAAGAGAGAGAGGGGGTGGGAGCGAGTCATGGTTCCATGTCTGAATAGACACAGGCAGCTGCGGCTCGGCTTGGGTGCCCCCATAGCAAGCTGCTTGCTGTGGGGGCGCTGGTCAGGAGCACAGAAGAGGGATCCTAGAAGAGGAAGATCTGATCCAGTCTGTGCAAAACCAACTGCACAGAGAAGGGAAGCAGAACATGTTTGTTATTTTTTAACCACAAAAAAAAAGAGATTTTACAATCACTTTAATAAAAGGAAAGAGAAAAAGGGAGAAAAGAAAGGGAATGTACTTTTCAAGAAATGTATTTAATTACACCCACTGCTCCAGACTGACATCCACTCATTAGGACATTTTGATATTTGCATAACTCCTCCAGTGTTGTTAGTTCAATCAGGAATGTAGGAGCATGCTGGATTTCTGGCAGGATCAGCTGGTATTTTTTCTGTATGGAGAAAATTCAAGAGCCCCACCCAGTGCACAGGATGAGTAACTACTCATATAAAGTACAAGCTACATCCCCCCATGTACCAGGCATGGGTCTTGTTTATCCACCGCGGATAATCCAGGCTTTTCATCTAAATAATATAAAGAAATATATTAGAGCAAAATAAAGAAAATGATCAGTGAACAGCAAAAATTTATATGGAATTTATAATAAACTGCACATGGTCATTTCTTCCTTATAGAATAACTGAATATCCTGCAGTAAAAATTGCTATGTGTATATATGGAATACTAAAAATTTATAAGGTTACAGACACTGGCTATATAGGTGTTTTGTGTAGATTAGAAAATAGCCCTAGAATAGAAAATTCTAGTTATTAATACAATAAACAAAGAAATGGAGACCCAAATCAATCAAAAAAAAGCATTCTGTTCTAGATGGAAAAAAGATCAAAATCAGGCTCCTACGAGTCACTGCACTAAATATGAAATAAATGGCATATTAAATGTAAACAGTAAATCATTCAAAATATTTAATTGCAAAATGTTAAGAGCATACCCAACAAGAGTCTCACCATTACCAGTGTAAGCTAGAAGACCTTTTGTATTGACCTCTTTGATTCTACTCCTAACTGCAAGGCTGAGTCCCACCACTCTTGGAATGGCTCAAAAAAGTTATACCATTGGTATACCTCCTAACTGCAAGGCTGAGTCCCATCACTCTTGGAATGGCTAACAAAAGTTCTACCATTGGTATACCTCCCAACTGCAAGGCTGAGTCCCACCACTTTTGGAATGGCCAACAAAAGTTCTACCATTGGTATACCTCCCAACTGCAAGGCTGAGTCCCATCACTCTTGGAATGGCTAACAAAAGTTCTACCATTGGTATACCTCCTAACTGCAAGGCCCATCATTCTGAGAATGACTAACAAAGGTTACACCATCAGCATACCTCCCAACTTTCTGAGATGAAAGGGAAGGACACATAGCACAAAGTATGTAGATAGAAAACACTATTACCAGTGTAAGCTAGAAGACCTTTTGTACTGACCTCTTTGATTCTACTCCTAACTGCAAGGCTGAGTCCCACCACTCTTGGAATGGCTCACAAAAGTTCTACCATTGGTATACCTCCCAACTGCAAGGCTGAGTTCCACCACTCTTGGAATGGCTCACAAAAGTTCTACCATTGGTATACCTCCTAACTGCAAGGCTGAATCCCATCATTCTGAGAATGGCTAACAAAGGTTACACCATCGGCATACCTCCCAACTTTCTGAGATGAAAGGGAAGGACACATAGCACAAAGTATGTAGATAGAAAACACTATTACCAGTGTAAGCTAGAAGACCTTTTGTACTGACCTCTTTGATTCTACTCCTAACTGCAAGGCTGAGTCCCATCATTCTGAGAATGGCTAACAAAGGTTACACCATCGGCATACCTCACAACTTTCTGAGATGAAAGGGAAGGACACATAGCACAATGTATGTAGGGATAGAAAACACCTGTGCCATTATTGCAAAAGTTTAGAGGTTGGCTGAAAGGACAACGGAAGAGAACAGAGGGGCAGAGGTATTTAGTTCCAAAAAAAGGGGTAATCTGTCTATATGCTTGGATGGAGATGCCATGCCTTCAGTGAGGAAGTAAAATGAGTGGTGGATATGGCAGGGAAAGAGTAATGACTACACGCTAAAGGCCCGTACACACGAGTGGAAATTCGGCCGGGAATTTTCGTCCGACGACCGATCTGCCGATTTTTGGCTTGTTAGTATGATGCTTCCGACAACCGACTCCGACTTTTCGGCCGAAAAAATTCTGGTGTGCAGGCTATAAAATTTTTGTTGACCGTCAAAACACGTCCGATTTTCATCTCATTAGTACAGATTTCGATGGGAAAAAATCTTATGAGCAAGACTAGGCATGCTCAGAGATGAAAGAACACGTACAAAGCAATCCAACACATCACGTCTGAAGTAGAATTCTGTCGTGCGGGAAAATTTGTGTGCAGTCTAGGCACATTCCAACCAACAGACACGACTCTGGACAAAAGACGGACGACCGGTCGGCGGAAATTCGTTGCGTGTGTACGAGGCTTTAGTGCAGAACTGCTAATGTGACATGGCCCGAATGGTTTGAACTGTGGAGTTGACTACAGCAAAATGCATATATAATCTCATGAGCCATTCATTCCTACAAGAAAGCCACATACCTGAGAAAATTGGCCATATGATGTTGCTTCAGATGTTCCATCACTCACCAATTCTTGTTTACCCAATGTCTACCTCTGCACCAATATGTAAAGAAAATTCATCATCGAACATAATTAGTGCCTCTGACATGTGAGATCCAGAAGTGTTTGTGGTCAAAAGAGAAGAAGACATTGAGCTAAATGTAGATGTGATGGAAACACTGGAGCTCTGTGAGGTGTCCAGATCAGAAGCCATTGATTCCTCAGATTGTGCAGAAGAATTCCTTTCAGTGGGATCTTCATTCTCTTTTCGTGTAGATGAATCTGGAGTTTCTTCTTTCCAGCTTTCACCCAGGTATTTGAGGATTTTGGTACTTTGACTTCTTTTGGTGTTCTCAATTGCCAAGAGACCACTAAACATCCTTCGTATCTTAATGGGAACCTTTCTCCATGCTTCAGGTGGGTTATCCTTCTTGAAATTGTTTTGCCATTCAACAAAACTGTTATATCCTTTATCATCAAGGATTGCCATCCGCCATGGAAACTCCCCTGTAACTAGGCAGTAGATGATGACACCAAACGCCCACACATCAAGGCTGCCATCTACAACCAGTCCATTGGATATGGTCATATTACGCATTTCTGGAGCCATGTAGGATTTGCTGCCACACCTGGATGTTATCACTGTCCCTCTGACCTTAGCAAGGCCAAAGTCTGTGATCTTGATGCAATGACACTCCTTGTCAAATACCAAAATATTTTCTGGCTTCAGATCCATGTGAACAAGTCCTTTCTCCGCTATGAATTCAAGGGCATTGGACATCTGAAAAGCACATCTCTTTACAGCTTCTTCTGGAATTCCAACCTTAAAAAAAAAAAAGGCAATCAAAATACAATAGATGTTAAATACAGTAGGGAGAATATAAGGAGAAATTCAGAATACAGAAACAGGTAAAGTGTATGTATAGGCATGACTTATTCAGTTTTAGACTAGAGATGAATTATTTGTCATGTGTATGTATTTGCAATATATTCACCCTCTTTAACCACTTGCCGACCGCCGCACGCCTATCTACGTCGGCGGTCAGCCCCACACAGGCAAAGTGACGTAGATCTATGTCGCTCGCCTGTGAGGCTCTAAGGGGCGAGCGTGCGCCGCCGGAGGCGCGCTCTTGCCCCCGCTCGCTCCCTAACTTATCCGCGCGTGTGACCGGCGGACCCGATGTCCACCGGTCACTCGCGATCGTCGGGTGGAGAGGTAGAAAGGCAGGCGGCTAATTTAAACAAAGCCGCCTGTCATTCTCCCCTGTGTAATGACAGAGATCATACGGTTCTGCTATGTAGGATCGTATTTCTCTGTTGTTACACGAAAAGCCACGCCCCTTTACAGTTAGAAACACGCCCCTAGGGACACACTTAACCCCTCCTTCTCCAATAAAGTTAACCCCTTCCCTGCCACTGTCATTTTTACAGTAACAGTGCATATGTATAGCACTGATTACTGTAGTAATGTCACTGGTAACTCCAAAAGTGTCAAAAATGTCAGTCAAGGGTCCGATCTGTCCGCCGCAATGTCGCAGTCCCGCAAAAAAAAGCGCAGATCACCGCCATTACTTGTTAAAAAAAACAACAACAAAAATGACAAAAATCTTTCCCTTAGTAAACGCAATAACTTTTGCGCAAACCAATCAAAATACGCTTATTGCAATTTTTTTTACCAAACATATGTAGCAGAAAACAAAATTGGCCTAAAATGTTAAAAAAAATTTGATTTTTACATTTTTTGGGGGGGGAATTTCATATAAAAAAATGCGAAAAATATTGTTATTTTTTCAAAATGTACGCTCTTTTTTTGCTTATAGCGCAAAAAGTAAAAATCGCACAGGTGATCAAATACCACCAAAAGAAAGCTCTGTTTGTGGGAAAAAAAGGACATCAATTTTGTTTAGCTACAGCGTCGCACGACCGCGCAATTGTCCGTTAAATTCACGCAGAACTTTAAATCGCAAAATAGGGCCTGGTCAGGAAAGGGGTAAAATCTTCCGGGGCTTAAGTGGTTAATTGTCCTGGTGACCACTGTCATTGAGACAAAGTGATAGAAAATTCAAAAATTTTAAAGTTGTCAGAACAAAAGATAAAGTGTAAATCTTCCAACATGGTCACCTGTACTGGTGTCAACTTAAGCCTCATACACACACGTCGAAAATTGGCAGGGAATTTTCAGCCAACGTCCGATCGGCCGATTTTCGACTTGTTAGTATGATGCTTCCGACAACCGACTCCGACTTTTCGGCCGAAAAAAATCTGGTGCGCAGACTATAAAATTTTTGTTGGCCGTCAACACAACGGCCGATTTTCGTGCAGTCAGTACAGATTTCAACAGGGAAAAATCTAATGAGCAAGACTGGGCATGCTCAGAGAAGAAAGAACACAAAGAAAGCAAACCAACACATGACATCACTTCTGAAGTAGAATTTTGTTGGGCGAGAAAATTTGTGTGCAGTCTAGGCACATTCCAACCAACAAAACACAACTTGGACAAAAGTCGGACGATCGGTCGGCCGATAATCGTTGTGTGTGTACGAGGCTTTAGAGAGCTTCCTCTCACTTCCCGTTGAATCTCTGGGAGAGGAAATGAAGGGAAATCTCCCCAAAAGGATTGACAGGAGTTTTAAATCTCAACTCCTCATACTGTAACTCTATCCAAAAATAAGAAAATCTAATTCAAAATTATGTGTATCTTAATGTACTTACATGTGGTATAATCAGAGAGAACAGATCGCCAACAGGAGCCAGTTCTTGGGCAAACACATAGTTGTAAGTGGTTTTGAGGATCATGTCACAGCATCCGACGATGTTGGGATGAGACGAAAGGAAGAATGAAATGCTGAACTCCCGGAGGAAAGACTCCTGGCTGTTTCTGCTTCTATCCATGAACTTCAAAGCCATTCTTTGACCTGTGAAAAAAGAAGAATTTAACTTAAAAAACAAGAATTGGAACTTCTTAGCTCATAATTTTTGTATGTTCACTCTCAAAATCTCAAGCATTTTAATAAGATCTGCAGCTTCCAGATTGAAAATGTATTATGTTTCATTTAAAAATTGTGCAAAAAGGTAAATCAGCGCATTTAATAAAAAGTGGTATAGTGTTAAGACCCAATAATTTGGGACACATAAAGAAAATACAGCAGCTATATAGAACCTCCTTCTCCTTCCGGGAGAAATGAACTATAGACAAATATGTATACAGCGCTATATAAAATCAAATAAAGTGACAATGTGCATCATATAAATCAATAAACTTGCTTACAGTGCAATATATAATGTCCATAAAGTGCATTCAAAGTAAAGTGCATAAGAGTCCACTAAAAATAATTTGATTTTATATAGCGCTGTATACATATTTGTCTATGTTTCATTTAAAGCTAAAACTTCAGCCTTACCAGCAATCAGCAGACACGTTTCAGTAATGGAGAGGTTCCTGTACAGCTGTTACTCTGATTTAACTGCACACTGTGAGATTTTCACAAAGTGCTTTGGAATCTTTAGTAAATCAGATAGAAACCCACCTCATTTCCTGGCTGGAGGGCATGTAGCAGTGTTAGCAATATATCCTTCCCAGGCTGACTGCTTCTAGTTGGTTCCTTGTATTCATTAGATTTCTATTTTTTTTTATCATATACACTCAGCATCTCGTATGATCATTATCTAGGGTGGTCTGCATGCAAATACAGCCGGTCTAGGAATACCCACACCTCCAGACAGATATGTTACATAGTTACACAGTAGGTGAGGTTGAATAAAGACAATAGTCCATGTAGATCAACCTGTGTAGGTGTGTGTGGCCGTAATCATCTCACATACCCCTGAATCTTCTGATCCTTGAGATGTACGTCTAAGAGTCTTTTGAAAGTCACCATACTTCCCGCAGAAACCACTTCTTGTGGTAGAGAATTCCACAACCTTGTAGCCCTAACAGTAAAGAACCCCCCCACGTTGCCTGAGGTTAAAACGCTTCTCCTCTAATCGCATTGTATGCCTTTGAGTCCTCATGCAATCCTTTCGACTGAATAGCTTTTTTTCTATGCTGAGATCACCATTGAGATATTTAGAAATTGCTATCATGTCCCCTCTCAGGCGTCTCTTCTCCAGGGAGAATAAATCAAGCGATTCATAATTAAGGTCCTCCAATCCCCTAATTAGTTTAGTTGCCCATCTCTGGACTCTCTCCAGCTCCAACACATCCCTCCTGAGGACTGGTGACCAGAACTGGACAGAATACTCCAGATGTGGTCGGACCAGAGTTTTATAAAGTGGAAGGATTATAGTTTTATCTCTGGAATACATCCCTTTCTTTATGCATGCTAATATTCTGCCGGCTTTGGCAATATGTACCCATCAAGAAATGTTTATATTTGCACAACTACTCCCAAGAGTCAGCCCAATGCTTAGTTTTAAGTAATCTTACCAGCCTGTATTAGTGTTTTATGAATTGTATGTAGACCTCTCCTAGGTAGGTGCTAGAAGAGAGTATCGTTTTTCGGGTCTTTCTGCTCACCAGGTAAATTTAGATTGCTCTCTGCCTACCAGAGAGCAGGATCCATTGATAGGGCCTGCTCATGGTGCTCAGGTGCAGCTTGTCTAAAATGATTCACACTGATCCAATAGGGAGGCATATTGGACAGTGGGGATCCTGACAAGGCATTGCTACAGCCCTGGTAATTGGAAGAGGAAAGTCTATATCTTACAGATCAAATTGACATAGATATACATAAATATATGTAGAGAATATTGAAATGGGGATTAGATAAATTCACTGACCTGTTTTCCTTTCGTTTGCCAGGAATACTCTTCCATATCCACCTTTTCCAAGCTCCTTCCCCAGGAGGAAGTATTTCTGTACGTCTACCTCCTGTAGTCTTTGTGAATAGAAGGAGACCATTCTGTCCAGAACTACTTCCACATCATGGGCAATGGAGGCCATAGTGTCCTGGAGAGCAAAAAAAGAAAGCTTGTTACGTTATTACGCAGAAAATAAATCTTTAAAAAATAAACTATAAAAATTTGTCATACTGTTACCCTGAGTTATATACCTATAATCATGAAATGCTCATTAGACCTCCACATCTATATGTATGTGACTTGGGAATAAGGTTTGGACACTAAAATTTAGAGCTTGAACTCAACAGAAATTTAAGGACTACATTTAAAGGACCTGAACATGTTAGATTTCTGGTTTTTCAAGAAAATGATAATGCAATGGTAAAACTTGATCAAGTCCAAAAACAAATGGAAAAGTCAAAACATAAATGCCAGAATATATCCAATAGTTACCAGGTCAGTTGTGTGTTTGGGGGCCCTCTTAAGCCCCGTACACACGAGTAGAAATTCGGCCGGGAAATTTCGTCCGACGACCGATCTGCCGATTTTCGACTTGTTAGTATGGTGCTTCCGACAACCGACTCCGACTTTTCGGCCGAAAAAATCCTGGTGTGCAGGCTATATAATTTTTGTCGACCGTCAAAACACGTCCGATTTTCGTCTCATTAGAACAGATTTCGATGGGGAAAAATCTTATGAGCAAGACTAGGCATGCTCAGAGAAGAAAGAACACAAAGAAAGCAATCCAACACATGACATCACTTCTGAAGTAGAATTTTGTCATGCGGGAAAATTCGTGTGCAGTCTAGAGCACATTCCAACCAACAGACACCACTCTGGACATAAGACGGACGATTTGTTGCGTGTGTACGAGGCTTAAGAAAGGATCCTTTCACACGGACGTTCCGCCCAGCAGACTCGGCTTTACTCAGCGTGGGATCGATCCGCTGATCCCCACTAAGCAGGCAGATTGACAGGACTGTCAGTGCGCCGCTCTCGTCTTTGGGGAGATCAAATGAAAACAGACTGCCTCTCCATTTTCATTTGATCCTTTAGACGGATGGAAAATAGGGTTACCATCCATCTGGATTTCACGGACAGGATTGGATCGGATAGCTGCAGGTGTCAGCTGACATGTCACAGCTGACATCCGCTCCCCCATAGGGGTGAATGGAGCATCTGATCAGGTCAGCCTGTAAAACGGACAGGCGGACCTGATCGGAAAGCCCATGTGAAAGAGTTTAACTGATGGACAAAAGACTCATTTTTTGCCCAATAGTCCATTGGGAAAAATAAACATTGGCCAGCATTGATTGAAAACTGCATCTGCTACCAGAAGAGGCTTGGTGACTCTCATATTTCTGGCAGATACTGACCTGAAAAAAAACTAAACATACTATAAGGATGACCTACAAGAGATACTCTGCTTTCCTGTTGCCAACCAGCTAAGTCAAGTTTCCAATTTTGTCACAAAAAGTCAGGAGGATGAACACAGAGCTCAGCCAGGTAAGAAGTGGAATTTTAAGAACTAGCGTGTAAAATATGGAAAAAGGTTGCCTCGCTTTTTGTACTTTTGTACAAGACAGCAGAGGCCATGCTAAAAGGTCATGAGAAGATATTAGTGACACTTCCCTAAAAAATTCTCCCCAAAACTGTGAAGTTCCAGAATGATCCACAATAATTATGAGCGATGTCATAACATCCAAACACTCAATTGTCACATCTCTTTTTAGGAACCAAAAAAATTCAAGACATTTTCCTGTTCAATGTCTTCTTTTTATAAATTTATCACATGCACCACATAAACCTCTGCAGGATTATTATTAGAATTTTTTTTTATATTTAGATCCATTGATTGGTTGGAAAAAAGTGACCTTACCCTAATGTGGTGAGGATTCAGCTGTGATGGAATCAAATTTGTTTCTCTAAGTATTCGGTTCCTCTGCAGATCAATGCCAGACAACTTCACCAAAAGATGAGAATACCGGAATCTCTGGAAGTAGAGTCACTGATCAGGGGAGTGAGAGATCCCTTGTTTATACAAGTGAGATGGGTGGGGAAAGCAGAGAATGAAGGCTTTCCATTGGCTGACTTCTAATGTAAATGTTGTGTAAATAACCCGACATTGTTGTTGCCAATTTGCATATAAACAGGCTTTCTATAAGCGATAGAATTAAACATGCTGAAACCCACATATTTTAAAAACTTTACTGAGTTTTTAGGATTACATTTTCCTTCATATTAACTATAAAATTTAAAATTATTTTTGTTTTATAATATTTTTTAAAATTAAATTCTAGTTAGAGTAACTAATACATGATGGAGTACTAAACAGATATTTGTTGAGAAAAAAAATGTAACATTGGCTGTAAGTTCTCACTGGTTCTTTTATACCATTATATCTTATTTCTAATAATATTGCACACCAATGGGTTTAGTTTAAAAAGGTACTTTATTGAACATAAAAGAAAAAAAATAACTGACTTTAAAATGTAATCAGTATAAAAATATATTGAAGGTTGAAAGAAGCTGTGAGTCATTGACCTAGAATAATTATGTGTATAGCAAGTAATGGAAAATATCATACTGACATGACTTTCTGGGTAAAAGACTAACCATATATTGAAGCAAAGATGCCAAATATGTAGGTATTTAGTTTTAAACTAAGTAGAAAAATGCTTATGTTTATAAGAAGGAAGTCACAATTACTCATTCCATATTAGAAAATATAATAATTCTATCACTTTTTATTTTACTTCACCTCATCTCAAAAGTTCTACCAGTCTGAACAGTCGGTATAAAAGCAATACACTAGCTATGTAGCGTCCCCTTTATGTCATCTGTTGTTTATCAGAGATACTTACTGCATGGAGATGGCCTCTAACCAGAACCTGAACATCTAAATTGTAGTGAAAATTATAAATCAGCAACCCCTTAAATATTCAAATAAAGTTAACCACACAACTGAGATTGTGTTATTCACTAAAAATACACTTTTGGTTTTGCTACAAAATTTCACAATAACTATCTAGCTGCAGAACAGAACTTTTACACCCAGTACAGAACTGATCATCTCAATGGTGATGGGCTTGTGAATTGATATGTTAAAGACTCTTGTTGCCCAAACGTGGCCCTCAGTGAATGCCAAATTGGCGTGAAAACCCAACAATTGTCCCTGATCCTCACAAGCAAGAATCCCCTCTATGACATCTCCATGCAGTGAAACCAAGAGTCAGTTTCCCTAGTTGAGAACCCTGACCAACCCCCACATTCTACAGATCGTCTATCACTCCTAGAAAGCTGCTGTTCTATGGGCAGCGTACGGCAACATCACTTATAATCTAATCTGATGAGCAAATTGTCCTTTTGGGAGACTTTGAGGAGGCTTTCAGGTTTAACGCTAAATGAAGATGGCCACTAAAAGAAGCTCCTGAAAATCTGAAATGTATTGAAATATCCCATATGGAAAAAATATATATTTCCAATATATTTAGGAAATTTTTTTTTAGAAATATATTGAATATGGCCAAAATTGTAGCATTTCAAATATATTTCCAATATATTTAGGGAAAAATAAAAATGTTTTTTTTAAAATATATTTTAAATATATTTTTCTTCCATGTTGGATATAAGACAGCAACCATTTAAAAATGTAGGTAATGTGCTAAAAAATGAGATTGTGTTATTCATTAAACATATACTTTTGGTTTTACTTCAAACTTTGACAATGATTGTCTGTCTGCAGAATATAGAGAGAACTTTTACACCCAGTACAGAACTGATCATCTCAATGGTAATGGGCTTGTGAATTGATATGTTAAAGACTCTTGTTGCCCAAATGTGGCCCTCAGTGAGTGCCAAATTTGCATGAAAACCCAACAATTGCACCTGATCCTCACAAAGCAAAAATCACCTCTATGACCTCTCCATGTAAACATAGAAACATAGAATGTGTCGGCAGATAAGAACCATTTGGCCCATCTAGTCTGCCCAATATATCTGAATCCTATGAATAGTCCCTGGCCCTATCTTGATAGGCCTTATGCCTATCCCATGCATGCTTAAACTCCTTCACTGTATTTGCAGCTACCACTTCTGCAGGAAGGTTATTCCATGCATCCACTACTCTCTCAGTAAAGTAATACTTCCTCATATTACTTTTAAACCTTTGCCCCTCTAATTTAAAACTGTGTCCTCTCGTGGTAGTTTTTCTTCTTTTAAATATGCTCTCCTCCTTTACCGAGTTGATTCCCTTTATGTATTTAAAAGTTTCTATCATATCCCCTCTGTCTCTTCTTTCTTCCAAGCTATACATGTTAAGGTCCTTTAACCTTTCCTGGTAAGTTTTTTCCTGCAATCCATGTACTAGTTTAGTAGCTCTTCTCTGAACTCTCTCTAGAGTATCTATATCCTTCTGGAGATATGGCCTCCAGTACTGCGCACAATACTCCAAGTGAGGTCTCACCAGTGTTCTGTACAGCGGCATAAGCACTTCTCTCTTTCTACTGCTTATACCTCTCCCTATACATCCAAGCATTCTGCTGGCATTTCGTGCTGCTCTATTACATTGTCTTCCCACCTTTAAGTCTTCTGAAATAATTACTACTAAATCCTTTTCCTCAGATACTGAGGTCAGGACTGTGTCAAATATTCTATATTCTGCCCTTGGGTTTTTACGCCCCAGGTGCATTATCTTGCACTTATCCACATTAAATTTCAGTTGCCAGAGTTCTGACCATTCTTCTAGTTTTCCTAAATCCTTTTCCATTTGGCGTTTCCCTCCAGGAACATCAACCCTGTTACATATCTTTGTGTCATCAGCAAAAAGACAAACCTTACCATCGAGGCCTTTTGCAATATCACTTATGAAGATATTAAACAAAATTGGTCCCAGTACAGATCCCTGAGGTACCCCACTGGTAACATGACCTTGTTCTGAATGTTCTCCATTGACTACAACCCTCTGTTGTCTGTCACTCAGCCACTGCCTAATCCACTCAACAATATGGGAGTCCATGCTCAATGACTGCAGTTTATTGATAAGTCTTCTATGTGGGACAGTGTCAAAAGCCTTATTAAAATCTAGATATGCAATGTCTACTGCACCTCCACCGTCTATTATTTTAGTCACCCAGTCAAAAAAATCTATAAGATTTGTTTGACATGATCTCCCTGAAGTAAACCCATGTTGTTTTTCATCTTGCAATCCATGGGATTTAAGATGTTCCACAATCCTATCCTTTAATAGGGTTTCCATTAATTTGCCTACTATTGATGTCAGACTCACTGGTCTATAGTTGCTCGATTCCTCCCTACTACCTTTCTTGTGAATGGGCACGACATTTGCCAATTTCCAATCTTCCGGGACGACTCCTGTTACTAATGATTGGTTAAATAAATCTGTTAATGGTTTTGCCAGCTCACCACTAAGTTCTTTTAATAATTTTGGGTGTATCTCATCAGGACCCTGTGACTTATTTGTCTTCACTTTAGACAGCAATCTTAGAACCTCTTCCTCTGTAAAGACACATCCATCAAATGATTCATTAGTCATCCTTTCGAGTGGAGGTCCTTCTCCTTCTTTTTCTTCTGTAAAAACTGAACAGAAGTATTCATTAAGGCAGTTGGCTAGCCCTTTATTCTCTTCTACATACCTTCCGTCCTTTGTTTTTAATTTAGTTATTCCTTGTTTTAATTTCCTTTTTTCATTTATATATCTGAAGAATGTCTTATCCCCCTTTTTCATAGACTGAGCTAGTTTTTCTTCTGCCTGCGCTTTAGAAGTTCTTATAACTTGCTTGGCCTCTTTCTGCCTAATCTTGTAGATTTCCTTATCTTCATTGCTCTGGGTTTTTTTATAATTACAAAATGCTAGCTTTTTATTTTTAATGATTTGGGCCACTTCTGCTGAGTACCACAGTGGTCTCTTCCTTTTTTTGCTTTTACTGACAAGTCTAATGCAATTTTCTGTTGCCTTCAATAATGCACCTTTTAAGTAGTCCCATTTCTCCTGGACTCCATGTAACCCGTTCCAGTCTGATAAGAACTCATTTATGACTAATTTCATTTTTGAAAAGTCTGTTTTTCTAAAATCTAAAACTTTTGTTTTTGTGTGGTGTGACTCTTTCAAAGTTCTTATATTAAACCACACTGACTGGTGATCACTAGTAGTGAAACCAAGAGTCAGTTTCCCTAGGTGAGAACCATGACCAACCCCCACATTCTACAGATCGTCTATCATTCCTAGAAAGCTGCTGTACTATGGACAGCCTAAGGCAACAACACTTATAATCTACTCTGATGGGCAAATTGTCCTTTTGGGAGACTTTGAGGCTTTCAGGTTTAACACTAAATGAAGATGGCCACTAAAAGAAGCTCCTGAAAATCGGATGTATTGAAATATATAAGACAGCAACCATTCAAAAATGTAGGTAATGTGCTAAAAAAAATGAGATTGTGTTATTCATTAAAAATATACGTTTGGTTTTGCTACAAAATTTCACAATAACTATCTAGCTGCAGAACATAGAGATAACTTTCACACCCAGGACAGAACTGATCATCTCAATGGTGATGGGCTTGTGAATTGATATGTTAAAGAGGAGGTAGAATACCTGGCTGAGGTGTGACTGCCGATACTGTTTCCATCACAATGACCATGTTTATGGAAGCCAACCTCCATTGTTGGGACTGGTGGTCTCCTACTGTGACCCTAAGGGATTGCAAATTTCCATGATTATCTTAGTATGGGAATGGACACAACTGCTTAAAAACACAATGATCTCTACAGTGCATATTTTTGTATCTCAGTATATAGTCCATTATTGCTAATAAGAAAAAAATCCATAGATCTTAATCTAAAACATAAAACAATTGAATAGTTACGTTGAAAATGCTGATCTGATCATGTTGCATCAACTTCATGAACATCCTTCCATGGTGATTTTAATTTGGTACAGCTGATTCTATAAAGGCATTTGGATCAACTTTTCTGGCTTTTTGAAATACTTTATTAGGGTGAGCACAGATTTTTTAAAAAAAGTACAGGTTTGCTAAGGAATATTTTAAAGACCTAAACATTTCAAGATAAGAATCAATTTGAATGCAGAGTATTATGAACCTTTGATGAAAATTGCTATATACAGTGCCTAATTTTTCAGTTTTTTATTTGTTAAAAAAGTTTGAAATATCCAATAAATTTCGTTCCACTTCATGATTGTGTCCCACTTTTTGTTGATTCTTCACAAAAAATTACAGTTTTATATCTTTATGTTTGAAGCCTGAAATGTGGCAAAAGGTCGCAAAGTTCAAGGGGGCCGAATACTTTCGCAAGGCACTGTATGTACTGAAACATGAGACGCCTCACATTGCCACATTTAACAATTTGGATAAATATAACCTACAGCCATTTTCTATTTCTGACCACATTATTTTTCTTCATCAATCCTCAAATGCCTACACATACCTCTACCATGTCTTCTGTTGATTACCACTTTGGGTGTATGACCCTTCCAGTCTCAATAGTCAATTTTCTTCTTATTGTATCACCTCACCTCCAAATACTTTTCCTGGAATCTACATCCAGTTGTGAAAACCCTGATGGCTGAAACCTTGGCTGGTTGCAGCACGTCTGTGCATGGAGTTTCCATAATTGGCTTCTGTGTAACCACTATATGTATCATATCTTTAGCAACTCACCCAAGGAAAAAAAAAAAAAAACAGAACACACTGGACTCTAAAAACCCTGTATATTCAAAAAAAAAAAAAAAAAAAAACATGAATCACAAAACATTTTTTAGGCATATAAAAATATGGATCAGCATTATAAGTATGTAATATTGCCACTGAACAAAATACAACACAGTAAACAATAGCGCAGGTTGACCTCCCAGGCAGACAATAGCGCAGGTGGACCTCCCAGGCAGACAATGGCGCAGGTGGACCTCCCAGGCAGACAATGGCGCAGGTGGACCTCCAAGGCAGACAATGGCGCAGGTGGACCTCCCAGGCAGACAATAGCGCAGGTGGATCTCCCAGGCAGACAATGGCGCAGGTGGACCTCCCAGGCAGACAATGGCGCAGGTGGACCTCCCAGGAAGACAATGGCGCAGGTGGACCTCCCAGGCAGACAATAGCGCAGGTGGACCTCCCAGGCAAACAATAGCGCAGGTGGACCTCCCAGGCAAACAATAGCGCAGGTGGACCTCCCAGGCAGACAATAGCGCAGGTGGACCTCCCATGCAGACAATAGCGCAGGTGGACCTCCCAGGCAGACAATAGCGCAGGTGGGCCTCCCAGGCAGACAATAGCGCAGGTGGGCCTCCCAGGCAGACAATAGCACAGGAGGACCTCCCAGGCAGACAATGGCGCAGGAGGACCTCCCAGGCAGACAATGGCGCAGGTGGACCTCCCAGGCAGACAATGGCGCAGGAGGACCTCCCAGGCAGACAATAGCACAGGAGGCCCTCCCAGGCAGACAATAGCACAGGAGGCCCTCCCAGGCAGACAATAGCACAGGAGGACCTCCCAGGCAGACAATAGCACAGGAGGACCTCCCAGGCAGACAATAGCGCAGGTGGACCTCCCTAGCAGACAATAGCGCAGGTGGACCTCCCAGGCAGACAAAAGTACTGGTGGACCATGCAGACAACAGGAACAGTATACAGTAACAGTGCATATTATTTAGCACTGATCACTGTATTAATATCACTGGTCCCCAAAAAGTGTCACTTAGTTTCAGATTTGTGCGCCGCAATGTCTCAGTCCCAATAAAAATCGCTTATCTCCGCCATTACTAATAAAAAAAAATAAGAAGTCCATAAATCTATCCCATAGTTTGTAAACGCTATACCTTTTGCGCAAACCAATTATACGCTTTTTGGGCGTTTTTTTTAGCCAAAAACATGTAGCAGAATACAAATTAGCCTAAACTGATAAAAAAATTAGATTCTTTAAATTTTTTAATTAGGAATTTTTTATAGCAAAAGTAGAAAATATTGGTGTTTTTTCAAAATTGTCACTCTATTTTTGTTTATAGCACAAAAACAAAAAAACACAGAGAGCAATTGTATAATATATATTACAATCAGTTAAAATAGAGTTTTTATAAAGTTAATGTATAGAATAAGTATCTAGAAACTATCAATTTTCCTTGGTTAATTATATAATTTGGAATTCTTAGTTTCAGGGTAAGGTTTCCACCCCCAACAGTATACACAAACCCCATTCATATGGACTTACCTGTTACACCGTTCTAAATCGCATTCCAAAATCTCCAGTCAAATGTTAATGGTAAGCGCCTGTGTGTTGGCCAATCAGAATCTCCCATCAATTAGAAAGTTCCATTCTTTACCCACATATATTCCAGACCTCCAGTCCATACTTTCAGTGAATCTCATTTTGCTTATAGCAAGAGTGATTCATTTACTCAATTGACTACTTTGCACCAGAATTTATTTTGAGAAGCCCACATCGATTTTCTCAGTGCAGACCATCAATTCCTTCATTTAAGGTAAGTCATCTCAAACATCATCGTTTTATAATCCTCAAAGTTTCATCCTGTAAAATGTTAGGAATTTTTCTGCTTTTAGGGGATGCACTTAACAGGGAATAATATAGAAATATATTTTAATGTTATTTAAATTTTGTTTTTCAGTAGCCTGGTATTGATTGCCACACAAAGGGGTGTATTTTTTTCAGAGATCCATATATTGATTGACTACCCACATTATCTTACAATATTTTATTTTTAGAACATATTCAACCTCATGAATTACGTGTAGATGTTATTTCTTCATATTCCCATGAAATAAAATTAAACAGTTCCATCTTAGGTTGTCTGTTTGTAGATTTACCATCAAACAAAAAGTTATTTTTCATGAGTTCTTAAATTCTCCATTCCTGTCTGTCATTTTGTACATACAAGTGTTATACAAATTTTTTTTTTTCAGCAAATTTTATAATGACAACTCAACAATACAGAGGTCTTATCACAAAGTTAAATGGAAAAATGTTTCCTAAACTTAGAACATTTATTTTGGTTATTTTTTATGGCGCTACTTTTGTTTAGAGTCTCGACTCTTTGGATGTACTGAATATTCTAAATCTCAGACAATTGTGGTTTTAAAAAAAACATTATGATTTTAGCGGTTTCTGCGTGTGTTAATTTTCTCACCATTTCTTCCCTCGTGTTTTATGAAATCGATAGTGGAATTTTGAAAATATTGAATGTAAAACCTTAGAAAATAAATTTACTGCACATTCCACATGGGCTTTTCTGCTTAACTGTAGACAGGAAACAGGAACTTTATTCAGGAAAAAGACACAGCATACCATAGATGCAGCTACCAATTTATAAACACTGCCATCTACTGGTTGTAAGAATACAATGGCTCTGTACTGAATACTGATATTGATGTATAACAAACACTGTATTCCAACACCCCACTCAACAAACTCTCCTTATATTAGTCACATTTCCGGTCTCCGTTCTATAAATCTGTTTCTTGTAAGTGGTTTTGTCAAAGCATTTGATCCTCTTTTGTTTCTCATGAGTTGGTAGTCTTTGCATCTCATCCCATGAATCTGGCTCTGGTTGTAAATCTAAGCGAGCAACATAGGACATACATTTGGCTGGGATGGAGAAGTCAGATTACTCTGACATATAAAGTGCTACACAAAAACATTTCCTTTAAAATGTTTGAGTGCAAAATCATACAAAGTGCATAGTGCTAAAAACTGTGCAATGTAAACAAAATATATGGTGTTATTCCTGTATACTTCAATACAACTTAAATTGGATATATACAAAAGTGCAAAGTCCATATATTGTGACTGAATAGTGTTCCAATCAAAAGTGAAGTCAATATCCAAGAGATAAAGATGTTCCGTGTTTCAAAGCAGAGAGATAACACCAAAAGTGCATCTGTCACCATACAGGAAAATCGGGAGCACTTACCAGAAATCGTGGACTCTACTCCCAATAGCAAAGTGTCATACAAGCAGTGTAAGCATCCATCTCCTTCCGGTCCTTACTTCCTGTTTGCGTTCCACCGCTGAGCTAGGTGGAATGCATATGGGCCGTGACGACGTCACACATCATGCGACGTGGAGCGTCATTCTCAAGCGCCGCTCGAGGCGCCTATTTAGAAGAGCGGTATGCACAGAACAAACTGTTCGTGCAACCGCTCGCTACCAGTGTAATATTACCTGATACTCTACAAACGCCTGCTGAACGCTGCTACCTACCTGCCTACTACCTACCCATCCACCTGTCTGTCTGCTTTCCTGCTTGCCTACTTACTGACCGGATCCCAACAACCTTAGTAGTATTCCTCTGGAGCCTCGCCAGGACACCCCTCTAACTCTGCACCTCCTGCTATATGGATAAGTACCCCATAGGGGATCCCACCATTCCTGAAGTACTCCCTACTAAGAATTCTGACCTGGTATCAGTTACATGTATGCTCTGTCTCTCACTGTAAGGAATACATTACCTACTGTCCGTTGCTTTTGCTTACGCTGCATTCCTGCTACTTGTTAATACTAGGCAACTCATACACTACTCATATACTAACCGTAGTGCTACAGTCTGCTGTGCTTTTGCTTGCATGTGTGTCTTACATGTCCAGGGACAGTTTCACCCACTATGATGAGTTAAGAGAGTTAAGTCGGGTGATTTAACATATCTCTGCAATACTACTGAGTGGAATTCTGCAGCTGTAGATCCAATCTCTCAAAATATATAATCAGAGCGTTACAAGCAGTAGGCAATAAGCCTTAATGGTACAGCAGTTGATTGTCTGCGTCTCTTTCGATCTCACGAGTGCTAAAAAGACAAGAAAGTCTCCACATAGTGTAATACCATCAAAATTAAAAGTTTATTTAAAAAGTAAACTTACATTTTTCATGTAAATAGTGAGCAATTTAAAATGTGATTACAGATAGTCTCCAATGTACGAATAAACTCAATCCAACCCGATGTATGTTTCGTACACCTGGACATATCCCGGATTAAATCCTCATTCTAGCTTCAGACGCACAAACTACCGTCCACTGTGACACTTTCCATTTTTTTAAAAGTGCAACAATCAAATTTATCCTCTGCTCCAAGCACAAATTTGTCCAAGTCACTCACAGCCTGTCCCATCATATAGTTATTGCTTGTTTACTCACTGCTTGTAAAGGATCATCCTCTGGTTTTAGACTTTACAAGCTTCCTCGGTTACTTGTCTGGAACATTAACTTCACAGCAGTTTTTTTTTCTCTCCTTTAGTTTAACAGGCTGTTTTCTAAATTTATCGGTGACATCTAGTGTTCATTTTAGAGGTTACACCACGCCGCAGTCTGTTCACAAATATATAACTGTAGTCCTTGTTTTAGGTACATATTTTGTTTGGCAGGTTGCTCCTTCCGTTTATTTTTTTTTTGTGTTGCTTTCAAATGCTTGCGTTAACACATAAAACTTTTAGTAAGCCAACCTTAGACTTTTGATAACCATGACCCCTGGCAGGGTATATATTTTTTTCTCTCCCCCTCTTTTTCTTTACCTCTAGGGTGGTACAGCCACTTCGAGGCCTTTCACTTGCCATGGCGGGGGGGGGGGGGGGAGGGGGCAAGCTCTCCCACCCTCGGATGGATTCTTGCCCGTCACCTGGGGCCTTGACACACGCAAGGACACGCTCCAGCCACGATCTTGATTTGGGGGGGGGTCAAGTCCAGCTCTCGCTCTTTCCCTCAGTCGCAGGTTCTGGTGGGCAGCCCCCCTCGATACATTCAGGGTTGGCGTCCTCAGGGCATGTCAGTTGTTGAGTCAGGCGCTTATGTCATCTCACTTCAGGCGCCAACTGTCTTGTTTCACTTACCATACAGGCGACAAGCACGCAGGAACATTCCCAGACCCCTCACCAGTTACCCCAGGTATGCTGTCTCACTTGGTTACACCCTTCCTTGGTTACCTGCCACTTTTGGGGGGGGGGGCGGGAGATTTAGTAAAAGTAGGTCACTTTGCAGCTAGCCCGAGACCAACACCCATCCTCACGCGGAGGTTTTCGCCCATCGCCCCAAATCATAGCTAGTGTCTTGGTCATCCCGCTAGAGTAGTGAGGGTGTCACCTTCCAGAGGCCTACACCCCATTTCATTACTTGGCACAGTGCAGGGCCAACTCATAGACAGTGCCTCTACCTGCATGGTTAGTAGGGCCTCATGTCCTACTCGCAAGTTCTGGTCTCCTCTCGGGGAAAAAAAAAACACATGCTAAGAAGGGGGTGTACGCCAGTCAAAAGTTTTCATCCGCTTACGTTCCATGACCTTTGCCTTCATGTTTTCCAGGATGTCCCACGCGTCAGACATAAGAGATAGCTTCTCCCTACCTAGTACGCCAGTCAGGCCTCCTACTCTGGTTTCGGTCCCCACCACAGGAGGATGCCAAGTGTTGACGAGCCCTGGCCCATTGAGTTCATAGATGCCAAAGATCACCACCGAATTGAGGCGGAGAGGAATTCTGTTTCCGGCCACTGCCAGGAAGGCTGAACTATTCAGGATTTTGACGACCAATACAGTTCCGCAGATGGAGTCCGGTTCGCAGGACAATGTTCACGATACCTTGGCCGGGATCCAGGCCACGATGGCATCCATCTTGTCCTCTAGCAATAGCTTGAATCAATGGATGGATAAATTAGAAACCCCGGCTCCCGCCCCTTGTCGTCCCCGGGTTTCGCACCCTCCCAGGTTGCATCCCTAGCTGTCTCTCAGAGTGTCATCGCAGGTAATCTTACCTTCCCGGCCTCTATTGCACACATTATCACGCCAGCGCACATGGTCCCTCCCAGCGTCAAGAAGGACATCCTGGAGGGCAAGGACGTTAACCTCATGACCCTGTTAGCATCCCAGGACATCGTAGAAAGCAAGACCTATAACTACGGCGACCTTTCCGTGGTACTCAAGGCCAAAGACCCCAGGATGAACAAGAAATTGTCCATACCGGAGTTTGCATAGGCTTTCGGTCTTTAGAGGGACGTGATTTTCTTCAATTTCCTAAATCGTAGAGAGGAATTGGATTTGTACATGCACAAGGTGGTCGATTTGGGGTACAAGTACAGCGGCTCTGCTTTCTATGATTACCATTGTTCTTTTTCGGCCAAGGCAGCCGCCACCTTCGCCCAGTTCAACGTCCGGGCAGACTGGGGCCAAATGGACAGGGAGTTGTTCTGCCGCCACTTCGCCGGGCTTGCTCCACCAGCTTGCGCCAACTGTGCTTCTTTTTCCCATCCCACCAACTTGTGTGCCTCCGAATCCAATTCCACTGTCACCAGTGACGTCCCCCCTCTGGTACCAGCAGAATCTATCAGACAGCTTCCAGAGACAGGCTAGGCAGGCCAATCATGTTCCTGGGCAAGATGCAGGTTTGCAACAACTTCAATGCAGGAGGTTGCAGTTTCAGCGCCTGCAGGTTGTTGCATGTCTGCTCTACCTGCTTCCAGGCGCACACCAAGATCATGTGCCCCAACCGACTCTTTCCTAAGAAATGACTAACCGAGTTACACATCAAAAAGGGTGTTCATGTGGAGTGGTCCCCTGAGTGCCACATCCCAAAAATTGTTAAATACACAACAAGAAGGTTCCCCTTGGGTGGGACTTTATAGGCACTAATTTTGCAAAGACACAAAAAGTTGATCGACACTTTTTTGAAGCCGTTCGTGGTCCACGTACCTTCCTAAATACGGGATACCATACACTTCTTACAGAGAATACAAGACGCATGTGCCCCTGAAGACTGTCTATTGGTTACAATAGACTTTGAGGCACTGTACAGTTCCATCCCGCATGACCGTGGCCTCTCAGCGGTCAGACATGCATTAATACAAGACCAAAGTCTGGATGCCTATGGGGAGTTCATTCTGTCCATCCTTCAATTTATACTGTTACACAATGTTTTCACTTTCAACGGTTCCCACTACCTCCAGGTACAAGGCGTAGCGATGGGCACATGTTGTGCCCCATCCTACGCCAATTTGTACCTGGGGGGAGTGGGAACAAGCTTTGCTCAATGATGATGCAATGTCGATGTATACGGACCACATCATGATGTGGGTCCGTTGCATTGATGATGTGTTTATGCTCTGGCATGGATCAGCGGAACTCCTTAACAATTTCATGGATAGAATGAACACAAACAAATTCAATTTAAATTTCACCATGAATTGTGACGCACGTCATGTCACCTTTTTGGATGTGGAGATCCACAAGGGCCAGGATGGTGTTCTCCACAGTGGGTTGTACCGCAAACCCACTGCTGGAAACACCATCCTACACGCTTCGAGCTTCCATCCACAAACTTTGGTTCAGTCCATCCCATTTGGCCAGTACCTTCGGGCTAGACGGAATTGTACTGACCTAACCAGCTTTCAAAAAGCGGCTGATGACTTAAGACATAGACTCCTCTCTAGAGGATATCCTTCTACCACTCTGAAAAAAGCATACAAAAGAGCCTTGATGAGCGATAGGACACTACTATTGGCCAAAAAAACCCCCAAACCTACCGACCAAACTTTGAGGATTATCACAAAATATTCAAAACAGCACCCAGACATTAAAAGAATTTTGACCAGGTACTGGCACATGCTTTCTTGTGATCCAATTGTGGGAAAGCATGTCCCTGAACACCCGCAGTTCACTTACAAGAAAGTACCCGCTTTAAAAGACCAACTCGTACAAAGTGAATTTACAGCCCACAATGGAAAGGACCCATGCAAATTCAAAGGGACCTACATGTGTGGGGCCTGTAAATACTGCAAATTTATGCACACTTCCAGAAATCCCGTTCTACCAAACGGACAAATCTTTAAACCAAAGCACTTTGCCAACTGCCGCACTCACGGGGTGGTATATTTACTCCTCTGTGAGTGCGGCTGTTTCTATGTTGGCAAGACCAAATTGGACTTCACTAAACGAGCGTGTAGGCATATCAAAAGTATGAGAACATGTGACCCGGATCTTCCCTTGGGACGCCACACTAGTTTGGTCCATGCAGGAAGATTTCCCAAGATTAAATTTTTAATTTTGGATAGAATCCATCCCAGCCCCAGAGGAGGGGATTGGAATAAGACCCTCCTCCAAATGGAGCTGCGTTGGATCTATCGCTTAAAAGCGACAGAGCCACCGGGACTAAACGATATGATATCGTTTAGACCTTTTTTGGAGGGCTTTACGTCCGGGGTATGGAAAAGTAGAAACAATCAATTTTTTATGTGCCTCTCTTGACTACGGTGTGTATTGCTGTTGCCACACATTGCATTGACAATATTTTTTCCTTTCATACTTTATGCATGGTCTTCCATCCACAATACGAATTTAGCCCCCCTCCCCCCTCCCTTTCAACATATCCCCGTTCCCTTTATTCTCCCCCCCTCCCTTCCTCCCTCCCTTCTTTTCTTCCTCTTTATGATTCACTGTCATTGTTGTTTGTATTGCTGCTTGAATATTCCTGCACTTTTTGTACACAAGCATGTCAGCCTGCCCGCGTTTGCCCTGAATGGATGATAAGACCGTCATGTGTCCTTCCTTGTTTTCTCTATGCATTGCCTCCTTAGAATTTGTCTGACTCCAGATACCACTCTTTATTTATTTAAGGATGGTTTTGACGCCCAAACTAATTTAGTGAGTCTATGAATCGTCTTGGAATATGTTTGGTCTTGCCTCACAGAGATAGATGTATCTCTGGGTACGCTGTGGGATCAGCCCGGCACGGAAACGGGACGCCACCTAGTGGCGCCCGCTGTCTAGGCATTCGCTTGCAACATCTCGCTCCTTTCAGAGCTTGACGCATGCCCAGTAAGACTCCGTACGCGGTCCACGCCGACGTGAGTTCCTTCCGTGTCGGTGGAACGCACAGGCCGACCGCGCTTCCGCCTGGTCACTTCTGGCTGGGAGCGGGTTCGGCCTGCGTGATCCGGGAAACCCCTTTTGCAACCAGCTGTATGGAAAGCACACTCAGCTGAGACACATCTCAGCTAATCATTAGCCTCTTCTTAAACCCTGTGTGTCTGGCATCAGACGTACATGCTCTCTTGCCGGACACACGGAAACACTGCAGGCGCTGTCATAGCATTTACCTCTGACCATCTGTTTGAAGGTAAGCGATGCGCTCTTTGCCGCACAGAAGATGTTTGAATTGAGTGATAGTCCAACTTATCCAATTTGTGCCTAGCAACAGAGAGTCTCTAGATTATAACCCTTCATATAGCTGAGCCCGGGATCCTTTTTTTGATCTAGGTGCTATCATACTAAACTATATGACCTTTCTACATTTGATACTCCCATTAACCCCAGTTTGCATAGACTGCACATATATTGCTACTTGCCCTTTTCATCACAAATGAAACCTGGCCCTAGCTACCTATCAATTTAGGATTTTCTAGGGGTCACAAATTGTAAACCCCCTCTATTCATCCACATCACTAATATTTGGCTTTCTGTTCAGCAGGATTGCTACCCTTAGGGTTTCAGCTGCTCCCACTCAGCCTCATTTGAGACTGAGCAGCACGCAACTCCAACACTCTATATCCAAGAACTTATCTTATTCCTAAACACTGGTCAGGACAACTAGATGGCATCCCTGACGGTCAACACCGGCATACTGATTCCTTGTTTTTAAGCATGCAGGCAGGCGATTTATTTCCATCACCACAGTGAACTTTGTAAGTGTTTTTCTGCTGCTGTTTTTATGCTCGTTCAGTGGAATATGCTCTAAGTACTTTTATGTCTTAATGTTTACTTACAACAATTTTCTATGCATTAATTACTTACAGACCACCCTCCAAGGGCACCCCTGAAGAAGGAGTTTATAGTGTTACTCCGAAACGCGTCGGTTCATTACCCGGGGGCTGTGTGGTCCATGTTCCACTGTCATATGTGATGTATTATCCAGCTTGCCCATACTGTTTTTATCTATTTTGTATAGTAACTCTTTAATAAACTTTATAAATTCAACTTTTTGTGTCTTTGCAAAATTAGTGCCTATAAAGTCCCACCCAAGGGGAACCTTCTTGTTGTGTATTTAACCGAGTTACACATTGACACATTGGCTTTCTTCCTGGAGTCCCACCCTTTGCAAGATTTAGTTAAATTTCTACTCTACGGCTTCACAGAAGGGTTTCAGACAGGGTTAGTCGCTCTACCGGCAACTACAGTGGAGTGCAACAATTTGCAATCTGCCTTTTCCGACCCTTCCAAAGTGAGCACCCGATTACAGTCGGAGGTTGACAAAGGTTTTATGATTGGGCCCTTTTGGGACTCCGCTTTTTTCTTGTTGGCGTACCAACCCGTTGGGCATCCCACGGGGATGTACAACTATAAAAAATGATTGATCATTGACCTTTCGGCTCCTCATTCTGTTATCATGCCTAGCCTTAATTCTCTTATCTCCTCTGAGGAATTTTCCTTACAGTACGCCTCCGTGGACAATGCTATCCAGGTGATCCTGCAGGCTGGGGAGGCAGCCTGGCTCGACAAGACGGACATATCCAATGCCTTCAAACTATTGCCTATTCACCAGTCATTGTGGAACCTGTACGGTGTCAGGTGGAAGGGGTCATACTATTTTTCTATCCGCTTGACTGTAGGGGCCAAGAGCAGCCCAAATATTTTTGATAAGTTTGCAAAAACCCTGTGCTGGCTCCTTTTGAACGTCAGCTGCTGTCCAGTATTAATTCACTACCTGGAGGATTTCCTGACAGTGGAAAGTTGCACTTTAACGCCACTCAGTTTAACCAAGACCGTGAAGCTTTTTTTCACCCTAGGGGTTCCGGTAGCTGTGGCCAAGACCATAGGCCACCACCATTTGGGGCAACAGGTGGTTCAAGGATAGTTGGCCACCAGAAACTTTAAACCTGCCATCTTTTAACACAACCTCGGCCCTTTTTTAGATTTACCCCATAGTGGCAGCTGCTAGGGTATGGGGGAACCTTTGGCCGGGTCAAACCGTAAAGTGCTTCACCGATAACGTGGCAGCAGGCGACATCATTATCAGGGGATGGTCCTCCTCCCTCACCATTATGAGTCTAGTCAGAAGGCTCACTTGGCTGGCCGCCACATTGCATTTCCACTTGGATTGTGAGCATGTGCAAGGCGTTCTTAACACAGCAGCTGATGCCCTTTCTCGTTCCAATTTATAGGTCTTCTTCCAGGCACATCCCACGGCAGAGTAAATCCAGGACAAACCACCACCGTTACAGGAACTCAACCTCATTCTCATGGCCCATGGAACATGCTAGCCCAGTCAGCACTTTCACCCAACACTAGACGCTCTTACGCGTGAGCTCTGACTGTCTTCGTTCATCGCGGAGTTCAATATTTTGGACCTGTTGTCTTTAAATACCATTGTGGAATTCTCTTTTTTGCCATTTAAACCTGAAACTTGCCCACAGTGTGATTAAACTCTACATCTCCGGAGTACAGTTTCATATCATCAACACGTACCCCAATCACTGTACCTTCATGGCATCAAGTCCCATCAAGTACATTTTAAAAGGCATCCTTCGGTTAGAAGGTTGCAAGCCCACATTTCTTCAACCAATCGATGGCAGCAGGTTCCCTGCTTTGTCCAACTTGTTGGACACTAAACAGTTTGAGTCAGGGACAAACGACACCATCAAGACAGCCACATATCTGACCTTCTGCGGGTTCCTGTGGCCAAACGAGTTCACCGTGGCAAACTCTCATGGTACCGCCAACATGTTAAGGAGGGCAGACCTAGCTAAGGTGGACGATCATTTTGTCCTGACATGTTGGCAGTCCAAGACCAATCAATTGGGGCCACCAGTCGACATTCCGCTGTAACCCTCTTACAACAAATGGTGTCCAGTCCAGTTACTGGACCTGTCTTTATCCGGGTTTAGCAGGTCAGGTTAGAGATGCTCCCCTGCTGAGCCTTTACGGCAGGCCTCTCACCACGCCTAGGTTCGTCAAGTACTTGAGAACCCTGGTGAGTAAGTTAGGGTGCGATCCCACTGCCTTTTCCGGTCATTCTTTTTGCATAGGTGCAGCCACGGCAGCCTCCAGCCGCAGCATTCCTGTGCACATTATCAAGAGACTGGGGCAGTGGAAATTCCCCACTTACTACAGTAACATACCCTAGCCAGAAAGCGAGCTCAGACAGGCGTTCAGAGTTTTCCCCAAATGACTGTCAGCACTTTGTGTCTCCTTTTCTTTGTATATGATGCACTTGTATTAAAGTTTACTTGTACACGCTCTTTTTGCCCTCTGTATTTTACAGGTCTGCCCGAACAACCGTTTTGGCACACTACTACCAAAGTTTTATTTAATTATGTCATGTTCTCCATCTCGGCTCTATTCCCTGACCACAAATAGGAAGGCGGAGCCTGGAGTTGTGGGAGGAAAGGAGCCGCCTATTTAAGGTCAGGCCCAACTGGGCTGCTGCAGGATTCGTTATCCCACCCACCTCTGCCCCTTTTCTACAATATTCCCTTCTTCCTTCCTTCTTGGCAGGCCCTCTTTATTTTACAGGCCTGCCCCAATGACGGTTTTGGCACGCTACTACCGTAGTTTTATTTAATTATGTCACGTTCTCCATCTCGGCTCTATTCCCTGACCACAACTATCAGATCCCTCACATAACCACTGGAATGAACACAGAGCGCCTGTGATCCTCCCTCCTATATAGGAACACAGGTCTCTGTGTTTATTTCACAAGTCCCTCCCCCATACAGTTAGAAAACACCCCCTAGGCTCACATTTAACCTTTTGATTGCCCCTCGGTTAACCCCTTCCCTGCCAGTGTCATTATTACAGTAACAGTGCATATTTTTAGCATTGATTACTGTAGCAATGTCACTGGCCCCCCCAAAAATGTCAAAAACGTCAGTTAGGGGCCCGATCTATCCTCCACAATGTCGCAGTAACGCTAAAAATCGCTGATCGCCACCATTACTAGTAAAAAATAAAATAAAAATGACAAATCTTTCCCCTAGTTTGCAGACGCGATAACGTTTGCACAAACCAATCAAAATACGCTTATTGGGATTTTTTTTTACCAAAAATATGTAGCAGAATACAAATTGGACTAAAAGGATAAAAAAAATTGATTTAAATTTTCTTTTTGTGGGAATGTTATAAAGCAGAAAGTGAAAAATATAGTTTTTTTTTTTCAGATGTCTTGCTCTTTTTTGTTTACAGCGCAATAAATAAAAAAATAAAAATAAGAAAATAAAATCGCACAGGTGATCAAATACCACATTTGTGGGGAAAAAAAAAGGACATCAATTTTATTAGGATACAGCGTTGCACGCTTGTGCAATTGTCAGCTAACCACTTCAATACAGGGCACTTTCACCCCCTTCCGGCCAAGCAAAATTTTCAGCTTTTAGCGCTGTTGCATTTTGAATGCAACACTGTATCTAAACCAAATTTATGTCATTTTTTTTCCGACAAATAGAGCTTTATTTTGGTGGTATTTGATCACCGCCAGGTATTTATTTATTTTTTTGCTAAACAAATAAAAAAAAGACCGAAACGTTTTTGAAAAAAAAAAACAAGTTTTTTGTTTATGCTATAAAATGTTGTAAATAAATATGTTTTTCCTGCACTGATGAGGAGGCATTGATGGGGTGGCACTGATAGTCGGCACTGATATGCAGCATTGATGGGCACTAATAGGCAATGATGGGCGGCACTGATAGATGGCAATGATGGGTGGCACTGATAGATGGCAATGATGGGCAGCACTGATGAGGAGGGCACTGACAGGCTCCCTGAGCACTGATTGGCATCCCTGGTGGCCATGGGTGGTATCCCCCAAGGGTCTGCACTGGTAATCAATGCTCTGTCAGACGCAAACTGAGGAAAGCCGATCAACAGCACTTCCTATTTACTATGTGTTCAGCTGTGATTAGACACAGCTGGTCACATGGTAAAGAGCCTACGTCATAGGCTCTTTACCGGGATTGGAGATGCGGTGTGTCAGAGTGAACAAGAAACCCTTTAAATCTATCCCTCATCTGCCTCCAATATTACTGCAACACAGAGACAAGCCCTCAAAAAACTATCCTGATGGACAGCCCCAGATACGTTGAGATGTGTATGAAAATTTTGAGCAATCTGCAGTGGCACAGAATTATACGTATCGCTAAAATTATACTCAAATTATACTCAAATATAGTAAAGATTTTTACAAATTGGTTGATATGGCCTATCTCAATGGTACAATTCTCAAACAGACCTGGGAGTATGTCAGGACGGTATTCCCTATTACTCCCAACTTTTTATTCCCTTGCCAAAATTCACAAAAACACTATGAACCCACCAGGCAGACCAATTATAATCAGGACGAGGGGCACTCACAGAAAACGCCAGCAGACTCGTAGACGAATATCTATGGCCCCATGTCTTATGTATGCCATCATACATTCGTGACACAATACATTGGTTACAGATCATTGAGGATGCAATCATTCCCCCGGAGTCCATATTGGTCACAATCGATGTCGAAGCTCTGTATAGCTCAATTCCCCATCACCGTGGAATTGCAGCTATAAAACACATTCTATCACAGTAGAGAACCCAGGATCGAGCATACAGTGAATTTATCATATCTCTTCTTGAGTTTATTCTTTCACACAATGTATTTTCATTCAACGGCTCTCACTACCTCCAGGTACAGGGGGTAGCAATGGGCACATGTTGTGCCCCATTATATGCCAACCTATACCTGGGGGAGTGGGAGCGTTCATTTTTATCGGACGAATCCCTTTCAATGTACACAGACCACATTCTTATGTGGTACCGGTACATTGATGACATTTTTGTGGTGTGGGAGGGACCTATCGATCTTTTGAACAAATGTTTGGAAAGGATAAACAAAAATTACTTCAACCTTTTTTTCACTATGAGTGCCATTGTGGACCAGGTATCCTTTTTGATGTGGAGATCCCCCAAAGGAGAGGAGAGTACTCTCCGCAGCAGTCTGTTTAGAAAGTCCAGGGCAGGGAACACAATTTTACACGCATCTAGATTCCATCCCAAATCCTTAGTGGAGTCTATCCCATATAGTCAATATTTCCGAATCAAAACGCAATTGTTCAGATGTTGAAACATTTGAAGTAGCTGCCGCTGGACTTCGTGACAGACTGCTGCGGAGAGGATACTCCAAATCCTCTTTAAAAAAGGCCTACAAAAGGGCATGTGACAGAAATAGGCAAGAGCTGATTTTTCCCTCCCTCAGCAAGGGTGACAATATCACCAAAATTATCACCAGATTCTCCGATCAACACTCTCTAATTAGAAAAATTGTTAACAAATACTGGCACGTACTTACAATGGACCCGATTCTCGGATGCCTTGTTCCCCAGACCCCCCAGTTTACTTTTAGGAAGGTGCCTGCTCTTAGGGACAAACTGGTGAGGAGTGAATACAAAAGTGATAACATGGATGGCCCTTGTAAATACAAGGGTACTTTCATGTGTGACAAATGTAACTATTGTAAATATATGTATACAGCTAAATATCCCATACTTCCCAATGGCCAAAAATCTCAGGTAAACATTTTGCAAACTGCAGCACCTTCGGAGTAGTGTATTTAATTCTCTGCAATTGCAGCTGCTTCTATATAGGGAAGACTAAACTGGAATTTTAGAAAAAGGGCCTACTGGCATATTAAAAGTATGAAATCCCGTGATCCAGAACTCACTCTTGTCTGTCATACATCTCTAATCCATGGGGGCAAGTTCCCCAAAATCAAATTTTTTGATTTTGGATCGGATCCATTCAAGCCCCGGGGGGGGGGGGGGGCTGGAACAAAGTTCTCCTCTAAATGGAGCTTAGATGGATCTATCTATGCAAGGCCACCCAGCCTCCCGGCCTCAACAAAATGGTATCCTTTAGACCATTCCGGGAGGGGTTTTCTTCTGGGGGCATGAAGAAATAGATTTGGCTCTTGGACCTGTCTATTGATGCTATCTATATGCTATAGTTCAACCATAAGTCTGTCTATGTTGGGTTTCTGACCCACACGGTTAAAAGTTGACCTTATCTTTGTCCTGATGTGGTACCATTTTACCTCCTATGTATAACAAACTTTACAACTCTCTTCAAGCTGCCTATGGGTTCGGAATAATTTATTTATTTGCACAGAATCATCTATATGTTCCTTTTGGTCAAATTTACATGTGTTGTAATAACATATTTTCTAACTAGGATACTATGATGCCATATACTATTTCCCCTATTTAGCTCCTTTCTCTTGGCTGTAGGGTTCTTGCTCCCTTCAGCCCTATCTAGGACGACCCGGCACGGAAAGGGCCTCTCTTTACTGCGAGTGCCCTGCTGTGTGTATGCTTGTCCATCGCATGCACACTTTGTATGTCCTCGGAGAGGCACTTCCGTGCCAGTGAGACGCTGAGGCTGGCTGCAGCTCCAGCGTGAGATCTTGCAATCCCACTTCTGCGCGCGGATGGGGCAGGCGCCAAGCCCCAGCGTCCCAGGGAGCCCATACAGGAACTCTGATCAAAGCTACTTCTATCGTTCTCTGATAGATTGGAAAACAAAACCCCTCAGGTGTGTCCAATTCCCTCAACTGAATGTAGTATATATTGAGCTCTAACAGCAAACAGTTCACCCTGCCTGCTGTGAGGTATGGTCACAAGCTAGGAATCCCCTTCCCAGATATGTGAAGGTAAGACTTCTGCTATTGGTTATACTTCATAAAGCAATCCACTTCCTAGTTTTATCTCCATCTGCCACACTATTGGTGAGACTTTGGAATTATCCTATTTGGCATTATAGCCTATTTACCATATACCTTTTATATATCCTATATACCTTTAATGAGACTTTTTCTCCTCTTATTTGCAGTCGTAAGCTCTTTTCAGATACCTTTAAAAGGTATTATTTCCCTCCAGCTCCTAAATTATATCTGGGCAAGCTTTACTTTCCTGGCTCTCTTTAACCACTTTACCCCCAGCCCTATTTCGGACACTTTTTGTTCACAAGTTAAAACCAGTATTTTTTCCTAGAAAACTACTTAGAACCCCCAAACATTATATATATTTTTTTAGCAAAGACTCTGGAGAATAAAATGTCGGTCATTGCAAAATTTTTTGTCACGCGGTATTTGCGCAGCGGTCTTTAAAACGCCATTTTTTTGGAAAAAAATTGAAAAATCACATTTCACTAATTTTAAAAAATACTAAACAGTAAAGTTAGCCCATTTTTTTTGTATATTGTGAAAGAACATGTGAGTAAATAGATACCAAACATGTTACGGTTTAAAATTGCGCCCCCCCGTGGGATGGCGACAAACTACGGTCAATAGAGATCTCAATCTGCAATGCTTTAAATTTATTTAACGGTTACCAGTTTAGAGTTAGAGTGTAGCTCTTTTTTTTAAATTATTGCCCACGCTCTGGCGATCGCGGCGATACCTCACATGTGTGGTTTGAACAGCGATTTCATTTGCGGCTCGACTTGCGTATACGTTTTTTTTTGTGCGCGAGCTAACGGTGACGGGGGCGGCTAAATTTTTTTTTTTTTTCCTATTTATTTTTTCTTTTTTTTTTAACTTTATTACAGGTTTTTAAAAAAAAAAAATCTGATCACTTTTATTGCTGTCACAAGCAGTGTAAACATCCCTTGTGACAGCAATATGTGTGACAGGTACACTTTATGGAGGGATCGAGGGTCTAAAAGACCCTAGACCCCTCCACTACACTTCCCTGTATGCAAAACGCCAAAAACGGCATTTTTGCATACAGCCGTTTTTTAAATCTGCCGCCTTTTGCGGCACAGTAACCCGGATGTGACGTCATGGACGCCGCCTCCGGGTTACGTCATCGGAGACCCGATCGATGCCATTTCCGGCATTCATCGGGACTCCATCCAGCCGGCGGACGTGCCGGCTGGGTGCTCGGGGCTCCCGGTGGGACGGGAGCCCCGAGCAAAGCCGCGGAAGGCGGCGGGAGGGGGGGGGGACGTCCCCTCCCGCCCCCCGGGTAACGATCGAGCGGCTCCCGAGCCGCATCGATCGTTACCGACGGAAAGCCGACCGCCGGCTTCAAACAACGGTACCGGGATGATGCCTCTAGCTAGAGGCATCATCCCGGTATAACCACTCAAAGTCAGCCGACGTAGATCTACGTGGCTGGTCGTTAAGTGGTTAAAGTAGTGACATCCCCACACTTATCTGCTTATCTCAATCTAACCCCGGGTATATACCTTTGGCTTTCTGCACATTAAGCCACATCTATTCTTGGACAAAATGTATGCTCCATTATTTGATTATCCAATGTGGGTATATTTATACCATTTTTTTATCAGGGTTCCCCCTTTCTGTGAGCTCCAGCCATCTACTAGACCTGGGCTTTGTGACAGAAACCTCTGACAGCCCTCTCTGGGAGAGTATTATCCACCTAGAATGGAATTCTGATGATATCCAAACCCGACAGGCAGCACCTGAACTTAGTTGTTTTAATCACTCAGCAAACAGGAATCTGCACACAAAACACAGATAGTGTTTTGAATGCGGCATTATCCTCCATATATTATATGATGTTTAATTTGTATAACCTTGTTGTAGAAAAGTGTTTGCAGCACTCGGAATCATACCCCTGAAAAATAAGCGTTCCTCAAGATTCGAACCACATTGATTATCTTGTTGCTGCACTAACTCTACATGTATCTGTGCCGTGTGTATATGGAACATCACTGTTTGCTATTCTAAATGTGGTTCTTATTTTTGAATTTGTATAATAAAATTACTTTAATTTTTATCTTTGTATGTTCATTGTTATTAGTGCCTGAAAAGTCCCAAAACCCTAGGGGATACGAATCTTTTCTTTATCACACCCAGGGATGTGGCACCATTTATCAGAGATACTGTTGAGAACAAACTCTTCTCTCTTTGTGTGAGAAGAGGTGAGGATATGGTAACAGTGAATATTTAATAAGGGTTAGTCCTCCGAGGAATGAACATTTTCAGACTGGTGGGCAGTGCCACTTATTTTATGGAAGCTAGTCCTATAATAATGGAATCGGTTAGTTTTCAGTGTTACTGAAATGACCCCACACAACAGAACTAGTAACTATTGGATATATCCTGGCACTTATATTATGTACTAAAACAGTGAGATAGACAAGGCATAGAACATACATATAATATAGCATGCTTGATCATGTCCTTGTATATACATTGCTGGTTTGCCATATTTAGGTAATTTTACTGTACCCAATACATTACTATTGTGTTTTGAGCTTGAGTCCAAACTATTACCAGGTTATATTAGTGTGGATGCAGAGGCCTATAGAGCAGTCATCTCTCTATTCTCATTTTGTCAGCTTGCACTGCCTGGAAATGTATGGATTAGTATGTGTCCGTGGTTTGCTGATCTTGTCCCCAAGGTGGTATGTTTTGGTTGGAGGCCTTAAATATGTAACTTGTTCCATAGACACAGGTATTGCGTCTTGTTCCTATGGTGTATTTACAGTAAGGACGGTACCTGGTTTATGGCCATGTTTTTGGTCTGATCACTCATGCTTTCCTAAAAAAAATGGTCCATATCTAACAAATTCTGTCCAGGGCATGTAAACTGATTAGCACAACTTTATTCATTCAGATGGCTGAATCCAACGTAGGTATGGTAAAAAGGTAATAAGGGCAAGAACTACCATTTTCCAAAGGTGCTGCACCCAAGCTAGAATTTTTTTTCTTGCAAATGCTGTGCAACATTGAGCAGGGCTACATAATACACATCTCTGTATCGATTCTAAGGTAAGTATTCTATTACTTGGAACATACAGAGGTAGGAATTTGACTTTTTTGGCTTAAACACGCAAATTAAATGCAGTGTCATATACCTGGTTGGAGGCTAGAGTTTCCATTGCAGTTAAGGTCCAAGCGCCCCTGGAGTTAGTGATAGAAAGTGCAAGGCCCAAAGAAGCAGGTGTGCCGGTGTTTCTTCTGGTAGTGCTTGACTGGTTGGTACTCCAAGTGGTATGTTAGTACTCCAACTGGAGGACCAAGTGGTATGTAGCAGCCAGTAGTGTAAGGACACCCATGACAAAATGCAGGACAAGGGTTGGCACATCGGTACTGGAAGCAGATGAATATGGTCTAGGTCCAAGCCAAGGTCATAAACAGAGAGAGATCACAAAGCAAGGACCAGAGCCAAGATCATGCACAAATGTCAGGATGGCAAGGCACAAACATAGTTAGGAGGCAGGTCAAAGTCATACACGCAGAGACACAGAGTCCTTTAGACAAGCCAGGGCCAAAATGAGAGGTCAAGCAGAAGGGAAGTCCAGAGCCAGGAGCACATGAGAGCTGAAGATCATCCAGTAACCTCTCATAGCGGTTATCTTCTTAATTAGGGCATTTGGTTGACTTAAAACTTACCAAGATTGTTTACTTTCATGTTACATTTCACTTCATAGTTAGTCTAAACTAATAATATATATATATAAAAAAAAGCAGATACCAAAAGATTCCTGCTTATGTGTTTTGCACCCTCTATACAGTAATTTTGCTGTGGCAGGGAAGTTATAGAGCCCAAGTACACCTTCACACACCAAACCTTCTCACCAGGAGTTACTTAGTAAAATGAAAAATTAAATTTTTTAAATTTTAGGAATTTAATACTGTATATTAGGTGAACGTTAACCACTTAAGCCCCGGAAGATTTTACCCCCTTCCTGACCAGGCCCTATTTTGCGATTCGGCACTGTGTGACTTTAACGGACAATTGCGCGGTCGTGCGCCGCTGTACCTAAATAAATTTGACGTCCTTTTTTTGCCACAAACAGAGCTTTCTTTTGGTGGTATTTGATCATCTGTGCGATTTTTTTTGATCATGCGTTATAAACAAAACAAGAGCGACAATTTTTTTCAAATTTTTTATATGAAATTCCCCCAAAAAAATGTAAAAATCTAAATTTTTTAACATTTTAGGCCAATTTGCTTTCTGCTACATAGGTTTGGTAAAAAAAAAAAAATCGCAATAAGCGTATTTTGATTGGTTTGCGCGAAAGTTATTGCGTTTACTAACTAAGGGAAAGATTTTTGTCATTTTTATTGTTTTAACGAGTAATGGCGGCGATCTGCAATTTTTTTTGCGGGACTGTGACATTGGGGCGGACAGATCGGACCCTTGACTGACACTATTGACACTTTTGGGGGTACCAGTGACATTACTACAGTAATCAGTGCTATACATATGCACTGTTACTGTAAAAATGACACTGGCAGGGAAGGGGTTAACTTTATTAGAGAAGGAGGGGTTAAATGTTTCCCTAGGGGCGTGCTTCTAACTTATGGGATGTGGCTGTTTGTGTAACTACAGAGATATACGATCCTACATAGCAGGATCGTATGATCTCTGCACTTACACAAGGGAGAATGACAGGCGGCTTTGTTAACATTAGCCGCCTGCCTTTCTCCCTCTGTACCGGACGATCGCGAGTGACCGGCGGACATCGGATCCGCCGGTCACACGCGCTGGGATCAGAATGAACGAGCGGGGGCGGGAGCGCACCCCTGGCGGCGCGCGCTCGCCCCCTATTGGCTCGCTTGTACCCATACGTCACTTTGCCTGCACGGGGCTGACCGCCGCAGTATATGTACTTGCGACGGTCGGCAAGTGGTTAAAAGCATAGCATAGTCTTATACTCCAAAACATTTCCAAGTTCTTCCTTGTTTCTTTGAACTGAGCACTTGTAAACTGCAATTGCAATGTGAGAATTAATAAAGAAAGAATACAAATACAAACTGGCAAAAACAATGTTGGCTTACTTGTATAACATATGTAAATTCTTGGGCAGCCAATCATAATGCCTCAACTTGACCCTCCCCATTAAAACTCCCTATTTAAAAGTGACCTTATCTTTCTCTCTAGTTACTCTTCAACACCAAATCTATGGTGACATTGTAGATTAGCTGAAGATCTCAACTTCAAATCTGTTAAATCGGATAAGAGAAAAACAAAAAAAAAAGTTGCAGGATACATTTACAAGTGATCTAAACATTTCCTATGACAAGTTATTTTATTAGTACTCTGTTATAAGGAATATTTTTGTTACCTCCTTACTACTGGAGAAATTACACTTTCCAATCTGTTCACAAATATAATTGTGCGGTTTATATTATTACACTTCTTACCACTTTTCAGTAAAAAGTTGGTACAAATGAAAACTTAAGTTAATATACTGTTTTATTATTTTTTAGCATTTTACCTGTTATTTTGGTGTTTTTGGGTGTTTTAATAAGAACCAAAAAACTGTTCTCTCTTCTCCAGATCAAAATGGCTTCTGCTGCAAATAACATGGATATCTTCCTGAAAGGATTTGTCTCCTTCATCATCGCAAGGTCTGCAAAAGATAGACTTACAGGACAAATTCCACCTCATAAAGGAACTTGGAGTTGGAGGATACAGGTCAGTGCTGCTGGTGGAGGACAAGGAAATCAGTAAAGCCCCGTACACACGTACCGAATGTCGGCCGAACGATCGGCCGTCTTTTGTCCGGTGCTGTCCTGTCGGCTGAAAAGTGTTAAAGACTGCACACGAATTTTGTCGGCCAACAACAGCCGACTGCAGAAGTGATGTCATGTGATGGTTAACTTTCCCTGTGTTTTTTCTTTTCTGAGCATGCCCAGTCTTGCTAATCTGCTGTTTGTTGGCCGAATTCTGTACTGACTGGCGAACAATCGGCCGTTCTGGTGACGGCCAACAAATATTTTAAAGTCTGCACGACAGATTCTGTTCGGCCGAAAATGCGCTGTCGGCTGTCGGAAGCATCATACTAATAAGCCTATAATCGGCCGATCGGTCGTCGGCCGAATATTTACGGCTGACAATCGGTACGTGTGTACGGGGCTTTAGTGCTCAATTTTTAGGATGTTTTATTCGATTTGTGTTTTATATAAGGGTAGATATATAAAATATTTATATACACACATACCTTTCATAATATAAATCTAACCATGCCCTATTTGCAGATCAGAGGATGGCATTAAAGATCACGGAAAAGAAAAGAACAAGTAAAAATACATTTCTGATAGAGTTTAGTGTGCCCTCCTACTTTTCTTCCCATCCCAACATCATCGGGAGTTTTGGCATGGCCTTCAAAACTCAAGACCACTTTGTATTTGCCCAGGAGGCGGCACCAGTTGGGGACCTGTCTTCTCTTAATTATACCCTATGTAAGTCTGATTCCAAATGATTACAAATTTTTGCAATTTCTGGATCATTCTATTTCAGAATAATAACTTTCCTGACAGACTCCATGGCAGCATACGTATCGGGTTTAGTCCCGCCTCCAAACCTACCCTATAGGACAATGATGGCGAACCTTGGCACCCCAGATGTTTTGGAACTACATTTCCCATGATGCTCAACTACACTGCAGAGCGCATGAGCATCATGGGAAATGTAGTTCCAAAACATCTGGGGTGCCAAGGTTCGCCATCACTGCTATAGGACATCCACTCCCATAAATCTTTACATCTTTTTAGCACGTGTTCCTTTTTTTGTCCTCCTAAGGATTACCTGTATCCTAACCATTTGCATCCCAGGAGATGGATGACTGCCAGCCTGGTATTGAGTGTCTCTAATAAGACCCAGCTGCTGCGGGGTATGGAGTGGGGCTAGAACTTCTATATGCAGCCATGGCCAGTGAACCCAGCTGCCGCGGGTGTCCTGTCCCCTTGTGAAAGTCTGGTGTTTACATATCCATCCATCCCTGGTGGCTAATGGATCCCTAGTGGCTAATGGTCCGCAGTGAGTAGTGTGTCCTGTATTTTTTGCTCCATGGCAGCTATATTGTTTTTATTAGGGCAGGGTTTGTGTGTTACCTGTTTTTTCCTGCTTTCCCTGGTGCCTAGTGGTCTGGGGCCTGTCAGCATTCACTTCCTGACCGGCCGCCGATTTTTCGGCCTACTGCGCATGCGCCTCGGAACGAGGCTTGGTTTCCGCGCATGCGCAGTAGCAATTTGTGGCCCCGCTCGATGACATCAGCGGGTGCCATATTTCAATTCCCTCAGAATGTCAGCAAAGTGTGTTTATACACATTCTGCTGCAGGAAGATAGTTTTGTTACTGCTGTAATCAATTCTTCTGTTGCTGCTGCTCTGCATTCAAGCCTCTCTAGTTCTTGGTGAGTACACTGACCCCAGGGTTATAGGAGTCCCCCCCCGCTTCCTTTTCTGATCCCGTTGTCCAGCTCATCTCTGCAGGTCAGCGCCAGAATGGAAACTTCTCCGCCCTCCTCTGGTCAGCCCGCCCTTAACAGGTACTCAGGGCTTTGGGGTGCTTAAAGGGGGAGATTGGAGCATCAATTATGTTCCTGGCTCCCTGTCTGTGTCCGCTTTGTTTCCTTTGTTTTACAGCCCTTCCCGGTCAGATACTCGACACTCCTCTCACAGGAATGAGCGTTGATCAAGATCGCATCACCGACACTCTTCCTCAAGATCCGCTTGGAGGTCCCCTTCGGGCTCCCAGCATCACAAGAAGGCGTCTGCACCAGCCGGCCCCTCACGACACCCAGACAGTGTGGGTTGTTGGGGCTGTGGGGCCAGAGTCCCTGAAGGCAAGTCCATGTGTGACAAATGCTTCTCCCAGGCTGCGGGCGAGAGGGATAGCTCCGATCAACATCTAGAAGCCCTTGTGAAGAGAGTCGTCAAATACTCTTTAGCGGAATTGGGTGTCGGTCAGACCCATGGCTCTGAGGTGATTCCTCCAAGTTCTCCTCCTGTGAGATTACAGCCTCAGGAAGATTTTGAATCCTCTCATCCCAGTCACCCATCAGCTTTCCTTTCGGACAGTGACTCTGAGGTAGAGGACCCTTGTTTGGGCTTTGAATTCGCCCTCGTCCCTTCCCTTGTTAAAGCGGTTAGAGACTCTGAATTGGGAAGATCCAGCTGTATCTCCCCCTAAACAGAAGAAATTCTTTAAGCAACTCAGCAAGGAGCATCTTAACTTCCCCTTTCTGGGTGAGTTGGGGGAGATTATTTCAGATGAATGGAGTAAGGTGGAGAGGAAGAACTCCATGCTCTCCAAGATGTCCAGGTTGTATCCTTTCAAGGAAGAGGATGTGAAAAACCTAGAATCTCCTCCCTTGGTGGACGCAGCGGTAATGAGGCTGGTCAAACATGTGACTGTTCCGCTAGAAGACACGGTCTCTTTTAAAGATCCTCTAGACAGAAGGATGGATTCAGATCTGAAGAGGCTGGTATGGCCTGTAAACCGGCCTTGGCCTTAGCAGCCTTGTCCAAGGCTATGGAGTTGTGGGCGGATTCTGTGGATGAATACTTTCGGAGCGTGTCGGAGGAGGTGGCCAGAAGTTCCCCGATTCAGGAACTAAGGATGGCCTCGTCTTTTCTGGGGGAGGCTTCTATAGACCTGAACCGTCTTCTGGCTAGGATTATATTGTCCTCAGTGACAGCAAAGTGGGCTCTTTGGCTCCGCCCCTGGGTCGCAGACCCAGCATCCAAGCAGGTCTGGTGTCGGATTCCTTTTGAGGGCTCTTCCCTCTTTGGGAATAAGCCAGATGAGGCCATAACCTGAGCTACAGGCGGTAAGTCTGGTTTTCTTCCCCAGGATCGACACCTTTTCAACACGAAGAATAGGCAAATGAAAAGGAGATATGTCCCAGATTGCGCCAGAGAGGCACGCACCTACAGGCCCGGCAGAGAGTTTGGCCGCAATTGGAGGTCAAAACAATCCTCCTCTCTGAAGACTTCGAAGAATGTCCCCTCTGGTGACCGTGAACCTACGAAGTCCTTTTGAAATTGGGCCCGCTCAGGCATGTCGGGTGGGGGCCGGTTGCTACACTTCCAGCATGTCTGGGCAGCCTCAATCCGGGACCCCTGGACTGTCAGGACAGTCTCATCCGGGCACAAGTGGATCTTCGACGAAACACCCAGGTCAAGATTCCTGCCTACAGCTCTACCATCTTCAGGACAGAAACGCCAGGTACTACTTTCCTACGTAGAGTCTCTGGTGTCTCAAGGGGCTGTCATTTCCGTGCCAGAGCCCGAGCGAGGCCAGGGAATTTACTCCCCTCTTTTCCTGGTCCAGAAGAAAAACGGTTCATGGAGACCAGTTATGGACCTGACTTTTCTAAACTGGTTCATCAAGAAAGAAAGGTTCAAGATGGGGACACTTCTTTCTATCCAGCAAGCGGTCCAGCCTGTGGACTGGATGGTGTCCATAGATCTAAAGGACGCTTATATTCATGTCCCTGTTGCAGAGGAGTTTCAGAGGTATTTTCGGTTTGCCGTAGGTCAATCGCACCAGAAATGTACTTGTCTCCTCTTCAGGCTTTCCACATCTCCACAGACCTTTTTTCAAAAGTCTTGTTGGCTGTGGTAGCTCTGCTGAGATGTGTAGGGAGAAAAAGCCGCACTCCAAGTTGTAGATGAACGATAAATACAATCTGTTTATTAGTATCAAAGAAGTAAAAACATTTCAAAATGTATCCATAATAGTCAGATACATGGGAAAAATGCACAGCGGTTGACGCGTTTCACGGAAAACGACCGCTTAGTCGTAACCATGCACATACATGACAAAACATTGCTTAAATAGTGATTAAACACTTCATGAGCTCATCCAAGATCATCGCTGATTGAGCACACAGCTGCAAGTCATCCACACTTAGTTCGCAAATGGAGACAGCCCATTGGATGTCTGTGGGATTATTCTATCACCGGAGCGGTTCTCTTTTCTCCTGATTTGTGATCGTGCTTCCGTTTGGACACCAGCTCGGTGAGTTCCCAATATACTCAGATTCAACGGACTTCTGTTTGTCACTCTATCAATATAGTCAGAGACATGGAGGAGAGCTTTAACGGTCGGTCTCTCAGAAAACCTGATGCTAATCCCCTCAGAATGGGGGCACAAGCCCTTCTCAAACAAGACAAAGAGGACTCCCCTACTCCCATGGATGCATCTTTTAGAAAACTGGAGAAGTTAATGATCAAGGAAATAAAAGCATACTGGGAGAAGACAACACTCATGGAATATGTAGATGTTCAGCACATTCCTCAGGGTTTACGAATAAAAAAATTCCCCACATTCGACTTGTTAAATGAAGATCTGAAGAAGCTTTGGACAGATACTCTTTCTTCCTGTTCTGCTGGACTCATGAAAATTATCATTACATCCAGAACATTGGAATTGGAAAAGTTGCAGGAGGATATTTCTATTTTGCCACAGGATCTCTCTACCTACAAGGATACACCTGCCTTTACTGACTTCGATCAAAAACTGAGCATCAGAATTGATAAGTTTGAGAAAGAAATCATTAATGGCAAAAAAGAAAAACTCCTGCGTTATAAAACTGACTATGAGATGGATAATGTGTAGACATGGAAGAAGTCACATCGATGGAATGCCATCAACACAAGAAAAGGGTTAGTTTTTCCGACCCAGAAAATAGTATCATGGAAAGCTCAAACTGAACTTTTGGCTCCGATACCTCCTCAGATCATCCTCAACCATCTTGATTAGGAGGTGCACTCAACAGCACTCCCTTCTCAAAAAACGGTTTACAAAAGAAGGAAACAAGTTTCAAAGGAGGAAAAGATCCCAAAGAAAACAAGGAGGGGAGGAAAGACACATTGGAGGTCAGCAGGATCATCATTACTCTCTTCGTACACAAAGGAAATTAAGGATGAAGGAGGAGAAACCAACAATGTCATAAATCTATCACAAAGGACACTCACTACGGGGGAATTGAATCTCCTATCTAAAGGACTTAATTTCTGTCCACATTCACACTTCGACCCGTTCACAACGGTGTTGGATGTTAATAAGTTTGTCCGCAATCTGACTTTACGGAGGCATTTTTTGGATATACCTACTGAGTCTTGTGTACCATGTGATTTGAGTGAGGGGATTGACCCTGCTTTTTCTGAATCAATCTGAAGGAATACTTTACAAATGCTTATGAGTGATGATTCTATAATTATCAGAAATGCAGACAAGGGTGGAGCATGGTAATATTGGACAGGAACATGTATAGAGAAGAAGCATTGAGGCAGCTGTCTGATACATATACCTATACTGTTTTGAGTTGTGATCCTTTAAAAAGGTTTAGATCCACGCTTCAGACACTTATTGATAGGGGGGTTTCTTTGGGGATTTTAACCCCTAAAGAATCTGAGAAATTGATGCCTGACTTCCTGATTACCCCTATCTTCCATCACCTCCCGAAGGTTCATAAGGGGTTACACCCGGTTCAGGGGAGACCTATTGTCTCTGGCATTGTGTCTCTCAATGAACGCCTGGGTGAATGGATGGATGGCCAGCTCCAGCCTATTGTACAGAATTTACCAAGCTTTTTGAAGGACACAACTCATTTACTTAATGTGGTCAATAATCTTTCTTGGCAATCAGATTATCAATGGATTACCTGTGACGTCTCATGTCTATACTCTTCAATTCCACACGATCTAGCCCTAGAGGCGGTTCATGTTTTGTTGATTCAATATACATGTTTGACAGAGACAGCTAGGCGTTACATTATAGAAGTTTTACAGTATCTGTTGAAACACATCTATTTTATGTTTGATGGGGTCTTCTATCTCCAAAGATGTGGGGCAGCCATGGGGGCCAAATTTTCACCTTCCCTAGCCAACCTTTACATGGGTTGGTGGGAGAGGGGCCCACATCTTTGGAGATGGAAACCCCTTTAGAGACCAGATCGTTCTGTTTTCTCGTTACATAGACGATCTGGTCTTTATCAGCAAACAAAGTATGACTTTAAATTAATTTTTGGTTTATTTGAATGATAATAAGTGTAACTTGAGATTCACAGGACAACAAAGCACTGAAAGGATTGAAATCCTCGATGTGGTCCTAGAGCACTGCAACAATCATGTGGTTACTAGTCTATATAGGAAGCCCTCAGCAGGCAATAGTCTGCTGCATGCAGAATCCAGTCATCCTTTTCATACCCTAAAGGGGATTCCTGTTGGGCAATTCCTTTGGGTAAGGAGGATATGTAGTGATTTATCTACTTTTAACAGAGAGTCCGCCCTGCTGTTCAAACGATTTTTGGCTAGGGGCTATCCTAAATGGATCCTTGAGAGAGCATATTCCATTGCATTAAATAAAGACAGAAATAGCCTTCTTACACCAAAAGAACACCCTAGGAGATCTTGGACTCATGCCCAAAACAGTCCTATTACTCTAACTATTCCATATAGTTTGGAATTCAATAAAATCAAACAAATAGTCAATAAGCACCTTCCCATTCTCTATGGAGATAGGGGATGTGCGAAAATCCTGGAGGGGGGTGTCAATATTGTTGCAAAGAGGGCTAAAACATTGGGCAATCTCCCAGCCTTTTTTCTGTCAAAAATAAAAAAAAACACATCAGAAACATGGTTGCATTTTAAAGGAAACTTTAAATGCGGTACAAAAGATTGCATTACATGTCCACATATTGCAGGAGGGAATATCTTTCAATCCTCACTGGATAATAAGACTTATAAAATAGAGAAATTTTACAATTGCAAAACGACATTTTTGATTTATTTGATCGTGCAATATGTGGGTCGTACTACACGCAAGCTCAAGGACAGATTTAGAGAACACTTGAGTGATATCAGGTTACGGAAATCCATCCCAATGTTGCACGTCACTTTAATGCTGAGCATGGTGGTGATCTGTCCCTGGTATCAGTCCAGGTGATAGAACAGGTTGTATCCCCACTGAGAGGGGGAGATGTTTTTCGCCTTTTATGTAAAAGGGACGTTTTTTGGATACACAGACTTCAGACTCGTTTGCCCGGTGGACTCAACTTTGAATGGGATGTTACCCATTTTTACTCATAATATTGTGTCCCACCAGTTAGGATATGAGTATATTTGTCCTGGATGTGGATCCCTTGGTACTCCACTTATGAGACCATGAGACCCATGTTGCTGATACATTTGCTGATGCGCATGATTTTGCACTTCTTGTGTGTTGGCATGGTCAGTATGTGAGCTACATGTTTACACTTTTTTGATCATAACCTGAGTAGTTACACTGTTGGCGGGTCCTATATACATTCTAAATTCATTACTTTAATCAATATCTTTATCTGAACATGGGCACCTGGGTAACTAGGTTTTTGAAGGAGGACACTATATGTAAGCCCTAAATACATGTATTTTTACGTGTGGCTATGTCTCAATTTATTGGCTCTCCTTTTCCCCAGGGATTTATGAACGTTTTTTGTTAGCCCTAATATGGGTACTATTATATGAGGTTAGTTTTCATTTCACTTTATTGACTATCCTCTTCCCTATAGATCAGTATGGACGTCCATTTGACGGGTTTTATACAGTGTCTTTTCCCCTTTCTGGTTGTAGCGATATGTATTTTGTAGGTAATATATCGGGATAATATATATATGATATGACCGTTTTTTTGGTTATTCTCGTTATTTATCCCCCGGTGACGAATGGGATGTCTGTGTTCTTGTTTGCTTTGTTTGTTTTGCTTTGCCCTATTCTCTTGTTTGATCTCCCAGAAGAGAATATAAGCATACATGTGTTGCTTGGGATGAATATGTTATAAGGGTATCAAGTTTATATATATATATATATATATATATATATACTTTGTCATGTGTTATTGGTTCCTCATAACATTCATCTTTTCATATAATCAATATCCATCTGTGTTTTTCTTGACCGATCGTTATTAATCTTAGCTCTTACTTTTCTCGAGCTCCTTTCTCTTTCTTTTCCTGTTTAATCTTTTTTCCCTTTTCTTCTTTTTTCTTTTCAATTTTCTTTCACCTTTCCACTCTTTATTTACTTCTTGTCTTGGATTCATTCCGATATAACCGGGACACTTGGTTCATAGGATATTCACATTTGGTAGTATGTTTTTATACAGCTTGATATACTAGCATAAAATTGTAACATGTATGTATACCTTGCGATATCGTTATATGTTCTACAATATGTGGATAAAGATTTTTGCTATATTGATCAGTTTGTGTGTTCATTTGATTTTAATATATGCCTTAGACTGTCTTGTGATATGAATGTATGAATATATACTGTCTTATTAAGATTGATCTTTGTTTTAGCATTGGGATATATATATATATACCCTAAGATTTTTTCAGCATTATGTTATACAATCATCATCGTTTATAGAGCACATGACTGTAAGGATATCAGTGATCGATTGCTTTATATATGCATTTAGCAATACATGTATATATTCCTCAATGATACATATATATAATATAGTAACCAGCATACAACATGGAATTGAGATATCACTTTCTCCTTTTCGATCTTCTTTTTTTTTCTGTTCTTTTTTCTCCTGATTTGTGATCGTAGCTCTGCTGAGGAAAGAAGCATTCCACTCCATCATTATCTAGACGATGTCCAGATCTGAATCCGAGCTTTCTATGGCCTCCTCAGTGTCCTCACAATTCTCGCCCTCCAGGCAGAATGGGGGAGGGGGTAATCGTGGCCGCAATAGAAAGCGAGGCAATAGTGGGGGACAGGACAATTTAGTTAGTGATCATAAAAAGAGAGGAATTTCGGCTCAAGGTTTTGGGCCTGGAAAAATGAAACCGTCTTTACCTGACAGTACACGTAACACCAGAGGCGATGCAGGCCTATCCATGTTTAATGGTAATAATAAGGGGAATACCAGTAAACCCCAGATAGAATTTGGAGCGGTACCCAAAAATCCCTCTATGGGGGGTGCAGCTTCCTCCTCTTCCCCTCCGGGAACGGCCCCTTTGGGGCCCTCGGTGGCCATGTCGACATCAGGGACGGAGAAGAGGTCCGGAACTTTGGATACGTTTGTGCAGAGGCAGCCAGGGACACCAATGCACTAGACATAATCAACCTTTCTTCCCATCAGCTAACTGAATGCGAATGCAAAGTATTAAAATTGGGGTTAAGCTTCTGTCCCTCACGTGGACTTAATAAGTTTGACCTTGTAAAAGACTTACATCTTTTCGCCAGGAATTTAACTTTTAAATTTCTTTATGACAAGAAGCGTACAAAGATGCCCGGAGGTGAGGAAAACCCCTATAAGGACTTTAAGGTGCAGGACTTTAAGGCACTTAAAATCTTGATGCAGTTACTGGAGGAGAATGGGTCTGACCCATCCTCGGATGAGGATGGCTCTGGCTCAGATGTCAGACCTGCTGTTTAAACCTAAATCAAGTAAATTTCCCAGTCTGCAGACATGCCCAACTGTATGGGCCTTTGTGAAGCAGACAATGAAGGACATTGAAAGTATATCCACTACCATGCCCTTCAGGTCTAATCTTACTAGACCGCAGAGACAGGCACTGGCTGACTTAACCCATAACACCAATATTGTTATAAAGCCCTCCGATAAGGCAGGTAAAAATATATATACACACTTGTCCCTTCTTACCAATTCCTCTTTGGTTCTCTTCCCCTCCCTTTTGTGTTCCCCCCCCTCTCTGGTTGTAGATGGGAGTTGTGCAGCACTCTGGGCGATGATTTAGGCGATCTTGGTGGGTCCATATCAGTCTATGTTTATGTGGTTTGAGGGTGCTGGACTCGACACCCCCTTTGCCTTGGTCCCCTCGTTAGCCCTTTTGGGTCTACTTGTGGCACCTTTTCCAGGGTGATTAGATAGGATAATGGGACTTTTAAGGTGCTAATAATTATTCAATGATGGAGAAAAAATCATTTTTTGTATAAAAATAAACATAATTTTATTAAAGACAGTGATACAAACATGAATACTTTTAAAAACATATAAAAGCAAGGAGAAAGCACTTGATTATGTCTGCTCAACATGTTTCACCATCTTGTAATGGCTTCTTCAGGAGACTGATGAACATCTTTCACAAGTGAACATTCTATATGTAATAAGAAACATTGTGATTGTATATAAACAGTATATATACATCAAATAACAACAATCACTAAGTATGATAGTCATGGTAAGATCCATGGAATTTACAAAGGCAAAAATGGAGGCATACCTCAAATAACTGAACTTTAGCCCTTATATGGAGGAAGCTGTAGATGGATAATGCCCTTGGATAGAAGGAGAGATAGAGTCGCCCGCTAAACAAGCATCACACCATAGAGGAGGAACGAGCCAAGCCACAGGAAAATGATGATACTGATAAAGGATTTCTTTTAATTAATTCATATAGGACAATGCTTAGAACGAGCTCACATACCACATATCAAGGAATTCTTATGTAACTAATTATAATTACCCTTCAATTCAGAATTATGAATTAGAGGGACAGCATTAAATGCCCAAGGGACTTGCAGGAGGTGGCTAATTTCCTGGATATCAACCCAATTGCACTGGGAAACAGCTCAATGAGATTCAACTATATTTCAAATGAAAATAGAAAATGGAGAGGAAGAACATTTAACAAGCAATTAATAATGCTCTACTAACAAAAAATGTTTGCAGAACCCTTTTTACCTTGTCCTTAGCTAGCTTTGATGGGCCAAATATATATAGTATAGTATGATCAAGATGGAGTCAAACTTCCGAGACAGGGGACTCATCCAAAGGCACCAGATCTCAGGCAAAGAATCCTGCAGATAAATGCATATTTTTAATAGGCTATCCTAGTCTCAATGCTGGACATAAAGAACAATAAAAAAGACAAGTCATGGAGGAGGAATTTCATACCAATTAATAGTGCTATGCTTCATAGAAAAGTGTTTACAACACCCTTTTTACCTTGTCCTTAGCTAGCTTGGTAAGCCAAGTCTGCACAGTGTGGTCAGGATAGGGCCAAATTCCTAAAAAGGAACTCATCCAAAGGCACCAGATCCCAGGCAATGAATCCTGCAGATAAATGCATATCCTCAATAGGCTAGCTTGAATTTCAATGCTGGACACAAGAGACAAAAACAACAACGGCAAAAAGCAAGCCATGGAGATCCCATATATGAGGAGTCCCATGCATCGGTCAGCTCAAAAGCTATGGCAGAATCCGGATGAACCTTTTAATGCACCTTCTAAACGCACTCCTTCATTTCCCACTGAGCGTCACTCATCACTTTCTTCGAATTCTCACTCTATTCTTCAAACTTTACCAAATTCTGGTGATTTGGGCTCTGAGATCATTTCTCCTCATACAATTTCTAATCTCACTACCAACACGTCTAAGGTGAGTCACAATACGGTTATAAATAGTGATGTCCGCACGGCACCCATTTTTCAGGTCCCCAAGGGCCCACAAAGTTAGCAATCATCTACTAGTTCAACTAACCTTGACCCAGAGACCCTACAAGTGATCAACTTATCATCCCTAAATCTTAATAGTGATCAACTACAGGTTTTTATCTCTTGGCCTTACTTTCTGCCCTCGTCAGAAAATTAACAACTTTGAATTAATTAAAGATATTCATCTATTTGCTCGCAGACTTATGTTCAAAGTGATGTATGACAAAGATGGGAATTCTTCCAATGTAGTTTGTAGTCCTCCCTCTCCTCCTTCTCAGGGACAGGAGTTTTCCTTGGCTGAAATGCAAGCTTTAAATGACTTAATGGAACTTTGGGAAGAGGGGGGATCTTCGGGATGGCCCTTCTCGGATGGAGATGTTTCATCTCCATTTTCAGGAGAGGATCACCCGATGGAACCTCTTTTTCAACCCCCACAGTTCTATAAACCCAATTCGCAGGCCTTTCCCCTGTTACAGGCTAATCCAAACATTTGGGCATTCACCCAGCAGGTAGTGAGTGAGGTACAACAGACCAAGTGGAATAATCTGTGTCCAATTTAGATGGAGCACAGAGATTGGCAATTGAATCCTTACAAAACAATCCCACTATCAAAATAAAACCTTCCGATAAGGGGGGGCAATGTGGTTGTCATAGACACTACAAATTACGAATGTATGGTTTTGGATATCCTGAGTAATCGGGATTGGTACCGGAAAATTTCGGAATCGTATTTGACTAGATTGATTGCAAAATAGACAGTTGATTATTGATGCCTATTCTAAAGCAATAATAGACAAAAAAACTTGGGAATTTCTTAACGTAAGAGACCCAAAGACTCCTACAATGTACGCCTTGCCCAAGGTTCATAAAAATTTGTTAAGACCACCGGGACGACCTATAGTCTCTGGCAACGGTAGTCTCTGCGACCTCATGTGACGGCCCTACCTTCCTATATTCGGGATACGAGTGACCTCATCAAGGCTATTGATGGGGTCCTTGTTCCTGAAGAAGCTTGGTTGGTGGGCATTGATGTTGAGGCCCTCTACAACTCTATCCCACATCATTGTGGGTTAGAGTTGTGGAGGGCTTCATTTCTGAAAGGGGAATCTCCTCTGAAAAATATAATGCCTTCATTGTGTCTCTTTTGCGTTTTATTTTGACCAATAACATCTTTGTGTTCAAGGGCTCCCACTACCTCCAGCTGCAGGGGGTGGTTATGGGGACCAAGTGTGCCCCGTCTTACGCCAACCTGCACCTGGGGGGGTGGGAGCGCGATCTCTTCTCCAGGGAGGACCTCAGGGATATTCTTTCTGGGATCCTCCTTTGGAGAAGGTTTATAGACAATATTTTTATGATTTGGACTAGTACTTTGGCCTCTTTATTGGAATTTTTCAGTATTCTAAAGGAGAATGATTTCAATCTTAAATTTACCACCACATACAGCCAAACAAGCTTAGACTTTTTGGATATAAAGATTTACATTGATAAAGATGGTACCATTGGGTCTACTTTATTTCGTAAAACTACAGCTGGAAATACCATCTTAAATGCAGGCAGCTCCCATCCTATGCCTCTTATATCCAGTATACCTTATAGCCAATATCTTCGCCTAAGGCGCAGTTGCACCAGGCTAGAAGATTTTGAGATGGAGGCAAAGGGCCTACAGAATCGCCTATTATCCAGAGGATATAGTAAGTCATGTCTAAAAAGATCCTATCATAGAGCCAAAGACCTAGACAGAAATGCTTTAATCTACAGAAGTAAAAAGAAAAAGGACTTTGGTAATGTACGTCTAATTACGCGATATTGTGGCCAACATAGTTAAGTACGGTCGATTCTTGGCAAATTCTGGTATCTTCTTGAGGCCGATGAGAAGGTGGCTAAACATATAGGAAATCGCCCACAAATTATCTTTAGGAGATCCAGATTTCTAAAGGACCAATTGGTTCATAGCCATCATGCCACTTTTTCGAATAGATCACGTGGACATTTGACAGGTACTTACCCCTGTAAAAGGTGTAATTTTTGTAAGTACATGTTAAATGCCAGTGAACTAATTCTCCCTAACGGGAACATTTATAAACCAACATTTCATGCATACTGCCAAACGGTGGGAGTTGTTTACATCATGCAATGTGCCTGTAAGGCCTTTTACATTGGAAAAACAAAAAGACCATTCTTCCACCGTATCCGAGATCACGTCAAATTAGTCCTAAGTAAGAAATTTGAGAGTCTGATTAGTCATCACATGGGGTTGTACCATGGATTTGACGATAAGACGAAATTCTTTGCCCTTGAGCACATTCCACTTAACGTGGTAGTGTAGATAAAAACCTACTACAGCGAGAAACAAAGTGGATTTTCAATCTGTCCGCTACACGATACCCGGGGATTAATGATACTATAAGCTTTAAACCCTTTCTTTGATAGGGGTCAAGATAATTACTATGCATGACATGTTCTTTTTCTGTACTTTATGTGGAAACTGTTTTACAACTGAGAAGGAGGAGGAGGAACTGTAACCGGAAGCGATCCACAGCACACACACAGCGAGGAGAGCTGTGAGCTGTGTGTGTGTGGAGGAGGAGAGGAGGAGGAGCCGCACGTGTGGGGGGAGAGCGGGGGGAAGCCGCACTAGGAAGCCGGGAGCCGAGTGCAGGAGCCTCGGACCAGGGAGACAGTGCGGGGGACAGAGCAGCAGCAGCGGAGACAAGGACCTGACAGGACCGGGACCAGACCGAGACCGAGGGACGTAAGTAGGAAAATACTGATCTGATGGTAGGGGAATGGGCTGGTGGGGGACTACAAGTACAAACTACATACAAGTACAAAAACTACAAGCAATACAGGTTACTAAGGGGCTACTATAGACTGAGAGGTGCTCTGCGACTAACGGTGCTGAGTATCTTGTGACTGGTGAGTATCTGCGACTGGTGAGTATCTTTGCAACTGGTGAGTATCTTTGCGACTGGTGAGTATCTTTGCAACTGGTGAGTATCTTTGCAACTGGTGAGTATCTTTGCAACTGGTGAGTATCTTTGCGACTGGTGAATATCTTTACGACTGGTGAGTATCTTTGCAACTGGTGAGCATCTTTGCGACTGGTAAGTATCTTGTGACTGGTGAGTATCTATGCGACTGGTGGGTGAGTATCTTTGCAACTGGTGAGCATCTTTGCAACTGGTGAGCATCTTTGCGACTGGCAAGTATCTTTGCGACTGACAAGTATCTTTGCGACTGACAAGTATCTTTGCGACTGGTGAGTATCCTTGCGACTGGTGAGTATCTTGTGACTGGTGAGGATCCTTTCGACTGGTGAGGATCCTTGCGACTGGTGAGTATCTTTGCGACTGGTGAGTATCCTTGCGACTGGTGAGTATCTTTGCGACTGGTGAGTATCCTTGCGACTGGTGAGTATCTTTGCGACTGGTGAGGATCCTTGCGACTGGTGAGTATCTTAGTGACTGGTTAGTATACTAGTGACTGGTGAGTATCTTAGTGACTGGTTAGTATACTAGTGACTGGTGAGTACCCCAGGTTTAGTACCAGGGGAGTTAGAGGTAGTGTAGGTAAGGAAGAGCAGGTTGTTAATATTATCCCCATAGAGTAGTGGGTAATAATGTCCGACAGGATTGGGGATGCCACTCAGTGCACTTCTTGCTGCATGTATGCGTTCCTTGATGAACCAATCGAGAGGACGAATACTGCTGTGCAAGATGTGAGCGACTTGTTGCTCTGGAAGCCCACATCGTGGATCTAGAGAACACAGTGGCAAGACTGCGTAGCATCAACAACCTGGAAAGGAGCTTGGACATTACCCATCAGGCGCTGGCAGGGGCCAGCATAGAGGGGGAAGGAGTGGAGGGGACGCAGGCATCAGAGGTACGCAGTTGGGTGACCGTTAGGAAGCCTAGTGGGAAGAGTGTCAGGGAGGCCAATCCTGAGTTGGTACACCCTAACATATTTGCCGAGTTGCAGGTTGAGGGGCATATCAACTCAGGGGTGGCAGAGCTGGAGCATGCACCCTCCCCCAGCTGCCAGGGGAGGGGCGGCTCCAGGAAGAAGGGGGGCCGTAACTCAGGAAAGGTTAGACAGGTTGTGGTAGTGGGCGACTCAATTATCAAGAGGACAGAGAGGGCAATCTGTAAAAAAGATCTCGGTAACCATAAAGTATGTTGTTTACCGGGCGCCCGCGTTCGGCACATCGCAGATCTGACAGACAGATTATTGTGCGGGGCTGGGGATGACCCAGCGGTCATGGTGCATGTGGGCACTAATGACAAAGTAAAAGGTAGGTGGAGGATCCTAAAGAACGATTTCAGGGACTTGGGTAATAGATTGAGGAAAAGGACCTCCAAGGTGGGTTTCTCTGAAATACTGCCTGTACCTCGAGCCACACAGGAGAGGCAGAAGGAGATTAGGGAACTTAACAAGTGGCTGAGGAATTGGTGTAGGAAGGAGGGGTTTGGGTTCCTGGAGAACTGGGCTGACTTCTCAGTCGGCTACCGGCTCTTTAGCAAGGATGGGCTGCACCTTAATGGGGACGGTACAGCTCTTTTGGGGAGAAAGATGGCCACCAAGTTGGAGGGGCTTTTAAACTAGGAGACGGGGGGAGGGCTCAGAAGTAGAATCAGTCAGGCGGGAGCAAAGGACTGAAGGCAGTGGTAGGGTCAGCAGCGACAGTAGGTCCACAACGTCAATTGGCAGGTCTGTGCGGGAAAACCTCAGACTAAACAGGAATAAACATAACCGCCAATCACGTTTAACTTCCGTGAAACTAAGATGGGTATATGCCAATGCCAGGAGCCTAGCTAATAAAATGGATGAGTTGGAAATGTTAGTACATGAGGATGACATAGACCTTGTGGGAATAACAGAGACTTGGTTCGACCCCTCACATGACTGGCTGGCCAATATCCAAGGATATTCGGTGTACCGGAAGGACAGGGTAGGAAAAAGAGGGGGAGGGGTATGTTTCTATGTCAAGAACAATATAAAGGTGATAGAAAGGAGTGACGTTACGGATGGGATGAGCATGGATTTAGAATCTGTGTGGGTTGAACTCCATAGGGAAGGAGAAAAGTGAAAATTAGTTGTGGGGGTTTGCTATAGGCCACCTAACCAAGGGGAGGAGGTAGAGCTGGAATTTTTAGCACTTTTGGGTAAAGTGGCAAGATTGGGATCAGTCATCATATTGGGGGACTTCAATTATCCCGACATTGACTGGGATGAGGGGACTGCACACTCACAGAAGGCCCGTCTATTCACGGAAACCTTACAGGACAACTACATGTCACAGTTGGTGGATTCCCCTACCAGAGAAAACGCAGTCCTGGATCTATTGATCACTAATGACCCAGACATAATCTCGGAGGTAGGAGTCCAGGACTACCTGGGCTCTAGCGATCACAGGATGATCACATTTAGAGTAAATAACAATATAACAAGGCAAGCGGGGAACATAAGAACCCTAAACTTCAGAAGGGCAAACTTTCCAAAATTGTACTCATTGATGGAAAGGGTAAACTGGGAACAAACCCTGGGATCACTGACCACAGAGGGAAAATGGGAATGCTTTAGGAACATATTAAGCAAATGCATCTTGCAGTGCATTCCTATGGGAAATACATTTAGAAGAGAGTCAAGGACACTTTGGATCTCCTAAAACAGATAGAGGGCCTCTACGTCCCAGAGGGAGCCTTGTTGGTTACCCTGGTCGTTGAGTCCCTCTATTCGAGCATTCCTCATGAAAAAGGGCTGGATACAGTAAAAAATTTTTTGAGAGAGGAAGACAGAGAAAAGTGGAAATTCAATGAGTTTATCATCGAGCTCCTCAAATACATTTTTACTCATAACTGGTTCACGTTTGCCGGCTCCCACTACCTCCAGGTACAGGGTGTTGCTATGGGGACTTGCTGTGCCCCATCGTACGCCAATCTATACCTGGGGGGGTGGGAGCGCAAACTTTGGACAGATGACAAATATGCAGAATACATCGACTCAGTTCTCTGTTGGCACCGCTATATAGATGACGTGTTTGTCATTTGGACAGACACAGAGAAGCACCTAAAGCGGTTTGTTGAACAGCTTAACATAAACAATTACAACTTAAAATTTACTCTGGGATTTGATGTAAAGTCTGTGGCATTTTTGGACTTACAGATTTTCATAGACATGGACCAGTGTATTGCCACCGACCTATACCGTAAGGAATCCGCTGGCAATACACTGCTCCATGCTAATAGCTCCCATCCATCTGCCCTCATCAAAAGTATTCCATACGCGCAATATGTTAGATTGCGCAGAAACTATACCTATCTTGAGGATTTTAAAAAACAAGCGAAACAACTCCAACATAGATTGCTAGAAAGAGGATATAGTAGATCTTTATTACGTAAAGCCTATAACCAAGCAATACAGGAAGAAAGAAGGAACTTGCTCTTCTGTCCAAAAAATCGAAACAAAAATCCTCAGATGGTTAAATTCATTACAAAATTTTCATCTCAATCCCAACAATTGCGGGGAATCCTCACAAAAAATTGGCATATCCTTAGACAAGATACCCTACTTGCAAGATATATTAATACCTACCCTGAAGTTGTGTTTAGAAAAGCTCCTTCTATCCGTGATAAATTGGTGTCCTCTCACTATAATCCGAATAAAATCCAGCATCGGAATCCATCTGGCATCTACAGATGTAATAAATGCGAATTCTGCCCCTGGATTAACCAGGGTCATCGCTTTCTTCTACCTAACGGTGAAACTTTTACGCCACGCTTTTTTGCAATACCTTGCGTCTTGCCGATGTGGAGCTTTCTACATCGGCAAGACCATTAGAATGCTAAAACAAAGGATAAACGATCATATATACTATTCTGGAAGGGGCAAAATGATTACCCCCATTAGTCGCCACATTAATCTCTACCACAGATACGATACATCTTGTGTATCTTTTATAGTGTTGGAAGTAATACCCTCAGATCCTAGAGGGGGCAACTGGGACAAGAAAGTATTGCAGAAAGAAGTCCTATGGATAGAACGTTTAAACGCAACAATACCGCCCGGCCTTAATTAAATTATTTCATATAGACCTTTTCTGTAAACATTACTAGTGGCAATAGTTACCCTTTGTGCTCCCTAGTTTCAACAAACATTACTTCCATTTGAACATCGTCTTCTTCTGCACTTTTAGATTTTTCCCCTTCTTGTATCTAATTTTTTTCTTTGTTCTTCTCTTTCTTTTTCTTCTCCCACCCCCCTCCGCCCTCCTTTTCCCCTCCCTACTCTTCTTTCCCTCCCCTTTTTTCTTTATTCCCCCCCCCCCCCCCTAAAAAAGACTCCAACACTAATATCGGTAAATAACAACTTTTAAAAAAATATATATTAAATCCTTAAAGGAACAACATTGTATAATATTAATATTATTGTTTAGATAGTGTTGGTTGTTTTATGGAATGCATTCCCATAAAGGAATGGGAGGCCTTGGGCAAGACACAACATGGCCCTTTACTGGCCTTACGGTCTTGGGTCATGGTTATTATACATTTTAGTCCTTGTTCTACCTAATCCCCCCCTTTTTAACAACATATACATTCTCTTTCCCCCCCTTATGATTGAAGGGGATTTTTCTATGGGAAAATACAATGCATTATATTTATAATGATATTTTTGACATCTCTTGTCTTTATTGTATCTTGATTGGTTGGTGTATGGTGCTTGTGGTTACGTGGCGGCCACTGATGGCGACTGTACCATTCGGCGCCTGGGGGTGCAGCTGGTAGAGCCGTCACCTTACAGGATTATGTTTCCCTCCCACTGCATTGCCAGGGGTTCCCTGGGTGGCCTGTTCCATCTGGCCCGATCGTGGGGTGTGGGGCGGCCCGTCGGATGGGTGGCTGGCTTGTCCTCCCTCCGCCGGAGTTTTCCTGTCGGTCGGCGGCCTGTCGCGAAGAGGCTGGAATTGTTCCTGCCTCTCGGACCCGCCCTCAGTGCTCTATGACATGGGATTGGGCACCGCAAATTTCGCGCCCTTCCCGGTCAGAGCTGGGGGCGGACCTTTTTGCCGGACTGCGATGACGTCACACGCCAGCACGGTGTGCTGACTCTCGCAGTTGGGGGTTATTTAATCCAGACCGAAGCTTCGCTCGGTCTGGACATACAGGAGGCCACGATCGCTCCAGCTGGTGTCACGGACAGACACATCCCCTTGGTGTTTGAGCAGATTTTCAGGTCAGTGCCCCGAGCAGTGATTGTATGGCCGTGATGTGGGCTTGAGTCCTTACATATTTTCTTTTGTATGGTCTATTTTAAAAATGGACCTCTCTGCTTCCCCCTTTCTGTTTTTTGCTTTTTTTCAGGCTTACCTTGTACCCTATTGACTAGTAGGGGGACGCCTGCTCAAAATAACCTTGTTATACACTACCCAGCTATCCGTGTTATAATATACACCGAGGTATGCCTAACCTTTTTGCTTCTCTGTCTCCTCTTGTTCTCCATCAATTTATATATATATATATATACCATTTGTGCGCATTGCTTTCTATGTGCGTCATAAAAAGATCTATATATATATATATATATATATATATATATATATATATATACACCTTCTGCATTCATCCCTGTCTTCATTGGTATTTCTTGGATGAATGTTAGTGATTCATATCTTGTACTCTCATTTACATATATTCTGTTTCTGGTTCTTTTACAGTAAACATGAATTTGCTTATTTGATACATATACTCACCATATTTGACTCCTTTCCTGCATCCAAGCGTCTATTTATACGTTCCATTGTGACCTCCTGAACTACAATAATCAACTTTTTTACCTAAGGGGTAAGACCTTGGATATTGTCATTTTCACCACTATATATACCCCATCTTCTTATGACATTCCTTTTTGTTTACTATCATTCATACTTTATTATCGTTTTTTAGATTGAGAATTGATACCTTAAATATCCCCCCACCTCCACTGCCCTCCTGTGTTTGGGTGGTAGTGGCACGCTTCTGGACTCTCGCCCTTGTTGTTTGCCCCGTGACCAAAGGCATCAATATCTACAAAATGAAAAAATAGTGTTTCCTTACACTATGTTATCAATATTTCTATATTGGTAAGAAAATATAGTCAATTTATTTCTATGTTTCATGTAAACTATCTTGACATCTGTATATGCTTTTTTATACAAAAAAAGAGAGATATATATATTTACATACCTTTTAATGGACTTTGTATGAATCTTAAATTTTTATTTTCTATATTTTATAGAATTGTTACAGTCTTCACATAACTCCTGAAGAAGCGCTTACCGCCCGAAACATGTAGAGTATGTCTGTGACTGAAGTATATTACTAAATACCGAGCCTCCTAACACCACCATCGTTGGAAGTGGTCCTTACCTACAACTAAGTCTATTGGGAATGGCCCTAGGGCTGTCTGTTATTTTTGTTCTATATTAGTCCTATAGATAATACACTGTCTCCAATAAGGTGGTTTCGGAGGTTACGGTCATATCAACGAGTATATGAGTATGTCTGTGACTTTAGTATATTACTAAATACCGAGCTTCCCAACACCGCCATTGTTGGAAGTGGTCCTTACCTACAACTAAAGCCCCGTACACACGTACCGATTGTCGGCCGTAAATATTCGGCCAACGACCGATCGGCCGATTTTAGGCTTGTTAGTATGATGCTTCCGACAGCCGACAGAGCATTTTCGGCCGAACAGAATCTGTCGTGCAGGCATTAAAATTTTTGTTGGCCGTCACCAGAACGGCCGATTTTTCGCCAGTCAGTACAGATTTCGGCCGACAGACAGCCGATTAGCAAGACTGGGCATGCTCAGAAAAGAAAAAAGACAAGGAAAGTGAACCATCACATGACATCACTTCTGCAGTCGGCTGTTGTTGGCCGACAAAATTCGTGTGCAGTCTTTTGCAGTTTTCAACAGACACGACAGCCCTGGACAAAAGACGGCCGATCGTTCGGCCGACGATCAGTACGTATGTACGGGGCTTAAGTCTATTGGGAATGGCCCTAGGGCTGTCTGTTATTTTTGTTCTATATTAGTCCTATAGATAATACACTGTCTCCAATAAGGTGGTTTCGGAGGTTACGGTCATATCAACGAGTATATTAGTATATATATGCTTTTTAAGATTTTGTCTTTGATCTAATTGTTCTCTGATGTTTTTTTGTTTTTGCACTTGTGGTGGTATACATATGTATATGTTCTTTTGATATTCTCTAAATAAAATATTTAACTTTTTATGACTTAACTGTCTGGTTACAGTGCCAATAAAGTCCATCTAGCTCTACCCCTCCTCAATATATTAGAAGAGACAAAGCCAAACCTGGCTGGCTAAACCATAGCGTTAAAAAACCCATTAGGGGAAAAAAATTGGCCTTCAAGAAATATAAATCAGAGGGCACAGTATCGGCTTTCGAGCAATACAAGGAGGCAAATAAGAAAAGTAAACAAGAAATCAAGATGGCTAAAATCAACTTTGAGAGATAAATAGCGGAGGATAGTAAAAAAAAACCCAAAGAAATTCTTTAAATATATCAACAGCAAAAAAACTAGGGCAGAGCATATTGCACACATAATTAACAATGATGGGAGGATGGTTACAGAGGACACTGAAAAAGCAACCGTGCTGAATGCTTTTTTCTCGTCAGTCTTTACACAGGAAAAGGAGGGGTACACTGACCATGACTGTATGGTTAATAGTAATACACAGGACTTGCCACTATGGCTAACAGAGGGTGAAATCAGGGAAAGGCTGGATAAACTTAACACAAACAAATCACCAGGCCCGGATGGCGTACATCCGAGAGTACTCAAGGAACTCAGTAAGGTTATATCCAGACCACTGTTCCTGATCTTT